>NC_072410.2:73090000-73715000 GCF_028858775.2 Pan troglodytes | reverse complement strand
TCTTGCCACTGAAAGCACTTTGATGAGGGTCAGCAAATACCACCTTATAGTTGAGCTTTATTTCGTGTGGACGTTTATTTAGTCTCTTTAATGGGTTCAGTTATATTTTAAACAAACAACACATCCTATATATTTGTCTTCTTTCTTCAATGTCCCTTAGTATGCAGTAGCTGAAAGTTTATTCCCTGCTTGTGCCTTTACAAACTTTCCTAATAAAATACTTTATGAACCTGAAGGTTGTGGCCATCAGTTTCAATGATCTTTTTCTGATTTTTCTAATGCCGTGTGATACTGACCTAAATAAGGTGTAGTGCTGCCTGTGGTAAGAGTTGCAGCATCTTGGTGATGCAAGTGCAGAGGGCTTTTTCTCTTATTCTCTTCCTCCCTCCATTTGCTCTTGCAGAAACAAGGTATGAAGGGTTCCCCATGATCAGCACATGGAGCCTTTTAGTGAAATAGTACTCTCCAGTGCCCCCCATTCCATCCCCTTCACCAAAACTAATGCATCTGTATGTGACAAGATAAAAATTTTTGATCAACTTGTGTACCTAGTTCATCTCTTCACTCTGACCCATTCACTCTGGATTTATCCATTCAGTCGCCTTGCTCCAACCCCACCAAGGAGGATCCTACCTTGTCAGATTTTCTTGGGATTTAGTCAAAGGAGTATATGGAGGAAAGTTGGTGGAGAAGGGAAGACAAAATGAGAGGCTTTCCAGGATGGGGCTGAATAAATTTATGATGAGTGAAAATCTGAGGAAATAGACATGGGAGCAGGTCCAGTGTGTGGTCAGGGATAGGAGGCAAAGATTTCATTTTGCACCAGGATGGCCAAAGCCAATATCCATCATGAGAGATCAGTATTTGTATTGATAGTTTCAGTATTACCCATGGAGATATGGGTACTTTAAGAGATCTCTGGGAGCTATTGTCCTCTTCATGGTTTTTGAGATTTGCAATACAAACTTAAAAAATAGAAAAAACAAACTTGTATTAATCTGAAACTTCGTGCACGCGCGTGCGCGTGTGTGTGTGTGTGTGTTCCCTCTGGGTCACCACTATGGGACTGAACTGCCACTCCAGGAGGTACAACTTTAGGGGTGTTACCTGTATAATCACCTTTAGGGGGAAGAGTGATTTCAATGGTTTTTATTATAATACAGGAAGTGTAGGATGTTTTTCTTTCCCTTTAGATTTGTCTAAAGGGTTTAGAAGCACTGAGTTTAGCTACCCATAAATATGTTTGCTTATTTGAGAAAAGTCTTATCTCTTACCAGGAAGTATTATAGTGATGGAAAAAATGTCTTCTGAGTGTCTCTTGCTGTATATTTGTCTCTGAGCACATTCTTGCCTCTCAGAGCCATGATTTCTTAAACCGATGTGTCATCAGCAGCTATGTTGTGGAATAATTAATACTCTATCGTATTTTTAATTTAGCTGCAACTTGCTTTTGAGTCCAAATTCAGAAATACATTGCCTCTGGTCAAAAATAAGGAAGATGAATGACTGCAGATGGAGCTGGGACAGCCCAGCAGTGCAGCAAACGAGTGTGTGGGGGCTGGGGAGAAAATGCTAGCTGAAAGCCCTGTATTTTTGTATAGTTCTAGATCAGTGCCCTCCAACTGAAATAAACTGCAAGCCATAAATGCAAGCCACATAAATAATTTAAAATTTTCTTGTAGCTACATTAAAAAATGTAAAAATAAATAAGTGAAACTAATTTTTAAATGTATTTGTCCTGATACCTCCAAAACAATATTGTCCTAGTATGTAATCAATAAAATCATTATTGAGCTATTTTACAATTTTTTACATGAAGTATTTGGAATCCCATGTGTATTTTACACTTACAGCACATCTAAATTCAGGCTAGCCACGGTTCAAGTGCCCAATAGCCACATGTGGCTAGCAGCCACTGTGCTAGACAGTAAAGCTCTAGACTATTTACAAGGACAATTATTTTATTTTGCACTTGATGCTCACAGTATATCAAAATGGTGCCAGGTCAGATGGGAAGAGACGATTGCTTTTTCTTCTGGCTCTCTAAGGACTTCCTCCAGAATGCTTTTGGGATCAACTTTTTAAATGTTTGCCAAAGGGTAAGAGGAGGAAGGGCTGGCTTCTGACATTGAAAGAGAAGACGCAGAGCTTTGTGTGCTAGCCAAGGCACAGAGCTTGGTGGAATTTATAGTTGATATTTATGACCGAAATTATCCAGATGGGGTCATTTATAAAATAGATGTGGGTAGTATGGTTATTTATTGAGAGCAATATGCTATAATGGAATGAGTTCTAGACTGAGGGTCAGGAGAGGACACTAGACGAGGCACAGGTCTGGGAGGAGAGAAGTGAACTAACGTTTACCATGCCAGTTACAGCACTAGGCTCTTCACAACCATTTTCTTATCTACTTCTTACAATAAGCTCAAAAGTTAGCTATATAACCATCTCTAGTTTACAGAAATGGCAACTGAGCCTAGTGAGGTCAGGTCCTGGCTTATTATGGAGTCCTAATAAAATCTCAGTGCTGTCTGATTCCAAACTGCTGTGTTCTTAACATTACAATCCATATGCATGTCATATAATAGGTGTTAGGGTTCAAGTAGAGAAGCAGAACCGGTGATATATTTGCATGCATGTAAATATACATAGGTGGTAAATATTTGTTACAGGCTCACACAGTTGTGGGGAGCTGGTTAACCTGTCTTTGTAAGGATGTCTCCACAGCTGATGCCAGAACTAGAAGTCCTCAGGGTGGGCGATCATAAAGGGAAGATCACAGCATGCTGGAAGCAGCAGCACAGGTAGAACTCCACAAGCACACCCTGAGCCCTGCTTACATTCTTGTTGCCTCTGACCTTGGTGATGAAAGTGCCCTGCAGAAGTTGGACCCTTTATCATGGAGCTTAACAAATATACCTGGCCCAGGACGAGTCTGAGAACCTGAAGGAGGATCCAGGGAAAGGTGGAGCAATTGGAGACCCAGCCGTTGCTTCACAGCAGTGAGCTGAGTCAGCATCAGCAACAGAGTGTGCTGAGCTACAAAATGACTGCCATTTTCCTCTGCCCTCCTGTTTTCCTAGAGTCCTCACTATGGCCCACACTATCTGGAAACACATGAGGAAGGGAATTCTGGGAAATGTATTTCAGCCTATCCACACTGACGCATTACAAAGGCTTCAGATGGGTGTTCAATTAATATTTGTTGAATGAATGAATGAACGAATACCATGGTGCTTCTCTGGGAAATTCTCTGGGAGTCGGAATACCTAATCCTGGCTCTGCCTCTTACAAACCAAACAATTTTGAACAAGTCACTTAACTCTTTGAGTCTTGGTTTCCTCATTTGTAAAACTCCAAGAATAATCCCTGTCCTGCTTATTTAACAGGGATCACTTGAGATATCTGAACAAAAGCACTTTGTACATAACGTGCAAAAATAACATATATAAGGATAAAATATGTAATACAGTATTGCATTCTTTAATTATTATTGTTGTTACTAATAATTCAGCTTCCTAATGTATCACATGGAATTAATAGTTCCTGACCAATTTACCTTAAAGGTATGCCAGGAATATTAAATTAGATGAAATATGTGGAAGCACTGTCAGCTATTTGTGACATACCCTTCAAAGGCAAGATTGAATTATCATTCAACACTCAGATACATTTTCACATTGTGTTTTACTTTTGGGCTAAATGACTTAGAGGGACAAGTATGTAAGTGGAACCATTGGTGACTCTGGGAGCTGAAGAGCAGTGGCCATTCCTTGGATGGGTGTTGTGGGCAGTGGATGAAGTTTCTGTCCTATAAATTTGGGCTTGCATTTCATAGCAGCCACACTTGCTCAGCAGAATGAAGAAATCTCTGCGAAAGTTTTTGGTAAAGATGGCATAGAGGAAGGGGTTGGCACAGGAGTTGATGGGGTAAAACAGAACCAGCAGAATCTTTGCTTTGGACACAGTGATGAGGGGCACCTTGAGGGAGGCAGAAATGGCAAAGAAAGAAATGGGTGCCATGCAGAGGAAGTCAGTGAAGATGAGCATGGCCATGCGCTTGGCGATCCTGGTGTCACTAGAGGAGGACACAATGTTGGGGTTCCGCACTGTGAGGTACATGTGGATATAGCAGCCACAGATGACCACAAAGGCCAGGACATTGAGCACAAGGAGGGACATGACATACAGCTGTGACAAAGGGCTGTCAATATCCATGGGCAGGCAGATGCTCACCTTCATGTAGCTGCTGATGCCAAAGATGGGAAAGAGGGCAGCTGCAAAAGCAAAAACCCAGCCCATCACCATGACACTGGCAGCATGGCGGAGCTGCACCTTGCAGTCCAGCTGCATGGCATGGGTGATGGTATGCCATCTTTCCAAGGTGATAGCTGTCAGAGTGTAGACTGACAGCTCACTGGCAAAGACAGTGAAAAAGCCAGCAGCATCACAGCCTGCCCCAGTTTGCCAGTCAATGGCATAGTTGTGATATTGGCTCTTGGTGTGGATATCAACTGATGCAATGAGCAGCAGGTAGATTCCAATGCAGAGATCAGCAAAGGCCAGGTTGCACATAAGGAACCTGGGGACTGTGAGTTTATATTGGCTGGTAGTTAGGATCACTAGCACTATGATGTTCCCAGTGATGGCCAGGATGCTGATAAACCATATCAGGACTCTGAGGATGTTGTCCCCCATGATATCTTCACATGGGTTGAATGCATCTGGCTTAGGGGAGCAGGTCACGTCAACCACTTCATTGCATAAGTCATAGTCAAACTCAATGTACGTCATGTCAAATCCTCTGCTGTAGCTGGACTCATTGTCTTCTGCCAGAGAGGCTCTCTGACCCCTAGCCTGAGTCATATAATCAACTTCTTGCCTTAAAATAGATTTGTTGCAAATTGGATGAAGCTCAGAGCTAGAAAAATACAAAAAGAAATAGAATCAACATCTCAGATCCAGTATAGCAAATACATCACTGTCTTTGTGCAGGGTAGAAATGATGAGTTTCTTCCTGAGATTTTTTTTTTCTTCTCACGTCATACCTGCCCTTGAGGCTAACCTCAAGGGTTAATGCTGCTTACTGTAAATGAATATAACAACTTGTATATATGTTACTAGAGTTGGATGGCTCACTGGGGAAACCATCTTGCCACAACCTGCATGTGGGGAGGAAGGCACCTGAGACTAAGCCTTGCTGTTAAGTGAAAATAATTTACAGACCTGGTATCAACTCTACCCTTTTCCTTCTCCCATCTTGATCCAGCTATCTCTTAATACACCTGAGTAGGACATATTCCTATTCGTCTACACTCAAATCACTGGAAGATCCAGATTGTTCTCTGACTCAAATGAGAACTTATTTGCTTCTCTTATCTACATAAATTAGGGGATCAAAATCTGTAGTTAGTTCCCAGCCAGCCCCTATTCCCTGGCTCTTTGGTACTCAGGCTATTAGGAGGCCAGCTAATTTGCTGGAAATGTTACCAGGGTCTTTCCTGTTCTTTATTATCTCACTTTCTGGGGGCCACAATAGGCCTCAGGCATGTGTTTGTCTGCAAGGTAAGCCTGGCTCTCTCATATTGAACAGTTTCCTAGTGAGTGCCCCAAAGAACAATGCAAGCTGCAAAAGGACCTAATTTATTCTAAGAATGGAACTCATCCTCTGGGCAGCCTAGCTCTCCTTGGGCTCACTTTACTGTCTTGGTTTTGCCTTTAAACCCAAATGTACAAGGGGCCTTGTCAACAGGATAGAGGTACTTACAGAGGGATTTGAATGAAATCCAGGTGATAAATATTCAATCCACGAGTATACCCATGAATATTCTACCCCAGAGTAGTCTATCAATACTCTGGATGTAGAGACAAGGAAGGTAATACTTCTGTTTGGAAGCAAAGGCTTGTGGAATGGGAATAAGCCTTATGTTAGGACCTTTTTGGATGCAAAAAAAAAAAAAAAATTATACATACACATGCATACCTTTCCCTCCTTCCCCAAGGGGCAAGTTCACAGCAATATTAAGTTGACTGTATTTTTTTTAAACCTTGACATAACCTCAGATATAAGTGGCGAAGTAAGTATCAAAACCTTCTTAAGAAGGAAAAAGGTGGCTAGGGGAGTGGAGGAGGTAAAGACTCCATTTGATGCTAAAGGATGAGTCTTGCCAGGTGTTCCAACCTATTATACAGGGACTGAACCTTGCCCCATCAACCTGGATGAGAAGGGTCTGTTAGGAAGAGTGCTCTCCTCTCTTCTCTCACCCCTGGGAAGTGAATTGAATTGCCAGGAAGTCATTTTCCCTTGGCCTAAGGGATTCTTTTTGTTTGTTTGTTTTTTTAAGGCTAAATGATTAACATACACAGAATTGAAAGTGAATGGAAACGGAGCCCAGAAAATGTTTTGGTTTAGTCAGTGGTCTTCCAAGAAAGGTGAGGCAAGCTCCATAATGGGCATAGAGGGGAGAAGAGGGGTATCCTGTGGTCCTTAGTCTAACTCTAGACTCTTAAACCCTGTTATTGAATTAGTTGCAGCCTGATTCCAGGAAGAGAAAGTAAGTAACCTGGTACTTGCTGACTGCAGTTTGGTTCATTGGACTGAGCTCTGACTTAACTCTCTAGAAACAGCCTTCACTTCCTATGGCTTATGGTCGCTGTCTGTGAAGGTTCTTATTGTTGATACTGCTGTCCATATATTTTAAATATTGTGCTTCTCTTTTTCTGAAACAGAAGTGACCCACTGACATGAAGTAAGGAGAAAAGTAAATAACTTATGTCTCTGAGATAAGAACAGAAACAAAAGTGGAAACCAAAGGACATCAAGTCTTGCCTCTGCAGTACTTTGGAAAATCCTAATTATCATAAGGAGTTGGGAATTCAGTTTAGGGTCAGTTTAAAAAGTGGCACTCTTGGACTCTGATCAGTCAGTGAACAGATGCTTGGGGGTGGCATAGCAGTGTCGCAGAGCCTAAGCTTTGGAGGCAGGCAGACCAGATTTGGATCTGTTTGGTCAGTGTAGGTCAAGTTATTTAGCATCTCTGAGCCTTAGTTTCTGTCTCTGTGAGAAAGGAATAATAATGATATTACCATTGTGGGAATTAAATGAAATAAAGATACAGAGTATTACAGTGATTGGTAGTGAATACTTGGCAAATGTCAGCAGTATGAAGACAAATGATGGTGGTTACTTATGGAATTTTTGAGGTCTAGGCCCTGTGTGGGTACTTAGAAGCATATGCCACAGCATGTCAATTTAATATTGAATTGTGAAGAAATGGCCTTCACAACATTGAGTTGTGAAGAAACACAATTTTTATTGTATTTAACTTAAAAATTGAAGAATAAAATGAGAGCAAAGTAATGCAAAATGAATACAGAATTATGACAAGGAAATATCAGGTTCAATGACAAATGAAGACTGTAGTTGATACGAACTTTTGGGAAGAGCCCAGGAAAAGTACAGGAAGAGTCCAGGAGGACCACTGGCCAAAGTTTTAGTCACAGGGGCGTCATGTTTACACTCTGGGCATTATTTCCAAATGAGGATCAAAAGAAGAATTTCATCATACAAGTTAAAACTTGAATCCCGCTACCAAACCACATCTACTATTATATACAATGAAATGTCACTATTGAAGGAATAAATCTGAAATTATCTGCTGAATAACAATTATTTTGTGTTGTTTGTGTGTGAATTTGATAAATATGAAAATCAAATACCCATTGCTAAAAATAAAAAATGAAAACCACCTATCACAATTTTTGTTACTCCATTTTGGCACGTTGTGGAAGAACCATGTTCCTCTCCCTTGCTATACCCCAACAGGCCTGGATGGTAAGTTAGAGCAGCAACCTAGAGGGATGAGAGCTGAGTGGTCTGGAGGGATCAGAGAAGACCTCATGTCCTGTGACAATATAAGGTAGATGTGGAGATTCTGGTTGGGAGAGCCTTGAGGCTATGTCTAGAGGAGTCTGAGTAACATGATGAGACAACAAATTCTTGGGGTGTGTTGGAACTGGGCCAAATAGCACACTGCAAGCTGCTCTCACAGTGATCTTAATATTTTCTTCTTTTTTTAAAGACAGGGTCTCACTCTGCTGCCCAGGCTGAAGTACAGTGGCACAATTATGGCTCACTGCAGCCTTGACCTCCTGGGCTCAAGTAATCCTCCCACTTTAGCCTCCCGAGTAGCTGGGACTACAGGCATGCACCACCACACATGGCTAATTTTGTTCATTTTTTTTGTAGAGACGAGGTCCCACCATGTTACCCAGGCTGGTCTCAAACTCCTGGGCTCAAGGAGTTATTCCGCCTTGGCCTCCTAAAGTGCTGGGATTTTGGGTGTCAGCCACCTCGCCTGGCCAATCTTAATGTTCTTTATTTCTCCTTTGGGGTATTCAGTCCCATGGACTTGGTGCAAAATTGGTATCTTTCTCACTCTGGATAGAATAATTCTTATCTGGAATATAAAAGAGGCAAGCCACTGCTTCAGCCCAGGACTTTAAGAATTCTGATTGTCAGGAGGAAATTTCCTGGCTCTTGAGCTAATCTATGAAGAGTGCCCATTCTGGATAATATCCCAATGATGCATGCAGATTCTGAAAAACAGCTATTTTTCTACAAATCCTCCAAAAGGGTCTGAGTAGGGACTTCCAGTTACTCTGAAAAACATTTTAGGGTGTGTACTGTTTTGTTGCTCTTTTTGTTTTGCTTTGGAGCAAGGAATATGTCCACATGGACTGGTCAATGTATGTTAAAGGTTGAATAATGGAGGAGACTGTGTTAAACAGAGAAATAATATCATAGGAAAGCTGTATTAGTTCTAGGCTAGTATATAAGAGTAATGAAAAGACATCATTTGATGAGTGCAACTACATGGTGTGGCTTATGTAGGTGAGCTCAGAGGAGCGTGAGAGCTTTGAGAACTCCGATACTCAGTAAGTTCTTACCTCCAATTGATCGTTTAAATGTCTGGAACATGTGTACAATCTCCAAGGCGACTTTCTCTTTACTCTTTCCAGATCCTGTCTATGATTACCTCACTTTTTTAAGCAGTTAGCTACCAAGATTTGTCTCTGTTTAGATGGCCCTCTTTAAGTCTGGGTTTCCTTGAACCCGGCTTTCTTTGACAGCCAAAGTAACGAGATGTCTTAATCTTTATCCTCCCTGTGAGGTAGGAAGATCCCAAGGTGGATTAGAGAGGCTTAGAGTGATTGGGATGTGCTGCAGATATGTACATCAGTCTCTGGCATGGCATTTATGCATCTCCCCACCAAAGATGACATGGATGGGGCATTTATCAGGTGCACAGTTTGGGACTTGAAGGATTAAATCTATAATGGTACAAAGGAAAGAGGGAACAGATATTATGCACCAACTCTGAAGCACTATGCTTAGTATTTTTCATGTTTTCTCATTTAATACTTGGTATATGTTCTGCCCCATGGGTAACCCTCTCCTGTGAGCCCACTTTCAAAGAAATGAAAGAGTTCAACTATTCCTCACTCTCCACGAACTGAATTTTTGACCCAGAATGTGCCAAAGGGCTTGAGACAGGGAACTCTCTGCAAGTAGATTCTCTTCATGTCACAGATAGGTAGAAATTGTGGACTAAGTTCTACATTGGGGAAATGCCTGAGCAGGGCTTAAAGGATGGACTCACATTTGCCGTCTCCAGTTTGCAAAGGCACAGCAATGGCTGGGATAGGTGAGGCTGGCTTCCATGAGGGCGACAAGCTTTTCCAGAGTAGGCAGCTTTTTTAAGTTGTAAGTCGACCTGGCCCTCAGCTTCTTAAGATTTTCTAAGCCATAGCTAGGCAGGGAATGGATCCTTGTTCTTGAAATATCTCTATAAAGAGAAAAGGTAAATATAACAGGATTACTATGGACCTAAAACTTTTTGCTCTTGGTTAGCAGGCAAAATAGCAGACACACTAGTGATATTCTTACACGGATGAGGAGAGAGACTCCGGTTCCTCCAACACACCTTGGCCAGATCAATATTTGGCTAATAGGATATTTGGTTCTGTAGGAGTCCTGGTCCTTCTGTTCCTGGTAGGAGGAGTTAGATAACAGGCCACTCTGATTCCTGGATATACTTACATCCTGGCTAATTTGGGGCATAAGTGTTGCTGGTGAGTAGAATTAGCCACCTTCCCTTCTACAGTCTATTTGTACCTGCTAATTTGCATGGGACTAAGGGATTGAGACCATTTGTCTATACCATAAAACTAGCTATAAAAATATTTCTGATGAGCTGGAGTAGAATCTGTGGCCAAATTCAGAAAAAGGGACAAGAAAGAAATATACTACAAGAGGAAGAAGACTCTGGCACGTGGTAGGGGCAGTGTTAGCACAAAGTCCAAGTGGCAGTACAGAGTGGTGGTTACAAACTTGGCATCTACAGCAGACCTGCCTGCATATGTACCTTGCCCCTCTCCCTATTAGATTTATGACCTTGGTCAAGTATGTCACTTCTCCATGTTTCAGTTTCCTCAGCTGTAAAATGGGAAGACAAAAATCCTATCTACCTCAGAGGGTTGTTGTTAAAATTAGATGAGTTAAAGTGCATAAAGAACTTCCTGACCAACAGACAGCACTTAGTGTCTGGCAACTATTCTTAGTAAACATAACACAGAGTGTGAGAGAGAGACAGTTGTTCTTGTTTGGTAGGAAAGTCTCTGCCTGTCCATTAGACCTCAGCACAAATGACCAGTTTAACCAGGTCCCTGCCCCTGATGGGCTGCAAGTTCCATCCTTTCTGGCAGCAGCACCAGTGATGTGGGCGCTTTTCTGGCAGCACCACTGGTAGTTGCAACCTTCAAAACCAAGACCAGATGGTGAGAACAAGGAGATTTAAATGGCACCAGCTTGGACCTGGTGGGGCCAACAGCTTGGCCATGAGTGGGTACTTCTCATGGGGGTGGTAGCAAGTGATGACCAGGATGAGTTCATTTTAGCATCCTTGGGGACCCTTGGATATACTTGAGGAAGAAGAGTCTTTTAATGTTGGTATTCCCTGTAAATCAAAGCAATAGGCACTCAGAGTAATGAAACTTGGGGGTGTGAATATATATTTGCTACCCCATATGTTCTCACAATCTGGTGAAAATTACATTTTCAAAGTCTTGCTTTCATTGTATAATTATCTTGCTCAAAAATTTATAATGGCTTCCTATTGTCCAGTGAAACCCATCCCTAACTACTGCCTTATTTGTCACTTCCATTTCCCAAGCAAATTTTTACTAGTTGTTCATGCTTTTATTTCCTCATCTCACAATTCAATTGAGTTTCTCTTCAGCCTCTGGGGAAATAATACTCACTAAGGCCATGTCTTAGTTCTGATCTCCTTGATTTTGTAATTACATTTCACAGGTAGAATGCTCCTTCTTTTTGAGATACTCTCTTTCTTGGCGCCATATTCTCCTTGACATATTTTCCTCTGACATCTCCGTTGACTTCTTTCTGATGCTTTTGTTTTAATTCTCTTTTATCTGTTCTTTAAATATTGGCATTTCTTTATACCTAGACCCCTTCTGACTATACCCAACCTTTTCAGGTGATCTCATTCATTCCCTTAGTTTCAGATACCAGGCATGTGCTGATGGCTTCCAAAATGTGTGTCCCCATTTAGATCCTACTCCTGAACTCCAGGTCCAGATAATCAGTTGTTCTTTGAACTCCACCATTTTGATGACTTGCATCAAAACTGAAGTTACCATCTTTCTTGTAAATATGTCCCTCCTTGTTTTTTCCATCTCAGCAAATGACTCTTCCAATTTCCCCTGTTTTTCATAATGGAAACCTGGGTGCCATCCTTGACTTCCTCATGGGACATCAGTGTCTTGTTCTCTCAAGCCTAACTTTTAAATGTGTTTCAAATCAGCCTACTTCCCTCCTCTCCTGTGACTTTGGTCTAAGTCACCACAATCTCTGCCTAGACAAATGCAAAGGTCTTATAACTGTCCTCATGACCATCTATTGCAATCTTAGTACTGCAGATGTAAAAAATGCCTATTAGATTGTGACTTCCTGCTTAAGACCCTTTAATGACTCCCCATTGCTCTTAGGATGAAGGACAAGTCACTGTATACAGTGTGTTGATCATTTGCCTGTTTTCTCCCACATCCATATTATGCCCTTCTCTACGCTCTTCTCTGTGTTGCAGGAAGGATGATCCCTGCAGTTCCATATCCCAGGTACCACCTTATCAATCAGCTTTCAATTGGGTTTAGCAAATGGCACTAGTGGGATACTGGAGAATAGGTAAAAGTGCATATCTCATCCCTTCTCTGTCTCAGGCAGCAACTGAGTCTTCTCTGTGACTCCAGCTCTCGTTGAACAGATGCTTGGAGGATCCAGCTTCTACCAGTTGCCCCAATTCCTGGACATCAGTAAGATGACTTCCTCATTTGTTCATCAACTCCTAGGGTTAGTAGTGGTTACTATTGCCAATCTCGGGACTACTGATCCCCTGTTTGATGTTCAGGAAGATTTACATTTTCAGAACAATTACCTTTGTTAGGTGTGTGTGCATTTGTATGTGTGTGTATTTTATACATAGTCCCCTCTTTGTTAGCTGTCAATTAGATCAAATCTCCTATATACTTACTGAATTTTTTGCTTCTTTGTTCTATCACTACTGAGAAAATTATATTGAAATCTCCAACTATGATTTTGGATTTGTATAGTTCTAGTTTTGTCAATTTTTGCCTTATATATGTTTGATGACTTCTTAAGGCTCATACAAATTTATAAATTGTATGCCTTCCTGGTAACTTTCTGTATCTCTAGTAATAATTGTCTCCTAGCTCGCTGAAAGTTTCTTCTTATTTGCTGGTTCCTCCATGACCTCCAGCTTTAGGAGTGCCAATGAACTCAGTGCCTAGACTTCTTTTCTCAATCTTCACTTACTCTGCAGGTAAGCTTATCCAGTCTTATGACATAAACACAATTTATATGCTGATGGTGCTAAAATTTGTATTTCTAGGTTGCTTCTTTTTCTTGAAACCCAGAGTCATATTCAATTGCCTCCTTATAATCTCCACTTAGTTGTCTAATATGCAGGTCAGACTTTGGATAATAAAAATGGCCTTCCTGATATTTTCTGAAAATCTGTTCCACCTTTCCAGTTGTTCATGCAAAAACTTTGATGCCTACCTGGACTCCTCTCTTTCTCTCCTACCCTATATCAAAACTCTCCGAAAAACTTATTAACTTTTTATACCACATACATCTGGAATCTAATTACTTCTCACGACACTCATTGCTATCACCACAAGGTAAACGTTCTGGTGGTCCAGGGCATCTTGTCTAGCTCCCTGCCTATTATGATTCTTCAGATTTGGGGTCCCTGGAGATCAGAGTCTGGTCCATGAACCCTTGTCTCTTTGATGAATCTTTGATCTCTGCTGCTGTGTCTGCCTTCTCTCCATTTATACTTCCCATTGTTTTAGAGATTTCCAACTTTTTTCTTTGCTACAGGAGATCTTTCTGGTTTCTCTCTTTTGGCAACGCCTCTTCTAGCCAGTTCTGTTAGTGACACTTGCCCTGTTTTCTGTGACTGAGTTCTTATCTGTCATTTGGGTTCCTCTTTTTTTCTCAAATGTGGAAAGAACAGAGTTTGAGACCCAACTCCCTGTTTTGTCTACAACAATTCAGGACTCCCTCCAAGAAATGAGATAAAAAAAACATTTTAGAAGTCCTTTACGAACAATTTAGACCAAGACCATCATTTCCTCTCATGAACATTTTTCACATTTTTCAAAACGAGCAATACAAAGCAGGTTATTTTTCTTAATTATGTCTTCCCCTTGAGTTTACAGTATAAAAATTGGATTAATTGAAGATTCTAAAGAGAAACAAATTTTTATACTCCATGGAATATCATCCCATTATCTCATATACTCTGTGGTAGATTAAAGATGACTGCAAATTCTTTTACACTCTTTCCCATCGAGGGTCTATTTGTTCTCCCCTTGAATCTGGGCAGAACTGTGATGTCTTTGGATAAAAGAATATGATAGAAATGTTGCTATTCATTATAGATCTAGCCTTTAAGAGCACTGACATCTTCTACATTGGTCTTAACAGAGTCTTCAGCTGCCATGAAAGATCTCTGAATACCTTAAGGCTGCCATATTGGTAAAAGCCTAAACCATACAGAGAGGTCCTGGAGAATGAGAAGCCGTATGGACAGAGTTAGAGAAGACACCACACACACACACGCACGCACGCACACGCACATGCACACACACACCCAATAAACACAGATGTGTGAGGCACGTAAGTGATGGGGACAACTTGGAAGTGGACCCCCCCGCCCCGCAGTCAGCCGCCTGAGCTGACATTGCATGGATCAGGGCCAGCCATCCAAATGTCTGACACAAAATTGTGAGCAAAATGGAATGGTTGTTTTAAGCCATTAAATTTTAATGAGGCAATAGAGAACCAAAACAAACTCCACTGAGGTCTCCATAATGTTTAACAGTTGAAGAAGTATTTTTTCCTTGAAAACCAGTAAGAGTGCGATAGCATTATAGTCTGTATACTTTCTGCCTCTTTTACCACTGACTATCTTTTGCTTTATGTACTAGTTATTTGTATTTTATCTCTCCTTGAAGGTAGAAGGCTCTCGCATTCTCAGCGGTGCCTTTCATGTAGTGAGTACCCAGAAACTTATTGCTTTGTTAGAAGATATACTGGGGAGTGACATTGGAGAAGGATTAGGAAAGGAAATAGAGAGATCACCCCAGCCAACTGTGATGTTCTCTGACTTCCAGAAATTGCAGAATCTTGCACCTTGTGTTATGTCTTCTATTGTTTCCTATGGTTGTCTTTTCATGTATGTTTGTTTGTCTCCTCAGCCAGATTTCAAGTGCCCTGAGAGCAGACATTATTAAGAGGCTTTTGTGTTCTGTATCATTTCTGGCATAGATTTGGGCTCATGAAATCTATTCAGTAAGTAGTTGTCTGATAAGCAGACATGACTCAGCATTGTAATAAAAATGAGAGGCTGGAGAAAATTTTACAAAAGAGCTAATTCTAAGGGGAGATGAATGAAAGGCAGACCGAGAAATCCAGAAATCTAGACTTAAAGTGAGCTCAGGAAAATGGTGCTTCTGCAGCAGGTAAGTATATGTGGCTGAGAATATCAAAGTTACCAAGAAAGGGAGCAACCTTGTGCAATGCCAACAAGAAGACAGACATGCCTTGGGGAGTAAGCAGAATGCTACACTGGGTAGATTGACTTGAATGCAATCCAGTGTTTAGGTGTTAGATTGGGAAGCCTCCTTGGTAAACTTCATTGCCTTTCCGTTGCTCAGTGTTCTGGAGCTAGCTTGTTATTTTGGATTCCTTCTTATCACGGCTACAAGACATATGTGCTGCTGCCATTTGCACATGGTGGCTTTGATGCTGTGAGACGAAGACATCTTGTCAATGTCCTGGGATTGAGATCTTTCATTGGTGGATGTTGAAGGAGGGAGCTCTTGGTAGGAAAAAGGCAAAGTCACTTAAAGTTCAGTAAAGCAAATTTTTAAGCAAAAGTGGTTCCTGGATGACAGGGAAATAAAAGTCTTTGTGGAGGTGTTTACTTAAAGGTTACTGTCTGAAGTGATCAAACATGGAACCTGTCAAGACTTCCAAATTTTGAACTGACAGAAAATACAACATATCTCTAGTATCTCCATGGATTAAGAAAATTCCATAGACATTTATATTAGCAGGGATAAAGAGGAGATAAGTAGATCTTGTTCAGATCTTGGCTAGAGACTTAACTATAGTATATTCCCTTTTTTGCTCTGTTCTCCCAAAACATACACACACACTCATACACACACAGGTCTATTTGTTGGCTACAGTTCTTCTGCATGGCCTAAAAATCAGATGTTTGATTTTAATTCCTTTATGAAAACACTCTCCATTTTTATGATGCAAATATACATGGGCGTGGGTTGGGGGTAGTAACAAAAAAAGACATCAGTTACTCACATCTTCATGGGAGTACATTATTGTGACCACGATAGTTAATTTTAGGTGTCAACTTGAGGGGATTAAAGAATATTCAGATAGTTGGTAAAGCACTATTTCTGGGTGTCTGAGGGTATTTCCAGAAGAGATTGGCATGTGAATCCATGGATTGAGTAAGGAAGATATGCCCTCACCCAGAAGCTGGGTCCCCTTTCTTCTCCTACTTTTAGACATCAGAACTCCAGGTTCTCAGGCTTTTGGACTCAGGGGTTTGTACCAGTTTCCCTCCCCCACCCCCTTGGATTCTCAGGACTTTGACTTCAGACTCAGAGTTATACCGTCAATTTCCCTGGTTCTCAGGCCTCTTCCCAATCTAACACCTAAACACTGGATGGCGTTCAAGTCAATCCACCCAATGTATCATTCTGCTTACTCCCCAGTGCATGTCTGTCTCCTTGTTGACACAGGCACGTCAGGCCTCTTGCTTGGACTGAGAATTAGATGGCCTCCCCGGTTCTGAAGCTTTCAAGTTTGGACCAAGCCATGCTATAGCTTCCCTGGTTCTCCAGCTTGCAGATAGCCTATCATGGACTCCTCAGCCTCCATAGCCATGTGAGCCAATGTCCCTAAGAAATCCCCTCTTCTCTTATTTCTTTGAGCAGTGGTTCATAGTTCTCCTTGAAGAGGTCCTTCACATCCCTTGTAAGTTGTATTCCTAGGTATTTTTATTCTCTCTGTAGCAATTGTGAATGGGAGTTTGCTCATGATTTGGCCCTCTGTTTGTCTATTATTGGTGTATAGGAATGCTTGTGATTTTTGCATATTGATTTTGTATCCTGAGACTTTGCTGAAGTTGCTTATCAGCTTAAGGAGATTTTGGGCAGAGATGATGGGGTTTTCTAAATATACAATCATGTCATCCGCAAACAGACAATCTGACTTCCTCTCTTCCTATTTGAATACTTTTATTTCTTTCTCTTGCCTGATTGTCCTGGCCAGAACTTCCAACACTGTGTTGAATAGGAGTGGTGAGAGAGGGCATCTTTGTCTTGTGCCAGTTTTCAAAGGAAATGCTTCCAGTTTTTGCCCATTCAGTATGATATTGGCTGCGAGTTTGTCATAAATAGCTCTTATTATTTTGAGATACGGTCCATCAATACCTAGATTATTGAGACTTTTTAGCATCAAGTGGTGTTGAATTTTGTCAAAGGCCTTTTCTGCATCTATTGAGATAATCATATGGTTTTTGTCATTGGTTCTGTTTATGTGATGGATTATGTTTATTGATTTGTGTATTTTGAACCAGCCTTGCATCCCAGGGATGAAGCCGAGTTGATCGTGGTGGATAAGCTTTTTGATGTGCTGCTGGACTCAGTTTGTCAGTATTTCATTGAGGATTTTCGCATCGATGTTCATCAGGGATATTGGCCTGAAATTTTTTTTTTCTTGTCTCTGCCAGGTTTTGGTATCAGGATGATGCTGCCTCACAAAATGAGTTAGAGAGGAGTCCCTCTTTTTCTATTGTTTGGAATACTTTCAGAAGGAATGGTACCAGCTCCTTTTTGTACCTCTGGTAGAATTTGGCTGTGAATCTGTCTGGTCCTGGGCTTTTTTTGGTTGGTAGGCTATTAGTTACTGCCTCAATTTCTGAACTTGTTATTGGTCTATTCAAGGATTCAACTTCTTCCTGGATTAGTCTTGGAATGGTGTATGTGTGCAGGAATTTATCCATTTCTTTTATATTTTTTAGTTTATTTGCATAGAGGTGTTTATAGTATTCTCTGATGGTAGTTTGTATTTCTGTGGGATCAGTGGTGATATCTCCTTTATCATTTTTTATTGTGTTTATTTGATTCTTCTCTCTTTTATTCTTCATTAGTCTGGCTAGCAGTCTGTTTATTTTGTTATTCTCTTCCAAAAGCCAGCTCCTGGATTTACTGACGTTTTTGAGGGGTTTTTCGTGTCTCTATCTCCTTCAGTTATACCTAATGTAGATGATGGGTTGATGGGTGCAGCAAACCACCATGGCACATGTACACCTATGTAACAAACCTGCATGTTCTGCACATGTATCCCAGAACTTAAAATATAATAATAATAATAAAATCCCCTCTCCTCTCTCTCTCTCTCTCGTTTCTGTCTTTGAAGAACCTTGACTAATACAATGACTATTTGCTAAAGATAGGCTTAGAGAGAGGCCCAGAACATAAATCATGGCACAGTGAGGGAGGGGTATTTAGAATAGTTATTCTGGGCAATCATACTTGGAGGAGTAAAGGGAACCATGGGATGGGATTAGATCTCTGAGCCTTGATAGTCATGCAGAAGAGTTTAGGATTTATATGAGCAGAAGAATGGTTTATTCAAAGCTGGATTTTTGTAAGATTAGTCTTGAGAACCTTGATACCAGCATATGGTGGGTGTTCAATAAATAGTTGGTAAACTAATGGAAGGGGAAAGGACTGAGGGTAGGAAGGGGACAAAGTGGCTTTTGCAGAAATTCAGGCCTAGGATGACAGAGGCCGTCTCCTCCCACACTATCACTTCACGTGTTAAAAGTCATTGTGTGACATGATGACAAGGGTTTATTAGGCATCTGCTGTATATTACTATAGCCATTTGTGAAAGTTTCGGCAGTTCTCATTGTACTGGGAAGTAACATTCATCCCTTGGCCAGATGCATTACAGTAGGTACTGTTTTTTGTTTTCACATTTATTTCTTACCCCTTGCCAGACACACAGTAGGTGTTTAATCAACATCCACTAAATGTATGTCATGTAAGACTTGATGCCCTCAATGAGTACTTGAGAATGTTTACTTTATTCCTGCCCTTGTGCCTGGAACTGGTGGGCTGGACAAGCGGGGAGGGGTAGTTGTGGACTGGTGTTTTTAAACTTTATCTTTCAGGCTGGTCTGTTCTAGTGATTTTGGTCTTTCTTTTAAAAATATCACTTTTAACATCGCAACACATGCTATATTCAGATAGTGAGTAGTTTTGAGAATTTAAATCCTGAAAAGACCAGTGGAGACCCCATGGGATTATGACTTGCACAGAAGAGACTTAGTAATTTAAAATTGTTTCAACATTGTTAGGACTCTTCATTTTGAGATACAGAGTAGCAAGAGAGACTGCATGGGTAGGAAGGTAGTAAGAGGCTGAGGCAGGAGAGGCAGGAGTTAAAAAGCACTCTGTGCCCCATTTAATAAAGTGTGTTATAGCCAGTGCCACAAATTTGATTTGAACAATTTCTATTTTTCCCAGCAAAGATGTTATTACAGGTCAATCATTTCCATAAGTGAGAGCACATTTCTGGTGTATACCACACTGACAGATGGCTAGAAGACCTCTCTTTCATGATCCCAGGCTGGATAAAAAGGCAATTTACTATCTATAGGACTGTGGGTACACTGGTAATGGAAGAGAATCATTCTTATACACATAACTCAGTGTTTGAATCTGAACTATCAAATGAATCTGAGCTATAGCCAAATCAATTTGATAAACCATCAGAATATGATTGTACTGGCTCCAGCCTGCAAAGGCAATGCATTAAATTTTCCCCACAGGAAACTGTTTCCCAAAGAAACAGCAATTGCTCGATTGCTTAAAAAAAAACAACCTTGAGTGAGTTCAGAATATCAGGTAAAAACTCAGATGGCTGCTGATGTTCAAGGTCAAGACTCACAAGGGGGAAATGAGGATGCTGAGCTGCATCTCTGAAACTCGATGAAACTTGTTTGTATGCCCCTGGCTTTCTCTGCGTCTATCTTTCTTTGTGTGGAACAGTGCACCCTTGCACCCCCAGGTGTTCAGAGGCTCCCTATTCTTCCCTCAACTACAAATTTTGCCTTCAGGAAAGGAGCTATCATCAGTTTGAGTGTGTGCCCCTTAATTTTCTTAGAATTCCTTGCATATATCCACTGGAGAAAAAGGACTGAGCCAGTGAGGGAGGAGGATTCACCACATTTGGCTTGTGGAGGAGATATTTTGGAGACTGAGCAAGGCTTCCCAATTCCCAACATTGGTCCTAGGGCAGTAATTCTCAGAGAGCACTCTGGACAAGCAGCATCAGTTTCACTAGGAAGATGTTAGAGATACAAGTTATCAGGCCTCAACCCTGACCTACTGAATCAAAAATTCTAAAGGAGGGGGCTGGGTGTTATGACTCACGCCTGTAATTCCAGTGCTTTGGGAGTCCAAGGCAGGAGAATCACTTGAGGCCAGGAGTCTGAGATCAGCCTTGGCAACATAGTGAGACCCTGTCTCTGCAACAACAACAAAAATGGCCAGGTGTGGTGGTGCACGCTTGTAGTCCCAGCTACTCAGAAGGCTGAGGCAGGAGGATCACTAGAGCTTGGGAGTTTAAGGCTGCTGTCAGCTATGATGGCACCACTGCACTCCAGCATGGGTGATTAAAAAAAAACACAAAAACACCCCCCCAAAACCTACTCAGCTCTGAACATGCTGCTCTAGGACAGCTGAGAACCACTCACAGCTGAGGTGGCTCATAGCCGAGTCTACTCTGGGAATTGCCCTCAGCTGACTTTCTCCTCCCCAGGAGTTTGGTTCCTCCCCAGGGACAGCCTGCACCCAATAATTCTTGATATGGAGGACTTGCCCCTTATCTTAATTCAGTACAACTTTGAAGGACCATCTTAACTCCAGATCTCCCCATGGGATCAGCTGAGCCTTTTGTTGCAAATGCATTACCCTGATTCTGCTTCCATCAAGGGTTCCCTGTACATTCTGAGAGCACCCTCCGGTAAACCTCCCGCATGCAGATATATCACAGTCTTTGTGTGTGTGTGTGTGTGTGTGTGTGTGTGTGTGTGTGTGTGAGCGGGGACTGCAATCTGACCCAAGGCACAGTCAAGATCAGCATGATTTGCACCTACTGTGGTCTGAATAGCCTACGCATACTCCTACTCTTACCTCTTAACTCATCACCTGAGGTGGGCTGGTCTACTGCACACCTACACAAGCACCTCTCAGGCCAGGGTTTAGATGGTTTAGTGTATCTGGTTGCAGAAGTGAGATGTGGAATAAGCTATTAGTCTTCTTGCATCTCAGGTCAGCGGGGGAGAGGCTTGAAGAACATCTGTGGACTAATCTGAAAGCCCCAGAAAGGGGGGCTTGATGTTAAGGTGAACAATTCTTTTGGCCCCAGGGGGAGAAGAGGAAATTAGCAATTATAGGCTGGGCTTCCAGCCAGGATCCTGCCCTGAGATGAAAATATGTGGGAATGTATTATCACTCTCTACCTTTTTAAGTCATGGGGAGTGCTTCCTAATTCCATGGATTTTCTGTAAATTTTATTCCCTTAATTCTAGACAGATGTGTTCCTGTGGTAAGAAGGATAAAACAATGGGCCTATAACTTGAGGACCTTGTAGAATTGCTTCCGATGCTTTCACAGAGGCTCTCTTCCTGCCTGCATTCACAGTGGGGCTAGATGGGGGATTCAAGTTTTGTGTTCTCTGTTCAACATTCTTATGAGATACATTGTGCAGTATCTTCGCCTGGAATCTGCTTGTGCAACCTCAGGAGGTGTTCTTCTGTGCCACGTTTATCTAACATTGACTGGTGTTCTTAGGCTGGGAAGCTGGTGTTAATAGTTATTTTCCTCTCTATTTTAGCTCACAACCAGTTTCAGGGGGCCTCACCGAATAACTTTTAGATGTTCAATTAAACGTATTTATGGCAACATAGTATGGTGGGAATACATGGAATGTGAGGCAGAAGACCTAGTTTCTGGTCCAGACTCTGCCCCTTCTAGTTGCAGTGTGATCTTTAACAGATCACTCTCCTCTGGGTTCTGATTTCTTCAGTTGGATAATGAAGGAGTTGGGGGATCTCATCCAACTTCATTATTCTCAGGAGCACATAGTAGGTTAAGATGCTATAGATTCAATATTGTACCTGGTACAGGTCACATATATAAACACACCCATCACTGACATATTCTGCCATGAACAGATAGAGATGCCTTCTTAGGAACATTCAAAACTTTCAGGGCTTTTTGCTAAGTGAAACTGACATGCTGCTATTGTGGGGATCAAAGACATCAAAAGTACTTGTCAAAATTCATTTGTCTCCCAAGTACTCTAAGAACAGGGAACATGAACTAAGCAGTACAAGTTTTGAGTACTTTGTATTCTTGAGTACATGAACTACATGCCCAACACTCTCCATTTGTTAGCCCTGGGTCCTTCCTTGTACTTCATAGATAGATCATGACTTGATATATTAAGTTGTATATTTAATGTATTGCCTGACTCCTCTCTATTCCCACCCCCAATGAGAATATAAGCTTTCTATGAGGAGGAAGTTTCCTTTGTTTCCTGCATGGCACAAGACTGATGCTTAAAAATTTATCTGATGAGTGAAAAAATATTTATGTGTGTGTGTGTTTTATGCTTCAAATAATATTAGGAAATAGGTATTTTTTTTGCCATTTTTTTAGGTGAGGAAACCGAGGCTTAGAGAGGTAAAAGAATTGGTCTAAACCAAGGCAGTCTGCTCTGTATCTCTGCTTTAATCACACGGATACTCCATTTGTATAGGTTGCCTATCTCAAGCCAGGCATTCTCGAATAATCTTTGAACATGGTCAGGATGATAAATCTACCTTGAAGTGTATATTTCTTCTTCAAAGCAGCAGAATCTCATATATAGATCACAACACACCCTTTATCATTAATAATAAATATTTAAAATTCTGACTCTCCATACCAGGTCTAATTCTAGAGGTACACAGGTTCCAGCCTGAAGGAGAATATTAGCTATTTGGTGTAGACAAAAGTGATGAAGATAGATGGTTGGTCGGTAGGTGGGCAGATAACCACACATGGTAGCCTATGCTAACTGCCAAATAAGAGATTCAGGCAGGTGGCTTCTAAATGCCTGCCTTGACTTAAGGCAGGCTACATAAGGATCATTCAGTAAAACTGCAGATTTATTAACATGTTTATCTATTGCTCTGCTCACCATTCCTTCTTGTACCTCATTCTCTCCTTTTGGGTTCCTTTCTTCATCTTGAAGTACTTTCTTCAGTCAGTAAGTGTAGTAGGTCTTTCTTAGAGCTCAGGAACACATTTTTAAAAAGCCTTTTTGTGATTGTGATGCAGATTGTCCCCCCACCAAAGAAGCCTTAAAGGCCATGAGAGCCATGGGAAGAAGTCACTGATGGCGAGGTTGACAGAGAGACTTGAGGAGGTAGAACTTTGGAATGATGCTTGATGGAAGGGGCAGTGTAGGTAAGAAGAGAAGATGGGAAAGTCACTTTTGGAGGGAAAGATGGAAGTAAGGAAATGACAAGAGGGAGGGGTGCTGATGCAGGGCTATGAGGCACGGAATGCATCTCAAGGGATTTGGAAAGAGGATGCAAAAATAATGTGTATCTAGGTCTCATTGGGTTGAAGGAACCTCCTGAGTGTTGAGGATGGTGGAGAATTGTGCTTTCCTTTCCAGGGAAGAGACACATGGTCGAGTGGTTGTGGGTCTGTACCATGAGTTAGATCAGTTTAAATCCCTGCTGTAACTCTTGTATAACCTTGAGTGAGTGAATTAACCTCTCCAGGGAAGCCAGTTTTTCCTTCTGTAAAATGGGAATAATAGCTCCTACCACAGGGGGTGATTTTAAGGATTAAACAAGAAAATGCATCTTAACTTCTTAGAACACCATCTGACACTCTGTACATGCTCATTACATGTTATTATTAGTGTTGCTTTTTAATGGAGAGTTAGACCGTGGATAAGCCTTAAATTGTCTCTATAAATTTTTGCAGATGACACGAATAAAAATTGAACTTGATGGCCAGCCCTGTGTTGGAAGCTTCTCCCCTAGCTGCAGAGAGTTGACTTCTAACTTACACAAACTGAGCTCTTGCACACAGAAATGGGGAAAGCTACTCACAGAATGACTGGTCCAGAGGCTCCATGGAAAACATCATTAGGCAATTCTTCTAAATTATTATTATCGCTTAGATTCCTGGGGATGGGGTTGAGGAAAGAAGAAGGAAAACACAAAGCCACATAAATATTGCTGTTGTAAGAGCCATTTCCCTTTAAATGGCCTTGAAGAATAGTCAGGGCTACTTACAGCTCATCTAGTTGGGTTCCATTGAATGCACAGTTGTGTATTTCTTGAATCCCATTCTTATTCAGCCATCTGAAATAAAAGGCCTATTAAAAAACCAATAATGTCAGATGCAAACAATACATGGGTTTCATAATTGGAAGCACTGAGCAAGGGCAGACAGCACAGGTTAGTGGCATAAAGAAAATGCCACTTTTAAAGCTTGGGGACACGGGTGGGGGGAAGACTGATTTATTGCTGTATAATCTTTTGTAACTTTTGAAGTTTGTATTACGTGCATGTATTACCTATTCAAAGGAATAAATGAAATTTAAGTTTGAAAGGCACACTTAGGCAGAGCAGCCTGGATTCTATAACTGTAAGGTCTTTACACACATCATTTGTGTGTGGAGAAGCAATGCGGGGAGCGACAGATCTTTCTCATCCTGAAGGACAGGAATCGTACAATTATTGAACAAGTGTTTATAAGACAGAGAAAGAGCATTTTGTGTCACCTTTCTCTAAGGCCTTAAGCCTTTCACCCATGATCACCCACAGCATCAGGCCTGGCTGTCATCAAAAGTGATCTAATTAAGTTGTCAGACAACCTGAACATCTCCTGTGACCCATAGGGACCTGGTTATTGGAGGTTTGTGGAGGTGGCTCTGGGTTAAGCCAGAAAGGAAGAGAAATCAATTATAGAGAATGTGGGCTGTGACAGGGTGAGGTGATCTGAATGAGCAGGGGAGGAGGTTCTGGGGGAGGTGGAGATGGGTGTAGAACAGCCATCCTGATTGCGCTAAGAAGGTCAGTGAGCAGGGTTCCCTGGACAGGGGAGCCCAAGGACACCTTGGGCTACAGCTCTGCCTTGCTCTGCTCCTGAGTGGATCTGAAAACAAAAACAGATACCAAGGTCAGGAGAGCTTAGCCCGAAGAACCTCTGACTACCTGCTCTTGTTTTGCTGTCAGGTTCTTTTCCCTGTCCAGCTTAGTGGGCTTGCAAATAACACTGTACAGAAAGCTGACCCAGAGAAGCTCTTGTGCATCCAGGACTCTCTTTCCTGGGCTGCCATGGGTAGCCAGAAAACACTTAAAATCACAGGAGAACAACTGTATGTCTTTTTCTTCCTCTTGAAAACCAATTACCTAAAAAAAATCCAGAAAGGGGCAAGGTAAATCTTTTAAAACATTCACAACCAATTGGTGGGTTCTGATGGCAAAGAAGTGGCTATGCACCCCCATGCCATTTGAGAAAGCCTCTCCCAGGCACATCTGGACTCCTGACTGTTGCAGGATAGTGGGAGTTGCTGAGGTAGCTGTGGCATGTGGATCCCTGGGGATTTGAATCAAATACAGGATTCAGCAAACTTTTTCTGTAAAGGGCCTGATAGTAAAGTTTAGGTTTTATGGGCCAAAAGGCAAAAATAAAAAATATTATATAAGTACTTTATGTACTTATAAAACAATTACCACAATTTTTTATTGACCAAATTCAAAGTGTAATAATTGAGTATTTTTTTTTGTAATATAGGCCTAATATTGAGAAGAGAATTTTTAGTGGGGGATAACATTTTGCTTAACTTAGATCTAATGTTTGTGTTTCCTGTCTTAGCTCATGAGCTGGATTTGGCCTCTGGGTTGTATGTAGTTGGCTGACCCTTAATCCATACAGATTCCACCTATTTGCCTATTGACTAGATAATTAATATTTCTTGCATATTACCGTCCTGTAAATCGATGTTGCTATAATCAAATAAAACATAAACTAATTTTAAATAATTATTGTATTCAAATATCCCTTTGTCTTTATGGATTATCTCAATCAACAGATACCATCATATGGGGAGGAGGATGGTATTTCTTGATGTCAGCAATGGATCATCATACAAAAAAAACAAATTATGTTCAGAACTGCTGCCCTTGGATTTACATTATCTGTGGGAATCTCAAGCTAGTAACAAAGGGAAACCCACATTTATTACACGCACCCCTGGTCTCTTAAGAGAGGAAGTACCTATTTGAAAACCAGATGATGACGATGATGACGGTGATGACGATGACTACAACAACCTGGGCAGAATATCAACTAAGAAGTTACTGCATCACAGGCTTACCTTAACCCTTTTGTGTCCTTGGGGATGAGGCCAGTGTGCTCACTCAGCAGAGGCTCAGGAAGCTACAGAAGTGAAATTTGCTCTCATCCTGAAGAGTGGAGGTGCTGGGGACTTGGCCCTTTAAAACTCATTGAGGGGCAGGCAAGGGAGATGGGCAGACTGAGGAACAGAGGAAACACGCACGAAGCAGGTCTCTCCTGAGGCCAGAGTGTGCTGGGCGCTGTCACGCATATCACCTCATTTTATTTCTTCTGAATTAGGACATTATTCTCCTGGCTGGCCATAGCTAGGTGCTTTCCCCATTCAGGCACTCTGCTTACCAGGGCACAGTGCGGGTGCAGAAGGGCTCAGAAGCCTCTACACAGTGGGTTTTTATTGCTCACTTCTCTGATTCACTAGGCTAGTGTCTGATAATCTTTCATTGCTGGTTGCTTTAAAAATACATTTACTTTTAGAACAGGGCCTCAGAATTTTTTTCAACTTTCAGTTTCAGGGGAGCATGTACAGGTTTTTTACATAGGTAGTCTGCATGTCATGGGGTTTGGTGGACAAATAATTCCATCACCTGGGTAATAACCATAGTACCCAATAGATATTTTTTGTGATCCTCTCTCTCCTCCCTCAGGTAGGCCCCAGTGTCTGTTGTTCCCTTCCTAGAATCCATGTGTTCTCATTGTTTAGCTCTTATAAGAGTGAACATGTGGTATTTGGTTTTCTGTTCCTGTGTTAGTTTGCTTAGAACATTGGCCTCCAGCTCTATCCATGTTGCTGCAAAGGGCATGATCTTGTTCTTTTTTATAGCTGTGTAGTATTCCCAGAATTTTGAAAATTGCTGTCCATAGAATACTTCGACAGTCATCAGCGCCATTTGCCATGCTTTTTTTTTTTTTTTTTCTGAGTGTGCTCAAATGTCCCCATGGGAAGAAAGCACCCCTGCATCGAAGCTGCCAAACTAGAAACGACTGGAGACTTAAGTTGTGTTAAGTATGAATTACATGATTTTATTGTCTATGGATTAAGGGACAGCCAAAATAAGAACAATAGAAATTGTTTCCACAAAAGTGAGTTTATCCTTTAGAGACATGTCTGAGAAACATTCACTCTTAAAAGAAAACTCCTTTCCTGAAAAGTGTGTTCCTAAATTCTGAGAGATCAGTGTCCATGAACTGGAGTTAGGAAAGAGCAGACGGGATCTATATGTTTCCCTTGTAGCTTTGGGTTTGCAAAGCTATGTCAGAAGTTCTTATTTCCTCAGGTTCTTTGCCTCTAGTTGGGGAGAGTTGAGACCAGGTCACTTAAAGTGCTTTGCCTTCTGTCTTACGGTCTGGACAAAAAAGTCAGATCAATGATACTGTGAGAACAATATAAGCACACTATGCAAAACTACAAGAATGATATGAGCACACTCCCACTTAATTCTATATTTTCTATAAAAAATTGAATAAGTTTGCCACATTATAACATTCATTTAAGTCTATTTAAAATGAACATATATTTCAAGAAAGATCCAAATAAACATAAACATCTAGGTATAAATGTTTACATTTATCACCAATCTCCCTCTGTGAAGTAACCCAGGAATCCTTTTACTGTTGTGTTTGTTTCACAATCCAGCAGGCCAATATGACTCATGTATTCACTATTTTCCACAAGCTCTTTGTATTATTATTTTTATTTATTTTATTTTATTATTATTATTTTTTGAGATGGAGTCTCACTCTGTTGCCCAGGCTGGAGTGCAGTGGTGCAATCTTGGCTCACTGCAAACTCTGCCTCCCGGGTTCAAGCGATTCCCCTGCCTCAGCCTCCTGAGTAGAGGGGATTACAGGTGCCTGCCACCATGCCCAGCTAATTTTTTTTTTTTTTTTTTTTTTTTTTGTATTTTTAGTAGAGACGGATTTCACTGTATTAGACAGGATGGCCTCAATCTCCTGACCTCGTGATCTGCCTGCCTCGGCCTCCCAAAGTGCTTGGATTACAGGCATGAGCCACCACGCCCACCCGATTATTTTTATTTTTATAAAAGGCAGGTGCTCTTCCTGGTCTTGATTATTCTGTTCCTTCTGCACGCCCTTTGCCAATTCCCTAGCTAACTACTGCTCATCTTTAAAAGCCCATTTTAAAAACAACCTCTTTTTCTTAGCTTCCTTTCCCTTGTTTAACTCTTCCTTTAACCCTCGCATCACAGACTAGTCAGATTAAATCATTCCTTCTTTCCTCTTAGAATAATTGCTCTTTTTTTCTTTGTATATCATTCATTTTGCTCGCATTTTAGTTTATTCCTTTTGCTTTCTCTTTCTTACCCTTTCTGCACCCCATCACCTCATCTCAACACACACACACACACACACACACCCCTTCACTTCAAATATCATGAGCTTATGTGAAATGATTCAGTATCACTCACCTATAGCTTTTGTCCTAATATCTATGTATTTTGAATACATTCCTTTGATTGAATTTTATTGTTCCCTCCATACATTCAATTTCTATGCTAATCTGTTTTCAAACTTTTTCCATTGTTATCTGTGATTAATTTACACCAAATACAGTGCTTAGCTTTACTCACCAAAGTGTTATAATCTGTCTACTATTTCTTTTTTCTTTTAACAGCCGGGTCTCTGAATCATATAACTGAAGGGGGCTAAAATTCTTTATGGACTGGAACTTATGTTTTGTACATATAGGCATATTTTAAAAACTCATACTGGTATATTTTTTAAAAAACACAACAGTTTGTAAAATAGATAAAATGCTTTTCATATCTTACAGATGTAAGTGCAGTTGCTGGGTCCCCAAATGTCATTCAGTGCATCTAACTTTCATGGATCCCAGGCATACTTAGATAGCCCATAGTGTCCTATTTCTTGGCCATACTTGTGAGTGCATAAACTGCTACAGGGGCTACTGGCATAAAAGAGTAGAAGGTCTTTCACTAACAACACAGAATGCTTTTAAGAGATTTCCCAAAAGTCAGAGAGAGTAACTCAAGCTCATTAAAAAATGTGATTGTTTCAAGAAAATGAGAAGTCATCCTATGCTCAGCATGGGCCTGAACAGGAATTGCTTGGCATGGTTATGAGGGAATCGCCGTATCTTCCTGATTGGGCCTCCTTCCTGATCTTTTTCTTTGGGCAACAAAAGCCTTGCCAGGCAATAACTAGCTTTATTGATGCATGAGTTATTCTTTCCTTTGGAACAGATGTTGTATCACAGGAGATCATCATTCAAACAGCAATTTTAAATACTTGAATCACACCCCAGAATCATAAATTATTAACATGACTCCACATTGTGATTCTGAAATGTAAAGATGAGAGAACGCAGAACCAGAGAGTGATTTAAGTGGAGAAATGCCAAAGTTACCCAAACAAAAAAGGAGCATCCAATTATGAGAAAGAGATCACTAAATGAAAAATCAAATGTTACTCTGTTGGATTTTTTCCCCCTTACTTACAGAATCACACTTTCAAAGCTCAGCCCCACGAAAGAATTTCTTTCAATTGTGTGGATGTTTATGTTATCTTGAATGTCACTAGAAGAAAGTACAGACAAATAAGATACTTACATCAGCTCTACTCATGTAACCTTCCAAAATTTAGTTTAACTGGCATGATGAGGTCTTTAGCTGAGGTAATGTATTAATATAACTAGTTGTTGTTTAGAAGATGATCAGCTCAAAGTTTGGAGAAAAAATTGTCTCTAATTTGTCTTTAGTATGTTTTTACAAATGGAATTGCAGACATTCAGTGTCTTTTTTTTTTTTTTTTTTAAGACAGGTTCTCTTGCTCTGTCACCCAGGCTGGAGTGCAGTGGTGCCATCACAACTCACTGTAGCCTCAACCTCCCAGGCTCCAGTGATCCTGCCACCTCAGCCTCCAGAATAGCTGGGACTGCAGGTGTGCACCACCATACCCAGCTAATTTTTGTATTTTTTGTAAAGTCAGGGTTTCACCATGTTGCCCAGGCTGGTGTCAAACCCTGTGCTTAAGTGATCTGCCTGCCTTGGCTTCCCAAAGTGCTGGATTAGAGCCATTGGCCACTGTGCATGGCTTACTTTTTTCTTCTGAAGGTTTTCTTAAATAATTTCACCCTAATGTAACAAACACTTAAGCTGACCTTTCACCTCTTGTCTAACTTCTCTGTTCATCTTAGTTGGGCCTTCTCCTCATGTCAATCCCCTTCTTACAGCTAGTTTCCTTCTGCTTGTTCTCCTTGGGTCTCAGAATGGCTTTATCATTGATTTTTCTTTTCCTGAATGAAAGGATGAGGAAACTCTCATTTTCTGTTTGTATTCCTCATTTCCCCCGTCAACCTTCCCTGTTAGGTCTGATCTAATATGGAGAAGTAAATGTGGAAGTAACAGCTGTACAAGTAGTGTAGTAAACAGCTTGGAACAATTTGAGAAATTCTGAAAGATTTTCATATTTTTCTCTTTCTCTCCTCCCTCCCTGCTTACCTCCTTCCTCTCTGCTTAGCTCCTTACACCCCTTCCCCATCTCCTCCTTTTGGATCTGTCCATATTCTTACAATTTCACTATTGGAAATAGTTGCCATTATATGCTACCTTTTCTCTTCTTTTTTCAAAATACAAATACCTTGGGAAAAGGCAAACACAGCCTGTCATTAACTCTTTAATATGAATGTGTTTGTTAGATAGTTTCTTTGTGCCCAGGGCAGCATAGCAATTCTAGAAAGAAGAGGAGAGGATGCTGGAATACAGGGGGTGTTGTTTATGTGTGTGGGGGGCAGTAATTAAAGCGCTAAATAGTGAAAAAATGAGCCACTTTTTGATTTTGCTACATGCTGGTTTTGTGAACAATACTCTTATGAGGGGTCTTTCAGTTTCCTCCAAACTAATATTGACTGGCCTGCAGGTAAAATCAAGGACCTCACTTCTAGCCTCCCTATCTTTGCTAACCCAGAGCAATACATTTGGAGGATGTAGACTACACAATGCACATTAAAGGCCCAGATGGCCGTTGGGCAAGACAGATACTGAGTAAAGAGTTGGTAGTCGCTCAAGGAAAAAACTTACAGTAAAACTTTTTGGAGAGAATGAATCTTGTGAACATCTGGAAGGTGCTTAATACCTGTGTTGGATATTAACCTAGAGAGAAACAAAATGAGAGTGAGTGAAAATGAAACTGGCTGTTTAAACAGTTGTTAAAGCATGAACTTTCCAGAATAAAAATATCAATTTTGAACCATCAGAAAAATCTACGAGAAAAGCCCGTATATACCTGAATTAGGCTCATGTTTTCTATTTTAAGGTTCGTTCCACGGTCTTAAAAGCTGTTGATTCCTCAGAGAAAAGAAACTTACACTTCAGTCACAAGGGGATTAGGATGCCACAGTATACATTAAAAAAAAAAAAAAAAAACGATTGATAAGTTAATGTGACCCTAAAGCAACTTCCAACTAGTAACAAAAGTTTCTTAAAATTTCCCCTATTTCCAACCTCATCATACTTGTTGGAAAACTCCTTTCTCCACTCCAAGCGATTCTCTTGGGATTAGAGCATGAGATTCCATGCCCTAAGACCCTAGGTTATGTATGTGACCTAAGCTGGGCCAATCAGACTCTCTCCTGGGAACTGGTTAGAGGTTGGTTAGAGCTTCTGCTGTCATTACCCTTACGAGATGGTTATAAATTTCTATAGCTGAAAATTTCAGACCTACCCTGGATCCTTCCCAAGGTCTGGTTGTATTGGCCTGGCTTTCCCGGGAAGCAGAGCCTGAGAAGAAGCCTAGCTGTGGGTAATATAGCTGATAGCATGATTTCAGAGCATTCAGGACAGGGAGTGAAACTGGGAAGGAGGTGAAGCTAAGCAATACTACCACTACTGGTGATTAGTTCCTAATCCCAAGGACTTGAGTTAGGATATTTAAAAAATTGGTCCTCAGAACTGTTGATCTGAGTGAGGGAGAGTAGTGGGGGAAGGATGTGTCCGTAGACTCCCCTTTCCTATTGGTAAAAGGTGACCCTATGGTGTTAATTCCCCACTTATGGCTTGCACATTTGTGAGCACCCAGTGAGTTCCTGATGGGCATCTCTCACAGTGGTGCCCAAGAAGCCCCAGAGTAGGAAGTGAGAGGTGTACAAGGCTAGGCCAGGTGTTGTCCAGTTGCACTTGAGTGAAGCTGGATGAAATGTGGGTGGAACTGGCTGCCAGAACAATGGTGAGGGTTTTTAGAGGCACATACGAATTATTGGACACGTTGTTCTTTGTCATTTCTCTAACACCTGTGAGTTATTTGAAATCCTTCTACTACCTCTCTACTCCCATTCCCTTTTCTGTATGTGACTTACTCAAGATGGAGGTGGTGATAGTTGCATGCAACCTAAAGAACACTCATTGATATATATTAATCATTGTGAAGGACGATATGTCCTTTTGAGGTTATGACTCAAGAAGATTTGGTGCCTTGTTCTCTGCTTCTGTATTTGGAGAGGAAGTGAATGCAGTCTATGGGTTCTCGGTGATGGTTCTCAAATTTTTTTTTCTTTTTTTCCTCTCTTGATTCCCTAATGTCCACATAGAAGCTGTCTTTGGCAATTCTCTTTTAATTACTTCAACAGCCCTTGAGTTAGTCTCCCTTTGCTTTTTATCCAGGAAAAGAGGTTCTTTTTTGAAGGATTTTTTGTGTTGTTAATGCGCTAAAAAATTATATACAGAAAAATAAACTCTTTTCAGCATAGAGGTCTATGAGGTAAGACAAATACATATAGCTACGTAACCACGAGCACAATACAGACATAGAACAGTGCCATCACTTTCTAAATTCCCTTGTGTTTTCCCTTTGTAGTTCATCTCTTCACCTACTTCATATCCCTAGCAACCACTGATCAGTTTTCTGTTTCTGTAATTTTGCCTTTTCCAAAATGTTATGTCAATGGAATCATCCATGATGTCCCCCACTAGAGCCCAAAGATGCTCTCCACACAGCCACTGCCAGGGAAGTGGGGAGGAGTGGTGTCAGTGATTCAGGACTGTCTTTTCTATCTCTTCAGTGCCTCTTTCAGCGATACGAAGTTAAAACCAGGTACTATGAGTGCTCACCTGATTTTTGGTTCTCATGAAGGTGTTTTTTAATGTGTAGAGAGCTGTTAATTTGGTGTCTTTGCCCAGGGGACAATTGGTGGAGCTTTCTATTCCACCCTCTTGCTCTGTCTCTATCAGTGGAATAATCTAGAATGCAACTTTTGGGTCTGGCTTCTTTCACTTAGCCTAACTCCCTATTTCTCTTTCTTCTTTCACAGCAAAGCTTCTATAAAGAGTTGTCTGCACATGCTGTCTTCATTTTCTCATATCCCGTCGATCTTCAACCTGCTCCAGTCTATTTTCATCCCATAACTCATAACTGAAACTGTGACTGTCATGCCAAAGTCTACAAACTCACCAACTACCAAATGTAAGAAACACTTTAAACAGTCACTTTATTAGGCCTCTCTGGATCATTTAGCATTTTTTCTCTGGACTCTCTTTTCTATTGGTTTCTGTCATTTTGCATTCTTTTGTTTCTGCTCCTTCTCCTGTTACTCCTTTTTAGCATTCTTTGTTGATTCCTTTTTCTCTATTTGTGCTCTGGGCCTTTTGCTTCTCTTTTCTATAGTCTCACTACATAGATCTTGCTTCCTGTGATTTTAAGTAGCATCAATATTGTGTGACTCCTAGATTCATACTTGCTGTCTGACTTCACTAGTCTATTGCTAATTAAAGCTTACTTTGCATATCCTCCTGAATGTCTTATTGACATAGCCAACTAAACTTGTTCCCCCCATTATCACCTCCACCAAACGGCTTCTTCTCAATTATTCTCCATAGATAGAATTGCTATCCATCAATTTTAATTTGACAGTTAAAGTTGGCTTGGCTTCTTCTTTCTCACGTTCCAATATCCAGCCCATCTCAAAGTCCTCTTAGATTCCATTTCCAAAATATGTCTTGACTTTATGCAATTTTGCCTATCTCCACTGACACCATTCCCAAAAGACCCTCTGAATGTCTGCAATATTATCCTCCTCTTCTTTTCCAATCCATTCTCCTTACAGCACTCTGGGCCTTCTTTTCAAAAATGTAAATCAGATTGTTTTACTCCTTTGCTGCTAAGGCTTTAGTTCTTTCCCATAAAACTTAGAGTAAAATTTATACTTCTTACTGCCTACTTTTTCACCTTTATCTTATGCTATTTCCCCAGTGCGTTTTAGCCCCTGTGGCTTTCTCTCAGTTCCTCAGCTGTATTAAGTTCTTTCCTTTCTCCCGATATTTGCATGTACTTTCTCTAGAAGGCTAACCATCCATTCTTCACCTGGCGAACTTCAACTCACCCTTCAGAGTTTAGTTACACATGTCATTTCTTCAAAAAGGAGCTCCATATATGCTAATCTAAATTCTGGCCCCTGATTTATTCTCAATATAACTGCATCTGTTTTAGCACTCCTCAAAACTCTGAGCCATGTATTATTTTGTGTTATTTATCCAATGTCTGCCTCTTCAACCAGATTGTGAATCATATGAGGGCAAGATTCATGTTTTTCCTGAAAACCCAATGTTGGCACAGTAGTTGACGCATATAATGTGCTCAATGTTTGCCAAGCTCTTTATGCCAGGTAATATGCTATGTTTTGTCAAGAGATGAACTCACAAGGAATTATTCACTGCCTATGTTTATTACAGCTTACTCATTCAACGTTATTTGGGTAGCAACTTCGCCATCTCTCTTAGTGAATGAATAGGTTTTATATAATTGAAAGAATGAAGAATTCATGATTGCTCAATAATAAAGTTATGAGTGCATCATTTAACATCAATTGCATGAGCTTCCATAGCCACCGTACTTATGAAATATCTATAGATATCTGCAGATGCACATTGAGATCTTTGATCTTTATAGGAAAGAAATCACACTGCAAAAAATGGCTAAAATTATTCCAGTAGTGCTGAGTTTAAGGCACTTAAAAAGATCTAGTGACCATCTAGTGAGATGGATTATTGGTGATAATTCTGTAGCTGAGACTCTCTATAACCCCAAGACAATACAGGAAATGGAGTTCAGATGAACACTTAGTTTTCAATTCATTTTTCCCCTCTGATCAATAAATTCATGTCTGATGGAGGCTGGAAGTGGGTAATCAGCTAGGAACTGTATGTCTCAATGGGTTTGCTTTTGTCAAATGACTGTTTGCTGCAAAATTATTTTGATTCACTCAACCATGGTTTATCTTCAAAAAACAGTTAAAGGCCTGAGGGTAAAATGTCAGTGAATTTAAGTTCTGCAAATGAGTCTTTTAAAGAAAGGTAACTGACTCAGAGTTTTCCCTCTCTACAGCCAGTTTTACATTCTAAGTTGGTGTTAGCATCTTTCATGCGTGATTGTCCTTAATCTTTAGGTTGTAAAGTGAAAGTGAGCTTCTCTCCCATCAGGATAAACTTAGCGGGGTCCTGTAATTGCTGGGAACCATTCTTACCTATTCTGCCATAGGATAATATGCTTGCCTTTCATAAACAGGTGACCCTGAGGCTCTGAGGCTCATTGTCCTAAACATCATTAATGCTTTTATTAAGCTTCAGTAGTGTTGATGGGCTCTTATTTTTTCTTGAGTTAACAGCGTCTGTGTTTGCTTGTGTTGCACTGGTCTATGTGCCATCCTTCCAATAAAATCTATATTTTATCCAAGGAGGAAGGCAGACACAGTGTGCCGGTTTCAGGGAGTTTGGGAGTGAGTTAAGACTAGCACAGGTGAAACACTCAGAATGGTCTAGTGGAAAACTGTATGCTACTGATTGTGAATGCTTTATGAGTTCAGGGAAGGGGCTGGAGGAACAATATGGGCTGGAGTAGCCAAGAAGAAGTGCTTATAGGAAGAGGAAAAAAGTCAAGTATCTTAGAAACTACAGAGCCTTCTGGCCTAAACTAAGAGTAGCAAGTGTGTATATCCGGACCACACGAGGTGGATGAAAGGATGGGAAGCAGAGAAAAATGAAATTAAAAGGCAGGGAGGAGGCAGGATTCCAGAAACTTTAAAGCTAGTTAAAGAAACATGGTAAAGAAGAAGCATGGTGTTAATTCCCCACTTATGGGCAAGCATTAGAAGCCACTTTATGGGGCTGCAAGGGGAAGCAAGAAGACTTGAGGGTTCCCTGAGCAGAGCTGGCCCATGTTTTCACCAGTCCATCATCTCAGGAATTCACAGAAGTAATCAGACCAAACTGATGGTGGTTGAGAACCAACTGTGGAGGTGAATACTTAACCTACTGGAGTGAGAAAATTAAGCCAGGAAGGACAAGACATCCCGTTTTATCACATATGTCAACAAGCAAAACATTTTTTTTTTTTTTTACCTCTGTTCCACACCAAATCTACCATGGCATGGAATGATCGATTCTGAGACTGTGTGAAACAGCTCTCTCTTAGTCTAGGACTTAAGGCAGCCACAGAGTTCATGCTATGGCTTGAGTAGATCATTGAGATGCTTTAGGCAAATTTGATTAAGAGAGAGGATGCTGCCAGTTGTGTGTCCAGTTTATCCTTTTAGCCAAAGCGCATTTCCTAGTAACCAAGGATGAGGATTTGAAGTTGAACTCTTTTCTCTACCTACTAATTGGTTTCCTGTGATATAGGATTTGTTTCCTTTTAAGCCATTTGATTCTTTTATTATTTTACATTTTTAATTACATTTTTAAAGTCTCTTGCATAAAGTTGAAGTTGACTCCTTCCTCCTGACCATTCTGAGAGAAGTTAGGGCAATGATGGATAAGACTAGGAAGAGTGGGCTGAGCTTAACTATATACAGTTGATTCTCATTATCCACAGCAGTATGTTCTAAAAGTCACCTCAAACATGGAATTAGTAAATCACTGGCCCCATGGGAAATTCAGGGTTAGATTCCTATAAGCCTTTGGTGGCAACATTTTTGTCATGGCTTGATCAATATACAACCGTGTTTTATATATGTTTCTATTTAAAGACACCTTATTTAATATTTCTTGTTGATTCATTAACACAACTCATGTTCTGGAGTATATAACTCATGTCTGAAGGAAGGTTATCTTACACACATATATTTTTGGCCATTTTAAAACATGACATCACCAAGAAAAAGCACAAATATGGGGATAAAAGGCCCTAGATGGACCATGCAAAGGACACTTGCTTTTCAGCATGACAGCTGAAACGAGGTGGCAGAATGCAGAGTCATTCAACCTCAGTTGGGAACCCATGTCAAGACACTCAAATTTTTGTCTTTCTGCACAAGCACATGTCCAGGAATAATGCAAAAGTGTTTCACGTACTGATTTTGGATTGGAAATACATTTTAGCAAGTAGATTAATTAGCACATACAGAATCTGCAAATAATGAGGATCAACTGTATATGAAAAGACTCGCTACTTTATGAGGCTTGCTAATATTGATATTTCTATTAATTACAGATCCTTCTTAACTGGGAGTTTGTATATCTTTATACAACATGATAAAAGATGCTAACATATGCTTTCTGAATCATTAAATAAACATTGCGCTAGGTATAGTATCACAGAATCGTGGAGTTAGATGGCAGAGCATGTAAGAAGGCGTATGAAAAAGGTCTTCAACTTAAGGTTTAGAGACCCTGGGTTCCAGTGGTCTCTCTAGCTACTGGATAACACCAAACACTTCACTTACCTTTTCAGAGTCTCAGTTTCTCTCTGTAAAATGATTTTGTGTAAGAAATTATGTGAGACAGTAGGAAAGCCTGGTTTCTTGCCTTTTCGATCTCACATTTTCAAAACTAGAACTATTTAACTCTCATATTTAACTGGAACTGTTTGTCTCAGTCTCCATGGAAACCAAACTCCTTAGTAATCAGGGGAAATTTAAGGGGCTCGAGGGTGACATTTCCTAGAGGAGAGGTCAATCCTATCGGCTTGGCTGCAGATTCTGTTCGGACCTAGCATCCTCGATTTGCAATCAGCCTCTGTTTTTGAGCAGGGCATGTAGCATAGCTTCAAAGGTAAGAGCTCTGGTGCCAGATGGTCTGGTTTCAAGTCCTCCTGGCCTTATCATTTTTTAAGATGTGTAGCCTTAGGGGTTAGTTGGAGTCTCCAGGGCTCAGATCTCTTATATTTTACACAGGGAAATAAGATTTACCTTTTAGGAAAACAGCCCCATGACCAGGAATTGTTACTGCTGTTGTCATGCTCCAGCCTTGTATTCCAGTTGCCATATCTGAGATTCTGATTTCCTTGATCCACTAGGACCTGGGTCATGTCTTACATCTCCCTAGTTCTCTTGGGTGCTGAAATGCTGTTTCCTTGCCTGAGTCCCTGTGGGACTTATATGACACTTCAGTAGGCTGGTCTGTTACCTTCTACCTGAGGCTCCTTGAGCTCTGCTGAGAACATTGGAAGTCACAGTGGACTTTCCCAGATTCCTCCTGCCCTCGTTCTCTAATTGCCTTCTGCTTCCTTCTGATAAACCTGCCTGGATCCACCTTTTTACCTTTTTACCTGTCTGACTCTGTTTAGCCTCTGGCTCCTGGGTTTTCTGATCAGGATCATACTATCACTTAGAGGTTTGTTGAAGTCAAGGAAAACTACTACCTAGAGTTGATAAATTAAAGATGACTTATACATTTTTTTTTCGAAAAGACAAGTGATCCAAATTTGTTGAGTTCTTCTATGACAAATGGCTGTCAGAAATAATGGTACAAAGCAGATATTTTCTAATTAGACACACTTGATTTGTCTTTTTAAGTGAAAGGTGATATATTAATGAGGAGGAAGGCAACAGGATTTGAAAAAAAAATCTGTGCTATGGATAAAGCATTGGGAAAAATGTATGGAAATTGTTAATTTATTGCTGAAAGTGATGTATGTCATTATGTATGAAAACTCTCATAGTATATGTTTTAAACATAAGGAAATGCAATTTTCTAACCAGTTTGTTTCTCGTGGAGTTTTGAATGCTTTCATTAAAAGTATAAAAAATTCAACATATTCCAGGTAGTTTCCAGGTACTAGTAAAATTCAGCTGGTGTATTTTTTTTCCCTGATGTCAGCCAGAACATCTGACTGACGTTAGGGAAAAAAATATACTAGCTGAATTTTACAACAGTATTTGCATAAAAGGGGTATAAACACTAAGTATGATGACTCAGCGACTATAGGTATGGAGCTGTTCTTCCATTGGATCTACCTATTTTAGTGAACTTTTGTTCTCAACTTTGACAGCCATTAAAATCTAATATTACAATGACCTCTTAAACTACGGATTAAAAAAAAAGCATATTCCATGAAAATGCTTTCTCAAAATATTGTTATTATATTTAGTGAGAGCAAAACAGGATTTTGTGCTATGTGAAATGGTATATAATAAGAGAAGATGCAAATATCGAAGCATATTATTCATCTTGATTTCATTCTTTAAAATATTATTTTTGTGTATGTGTGGTAATGCACACAAGACTGCAGTCATATGTGTATCTACTTTATCAATAAACTTATTCGGAAACATATGCTTTGTTTGTTTGTGTGTTTGTTCGCTGATGGGGTGAGGAATCAAGATCATACCATCCAGTGCATAGGATACTTTGCTTGGGAAAAGAAGCCTGTGTGATTCTGAAGAGCTGCAAGGTGGAAATGGTAATAGATATGTGCTATTCTTTTCTGGAAAGTAGATACAGGATTCATAATAATAATGGTCAACATTTATTGAACACTTCCTATGTACCAGGTACCGCACCAAGCACTTACTATCGATTATTTAATGTATTCCTCTCCACTACCTTAGGAGACAGGTACCCTTACCATCCTCATATTAGAGTTGAGGATGCTCAGCTGAGAGAAGTCCAGTAGCTTTCTCAAAGCCACATAAGGAGAAGCACAGCTAGAGGTTGAATTTAGATCTTTCTTAATGTAAAATTTGGGTGCTTATTGTTGTCTTACCTTAAAGACAGATTCTAATTCATTATGAGAGTTGCCCAAGAAGAAATGGATTGTGCTGCTAAGCATGTGGTTCCTTATCTCTGCAACCATAGAATTACTATGTCCAAGTAACTGTATGGAGGGGTTTATTCCTGAAGAGGGCCTTAGACTCCGTAACCTCTAAGATGCCTTCCAACTTAGAAACTGAGCATTTCTTTAGAAACGGTATTTCCAGAAATACAAATACTTTGTTTGTGAATGAAATGCTACAATGGTCAAATACGCTTAGGGAATGCTGGGTCAATAAGGTTAATTAAGCAGCTTGTTTCCTGCAGGATTCTCAGAGCCTTTACCATGATATTATTCATTATAAGTTTCCAAGAGAAGGAAATAGTCTGCTGGCTTTCCCAAACATACTGACTTTGGACTCCCACATCATTGTATAGTATATCCTGAGTTTGGTGTTTCCTAGTTCAACCTTGGAAGCTCTGCTAAAAGCTAAAGCATTTATGTCACCTTCTTTTACTGTAGACTAATTCTTCAAAAAGACTATTACTATTAGGACATGGTTGGTAAACTCTCTCTTAGGAGGAGTATTCCATCAGTCAGCAAACTCCATTCTTCTACCGTGATGTACATCAGAAAGTTCACAATACACAAAATCAGAACTGTATTGGTGAAAGGGCAGGCTATGTCCAGTGAACTTTGGTTTACTCTCCACCACCAAGTTTGCACATTTTAGGATGGACCTCTTAGATTATAACTAGGGGAGGTAAAGCAAGGGACTCTGTGTAACTACGCTAGGGTTGTAAATGATATCAGTCTCAAGGTCAGTTTCCTACCCCTCGTCCAACAATTAACTTCTACATATAACCAGATTAGGGTAAAAAGAATCATGGCAAACTAAGTCAAAAGGGAAGTAAACTTAGGAGAAATTTTTGAGAAAATAGGCCTGACTTGAATGTAAAAAAATAAATAAGTTTGTGATGGGCTACTGTGTAGCTGTCACTATTGATGTTGTTTGTGCTTTTAACTTGGAGCAAGGTATAGGATACCTCCGTGGCTAAGGCAGAGCTCAGTGTAGCCAATGTCATAGTTGGAGTTTTCCCTGAGACACAGTGGTAGAAGAAATGTCACATTCCAGGTTTCTGGAAACCAGTTACACAATTCTTAACCTCTCATGCACATTGGGCATGAAAGTAGTGTGGAGAGTTAAATTCGGGGAAAGACTTTGTGAGAAGGGTTTCTGGAGAAAGCTGTAGATTTTTCCCTTCCTATTCCTGTACCGTGGAAAGGGTGGGGGCTGCTTGCTGCTTCACTTAGGTTGAAAGAGGGACTTTAAAAAGACCATTTGGAAAGTTTCATAGCTGCTCCCTCTAGCTTGGGGAACACAGTGACCAGTGTCTGAATTTGGGCTGAGTGAGAGGCTGGCTAAAGTGGCAGTAGACCAGAACACTGCTAACTGAAAAGGAACTGCACTCCTAGGAACTGGTTATGGAGGTCACAAGTCTGACCCAGATTTTTCTTCTAAGAAAAAAAGACTTGAAAATAAACTAGCCTTATTATTTGTGTAGCACATACCTGACAAAGGTATTTCATATGATCTCATTTGACTTTACAATAGCCTTCTAAGGTAAACGTAATTATGATTACCATTTTACTGATAAGAGATGCAAGGCTTACAGAGAGTAACTGACCTGCTCAAAATTTCTAGATCTGAGCCAGAAATAATAATGGTTAATACTCATCTATTTCATTGCCATAAGCTAGACACCAGTGTAAATGCCTTACCTGTATTAAAGTCATTTAACCCTGCCCATAACCCTATGAAGAAGGTACTATTATAAACTCTATTTTATAGATAAGAAAACTGAGGCTTAGAGAGTTCAAATTATTATAGCTTGTCTGATAGAAAGTAGAACAGATGGAACCTGAACCCAGGCACTCTGGCTCCCTGCCTCTTGGTGATGTTGCTTCCATCATACTGCATTGGCTGTATAAGAACTTTTAAAACCTAAAGATATCTCTAGGTGAGAGTCGCAGCTAACAGAGTTGCCGAGCAGCAAACTTTTGAGACCTTCTTGGATGCTGATGTTAGAATAACTTGAATTAAACTACCAATTTGTGGCAAGCAATTACTTTTAAATTACATAAGGGAGTTGCAAAAGAGTTAATATTTTAAACAGTTTGCACACCCTTCCCACAACTCATTTCTAATATTAATTATTTAGAAAGCTATTTCTTAGGTACACTTCAACTTAGCCCAAGAAGATGATCACAAATTCCAAGTGGCAAACGTATTAATAAGGTGTCAATATTGTGTTCTGAGCACTGGGCACATTGATGTTGGCTTCATCCACATTCTACATCTCTCTAGCTGTGCTGTGTTGGAATGCAGGATGAACTGGGTTGGAGTCTGACATTCCTGGCTTCAGTTCTTAATTATATCAACTATGTAATCTCTGAGTTTCAAAGACCTCATCTGTAGATTGGGAAAAATGCATACCTCACTGTTTTAGAAGATTGGAAGGTAACTTGTGTGAACGGAATGCTTAGTTCAGAATCTGCCATCTAGTAGATGCTGAGTAAGCTCAGTGTCCCTGGGCCTTCTTCCCCAGTATAATTTCATAATCCCATTTTGTAAGTTTGGGGAATTCAGTTAGCATTTCTGAATCTCAAGCTTCTGGTCTGTAAAATGGATCCACCAGTAAATATTTTACAGGTCTTTTGTAAGACTAGTTAATTAATACAAAGTAAAAGAGCTTTCTGCATTATGATTTCTGTTACTCATGCCCGTATCACCCAGCAATACCTTAATACAACTACCAGTGCTTGCATTTCTTCATTGCTTTTAACTTTCAAAATGTTCCCACACCCAGTTTCATCTTGCCCCTTCCTTCCTCTTCTCTCTTTACAATAACCTTTTGTTAAGAAATGAGGCAGCTATTTTTTTCTCCATTTTCCTTGAGGCCCAGTGTATTAGTCCCTTCTCATGCTGCTATGAAGAAATGCCTGAGATTGGGTAACTTATAAAAGAGAGAGGTTTAATTGACACGCAGTTCCTCAGGGCTAGGGAGGCCTCAGGAAATTTATAGTCATGGAGAAAGGGGGAGCAAACATGCCTTCTTCACATGGTGGCAGCAAGAAGAAATGCCGAGCACAGGGGAAAAGCCCGTTATAATACCATCAGATATTGTGAGAACTCACTGATTGTCACAAGAACAGCATGGGGGTAGCAGCCCCCATGATTCAACTACCTCCCATGAAATCCCTCCCCAACATGTGGGGATTACAATTTGGATTACAAATCAAGATGATATTTGGGTGGGGACACAGAGCCAGACCATATCACCCCAGGAGGCCCTGTTACTTGCTTACAAGTTCTCACAGGCAGGGCCAGGGCTGGAACCTGGGTCTTTGGATCTCCTGTAAAGAAAAGAGCTTATCCCTGATGTCTTGCTAAATGAATCTGTGTCTATGTGGCTCCTGTGGTTTGGTCATTGTCCAGAGAGACCATGATGGATGATCATTGTGAGGGAGGTTGCCTAGCTGCTTCCCTTGCAAGTCCTTCAAGCATGCCAGGCTTTCTCTTCTTAGCACTGCTATCTTTGAATTCCAAATGGGTGAGGGAAAAGCTCACTGCCTCTTGAACTAGATGTTATTTGTGGATTGTTTGCTGTGGGTGAGCTCGTGATTAAACCACAGCAGAACATTTTTGTGATGTCTGTTGAAGATGAAAATATTCTTTTGTGGAGCATTTTTCACTTCAGTGTTCACACTCTGTGACGCCCCAAGATATTTCTCTAAAAACAGCAGCTGCTCCCCTCTCTACCCAAACAAAAAGGTTCCAACCACTCCAGCCCACATTCTCATGAAGGGCCACTGTGTGCAGACCCTGTATTCTGTGGGGACCTAGAGATAAACTGGACACAGCCCTTGCTCTGGATTGGATGTCAGTGGAATCTAGTGGGGAAATCTCCAGCTACTTCGTGGTTTCCCCGTCCTGATCTGGCTGACTTGTGAGTCCCTGGATGCATTCCTCCTGCAGACTTGCCCTTGGGGAAGACAACGTCCTTCCCAGAAGGATAAATCAAGAGTTTGGGGGCAGCTGGGACAATTCAGCTAGAATATTCCTGTACCAGGATCTTATCGCCTAAGAATACACGTTATGAAAGATAAAGTAGAAGAGATGAACAAATAGATGGAAGCAAGGAAAAAGTGGGTCTCTCTCAGCAAGTATTTCAGAGTGGGGCGAGGACCAGGTGCAAGCATCTGGATCACAGCCAGGTTTCTATAAAAGAAAAAATGAATAATCCTCCCTCCCTGCACTGGGGATATAGTGATGGAGAAAACCTGGTCCCCCACCCCCACCCCCTGGAGTAGTGCAGAATCTGTCACTTGAGTGACACTCTCCCTTCTCTCCATGTCCTGACTACCCTTGCTGCCCACTGCCCTGCCCTGCCTCCTCTGGCCCATCCCCATGGAGATGGGTAGCTCTCAATGTGTGGCCTGTCCCAGGGATAATTGCAAATCTAAAAGGGTCTCTAAGGACAAAGATACCTTTTAAACCTCCCAGTATGAGGCTTTAGTAGTGGAATAAGAGGCAACAGTTTATTTTCCATGGAGGTGGGGTATTTGCCTAATGTCTCTTCAGTTTCCACTGTCCACACTCTCATTCTGTCTGTGCCCCAGGCAGGCCCTGCCAAGGATTTCTCCTTCCCAGGCCAGCTCTAATGGCTGCTGGGTGCTTTCTGCCTCTTAAATATCATTTCCACACCCAGTGCCTCTCAGGCTCTGCTGAGTTGGTTGTTCTCATTTGTCAGGGACTGGGGTGGCAGGAATACATCTATGACTGTCCTTTAGCTCTAGGAGCTGCACTTTAGCTGTGCTTAATTTATGAGTAATTTACAGCTGATTTAAGCTTCTCACTGCTTCTGCAAGATCTCAGCATTTGAATCCTGGGGAAGAGGAGCTGGGAAGTGAAGTGGTCTGCAAGATGCCAAATGTTCTTATCTTGCAGAATCACTTCCTCTTTCCATACAGGGCCCCTCGTGTGGGGCCTGAATATGATGAACTCAGGACAGGCAGTGACACTGGGAGCCCCAGATTCATGAAGATCACAGTTCAGAAACCAAGCACTTCAGGGCTACAGTAGATCTTAGAGGATTTTCTATTTTCCTCATTTGACTAGCCTCTTGAAGCATATTTTGTTATTTTCAGTTTGCAGATGAAGAAACTGAGACCTGAAGAGATTAGTACATCACTGGCTGATGGGGGTGTCTGATGAGGATGATATAGCAATAAGAAAAAAATCAGAGCTAAGCTTTACTAGGCTAATCTGAGACTCGCTTTTCACGCAGTCCTCTCTAGACTTGTCCTTATATCTGATTTCTGGTGATGAAAGACAGGTCTTATTTCAAAATTAATGAGGTAAGGATACAACTACCTTGTAAGAAGGCATATCCTATGAAAATAAAATTGCACCGAATCTGCAAATGGGTAGAGTAGATGGTCACCTATGTGCTATTTGAGTGGGTCCTGTAGAAATTTTCTCTCCCTCTTGGAAATCCCCCGTCATGGAGTCCATCACTACCAACTCTTGAGTTTAGCATTACCTTTTTCAGGTTCCTCTTTCAAAAATGCAAATTCTCCTTGAAAGGAGAATATCAGAGTCTGAATATGTTGATATAAATTGATGGATCAAGTGATCTCTTTGCTGATGGAAAGGACTTGGGCTTCTTTCAGGAGAACGCATACTGAACAGGTTAGGGGAGAACAGGGAGGAAAGGTAAGCAGCATGAAAATGTCACCACCTTTATAATCAAGAGGTGGTCCTTGCCTCCCTGGAGATGACCGGCTTGGGCTGAAATCTCACCTTCAACATCAGTGTTCTGGAAGGAAAAGCTGGCCACATTTCCCTAGATTTGAAGATGGTAGGCACAGTTGGCTCTGCCAGACAGATTACTGATAAAAAAAGCAATTGTAAATCTCGATTGTGCCCAAACATCCTTGTAGTCATGGCAACATCCTTAGATCCTTGCAACACTGACAGCCAGGAGATGGCTAATAATTTCTTCACTATAATGACAGTCCTGCATAAGATGTCTGGATTCTCGATGAGTGATATCTGCAAGATGACTCTGTGTGGGAAGTGCTTAGGAGGAGGTACTGGGGGAAGAGAGGGTTTTAGGGGTTACTGAAAGTGAGTGTGCAAAAAAACAAATCACTGCAACCACTTAGATGGATGTCTGACCCAGAGATAAAACATATTCCAGTGATTCTGTTTTAGAAATGTGTCCCTATTGAACCATGCCTTTCTATCCCTCTAAGCACCACCATTACTGTATCCCTGGATTATGGCAACTGCCCTGTGATGGTTAATATTGAGTGCCAACTTGAATGGATTGAAGGATGCAAAGTACTGATCTTGGGTGTGTTTGTAAGGGTGTTACCAAAGGAGATGAACAGTTGAGTCAGTGGGCTGGGAAAGGCAGACCCACCCTTAATCTGAGTGGGTACCATCTAATCAGCTGCCAGCATGGCCAGACTATAAAGCAGGCAGAAAAAATGTGAAAAGATTAGACTGGCTTAGCCTCTCAGCCTACATCTTTCTCCCAGGCTGGATACTTCCTGCCCTTGAACATTAGACTCCAAGTTCTTCAGCTTTGGGACTCAGACTGGCTTCCTTGCTCCTCAGCTTGCAGATGGCCTGTTGTGGGACCTTGTGATTGTGTGAGTTAATACTACTAAATAAACTCCCCTTTATGTATACATCTAACCTATTAGTTCTGTCCCTCTAAAAAACCCTGACTAATACATGACCCTTAACAGGTCTCCCTATTGTATAGTCTGTACCCTGCTACTGGTCAACTTACAGTCCAAGTCATTCTCATTATGTCACTCTGCTGCTCAAGAATATGTTATAACTTATTTTTTCCTACTGCGTTAGGCCTAAACTTCTCTGCCTTAATCTTTCTCCCAATCTTACCCAACCCTATCCATCCAAATCTAGTCATACTCCTTCTCAGTACACACCTTCTTTTTAGTTGGGACTCAGTTTCTTTACATCCTTTATCATTTCCGTGGTTATTTCATTCTATTCATTTACAGTACTCACTTCTTCTTTTCCCAGGAAATTTATTCTTCTTTTATGTCTCTCCAAATCATATTTATCACTCAAGTTCCAGCTATGTTACCTCCAAGAAGCCCACAACAAGCTTTCCCTGACTAGTCTGGCCTAAGGCACAGGGTCAGTCTTCTCACTCAGGATCAGTGCCACACAGCTCTACAGAGGTATTGCTATTTCCAGGGGTTAACATTTGATAGACTTTTCTCCCCAAAGGACTGAGCTCCTTGAAGTGAGAGCTGTCCCATCGATATCTCCTATATCTCACACAAGCCATCCCTTCCATCCTTTCTCAACCACGCTTTCTAAAGCATGACTCTCTACTTTTACTACTTTATTTTTCTTCATAGCACCATCACTGCCTGACATTATCCAACATTGTTTGACAGGACAAATGAAGCCTCTGCCCTTATAGAGCTTACGTTTTAGTTGGAGAGACTAATAGCTACAACAAAGCCTGGAGTGTACTATGACCTCAGTAATTGATTGTTGAATGATTGGCTGAGTGAATGAGTTCTTACTGATTGGCCAATTCACTTCAAAAAGGATGGAGGAGAAATGGGGAGCCACCAGGCCTTTCCACCATGCACATGGCTACCATAACTTCTAAAAATGAGCCCAAGTATGGCTCTTTTTCCACCATCATAGAGAAGTAAACATAGCTAAGCACGAAAAGTATAAGAATGATTCATTGTGTAGGGACATTGCATCCTCCTGTCAGAAGAGCCCTATAACCAAGTACTATAGACAAGTCAGCTTACATCTCCTGTAAAATGGCTGTGTGTCCCGCCTACTGTGTGGATTGTTGAGGTTCAAATGCAACAAAGGATGGTAAGTGTTAAATTATAAATAAACATAAAAATGGGAAGCATTATTCAACCAGCTGTTTGTGTAAAAAACTGGAATTATTTTGAATAGGGATGGCAAGGGAGCTTGTGGACCACTAGTGTTGAAAATAAACATAAAAGGCAGGGTTGAGAACTTTTAGAATTGTGCAGGATAATGTAGTTTTGCTTGTTGGAAGGACTTTTTTGGATATGTCAGGGGTTCTGTAAGAAGGCTCCTTTTGTCTTTTGAGAAACATGAATGATGTATTTCCATGATAGAATGCTGAGTAGTAGATGTCCTAAAGAAGCAGTTAAAGAGGTCTTCAAAACCTTAGGAATAACGGAAAGGAAAAGAGACCCCATCACTACTGTCACCACCATCATCATGATCATCATCAAATCAGAAACATTTATTGTGAATGGATAATATACCAGAAGCTTTACAATCAGTATCTCATTTAATCCTACACTGGTCTTAAAATGTAGGAATTATTATAATTTTATCTTTTCCTTTTTTTTTAAGCAGAGGAGAGAGCTGAGGTACAAAGAGATGAAGTCTCTTGCATGGGCACCCTTAACTAGTAAATGGCAGGGTCAGGAATTTAATGAGAATGGATAACATTTGTTTTGAATTTTCTTTTTCTTTAAATTTTTTTTATTTTTTATTTTTATTATACTTTAAGTTTTAGGGTACATGTGCACATTGTGCAGGTTAGTTACATATGTATACATGTGCCATGCTGGTGCACTGCACCCACTAACTCATCATCTAGCATTAGGTATATCTCCCAATGCTATCCCTCCCCCCTCCCCCCACCCCACAACAGTCCCCAGAGTGTGATATTCCCCTTCCTGTGTCCATGTGATCTCATTGTTCAATTCCCACCTATGAGTGAGAATATGCGGTGTTTGGTTTTTTGTTCTTGCGATAGTTTACTGAGAATGATGTTTTCCAATTTCATCCATGTCCCTACAAAGGAAATGAACTCATCATTTTTTATGGCTGCATAGTATTCCATGGAGTATATGTGCCACATTTTCTTAATCCAGTCTATCATTGTTGGACATTTGGGTTTGTCCCAAGTCTTTGCTATTGTGAATAATGCCGCAATAAACATACGTGTGCATGTGTCTTAATAGCAGCATGATTTATAGTCCCTTGGGTATATACCCAGTAATGAGATGGCTGGGTCAAATGGTATTTCCAGTTCTAGATCCCTGAGGAATCGCCACACTGACTTCCACAATGGTTGAACTAGTTTACAGTCCCACCAACAGTGTAAAAGTGTTCCTATTTCTCCACATCCTCTCCAGCACCTGTTGTTTCCTGACTTTTTAATGATTGCCATTCTAACTGGTGTGAGATGGTATCTCATTGTGGTTTTGATTTGCATTTCTCTGATGGCCAGTGATGATGAGCATTTTTTCATGTGTTTTTTGGCTGCATAAATGTCTTCTTTTGAGAAGTGTCTGTTCATGTCCTTCGCCCACTTTTTGATGGGGTTGTTTGTTTTTTTCTTGTAAATTTGTTTGAGTTCATTGTAGATTCTGGATACTAGCCCTTTGTCAGATGAGTAGGTTGCAAAAATTTTCTCCCATTTTGTAGGTTGCCTGTTCACTCTGATGGTAGTTTCTTTTGCTGTGCAGAAGCTCTTTAGTTTAATTAGATCCCACTTGTCAATTTTGGCTTTTGTTGCCATTGCTTTTGGTGTTTTAGACATGAAGTCCTTGCCCATGCCTATGTCCTGAATGGTAACGCCACGTTTTCTTCTAGGGTTTTTATGGTTTTAGGTCTAACGTTTAAGTCTTTAATCCATCTTGAATTGATTTTTGTATAAAGTGTAAGGAAGGGATCCAGTTTCAGCTTTCTACATATGGCTAGCCAGTTTTCCCAGCACCATTTATTAAATAGGGAATCCTTTCCCCATTGCTTGTTTTTCTCAGGTTTGTCAAAGATCAGATAGTTGTAGATATGCAGTGTTGTTTCTGAGGGCTCTGTTCTGTTCCATTGATCTATATCTCTGTTTTGGTACCAGTACCATGCTGTTTTGGTTACTGTAGCCTTGTAGTATAGTTTGAAGTCAGGTAGTGTGATGCCTCCAGCTTTGTTCTTTTGGCTTAGGATTGACTTGGCGATGCGGGCTCTTTTTTGGTTCCATATGAACTTTAAAGTAGTTTTTTCCAATTCTGTGAAGAAAGTCATTGGTAGCTTGATGGGGATGGCATTGAATCTGTAAATTACCTTGGGCAGTATGGCCATTTTCACGATATTGATTCTTCCTGCCCATGAGCATGGAATGTTCTTCCATTTGTTTGTATCCTCTTTTATTTCCTTGAGCAGTGGTTTGTAGTTCTCCTTGAAGAGGTCCTTCACATCCCTTGTAAGTTGGATTCCTAGGTATTTTATTCTCTTTGAAGCAATTGTGAATGGGAGTTCACTCATGATTTGGCTCTCTGTTTGTCTGTTGCTGGTGTATAAGAATGCTTGTGATTTTTGTACATTGATTTTGTATCCTGAGACTTTGCTGAAGTTGCTTATCAGCTTAAGGAGATTTTGGGCTGAGACGATGGGGTTTTCTAGATATACAATCATGTCGTCTGCAAACAGGGACAATTTGACTTCCTCTTTTCCTAATTGAATACCCTTTATTTCCTTCTCCTGCTTAATTGCCCTGGCCAGAACTTCCAACACTATGTTGAATAGGAGTGGTGAGAGAGGGCATCCCTGTCTTGTGCCAGTTTTCCAAGGGAACACTTCCAGTTTTTGCCCATTCAGTATGATATTGGCTGTGGGTTTGTCATAGATAGCTCTTATTATTTTGAAATACGTCCCATCAATACCTAATTTATTGAGAGTTTTTAGCATGAAGGGTTGTTGAATTTTGTCAAAGGCTTTTTCTGCATCTATTGAGATAATCATGTGGTTTTTGTCTTTGGCTCTGTTTATATGCTGGATTACATTTATTGGTTTGTGTATATTGAACCAGCCTTGCATCCCAGGGATGAAGCCCACTTGATCATGGTGGATAAGCTTTTTGATGTGTTGCTGGATTCGGTTTGCCAGTATTTTATTGAGGATTTTTGCATCAATGTTCATCAGGGATATTGGTCTAAAATTCTCTTTTTTTGTTGTGTCTCTGCCTGGCTTTGGTATCAGAATGATGCTGGCCTCATAAAATGAGTTAGGGAGGATTCTGTCTTTTTCTATTGACTGGAATAGTTTCAGAAGGAATGGTGCCAGTTCCTCCTTGTACCTCTGGTAGAATTCGGCTGTGAATCCATCTGGTCCTGGACTCTTTTTGGTTGGTAAGCTATTGATTATTGCCACAATTTCAGATCCTGTTATTGGTCTATTCAGAGATTCAACTTCTTCCTGGTTTAGTCTTGGAAGAGTGTATGTGTCAAGGAATGTATCCATTTCTTCTAGATTTTCTAGTTTATTTGCGTAGAGGTGTTTGTAGTATTCTCTGATGGTAGTTTGTATTTCTGTGGGATCGGTGGTGATATCCCCTTTATCATTTTTTATTGTGTCTATTGGATTCTTCTCTCTTTTCTTCTTTATTAGTCTTGCTAGTGGTCTATCAATTTTGTTGATCCTTTCAAAAAACCAGCTCCTGGATTCATTAATTTTTTGAAGGGTTTTTTGTGTCTCTATTTCCTTCAGTTCTGCTCTGATTTTAGTTATTTCTTGCCTTCTGCTAGCTTTTGAATGTGTTTGCTCTTGCTTTTCTAGTTCTTTTAATTGTGATGTTAGAGTGTCAATTTTGGATCTTTCCTGCTTTCTCTTGTGGGCATTTAGTGCTATAAATTTCCCTCTACACACTGCTTTGAATGCATCCCAGAGATTCTGGTATGTTGTGTCTTTGTTCTCGTTGGTTTCAAAGAACATCTTTATTTCTGCCTTCATTTCATTATGTACCCAGTAGTCATTCAGGAGCAGGTTGTTCTGTTTCCATGTAGTTGAGCGGTTTTGAGTGAGATTCTTAATCCTGAGTTCTAGTTTGATTGCACTGTGGTCTGAGAGATAGTTTGTTATAATTTCTGTTCTTTTACATTTGCTGAGGAGAGCTTTACTTCCAAGTATGTGGTCAATTTTGGAATAGGTGTGGTGTGGTGCTGAAAAAAATACATATTCTGTTGATTTGGGGTGGAGAGTTCTGTAGATGTCTATTAGGTCTGCTTGGTGCAGAGCTGAGTTCAATTCCTGGGTATCCTTGAATTTTCTAAATGTCGATCATTTGTCTAAACATTTGTTTTAACTCGATGAACACAACTCGGTGATGCAGGCAATGTTGCGATTCCTACTTTTCAGAAAGCAAAGTTAAGCCAATTATACAAGCTTATGCAGCTAATAAGGGAAGCAGCTGAGACCTGTTCCCAGACAGGTGCCACTGGATTCTTTGTGCTTCCTTGCCACTCTGAGCTGCCTCTTGACTCCCTGCCCTCTGTCCCTTTGCCGTGCTACCTCCAAAAGCAGTTCAGCTTTTATAACCAGAAAAGCTACTTTTAATACTCCTACCAAATTAAATTTAAGGGACAAGCACAGAAAAGAGAGAGAGGGACTTAGCTGAGGGTTGGGAAAGAAACAGCCTGGATTGCTGAGGGGAGTCCCAGTGAAGAATCTCCTGGAATTGTTCCCACCTGAAGAAAGCAGATGTCATGGCAGCCATTAACAGGCATCATAAGGAGGTCTAACAGGCCCGCATCTGAGTGGAAGATGGTTGTCAGTGGGGCATGGGGGTGGGGCTTACAGCACTGTGTGAAAGGTTTGCTGAAATGGAATTATGGTTTATTGAGCAGCAAACAGAAACATCCAGCTGCCTGAGAATTACTTTAACAGGATGCAAAGGCAAGAAAATATTGTGTAAACCTTATTTACAGATCAATAGACAATCTTTCATACACAAAAGGTCAGCTCCAGGAAGGCAGAGCAGTAAAGAAAGAAATATTGCCTGTAAATACAATATTGACTTAAAAAAATCCACCCAGATGAATCCTTTGATGCATATTCTTCAAGTTAAGAACATTTCTTTATTCATGAGTTTTTTTTTCCTAACCACTTAAGGTTCCTCAGTGAAGCATGAAGGCATTGATGAAGAGCACTGATTTCTAGTTGTCTTGAATTCTGTGCCATCAAATGAGCAGCATGAGATGGCATCAACAGGGAGAACTTCAGAACAACATTTTTAAGTACGCGTATCAGAAATTAGGACATTCAAGTCAAATAGCAACTCACCCCTACCCCTTGTAATCTCCTGCTTCAGTGGCTGTGATGATTAACATTTATCCTGGCTTAAGAAAAAAACAAAATGAAACAAAACCAACAACTCAATCCTACTGGTCCCCACTGAATTCCTTCATCCATTTTGCGTTTTTTGTCTTGAAGCAAGTAGTTCATCATCCCAAAGAATATCTGAAATCGTTGCCATCTACCTCTACCTGGCTGCTGGATCATGAAGCTGTTAGAACTCCTGCTCAGATGAAAATAAGCATGGAAGATATGCTATGGACTGAACTGTGTCCTCTCAAAACTCAATTGTTAAAACTCTAATCCCTACTGTAACTGTATTTGGAAATAGAACTTCTGGTAGGTAATTAAGGTTAAATGAGGTCATAAGTGTAGGGCCCTAAACCTGTTAGGATTATTGTCATTATATAAGATAAGACACCAGAAACTCACTCTTGCTCACTCAAGTCTCTCTTTCTCCTTTCTCTCCACCTCTCTCTCCCTCTCTCTCTCTTTCTCTATCTTCACCCCCCCCCCACCCCCACTTTCTCACTCTCACTCTTGGTACTATTTGAGGACACAGGGAGAAGGCAGCTGTCTGCAAGCCAGGAACCAAATTGGCCAGTACCTCTTGGACTTCCCAGCCTCTAGAACTGTCAGAAATAAATTTCTGTTGTTTAATTTACTTAGCGTATGGTATTTTGTTATGGTAGCCCAAGCTAACTAGTGTGAGGTGGAAGCTTAATTAGGGTTTGTTTCCCTGACAAAATCTTTCAGATTTAGAGGGCCACCTATGAGTTTAGGTGATCCCTCTTAGCAGTTTGGAAAATATTTCAAAGAGCTAGAGTCTTAGCCCTGAATATATATATAAATATATATATAAATACATATATATATAAATATATATATATGTATATGGTTTATTTATTTATTGCAGGTAGAAGTGCCTTTGGAGGGCAGAGTTGCCATACACTGAGGAGGAGTACATAGCTGGGAAAAGTCCACCCTGGGCAATAAGTCAAAGCCTTAAGATAGACAACTCTTGGTCTCAGCTCCCTAATGGGAAATCTACATAGCAGTGGATGTGCAAACATTTTGTATAGTGTAGAATTATATAACTGCAATGAATTGAATGTTTGTGTCCTCCCCAAATTTATATGTTGGAACCTAACCCTCAAGGTGATGATATTTAAGGGTAGAGCCTCTGGAAGGTAATTAGAGTTAGATAAGATCATCAGGGCAAGACCCTCACAATAGGATGAATGCCCTTACAAAAAAGGGAAGAGACATGGGATCTCTCTTTCTCTCTGTGTATATGCACCAAGGTAAGGCCATGTGCATATACATTGTAAGGATGCAATGGGAAGATGGCTATCTGTAAACCAGGAAGAGGGCCCTTACCAAGAACTGGCCAGCTGGCATCCTGATCTTGGGCTTCTAGCCTCCAGGACCATGAGAAACAAATGTTTATTGTTTAAGCTACACAAGCTACAGTAGTCTGTTAGAGCAGCCCAAACTGGCTAAGAAAATGATATGTTATTTTTCGGAGCAATCAAGGAGAATCCCTCAACAGTGACATAATCCCTTCTAAATCCTTTCTTGTGCTTTTCTTTCCTTAGAAAGCAGGTTTAAAATGCCCTGAGAACAATAATCTTCTCTCAGAAAAAGATGTGGCTGGAATTGGTCACCTCCAGCTTTTTGTGAACTTGATACAGGACTGAGGACTACTCAACACCCCAAAGTGAGACAGGAAGACACAAAGAGGAGGATGGACTTAGTGGCAGGTGGCATAGATTTCAGCCTTTTTCAGAGGCAAAGGCATAGCTCTGTTTCCTCTGTTCTCCCTCTCTCCCTTCCTCTGTCTGGAGCTGTGCTTTCCATGCCCACATCCTTACAAGTTCAAGTATCTCCCCTGCCCTCATCTCCTAAGGGAAGGGCCAAGAGGGTCCTCATTAATAAGAACAAATGGTGCTGGCTGCAAGATGTGGGCCAATGATGAGGTCAAATTCTGAATCCTTTGGTTTCAAATTTTGCAATGATTCCTCATTTCTCCTTTACCTGTTTCCAATCCACCATTCTCAGATATGCTATTATTATCATGGGCTAGGGATATCTATGTGAAGAGCTGGTTTTCTTCTTGGGTTTGTCGTTGGCAGGAGTGCTTTGCATTAGCCATATGTGATAGTTTATGAATGAAAGTGTCTCTGGGGATGCCTCTTCATGTCCTAGAGAGCATTTGTTCTGTCACTGAAGGCTCTATGATCCCCATATTCCACTTTGGCATTTTCCAAAACAAAAGAAGAGAAGGATCTGGAAGGGAGAGATAGAGTTGGGAGAAAGGAAGAAAGAATGAAGGAAACTAACTGGGTAACAGGCACTAAAATTTTATATTTCTATAGTTCTTTATAGTTTTTATATAAAAACAATTTGCAAAGTGTTTTTTTTATTAAAGGCATAATCTTATTTGGTTTTTACAGCCACTCTATAGATAAGCAAACTGAGGTTTAGGGAAAGTAATTAACCAGCTAGCTAATAAATATCAATGTTCTATTTGGATTCCAGTCCTTCTGAATTCATAGTTTTTCATATATAGTTTCTTTTCCATTCTGTTCATTTAAATGCAAAGGCATGCTCCAACTTCCTCTTTTTGAACCCTTGCCAAGCATTTGTAGGTAAAAGCTGAAGGTCTTAATCGGCAGCATAATTATTCAACAACTTACTAGAATTTTCCTGAGGATGGGCTGGTAGACCTTGAGTATTTGACCAGAAATAATTATTCTACAAATACATTTATTAATGTTTTTGAGCACTTCGTGTTTGACAAAATATTTTCATATCTAAATCTTGTTTGAGGTTCATATAAGCCATGTGCATCTCTCAGAAGTCCAGTGATTGGCCCAAGATTTCTCAACTATTTTTTTTTTGAAGTTTTTTTTTTTTTATTATACTTCAAGTTTTAGGGTACATGTGCACATTGTGCAGGTTAGTTACATATGTATACATGTGCCATGCTGGTGCGCTGCACCCACTAACTCGTCATCTAGCATTAGGTATATCTCCCATTGCTATCCCTCCCCCCTCCCCCCTCCCCACCACAGTCCCCAGAGTGTGATATTCCCCTTCCTGTGTCCATGTGATCTCATTGTTCAATTCCCACCTATGAGTGAGAATATGCGGTGTTTGGTTTTTTGTTCTTGCGATAGTTTACTGAGAATGATGGTTTCCAGTTTCATCCATGTCCCTACAAAGGAAATGAACTCATCATTTTTTATGGCTGCATAGTATTCCATGGTGTATATGTGCCACATTTTCTTAATCCAGTCTATCATTGTTGGACATTTGGGTTGGTTCCAAGTCTTTGCTATTGTGAATAATGCCGCAATAAACATACGTGTGCATGTGTCTTTATAGCAGCATGATTTATAGTCATTTGGGTATATACCCAGTAATGGGATGGCTGGGTCAAATGGTATTTCTAGCTCTAGATCCCTGAGGAATCGCCACACTGACTTCCACAATGGTTGAACTAGTTTACAGTCCCACCAACAGTGTAAAAGTGTTCCTATTTCTCCACATCCTCTCCAGCACCTGTTGTTTCCTGACTTTTTAATGATTGCCATTCTAACTGGTGTGAGATGATATCTCATAGTGGTTTTGATTTGCATTTCTCTGATGGCCAGTGATGATGAGCATTTTTTCATGTGTTTTTTGGCTGCATAAATGTCTTCTTTTGAGAAGTGTCTGTTCATGTCCTTTGCCCACTTTTTGATGGGGTCGTTTGTTTTTTTCTTGTAAATTTGTTTGAGTTCATTGTAGATTCTGGATATTAGCCCTTTATCAGATGAGTAGGTTATGAAAATTTTCTCCCATTTTGTAGGTTGCCTGTTCACTCTGATGGTAGTTTCTTTTGCTGTGCAGAAGCTCTTTAGTTTAATTAGATCCCATTTGTCAATTTTGGCTTTTGTTGCCATTGCTTTTGGTGTTTTGGACATGAAGTCCTTGCCCATGCCTATGTCCTGAATGGTAATGCCTAGGTTTTCTTCTAGGGTTTTTATGGTTTTAGGTCTAACGTTTAAATCTTTAATCCATCTTGAATTGATTTTTGTATAAGGTGTAAGGAAGGGATCCAGTTTCAGCTTTCTACATATGGCTAGCCAGTTTTCCCAGCACCATTTATTAAATAGGGAATCCTTTCCCCATTGCTTGTTTTTCTCAGGTTTGTCAAAGATCAGATAGTTGTAGGTAAGTGGCGTGATTTCTGAGGGCTCTGTTCTGTTCCATTGATCTATATGTCTGTTTTGGTACCAGTACCATGCTGTTTTGGTTACTGTAGCCTTGTAGTATAGTTTGAAGTCAGGTAGTGTGATGCCTCCAGCTTTGTTCTTTTGGCTTAGGATTGACTTGGCGATGCGGGCTCTTTTTTGGTTCCATATGAACTTTAAAGTAGTTTTTTCCAATTCTGTGAAGAAAGTCATTGGTAGCTTGATGGGGATGGCATTGAATCTGTAAATTACCTTGGGCAGTATGGCCATTTTCACGATATTGATTCTTCCTACCCATGAGCATGGAATGTTCTTCCATTTGTTTGTATCCTCTTTTATTTCCTTGAGCAGTGGTTTGTAGTTCTCCTTGAAGAGGTCCTTCACATCCCTTGTAAGTTGGATTCCTAGGTATTTTATTCCCTTTGAAGCAATTGTGAATGGGAGTTCACTCATGATTTGGCTCTCTGTTTGTCTGTTGTTGGTGTATAGGAATGCTTGTGATTTTTGTACATTGATTTTGTATCCTGAGACTTTGCTGAAGTTGCCTATCAGCTTAAGGAGATTTTGGGCTGAGACAATGGGGTTTTCTAGATAAACAATCATGTCATCTGCAAACAGGGACAATTTGACTTCCTCTTTTCCTAATTGAATACCCTTTATTTCCTTCTCCTGCCTGATTGCCCTGGCCAGAACTTCCAACACTATGTTGAATAGGAGTGGTGAGAGAGGGCATCCCTGTCTTGTGCCAGTTTTCCAAGGGAACGCTTCCAGTTTTTGCCCATTCAGTATGATATTGGCTGTGGGTTTGTCATAGATGGCTCTTATTATTTTGAAATACGTCCCATCAATACCTAATTTATTGAGAGTTTTTAGCATGAAGGGTTGTTGAATTTTGTCAAAGGCTTTTTCTGCATCTATTGAGATAATCATGTGGTTTTTGTCTTTGGCTCTGTTTATATGCTGGATTACATTGATTGATTTGCGTATATTGAACCAGCCTTGCATCCCAGGGATGAAGCCCACTTGATCATGGTGGATAAGCTTTTTGATGTGTTGCTGGATTCGGTTTGCCAGTATTTTATTGAGGATTTTTGCATCAATGTTCATCAAGGATATTGGTCTAAAATTCTCTTTTTTTGTTGTGTCTCTGCCCGGCTTTGGTATCAGAATGATGCTGGCCTCATAAAATGAGTTAGGGAGGATTCCCTCTTTTTCTATTGATTGGAATAGTTTCAGAAGGAATGGTGCCAGTTCCTCCTTGTACCTCTGGTAGAATTCGGCTGTGAATCCATCTGGTCCTGGACTCTTTTTGGTTGGTAAACTATTGATTATTGCCACAATTTCAGCTCCTGTTATTGGTCTATTCAGAGATTCAACTTCTTACTGGTTTAGTCTTGGGAGAGTGTATGTGTCGAGGAATGTATCCATTTCTTCTAGATTTTCTAGGTTATTTGCGTAGAGGTGTTTGTAGTATTCTCTGATGGTAGTTTGTATTTCTGTGGGATCGGTGGTGATATCCCCTTTATCATTTTTTATTGTGTCTATTTGATTCTTCTCTCTTTTTTTCTTTATTAGTCTTGCTAGCGGTCTATCAATTTTGTTGATCCTTTCAAAAAACCAGCTCCTGGATTCATTGATTTTTTGAAGGGTTTTTTGTGTCTCTATTTCCTTCAGTTCTGCTCTGATTTTAGTTATTTCTTGCCTTCTGCTAGCTTTTGAATGTGTTTGCTCTTGCTTTTCTAGTCCTTTTAATTGTGATGTTAGGGTGTCAATTTTGGATCTTTCCTGCTTTCTCTTGTTGGCATTTAGTGCTATAAATTCCCCTCTACACACTGCTTTGAATGCGTCCCAGAGATTCTGGTATGTTGTGTCTTTGTTCTCGTTGGTTTCAAAGAACATCTTTATTTCTGCCTTCATTTCGTTATGTACCCAGTAGTCATTCAGGAGCAGGTTGTTCAGTTTCCATGTAGTTGAGTGGCTTTGAGTGAGATTCTTAATCCTGAGTTCTAGTTTGATTGCACTGTGGTCTGAGAGATAGTTTGTTATAATTTCTGTTCTTTTACATTTGCTGAGGAGAGCTTTACTTCCAACTATGTGGTCAATTTTGGAATAGGTGTGGTGTGGTGCTGAAAAAAATGTATATTCTGTTGATTTGGGGTGGAGAGTTCTGTAGATGTCTATTAGGTCTGCTTGGTGCAGAGCTGAGTTCAATTCCTGGGTATCCTTGTTGACTTTCTGTCTCGTTGATGTGTCTAATGTTGACAGTGGGGTGTTAAAGTCTCCCATTATTAATGTATGGGAGTCTAAGTCTCTTTGTAGGTCACTCAGGACTTGCTTTATGAATCTGGGTCCTTCTGTATTTGGTGCATATATATTTAAGATAGTTAGCTCCTCTTGTTGAATTGATCCCTTTACCATTATGTAATGGCCTTCTTTGTCTCTTTTGATCTTTGTTGGTTTAAAGTCTGTTTTATCAGAGACTAGGATTGCAACCCCTGCCTTTTTTTGTTTTCCATTTGCTTGGTAGATCTTCCTCCATCCTTTTATTTTGAGCCTATGTGTGTCTCTGCACATGAGATGGGTTTCCTGAATACACTGATGGGTCTTGACTCTTTATCCAACTTGCCAGTCTGTGTCTTTTAATTGGAGAATTTAGTCCATTTACATTCAAAGTTAATATTATTATGTGTGAATTTGATCCTGTCATTATGATGTTAGCTGGTGATTTTGCTCGTTAGTTGATGCAGTTTCTTCCTAGTCTTGATGGTCTTTACATTTGGCATGATTTTGCAGTGGCTGGTACCGGTTGTTCCTTTCCATGTTTAGCGCTTCCTTCAGGAGCTCTTTTAGGGCAGGCCTGGTGGTGACAAAATCGGTCAGCATTTGCTTGTCTGTAAAGTATTTTATTTCTCCTTCACTTATGAAGCTTAGTTTGGCTGGATATGAAATTCTGGGTTGCAAATTCTTTTCTTTAAGAATGTTGAATATTGGCCCCCACTCTCTTCTGGCTTGTAGGGTTCCTGCCGAGAGATCCACTGTTAGTCTGATGGGCTTCCCTTTGAGGGTAACCCGACCTTTCTCTCTGGCTGCCCTTAACATTTTTTCCTTCATTTCAACTTTGGTGAATCTGACAATTATGTGTCTTGGAGTTGCTCTTCTCGAGGAGTATCTTTGTGGCGTTCTCTGTATTTCCTGAATCTGAACGTTGGCCTGCCTTGCTAGATTGGGGAAGTTCTCCTGGATAATATCCTGCAGAGTGTTTTCCAACTTGGTTCCATTCTCCGCATCACTTTCAGGTACACCAATCAGACGTAGATTTGGTCTTTTCACATAGTCCCATATTTCTTGGAGGCTTTGCTCATTTCTTTTTATTCTTTTTTCTCTAAACTTCCCTTCTCGCTTCATTTCATTCATTTCATCTTCCATTGCTGATACCCTTTCTTCCAGTTGATCGCATCAGCTCCTGAGGCTTCTGCATTCTTCACGTAGTTCTCGAGCCTTGGTTTTCAGCTCCATCAGCTCCTTTAAGCACTTCTCTGTATTGGTTATTCTAGTTATACATTCGTCTAAATTTTTTTCAAAGTTTTCAACTTCTTTGCCTTTGGTTTGAATATCCTCCCGTAGCTCAGAGTAATTTTATCGTCTGAAGCCTTCTTCTCTCAGCTCGTCAAAATCATTCTCCATCCAGCTTTGTTCCGTTGCTGGTGAGGAACTGCGTTCCTTTGGAGGAGGAGAGGTGCTCTGCGTTTTAGAGTTTCCAGTTTTTCTGCTCTGTTTTTTCCCCATCTTTGTGGTTTTATCTACTTTTGGTCTTTGATGATGGTGATGTACAGATGGGTTTTCGGTGTGGATGTCCTTTCTGTTTGTTAGTTTTCCTTCTAACAGACAGGACCCTCAGCTGCAGGTCTGTTGGAGTACCCTGCCGTGTGAGGTGTCAGGTGCCCCTGCTGGGGGGTGCCTCCCAGTTAGGCTGCTCCGGGGTCAGGTGTCAGGGACCCACTTGAGGAGGCAGTCTGCCCGTTCTCAGATCTCCAGCTGCGTGCTGGGAGAACCACTGCTCTCTTCAAAGCTGTCAGACAGGGACATTTAAGTCTGCAGAGGTTACTGCTGTCTTTTTGTTTGTCTGTGCCCTGCCCCCAGAGGTGGAGCCTACAGAGGCAGGCAGGCCTCCTTGAGCTGTGGTGGGCTCCACCCAGTTAGAGCTTCCTGGCTGCTTTGTTTACCTAAGCAAGCCTGGGCAATGGCGGGCGCCCCTCCCCCAGCCTCGCTGCTGCCTTGCAGTTTGATCTCAGACTGCTGTGCTAGCAATCAGCGAGGTTCCGTGGGCGTAGGACCCTCCGAGCCAGGTGTGGGATATAGTCTCGTGGTGCGCCGTTTTTTAAGCCGGTCCGAAAAGCGCAATATTCGGGTGGGAGTGACCTGATTCTCCAGGTGCGTCCGTCACCCCTTTCTTCGACTCGGAAAGGGAACTCCCTGACCCCTTGCGCTTCCCAGGTGAGGCAATGCCTCGCCCTGCCTCGGCTCGCGCACGGTGCGCGCACCCACTGGCCTGCGCCCACTGTCTGGCACTCCCTAGTGAGATGAACCCGGTACCTCAGATGGAAATGCAGAAATCACCCATCTTCTGCGTCGCTCACGCTGGGAACTGTAGACCAGAGCTGTTCCTATTCGGCCATCTTGGCTCCTCCCGATTTCTCAACTATTGAATGATGGAGTCAGGATGAAGACCTAGACTTTCTGATTCTGAGGTTCATGCATTTTCTGTTGTCACGTATTTCCTCTGCTGTTATGTGCCTAGGCATGTTAGCCTCTGCAGAGAGCATAGCAAAGATTCTATCCCTAAGGAACATGATGAACTTAGAGATCAAGACTCCTAAGCCTGAAAGTAGAAGAGCTCATAACCGTAACCTCTAAGCAGGACTGGCTACGTAATTTGTGGGATGCTGTGTAAATGAAAATGCAGAGCCTCTTGTTTAAGCATTTCAAGAAGGTAGCAGCAGAGAATGAAACCCAGCAGTCCTCTGAGTGCGGGGGCCCTCCTGAGCACAAAGCCCTATACAACTGCACTTGTGTGCCCATGAAGCCAGCCTACCTCTGACAGTAACTTAGAAGCAGATGACTTTGTTTCTTTTTCAGACCCTTTCTGGGGTACCTGTCAGAGAGCAGAAGTTCCAGGTCATATGGATTGTCTTCTATTAAGTCTTTTATTACCTCAGTTCTCATTCAGAGAGCTAAGGCACATGATGGCCCAGTGTTTCTTATTATACCTGTTAAGTCCAGTTCTTATGAATGAAAATTTAGGCACAGAATCATAATATCATTAATAGCTAATATTTACTGAGCATCTACTATCAGAGGCGTAGTACAAAAATGTTTAAATACTTTAAACTGATTGCAAAAGTGGCTTCAAAAAGTGGCTTCAATTCTGTATCCTTCCCTATGCCTTGTGTTGTGACTTTGCAGCTTTTCCCATCAAGAAGTAGCATCTTCACCTTTTGAATCTGGATGATTCAGTGAATTGTTTTGGTTAATAGAATGCATCAGAAGAGATAGTGTGCTAGTTCAGGATCTTGGCCTTAAGATGCTTGCAGTCTTCAGCTGTCTCTCTTAGAACCCTGGGATTACCATGAAAACAAGCCTACTATGCTACCCTGCTAGAAATGAGTGCCTCTTAGAGGAGGGCTGAGTCATCCCAATTGAGGCCATCCAGAGTGGCCAACATCCAGTTGATCTGCCAATTAACAATAGATGTATAAATGAACTTAGCTGAGGTCAGGCAGACCTAGTCCAGATCAGCAGAACCATTCCACTGATCAACTCACAGACAGGTAAAAAATGACAAGTAGTTGTTGCTTTAAGCCTCTATCTTTGGGTAGTGGTTGGTTGGTTATGTATGATTATGATGCTAATAGATAACAGATATTCAAGGATTATTATTTCCATTCTCTTGATGAGGAAACAATATGCGAGGTTAAGTCCATACCTATGATCAGTAGCTGGTAAATGAACCCAGAAAGTTTAACTCCAGCGACCAAATTCTTAACTGTTATTTTGTGGGGTCCCATTATAACACTCATGGCTCTGTCAAGCCCTCAGCTAATCCAAAAGCCATTTGAGTAGAGGAAGCAGTGCTTTTGCTGATAGGGGCAGGCCCAAAGAATACAGCTGAAACACTAGGAATCTCTGCTGATAAAATACCATGTGTGTTATTAACCAAAACATACAAAATAAACAAAATAAAATGCTGATATTTATCAAGGGAGAAATGCATATATGCAGAATAAGAGAGACAATGGCTTTGAAGTCAAGGTCACAAGCTAAATGCTAGCAGAAATTTTGGCTGTATCTCATTAACACTAAATTATGACTGAGTTCTGTAAGAGGTCCATGTGACCGTCCCATTAATGCAAATCGCATTTCTTATGTCTGTTTTTGCAAGTGAAAACAAGATACAATTATGTTAGTAGAATTTGCTCATTAAACTAAAATCCATCACCAAGTATCTCTCCACCTCCACTTCTGCCCCCCACCACCATCCTTGATCAAAAGTAATTGCTCCCTAGAGTATCAAGTGGGCCTTTTAGTAAAATGGGCTTGCACTATTTAATCATAGTGGGGGTACCAAACTACATGAGTTCTTACAGATATTGAAGGTTGGGAAGGTTCTGGAAGGCCTCAGGGTTGATGTAGAGCAGGTTGTTGGCCTTTTCAATTCTACTGTAAAAGAAGAAAAAACATGCTAGTGATCTTGATGGTAAGGAATGCTGTAGTATTTTTCACATTTTACAGAGTACATAATAAATCATTCATCCCATCCACTCATCCACCTATCTCTTCATCCATCCATCCATCCATCCATCCATCCATCCATCATTTCAATAAATATTGAGGGAGCATGCAGTGCCTTTTATCACACTAAGCTGTGCAAACTAAATATTAACCCTGTCTCCCTGCTGTTTCATTCTCATTACCTGGGCCCTGTCCACTGGAGGCAAACAGAGCATTGGCTGGGTGAGTTCTTGTCACCCTGAGCAGAGCTGCATCTTTAACCAGTAAGAGTCGCCCAGGGTTGGAGGAGGCTAAGAAATTAGGAATGAGACTAATATGGCGAAATGAGTGTTTGTCTGGTCGGGAGGCAAGAGAAAAAGGAATGAAAGTAATGAAAAAGAGCAATGAAAAATGGAAAAGAGGTGAAAAGAAGATAAGGAAGGAAAAAGTGAGGGGCAAAAAGATATTGGAGGAAAAGAGAGTGAAATGGCAAAGAAAAAGAAAGTTGGGAGAAAAACAATCAATATCTTTTTGCTTTTAAGCATGAAATCCAAGCATACAGTAGCTGGGAATGGCCATTGATTCCCTTTATGCAGTAGACTGAGGCTGCTCACTCAGAGCTCATGGAAAGGGGTGTCTTCTGCCCTATTTTGGCTTGTGCTGTGTCTTGATCAACAGTCTGGAAATGAGCATGTTCACATTTGGATTCCAACACAGAGAGCCTGCCCTTTCCTTGTCTTGCTGGATCAATGTGTATTTGTAGACATGCTCTCTGTTAATTACTTCCTCCCTGTTTCATTAGCTTTTATGTTGCTGTAACCTGTAGCTACCCAGATCTAAGTACCAGGCAATTAATCATTTTAAGTACAGTCAGTGCTACATGGAGGTGAGCACCTCTTTATGCAAGGAAGAGATGAAAGACCCAAACCACTACCTTCACTGTCCATTGAAATGTTTCAAGGGATGCCTGCTTGACCTTGCCCAGAGGGCTGGCTGCCCTTTGGTTCATTTCTCTGATAATGTCTGTGGGTTCTTCCCAACTAGACCAAGTGGAAAGAGAAGAAAGGAAGAAGCGTGAAAGTAATGGGGAGAGGGAGGGTGAACATCAGTTGCGGAGTGCAGAGGCAACGAGGAAAAATGAAGGCAGGAGGCAGAGTGGGTAGAAGGAAGTAAAAGGGAGAGGGGAGATTGCCAAATGAGCAGACTAAAGAAATTCACACACACGCACATGCACACACACACACCTGTGTGTCTATGTGTGTGTGTGTGTATCTGTTCCCTACTGATATTTGGCAAATGATAAAAATAAATTCATCCTTGTTAAAAAGATACAAAAGAGTCAAAATATTAATGTTCAAGTTCTTATTTGCGTGTGGATTTGGACAGATGACCTTAGATAAGCCTTACAACTTCTCTGTGCCTTTCCTTCTTCATCTGTAAAATTAGGAGGTAGTTCATTGGCTTTCTTAAATGTGTTCCATGGGGATTTTGTGAGATGGTAATCACCAATCTCTAAAGAAAACTTTCCAGTGACATTAGTTGACAAACACACAATATCCTTCTTGGAGATTCTAAATGCATATTAGCATATTATAGACTCTGAAAAGTTTTCCTATAAGAAGCAAACCTATCTAATTTTATTTACCTAATATTTCCTAATCTTATTTGACCATAAATCTTTTCCTTTTTAAAAATACCTTATAATTCCCTGAGTTTTTAGTGATACACAGAATATACTTTGAAAAATTGTTGACCAGTATCTAAAGTCTCTTCTGGCTTTGACATTCTATGATTCTATGAAATAATTTATAGTAATAATAAACTGGTATTAAACAGAAGTGGATCTGAGTGAGCAGCGCTATTATGTAAAACTGGAACATCAACAAGAGAAAGTAAATTTGGCTGGAGTAGTAGAGGAACCAAGGATCATTATAACATACACACTCTAGGCCAGTCAGTATGCTAGATTTAATTGACATTTATCTCCTTTATTCATCAGGGTAATCCTATGACATATGTAATTTTATTATTCCAGTTTTACAGATGAGAAAACTGAGTCTCAGATAGTTATCTGTCTTGGCCAAGGTTTCATGGTGAATATATGGCATAGGCCAGTAGTCAGACCAGGACTAATCAACTTCAACTACAACATGTGGGACTTATTTTGGGCTTTGACTGGAATAACTCTGAATGGAAGGATGACACAGAGGTGCTTGCACATAGTCACTGGGCAAAGTTCTTGGGTCTATGATGCAAAAAATGATGACAGGCAGGCAACAGGATGAGACTAGGCTCTGAGCTGGTCCCTGGGTCACCAGATAGAGACACATTACAGTGCCTTTTAGGCTGATTTTGACATCTTATAATGACAATCTAGGGATCTGAGGCCATGGCAGAATCAGGGCCTCCCAGGAATGTAGAAGAACTTTAAGGGTTTTTTCAAGAATGGCCATGAGCAAATCCCCCAAGCTTCTTGCTTACATTTCATGTAATTTGGGAAGGTTGGAGAACACATCTGCCTCTATCACCTCCAAGACATCATTCTGAGAGATCTCTCTGTGGAGAAAAAAATATATGTCAAGCCAGTTCAGTTACACTCCTTGAATATTTTTAGGGCTCAGCATAGAGCCTTGTGTCTGGGAGGATTCACAAGACACACAAAACTCCTTTCCTGCCATTAAAGAAGTCAGCTGTAGTAATAAGGCAAAACTAACATACTAGAGGCTAACACTTACAGAACAAGAGGAGAATAAGTCGAAGGCTGTGGCTCACCTTGGAGATTATCCAGCCTATAGTTGTAGAAAGTGAGGTCCAGGAAGGAAGAGATTTGCTTAAAGATATTTAGGGAATATACAGGATGAGAACAAAATTTAAGTTCCCTAGACCACGGGTCAGTAAACATTTTTTTTTTTTTTACAGGGCTAGATAGTAAATACTTTTTTGCCCTTGCTGTGGTATTTGGTCTCTATCACAACTGCCCAGTTGACATTGTAGCCCAAATGTAACCAAAGGTAACACATGAATGAATTAGCCTGTGTTCCAATAAAACTTTATTCATAAAAACAGGTGTCAGGCTGGATTTGACCCATTGGCTGTAGTTCAGTGACACTGTCCTACATCGTGGAGTTGTTTTCTCTCTGCTAATCTGGCTTTGAGAGATGAGAATTTCAATCCAGTCTCTTTTAAAATACACATATGTTTGTTGGCCCCATTAATGTCTAACGTAGGAACAGAAAGCCAAACACCGCATATTCTCACTTATAAGTGGGAGCTAAACAATGAGAACACATGAACACAGGGAGGGGAACAACACACACTGGGGCCTGTCAGGGGGTAGGACTGAGGGAGGGAGAGCATTAGGAAAAATAGCTAATGCATGCTGGGCTTAATACCTAGGTGATGGGTTGATAGGTGCAGCAAACCACCGTGACACACATTTACCTATGTAACAAACCTGCACATCCTGCACATGTACCCTGGAACTTAAAAATTAAGAAAAATAATAAAATAAAACATATATTTTAATCCCTTTCCACTCCATGCCATTACCTAGGTGGAGGTTGTTGCAAGGCCATTGCCATTAATGATGTCTTGGCCTAGAATACACAGAAAAGATTCCTCAGGTCTCAGCGTTTTTTTCTCCCAGAGTAATTTGAGGGCAGAAGAGAATGAAGTCCACTAGGCAGAAGACCAGAGGTTGTGAGGAGAGAGGGCAGCTTAATCAGTTAATATTTATAAAGTGTCTCACAGATGAAATGTGCTATTATTAGGCATCCTGAGGAAGACTCTTATGCAGTTTTAATGCGGCAGCTGAGTGTCTCAGGAAATCTCACAGGCAGCATGCATTCAAACTGGCTGGGGTAGAAGTGCTGTCTGCTGGCCTAGGATTTAGCGGAAGAGTTCTAGAAAGGCTCTTGATCAAGAGAAAGGCCTGGAGGGGAGGGAAGAAAGAAGGCCCCTGGGGGAGGGGAAGTGTGACTGTGAGCAGCAGCAGTCTGCTGGTGCATCTGTGACTGGTGCATCTGTGACCAGGGGGCTGGTGACACCTGTGGCTTGTTAACCCAGTGGTGGCAGGGCCATTTCTCAGAAGCCCCCATGAATGAGGAGACATTATGTGAGAAGAGCTCCTCTTATTCCATAATAACATCTTTCATGATTTATTTGGTAAATTAAAGTCCTCACCATTTGCACAGTTGAACATAAATAAGGGTGGGGTATGTGTTTTTCTCTCTTTCTCTCTCTCTCCCTCCCTCTCTCTATATATATATATAGAGGGAGAGAGAGAGAGAGAAAGAGAGAGAGAGAGAATGAACATCATGGTGGCTATTGGCCATTTATTATTTCATTCTTTATCCTGTAAATACAGGGAGTTCTGAGAGGTACAGAATTGAGAAGGAGGGGGAAAGGGATGGAAGAAGAAAGCCTTCATTTGAATGCAGTAGAGTGAAAGAATGGCACAGGTAGAGAATAAGGCATGCAGGAAAAGGCTAGCTAACAGGAAGGGCTCAAATGCAAATAAGGCCATCTCCTCTAAAAGCTATTTCCAGGTTCACTAGCAGTTAGCAGTACATTTGGTCACCACTCGTAGAGACATATGTCCTTGCCGAAATTCACATATTGAGAATTCCCTTATCTGGATTTGTTTTTCCAAAAGAACTAGAAATTATTAGAACAAACAAAGTAAAGAAACACTTCTAAATTAGTGATTTCAGAAAGTAGTCCGTATTTGACGGTCTCAACTTCAAAGACAGTACCAGGTGTTAGGGTTGGGTAGGGGGATGCCTTTGGCCAGACGAGGGTTGGGGGCAGGTGAACAGGGTACAGTCATGGAAAAGTCCTTCACTGAGAAATTTAGACATCTTATTCCAATCTAACCCAATTCTGTCTCTAGTTATTACTATTATAATTTATTGGGTGTTTACCGTTTATCAGCCACTTTACCTACATACTCTGTAATCCTTTTGACATGCTTGTGAGGTTGGTATTTTGGTCTCCACATTAATAAATGGTCCCACCTGTATGAGGGACCAGCTGTGGCTGACAGAAGGGCTCACACACTTTCTTCTACCCTCCCTGCCTCCCGTGCCATATTGAGCACCCCTCTGGGCCTTGGATTCTTTGTTGCAAAATAAGGGGATACGATGAGATCATTTGTCAAGTCTTTTCCAGAACAGTGCAAGGTGCCTTCATCCTCAAGCACAGAAGCTCTGCAGAAGACAGTTTTCAGAGATGAGTCTCTCCTTTCCTCATCTTCTAGGACAGCGCTTCTCAAATGCTAACACACATGAGAACCACCTGGAGATCTTTTTAGAATGCAGATTCTCATTGGGAAGGTCTTGACTGGGGCCTGAGGTCCTGCATTTCTAATAGCCCAGGTGCTGGTCATACTTTGTACTGCAAGGTTCTTTAGGGAAATAGTAATAATATGCTACCAGACTTTTTGACCCAATGTACATATTCATAGGTGGATATGCAGAGTGTGATAGAGGAGCTCCAGGAGAATGAAGTAGTTGGTTTAGAAAAATCTGCATTCCCTCTGAAAAGCCCTCCTTTACTCTACCAGCACTGAAGTTTTCCTATTGTCTAGCTTCTCACAAGATCTTTTTCATTTCTCAATTAAAGCAATCACCACCATGTTTTGTCATTGCTTTTTTTTGGTCATTGTCTAATTCATCTGTTTTTGTATCTCTAGCATCTAGTGATAATTTGATATGTAGTTAGTGCCCAATAAATGATTACTGGATGAATGAATGGATCAAAGGGTAGACTAAGGAAAAGAAATCTTCAGGCCTATGAATATCATCACTAAACTGAAGGAGATGAAGTTTGTGGCATTCTTTCACCCCCTTTTCTGCAGGCAACATGTCTAAGTCCAGCAGGTGACAGACCAGCCTAGCTTGTCTATGACTTAGGATTTTGTTCCAGGGAATTTTACTAATACAGAGTATAACATGCAAGTGACACACAAAAATATTTGGTCTGCTGACCAGATAGTATCTGGATACCTTTATCCGTGCCTCTCTGGGTCACAGCTCTCTCCCTAGGCCTTCTCTGGCTATCAGTTGAGGTCCTTGAATTGACAAAACACCCATAGAAAATAAAACAGGAGAGAGGACGGGTGACTATAAGGGTTCACTGAGTGTCTGACTGGGGATTAGGGAAGATGACTTTTAAGGCCCCTTCTGTACATGAGATTCCATGTTTGTATGAAGGATAGGGACATGTGCTTCCATGAGGTACTGGGGGTTATCAAGGCATTCTCTCTGGTGTGGGTTTCAGAGCCATTATGAAATTCCTTTCCTTCAAATATACAAGTACATTTGATGGAGGGTTGGGGTAGGGTGTTTTCCAATATTGGGGACTTTAGGGAGCGAATAAGCATACAGAATTTGGTCTGTTCCAGCATGAAGTTTCAACCTCTTACAGAGTCATATTAATTTGTTCACCATTATAACTGATACTCATTTGACAAGTGCCGAACTGTTTTATTCCGAGTAGAGTTGTGACTGATTTATTGGACACAAAGAACTGAAGAGCTGTGACCAGTAGTTAAAGGCCTCACTAGGATTTCGATGACATGAATTGGAGAACAGAATGGCACATGTATACCTATGTAATAAACTTGCACGTTCTGCACATCATGTATCCCAGAATTTAAAGTAAAATTAAAAATAAAAATAAGGGCCGGGTACAGTGGCTTATGCCTGTAATCCCAGTACTTTGGGAGGCTGAGATGGGTGGATCACCTGAGGTCAGGAGTTTGAGACCAGCCTGAGCAACATGGTGAAGCCTGACCTCTACTAAAAATACAAAATTAGTCATGCGTGGTGGTGCATGCCTGTGCTCCCAGCTACTCAGGAGGTTGAGGCAGGAGAATCACTTGAACCTGGGAGGAGTTTGCAGTGAGCCGAGACTGTGCCTAAACTCCAGATTTTGGTGAGTAAATAATATATCCCTGAAATGAATAAAATAAACAATAAAAATAATACGAAATCAAAAACTCACAGAAACTTCCTTTTCACTTTCTTTCTGATAGAGGAGATACAGTCCCCCTCTGGGTCTTTCCCATCTTTTCCCTCCTCCCCTGCCTTTCTCTTCGCAGAGCATTTTTCTCCAATATATCCAAAATATTTCTCCCTAACTCAGTAAATTAAGAGACTCAACTGCATTAAAATATTTGTAATAGTCACTGAATCAAATTTTTCTTTTGTTTTTAATAAGCTCAAACTAAATTCAGTTGACTGTTTTCCTTCCCTGAGTCCCCAGTGGTTGAGGATTTCCATAGATCCTCTATTACTGCCCCTTGCATATTGCATTGGGTTTGCATTCTGCTTTGTTTCCCTCACTAGGCTAAGAACTGCTGGAGGACAGTGACATTGCCCTTTATCTTAATATTCCTGCTCCCAGTCAAATGTTTGCTGAATGAATGAATTATCTTTGAAAGATTATAAAAGATTTTCCACCTTTGCTTTTGTACAATAAAACCGTGTTCCTGAAAACTTGCAGTAAACAGAGTATTTGCAAATCAAATTGTGTATTCGCACAGGAAGGAAGCTTCTTAGCAGAAAACTTGGAGTGAATCTTTAAGCGAGTGGAGAACTAATTCAACAAATGTTCAATGAATTTTGATTAAGGAGCTTCTGTGTTTCAGGCACTGGGATCAGTGCTGGGAATCTAAAGATGAATAAAATGGATCCTTGGTTCATCAATCATCTCCAACTCAGTGAGAGTAGTATTCTAGGCTTTCCTTAACTGGTGCTATCTGTATTTGATGGGGCACATTTTAGTTACTAGAAAAAATAAACTTTTGGTATATTGCTTTTCAATACAACAAGATAGAGTATGTGCATATAGTAATTCTTATTATATATGTAACATATGTTGTATACCTTGTGATATTGAAGTGTAATATGCATATAATATAATTATAATATGTGTAATATATATATGTCATGTATAAGAAGGCAGGTGAAAATTCCCATGAAAATATGTTCCAGAAAATTTCATAAAGCTCTCTTTGTGGAATTTGGGACTAAATTCATCTGTAGCTGGGAGACCTTGTGACAGTCAACCACTGTGCTGAGGGAAAACTCTACTGGCAAAGGTCCTAGAGAAATTCAGGTTATTCCCTTAACCTCACCTATAGAATCATTTAAATACTTAAACCAGGCTATGTTATTATTCCAAACCCCAGCCCCTTTCTAAATCCTATAGTGAGATTGGCTATCTGGTCTGCTGGCCGCATAAAGGAGATGAGGTAGAGCATGTATGTGCCTCAACATGGATTGTCTCCACCACTGAAATCATAACCTAAAAAGCATGCTTTTCCCTTTAGGAGAGGGTCAATTCAAGGTGGGACATGTCAGGGTGTGGTGAGGATGTTGCCAAAAGTCTCCTGTTACCTCCTCAGATGACAGCCAGTGGTGCTATCCTTTCCTGACATGCCTGAGACGGTCTTGTCTTCCCAGATCTGCTTCCTTCTCATGGGCAAGATAAGTCTTTGCTAGAGTCATCCTACAGATATCCCCAAAATGAGACAGAGATAAAAGTACCTTCAGTGGCTCAGCCTAATTCAGAAATTTGCATTAAATGCACTTGGTTTCAAATACATCCACAACAAACTATTGTGTTCATTTTTAGGTTTACCTTAATTTAAACCTTAAGTAATCTAAAATTTGACATAATATATTTCCCTTGTTTCCCTCAGTAGATGAGGAAAGGGACTAAAAATCACAGTCATAATAGCTAACGTTTATTGAGCACTTACGTGTCAGGCAACTTTTCTCTGCTTCACATTTATTAAGTTGCTTAATCCTCACAACAACCTTGTCAGCTAAGTGCCATCCTTAGCCCCTTTTACAGAAGAGGGTGGCACACAGAAGTTCAGTAATTTCCCCAACAGCACACATAAGTCAAAGTTCCAAGCAGCAACTCATATAATAAGCACCTTTTAGTACATTTTCTGTGCAAGTATAAAGCATATAAGATGGTAAATATTACTGTCCTTATCTTGCAAACATCGGCAGGTTAGTCATACGCATGAAAAGTTGCGAGTGCAGAGTCAACAGAGGTGGAGGACAGTGTGGGAAGGATGCCCGGTGCCCAACACAGCCGAGTAAACAGTGGGGCTTCAATACATTTTATTATTTTTCCCTGTACACCATATTTACCCCAACACACTCTCTAAATGTCACCATTTCTTAATTCCTGTCTTGGTGTCCCTCAAGCTTTTCCTGTTGACCCCCTGAGGTCACCTCATTCCCTCAGTTAGGACCTCTCTGCTGATGAATCTGCTGATGAGGCAAATGAGGTGCCCTCTGAGACCAGCATCCCTTGTCTGTAACAACCTGAGGGATACATGTTTTGTGAACCCATCACAGACAATCAGTCTAGAGCAGCTAGATTCTTTTCCTCTCCAAACTCTCTTCCCCTCCCTAGTCACGACCCCTGCCAACGGCTCTGTCTGACATCCCTACTGGCCCACTGGACTAACCTAAGTTTTTAATTCTGCGGCCATCTCCAACTTCTCTCCACCATTTTTGTCCAAACAGATCTTAAATTCTCTCAATTACTCTCTTGTGTATTTCTTGCAAACCTCCCTTTATTTCCCACCATCATTGTCAGCTTTGCAATTTCCACCACCAATAGTTCTTAACAGCCGTATGGTGACTCCAGAGTGGTTTGATGTTGGTCATAGGTCATCTGTTTTCAAATGAATAAAGTGTACCAATTATTTACTTAATATTTGGGAGAGATTTAAGTTTATGTATATAATATGCAAGACTAAGAATGAAGGGATGAGTAGAGAAAATAGTGAAGTGGAAGCTGGTAGCCTATGAGTCTATCCCTTCCTGGACACAGGGGTGCAGCTAGTCTTTGTGCTTGGGAGCCATGCATAGGATAATTATTTGGGAAAGCAAATGGAATTGAAAGAAGATGAGAAAATGTGAAGGAAGGGCCTGGCGCAGTGGCTCACACCTATAATCCCAGCACTTTGGGAGGCCGAGGTGGGCCGATCACTTGACGTCAGGAGTTTCAGACCAACCTGGCCAACATGGCAAAACCCCATCTCTACTAAAAATACAAAAACTAGCCAGGTTTGGTGGCACACGCCTATAGTCTGAGCTGCTCGAGAGGCTGAGGCATGAGAATCACTTGAGCCCAGGAGGCGGAGGTTGCAGTGAGCTGAGATTGCGCCACTGCACTCCGGCCTGGATGACAGAGCGAGACTCTTTCTCCAAAAACAAAAAAAAAAAAAAAAAAAAAAAAAGTGAAGGAAGGACAAAGATTTTCTGGAGGTAGAGTCAGATTAGGGTTGGAAGCTAGAAAAGGTAGTCAATTTCTTTCTTAAGCAGGAATTTACTGAGTTCCTAGTGATGAAAGACAAGGAGTTTGGTAGGTAGTAAGGGAGTGGATATGCTGTGTAGAGGAGAAAGGAAAGGCATGTTGATCAGGTCGTTTGGGTTTCATGTGACCTGACACCTTTGGCAGAGGCAAGAAAAAGTGAGGTGCGAGGTTGGAGTAGCCTTTGACATACAAGGGACAGGGACAGTGAAGTGGCCATAGGCTTGAGACACTTGTAAGTTTGAGTTGTGTAACTCAAGGCTGCAGGAATAATGATGACAATGATAATAATTAACCTTTATTAGATGTTTGCTGTGTAGCAAGCACAGTGCTAAATGCTCTGCATGGGTAATCTCACTAATGGCTTTGTCTCATCAGGGCCCTGCTGACTCATATTTGTCTTGGTTGACACACATGCGTGAGTGGCAGCATGAACCTGGAAGCCAGCAGGTCTAGATTCAAATTCTAGCTTTATCATTGCCCAGTCGTGTGACCTTGGACAAGTCAATTAATATGCATGACATTTATTTTAATGGGAATAATTATACCCACCTGTTAGGGTTTTTGTGAGAATTATGGAGATAATATGTGGCATGGAATAGATTGCTAACTGTCCTCCAAAATCAGTTTCCCTCCTCTTATTCCTGGGAGCATAGCTGGACTACATTTCTTGGCCAATCTTACTGTTAGTTGTAGCATTGTGAGAAGAAAGCTCTTCCTGTGGAAGGTGAACAAAAGTGATGTGTGCTATTTCAGGCCTGGTCCTTCACCCACCATTGTGCTTCTCCATACACTGTCTCCTTTTTAGCTGTTGGTTGGAGGTGCCCAGAACAACCTTGAAGGGCACAGTTGAAGATGGCAAAGCTGCTTTTGCCCTGGGGTCTTAAATAAAATGCTGAGAAATACCAACCCAGATCACTCGATGAGAAAGAAAGAAACTTGTTCTGAAAGTCCCTGATATTTTGGAGTTTGTTGTCATCTGTCCTACTCTAATACCTAAGGTTAAGAGTCTACTACCCTGGGTGGTTGCTAGCACTTGTTCAGCAAATGCTTCTCACATCAGGGCAGGGTAAGAGTTTTATATCTACCATCTGGTGAAAAGTGGGTACATACAGTAGGTGTTAAGTACATTTTTATTGATGGATTAATTAGTATTGCTTGGCCAATTTGAAGAAAAGAAATAACCAAAAAGTCTTCCTCAAAACGAAATCTGTATTTGACCTAATTTAACCGGAGACTACTCTTCTTCAGTGACACAGTATTTACTGCCTGTGATTGAGTTGCCTTCCCTCTTGTGAGCACACATGGTGGCTGCTGTTTATTGAATTACGGGCCCTTGGCTGTTTTATTCCCTTTTTCAACTGTTTCGTGAAAAAACAACAACAAAACTTGGCATGCTAGAAAGAACAACTGTTTAACAATGGGGACTACTAAATCCATTAGCACACACAGCCTGAGAGGGTGTTAAGGTTAAGAAATTTGAACCCCCAGCTCTCTAAGCTCTAGAAATGCAAAGCTGCATATGGAAAGGTCTCTTGAGTGGGCCAAAGGAAGCCCTTCATCACTTTGGCAAATCACTGGAGCCTTCTGAGATCCATTTTCCTCTGTAAGATGTGTGAAGGTCCTCTGTCCCTCAGTACATTTTATACTCAATCCTTTGTAGTTGGCTGGGCTGTTGAAGATCACATGAATAATGCATGTCATGCACTAGGATAAAAGCACATAGTGTTATGCAAAGGTCGTGCTGCTTACTATTATTTTTATTATTTCACTGGAGTCAGGAGGCCTAAGTTCTAGTCCTGACTCTGCCACTAATTAACCACTCTTCTTGAGTCAAATCAGTTACCTTCTCTGGGCCTTTGTTCCTCATCTATAAAACAACACTGTTGATCCAAATGATCTCCAGGGTCCCTGCTAGCCCTGGAATTCTGTGATTTTAATTATTTCTGTGATTCTGTTATTAAAAGGCAGCCAGCCTCATCCTTGGCAGTCCTCTATGACAGCCAGCTTTCATTTTTAAAAAGCTAGGGTGAGGTGGGGCTCCATGCCCCATCCTTCTTATGGCGCTGCATCTTTGGGAGTGGCTCTGTGGCAGACCTATCAGGGAGTAGCAGCAGGGTAGCCAGCAAGGGCCATTTACCACTCGAAGCCCTGTACAAGTGTGAGAAAGGACCTCTGGCCTGAGCCATTATTCTCTTAAAGACAGCATATGTTTTATTGTCAGTTTAAAGAGGGCTCCATTGATACCCTCTACAAGCCAGTAAGCCAGTGTTGATTTCCTCCTTGACATATGTCTTGAGCCTCTTTGCTAAAGAAATAGCAAGTAAGTGTGTGTGTGTGTGTGTGTTATTGGAGGCTGTCCTGTCCACTGCTGGCACCACAGAGCACCCCAAAACCTTCCTTAATAATTCTCTCTGGGTTCGATTGTGCCTTTTTGATACCGTACCTGTAACAAATGGCTTCCCCAAATGGCTTTTCTCCTGCTTCCAGCCTCTGTTTTCACTCTGTAATTTATAATTACTCTATTTTTTATGCCCCTCCATTTTATACCTCATTAACTCTTATCTTGGCTTGAAAGAGCTTCCTTTATGAGCCACAGTGAAGGAGCAACAAGGAGCTCACATTTGGTTGCTTTTGTATTTGAGTCACATTGATGGTCTTATTTTACCCCTTGGAAGCCTTGAATGTAGCACCCTTACGAGTGCCCTGCATGCAAAGCTGTTATCCATCCTGCCCTTTGCAACGATTCAGAAATTTAGGGGTCTGTATTCTCTGACTCCATGTTTAACTGGTTTTATATCCATTTCTGAACAGTAGTTATCCCCCATTCTACCCCCAAATTATAGGCAAAAGCCCTACTCCTGCACCTCCTTTGTCTCCTATTGGTCCTGAGACTGTCCGTGTTTTTACAGTGAAGGGACCTGCAAGGTCATGAAAAGGAAATGGTTTTTAAATGCTTCCTATTTTATGAGACTACCAATGCCTAGAGAAAAATGCCATCATTCTAGGGAGGAATAAGAAGACTGGATTATTTTTTAACATGAGTCTTTCATGTTAGTGATCCAGCCAGTTAGGCCACCCAAGATATTGGGGATCAACAACCTGGTTCAGTATATTTTCAGGCCTTTGCTGTACCTTTGGGACCCTTTGTTTAAATAAAAACTTAGAGAGTAGCAACACAAACAGTGGAATGGCTCCTATTGAGGTTGGAGGGTACTGGCTCTGTGCAGAGGGAGAAGAGAAACCAGATCTCATTCCTCATGTTAGCAGCTTCTGAAGGAGTCCTCTGTACCCCTATTGATGTGTATAATTTAATTGTGAAGCATGCATTTGTCCTTCACTAAAATAATTTCAGGTAATGGGGATCCTGTTAGAAAGACACCTTTTAGAAATTTTGTTTTGTTTTTCCAATGACCCTGAAATTAGAATTTCAGAGTAATCAGCAAAGGAAGAGATTTTATCAGCTATCTCCTAGATTTATTTTCCTACACATGCCCCCTTTCCCTTTTTTCAACACGTAAAGTAACAAAGGTATAAGAAGCTATAATTACATGGCTAATTAATAATGGAACTGATCTAGGTTAAGATGTTCTTGATATATGATGATAGGAGTGCATTTTCATTAATGCACTCTAGTTCCAGGGGTCTTCTTGCTGGAGCTGTAGAACCAATGGGTTAAAGCTATTACTTCCAGGGAAGGAGGTATCTAGGTTATGAGCCAGGCAGCAGAGGTAGCATTGTAGATCCATATAAGCACTTACTAGCTGGGTGAAGCTGGCAAAGTTATTTAGCCTCTCTGAGCCTCGGTTTTCTCATCTTTGAAATGGGGATAATGGTATTTACTTCTATAAAACTTTGTGAGAATTCTTTATGAAATAGTTACATGTTAAGTATCTGAAGCTTAGTAAGTAGTAAAGGAATGATATTTATAATTATTGTTATTATTTTCTACTAGAGTCTAGTCTAGTGACTATAAATCCCTTAGGGTCAAGGATTTTGTTATATGCATAGCTTGTATCTGTGCACCCAGCAGGTACTCCATAAATGTGTGTTGAATGAACAAGTGACATCCTCAGGGCTTGAAGTCCTTTGCCTTATATTGAGTCAAGTAAACATATACTTTACCCTCCCACCTGAGTGTTGGAGTGGGAAAGAAACCCCATTCCAATTTTAAGGCCCAACGTTTAAAGTTTTCTCCAAGGAAGCCTTCCCTAATCCTCCAGAATTAAGACATTTTCCTTTCTCTGAGTTTGTCTATCACATTGCTTTTGCCTTTATCAGAGTATTTTATCATAGTCAGGCTGTCACACCAGCTGCACTTCTGTTTGTAGGCCCCTGAGTGCTGGAGCTGTGGCAACTGTCACATTCTCCATAATATCAGGCCACTCAAATCACACTTGGCAGGCTCTCAATTTTTATTTAGTTGGAGGGAGCAAGAATTAACAATACTGTAGTATTTTTGGTGCCAAATCTCAAATTCCTTTGCAGGCCTCTTCTTCATACATATTTGAAAGAGTATAGTTTCTGCCTTCAAGGAGCATCTAACTTAACAGAAATTGTACTCTCTTTGGAGTACATAGTGACAAGAGAGACTGACTTTCAATGTTTCCTGCTAATAGCCTGGAACATAGCAGGTGCCCAGTAAGTGATCACTGATGGGCGAAATAAATGAAAAGCACAAAAGCTGTTATTTTGTTTGCTAGTGAAGAATAATAACGCACAGAAAAGTTAGGTGATTTACCCAAGGCCACACTGTGAGTGAAAGATAGAAGGAGGAGCAGGATCTGGGTCTGCCATCTCCTGCGCTGATGTTCCTTCAAGCACGCAATGCAGCATACTGGTGTTATGGATCCTATCCCCAATTTTCAGCTGTGAATAGCCACCCCCTTCCTGCTTCCATGATACATTGTCTTTATTTATTTTTTCCTAAAAATATAAGTATTTGGAGAAAAAGAATACCTTCTGACCAAATGTGCCTTTGGTAGAAATTCTGGGACCAATTTATTACATCAAATCCTTACTTAGATTTCAGAATTCATTTGAATACATTAGTTTTACGATTTGCATATCTAATTATGTTTTCCTCTGTCACCAACCACAAGCAATTTTCCCCCTTTTAGGATCATTGTGTCTTTAAATGTAAGACAGAAGATACAGGAATTACCATAGCAACTTGCTTTCCAATTAGACTGCAATTGCTGACAATCAATATGATTAGACAAGGTCAGTGACTGAGTAAGCCCAAAGTACTTAAAGAGAGCTAGAGATGTGCAGGGACAATGAGGAAACGTGAAAACTATTGGAAATCTCTCCCCAGAGTTGAGTGTGATTTTTTTTCATTGCTTGCTGCTTGTGTAACCTAAAGATATGTCTTATAGTAGAAACAGTTTATAACCTGCCAAGAAGAACCTGAGAATGGATTCTAAAGGATGTTCAGTTATGGTTGGTTTTTCTTTCTTCTAGCACCTAAATGCTGTGCAGAAGTAAGGGGGAAAATCACCAATTTGAAAGTGAGAATAAGTAGTAGCTGAAAGGGGAGTTGATGAAGAGGCCAACGCAGGAGGGCTGTTTTCAGCTCAGATAAGGAAAGAGGGCATTTGAGAGGAAAACGGATGGTCTGCAACCAAGCTGCCCGCACTGGGGGCTGTGTGCAAGCTGGCGCCTGGCATACAGCATCATGGGAAGCATGGCGAGCCTTTCACCCTGCATCCCTGGGCCCCTTTGAGAGCCCTCCTCCCCTCTATTCCCTATACTAGTCTCTGCTTTAAGAAAAAAAATCATTTACCCCCAAGTGCCAGTGTCTGAGGACTAAAGTCTCTTTGGAGGGTAGGGGATTACATTTTAATAGGGAGCAAAGCTTTAATAAGAGAATTGTCATGAATACAGGGCACAAAGGAGCAGGGACTGGAGGTATTTTTAGAGCTTTAAGTCCTTTCTGGAGCCCCTTATATCACATCTGTCATATACTATGATTTTATAGCAGGATATAAATGGGCTTTAGGTCCTCAGCCACTGGAGGAAAAGATGAAGTGAGGTAATTGTTGTAGTGGCTGAATTGTAGACATCTCTCAGGCACAGTGCAACACCACAGAAAGTAAACACAAAGCTAGCTATCAGGGAGCATTTGTGTTGAGGAAACAAGACCCAGAGTCTGGAGGGCTCAAATGTTTAATATCTGTAGGAGAACTTACAGTGATTGACTTTCTGCCTGCCACTCCCTCCCTCTCCCCTTCCCCAGTTATTCTTAACCTGAGGACTGAGTAGGAGGAAGCCAGTTCTAACACAGGAGAGGATGAGAGCTAGAGCTCATGAAAGCTGGTGAGATGAGGCCTTGGATTTTTAGAGTATTGCCTGACCCCCCTTCCGAGGTCCCAAGGAGTTAAGAAAAGTCTGATCAGCAAAGAATGTGGTTAACTTCCCCAAATCTCCTCTATTAAGGAGTCACTGTGGCCCTGTGGATACCTTTAGAGCAAAGTGTTATATGCAGGTGTCAGTAGCTGGCATCTAGTTTTAGTTTTCCACTTGCTTATTAGTAGTGTGGTCTGGAAAAGACCCTTTAGTTCTCCAAATCTCAAGTGTAAAATGAGTAAAAAAACTGTCTCTTATCTACTTCATATGATCAACATAAAGATTAAATTATGTCTGTGAAAGCATTTGGTAAACTGTAAAGCATTTAACACATAAACACCTTTTTGGAATGATTAGAATGATTATTATCCCTGGTGTTATCACAGTTAATTTTCGTTGATGATACTGCGATTCCCTGCCCCATTCTGTATTCCCTTTTCTCCTTGCCATTATGCTTTTCTTCCAGACACCCACTTTTGAGATGAAACTCATAATCGACTTGATACATGGACTCCCAGAGCTATTAGTCTACACCTAGCATTTCTCACCCCTGGAGAAATAGATGGAAGGGTTAGAAGGAGGGTGGCATTTAACACAGAAGATGGTATTTGAAGGTGGAATTTGGGCATTAGGGATAAGCCAGCAAAGGTGTTTTATTTTAACATTCTCTTTTGTGGCAACAAGCCCTCCCAGTGCCCCTCATGCAATGCTGCAGATGGGGCTGCTTCCTCTCCTTACACAGGTGGCTACCCAGTGTCACATTCGACGTGTTTCAATGTCTTTAAGCATCAAGCCTGGTCTTTATAGGCCTTATACTTTATATAAAGCATTGCTCTTTTAGAACTTGGGATGACTGTGTTAAACCATGTTCTTTATTGCTGCTGAAGGCAAATCACTGATAATTACAGGAGAGGGACAGGGACAGAAATGTTAACAATGTCCTAAACAGGTCCTTGTATGCAACTTGCTCCCATGAGCATGGTTTTCTTACGTGCTTTATTTGATTTCACATTGCCTTTCATTTTCGAAGGGTCTCTCCCAGTGACAGAAGAGACCAAGGACAATTGGCATTTTAGGTATGTATTAACATCATGCCCATCCAAGGGGCAAAGCCATGGAGTGTAATTCCTCAGTGGTATCCTCTTCTCTGCCTCCCACCAGGGAAGTGTTTTGGATCCAGAGGCCTCTGTGGCTATGCCTATCTTGGCTGTAACCACCCCTCCACTCCACTCCAGCTTCCCTAAGTGGCATTTAAGGCTCTTGATCCACCTTGACTCCTAATCCTCTATCAAAACATCAGCCTATGAGATCATCATATTATAGAATTACAGAACTACAGAATAACGCTTAGTGAGAGAAGGGACCTAAGAGATTATTTATTTTGGCTCTCTCAGGAATCTAAGGCCTCAAGAAGGTGACTGGTCAAAACCACTCATGGGTGCTGGTGGTTTGTATGTTACTATTTACAGGCAACAGCTTTGCATTTAATAAAGGACTACAGTCCTTAAAGCATGAGGAAGATGAAAATTTCAAGCACTCTGAGAAGCCAGTAGGAGGAGAAATCTTTGAGCAAGTAGAGCTGTAGATAGGTATTTCTTAGATCATAAGATGCAGAACTTAGTAACTTTCATTTGAGGTCAACATCATTAGCAAGTTTAAGCATGTAGATTTCATTTGAAAAGTTCAGCAACACTTCTCTTACTCCCTTTCTTTCTTCTCAAACCCATGATCGATACATGGATAGGTAGATATAGATACTGTATCTGTTAGATTCTAACAAAAAGAAAGGTAGATATATGTACCATGTATTTTAGATTCTCTATTATGATGGACATTAATCAACATCTGTAGCCATGATTATTTATACTTCAGGGACACTCCCATTGGAAACATGTATCCAAATTGTGATGAGAGGTACAGTGGCTGATTTTGTTCTCAAGGAAATTATTTTTCTTCCTCTTTTGGGGTCTGAAATTTATTACCACCAAAAAAAGGTTAGACTTGTTATCTTTGATCTGTGTTTCATCATATCCAGTTACCCTTTTTTATGTTCATTTATTTTATTTACTCTCCACTTAAACATTGTTATATATAAATACCTATATCCTTATTTATATGGATATATTTTATATATAAATTAAAAAATCATGTTATATATTGTTATATCTTACCTATTTCTCTATATTTGCATCTGTATATCTATATCTATATATAAATACATAGGGCACAGTCAGGGCTGCAGCTTTGGACAAATTGGCCTTTGGTGTGTGTGTTCTCAGCATCTTGTTTCCATAATGTCTTCCCTCTTTCTAGCATTTCTTCTTTGTCTAGATGCTCAGTACCATCAGGCAGCCCCAGTTTGTCAAGGTAGAACATAATCTAAACTATGTCTTTTACTAATTTATTGGTTACCTCTCTCTGGCATTTTTGTATCTTTAAAGGAGAGGGTGATAAACTATCACAAAGACTAAAACAGTGATGTTGCGAGTTCTGGCTGACATGGAAGTCTGAGACAAAAGCCTCTCCAGATCCAGACACAGAAATGCTGAATAAAATATGTCAAACATTTAAAAATTTTTAGAAAATTTAGAAATTATAAAAGTAACTCCATCTTCAACATGATCAGAACGCTGAGCATGCATTGAAGCAAAAAACCAAGGAAAAATTTTAATTAGCATAATGGCTGGGTCTTGGAGCTTCAAAACCCACTTGGGAACATGAGCCCAAGTTCCACAGTTCTTTGAGAAGAATTAGAGATGAACTACTTGCATAAAGCCTGGAGTAAGGAAAAGCTTCCCATTAGAGAAACTGGGGACTCTAAACCAGGGAAAACATCAAAGCAGTATCCTGAGGCCCTTGGTGGAAATAGTCACCTGCAAATATTTATAACATCAGGCCAATGACACATGATTATGTTGGGTGAGAATTCACAGCATCCACTAGGCACAGTGACCTCAAGAAACTAATTTAAATGTTATAACAGAACTGGAGAAAATTAAAATGCTTGATAGCAGCAAATGTTAGGATATTTTCATACCTACAGCATGTGATCCCCATTGAACACACTTCATCCTTCCTGCTTCTAACCCACTTCATGGGATGAGGGTAAATGTTAGAAACCATAAAAGGAAATACCATATTAGAGGGAATATTTGCATTTCAATAACTGAGGATTTTTAAGAAGCTGCAGCAGATTTTAAAATGCGTACCTTTAATTGCTCAAAGAGATACAGAAAGATATAGAAATTATAAGAAAAATAAGAAAATTTGAAAAAGAACAGATTTGAAAAAAATGGAAAATAGTAATACACGAATATAAAGTTAAGGTAATTAAACACTCAATAAATGGACTGAATAATAGAATAGCTATAAAGAGTGAAATTAATGAATTGGAAAATGGATGAGGAATCACTCATGATATTGCTCACAAATAAAAAGATGTTAAATTGGAAAGACAAGTAAAGAGACATGGAGGATAGCATAAGAAATTCCAACATAGTCCTAACAGGAAATCCAGAAAGAGAAAATGACGAAAGAGGAAGAGGATAAAAATAACAATAAGAACATTTCTAGAACTGAGGAAAGGCTGCCTCAGTTTAAGGAAATCATTAAACCACAAGCATTAAAACAATCCACACTCAATAGTGAAACTACAAAGATAAAAATCTGAAAACCCACCAGAGAGGAAAGACAAATTACTAAAAATTAGAATGACAGCTGACTTCACATAAGCAACAAAAGATATCAAAAGATAATAGAGTTATGTGCTGAATAGAAATTACAGTCGGCTCAGATTTATGAGTTCATTAATAGTTCAGGAGGAATAAAGAAGATATTTTCAGACATGCAATAACTGGAGAGTTTACCACTCATAAATTTTAATTAAAAGGATAATTAAACAATTTTCTTCAACAAGAAGAAAATTAGACCCAGAAGAAACAAATAGAGTTTAAGAAGCGAAGTCTCTGGCAAGTAATAGTAATATTAAATACTCACACAGTTAAAAATAATACTAGTTTTTGGCTGCACGGTGGCTCACGCCTGTAATCCCAGTACTTTGGGAGGCCAAGGCGGGCGGATCATGAGGTCAGGAGATCGAGACCATCCTGGCTAACATGGTGAAACCCCATCTCTACTAAAAAAACAAAAAAAAATTAGCCGGGCGTGGTGGGGAGAACCTGTAGTCCCAGCTACTCAGGAGGCTGAGGCAGGAGAATGGCGTGAACCCGGGAGGCGGAGCTTGCAGTGAGCTGAGATCGCGCCACTGCACTCCAGCCTGGGCGACAGAGCAAGACTCTGTCTCAAAAAAAAAAATAAAAAATAAAATAATAATAATAATAATAATACTGGTTTAGGGGAATTTAAAAACAAGATACAATTAAAATACTGAACAAAAACGATGTAGGAAATTGCGAGAGGGAGACTAGAATTAAAACATTCTAAGGTTCTCATGTTGTTCAAATAGAACAGAGTGACACTGATTAATTTTGAGACTTCATAAATATATTTTTAAGAATTATAAAGTAACTATAACGTAATATGAATAGAACATGTAACTTCCAGAACAATAGAGAAGGAGAAAAGAAGGGCTAAAGAAATTGTAATGATAACATTTCAAACCCTAACGGGAAAGATTTTATTGTACGTGTATTTGTGAACATGTGTGCATATGTGCTGGATGAGTATGCCTTCTGAGACTTCAGAAAATATCTCTATTTCCATGAGGCCCTGTACATGTCCTAACTAAATCTAAAGTACAGTTTTCACACATCCATAGACTCAGAATGATATTTTTTTTTTACAGGTTATTTTGTTGCAGCAAGTACAATTATACATGTTGCCGCACTCAATAGATTCTTTTTCTCTGGGAAACCAGGCTGCAGGTCCCTCTAGGGACCCTCTTACATCTTTTGTTTTCTGGTCAGTTTTTGAAGAAGCCCAGGGTCTTTCTTTTTCTTGTGTTACCAAGCTTGTAATTTGAAGATGTGATGTCTCTTACATTGATTTCTCTCTAATGATATTCAACATCCATTGACTATAATGACAACATATCACAGAGTCCCTTTCAGAGAAGTCTCCACCTGTTGCACTGTCTAGACTCAGCCTTCTTGGAGGAGGGCACAGAGCAGCATACAAAGGTCAACAGTGCTCCACTTTCTTGTTATCTTTCCAAAACGATTAACAAAAATTTACTTTTCTCATCAAAGTGTCTTCTTGGTGATTTTTAAATTTTTATTCAGCAAGGCTTTCGGCTTAGGCTAGAGGTGACATGTTCCTTGCAGACTTCTACTTTTTTCCAAACTGGTAGCTGAATCCTTTCCACTTGTCACAGTCATGTGTGAGTTCTGCTTTCCTTGATCTCTGAATTCTTCCTTGTCTTTTTAAATATTTTAATGGCCATCAGTTTCCTCTAAAATATTTTGCAGGTCTATAGTTAAGTGAAAAAAGTTGGTTATAAAAGAGCATGTGTAATATAATTTTGTTTTATGTGTAAGTAGAGAAAAAGTTGTGGAAAGCTGTTCATCAAAATATTAACCATGGATATCTTATGGTGGAATTATGTAAAATTTTTGTTCTTTATAACTTTCTACATTGGTGGGTTTTTTTTCTATAGCAGGCATGTATTACTTTCATAATCATAAAAATGTCCTATCTTAATTGTGAAAAATAAAATCTGAAGCATTTCCAAAACATTTCCAAAAGAGGCAGCATTCCTGGATCCACAGCTTGGAGAGTCTATAGGTTATCAAAGGAAGGCATACAGTGAATACATAGAGGTGTTCTGTGAAACAATGTATATACTGGAGTTTGCTGCGCTACTTGAAAATCAAATTTGATGTCTACTTTGTTTTTCCTATTCAATTGCAATCAGGTTTATTTTAGAAAAAGGCCTCATAAAGTGTTTCAGAAGTGGCCATGGAGATATTGCGAGATGGTTAGACCAGCATGGACTTCTGTTGTAGACTGTGTACCTCAGACCTGGGGAGTGGGCTTTCTTAGAAGAGTAACTCCCTATCCTTCTAACCCTGCTCTAATTTTTCTCCCTGACCACCTCCAGAACTTATCATCTTAATTTCCATATAAGTTACTCAATTTTTTTAAAAAGGTCTATTGTTCATTTATCTCTCTCCTGTTCCAAGAATCTAAACCATATGAAGGCAAGGAACTCTGTCTGTTTTGTCAAGGTTGTCTGTGGCATCTGGTACACAGTAGGTGCTCAGTAAATATGTGTTGAAAGTAGGAAGGAATAAATGTGAAATGGTTGTCTATGTGGAGAGAGGTATGGTACAGTGCAGGCAAGGGAATGGCATGAGTAGAGATAAGAAGATAAGAAAAAGAATAGCATGGATGTGGGGCCATGGGGAGTCTGGCCTGGCAGCAGGGAGGGTCCTTGAAGATGAATAATAGCAAACAAAGTTTAATGATTGGACTGGGAAAAGATGATAAAAGGGGCTGTAAAATAAAACAGAAGAGAATCAAAATAAGGAGTTAGCATACTCAAGGGGATGTGCTGAGAGCAGTGCAGGATTTCCTGACATGGCCTTAAATCAGGGCCCAGCGTTGATTGATACAGAAGCATTGACTGATTTACTGGAAAGGAAAAGTGGACACTGGTATGCGATTTGGAATAGGAATGGGATAGATGGTTTCTTTCATTGTCGGTCTATGATAATATTACCTGAGCTAAACATTCAGAGTTTAAAGGCTTTGCATTTGGAATTATTTTCTCTTCAAACTACCTGACAATGCAAGACAGCTATACACATGCAGAAACAGAACACTTAGGGAGACACAGACCTTTTTCTTTAGGCTTCTTTGAAACTCTAATTAAATGAAATGGATCTGTGCCTCATGCTTAGCTCTGATTTTTTTCATACAGCGCATTTGGGAGGCACACCGTGAATATGTATTTGAGTATTTTGGTGGTGCTCATTTGTGATGAGTATGGATAGAAATGGAACTCACTCAGTGTAAAATGTTTACATGCTACAATGAACACGCCTTTGCTGTTTCTGAAAAGAGACAGCAAGCCTTTTTGCTTAGCCTAGCTTCTGAGGGTGACATGTTAGGGAGCTCCTGCTGCCATACAGAAATCATGAATTATACTAGATAATGGAAATTGTAATTAGGATGGGCAGGACTGAGACCCTGTCTTCTTTCCAGATACGTGCATATCTATTTTAAGATTTCCAAGCTGTATGAAGAATTATTTTAGTCTTCATGTTATTTGATTGATGGTCCTAGAGGATTTTATTTTACTATTTCTAGATTATTCTGAGGAAGGCCCAAGATAGGTCTTGGGTCTTTCAATTCTGGAATTGGAAGGGAATCCGAGGAGATCTATACCAGGCAATGCATTATTTCCTTGAGATTATCCCCTTGACATCCTTACCTGAAAGGAAGAAGACAGACTCTCTCAGCCTTAGGGAACTTCCTTCCTTTCTCAGCATCAGACATTTAAAGAAGTGAAAAAAAAAAAGAAAGCACACTGAAGAAATGGTGCAATGATAGTAGCCTAAAGTACCTTAACCAGGCTGGGCACAATGGCTCATGCCTTTTATCTTAGCATGTCGGGAGGCCAAGGCAGGTGGATTGCTTGAGCCTAGGAGTTTGAGACCAGCCTGGCAACATGGTGGGACCGTGTGTATAAGAAATACAAAAATTAGTTGTGTGTGGTGGTGTGGGCCTGTAGTCCCAGGTACTTGGGAGGCTGAGATGGGTTGATCACCTAAGCCCAGGGATGTTGGGGCTACAGTGAGCCATGATTACAACCTGCCCACTAGGTACATAGCCATTCATTTTAGAAATATTTCTAGGGGCATAGACAAGGAAAGTGCACATTCTTCCATATCATATTGCATACTATAGAGTCCAGAGATGCTTTTGAAAACTTACCTTCCAATTTTTTTCCCCCGAGTGACTTAGTTCTGGGGCATTAAACCTGTGGCTGGTCTGCTACCCCAATCATTAAGGATTATTTGAAATGAGAACCAAACCAGACTAGATAACAATGGGGGAAGGAGAAGACTTTTGCATGCTAAAGAAGGAATGATAGAACAAGAGCAGAGAAACGCAACATCCTAAAAACAGGATCATCAGGGCAATGGGATAAGTCTCACAAGGGGCAGGGAAAATAATTTGACAAAGGTGGGAGTCAAAATTCAATTCCCTTAATAAAGAGTTGAAGAATTCATTGCCATTAACATTTTCTCCTCTATACAGGATGATCACAGAACGTCCACATGGGTTTATATATTACTAAATCTTTTGAATTCTTTCACAGGACATAGTTTTGCTTTTAATCACTCATTAGTGAACACTGGAGCAGCAATTTCCTTTTTTCATGACTTCAAATGGTGCATAGTCAGCTCTAAAGAGCCAAATGTATCTATGAGGTTTGTCATTCCTAGACTCTAGGGACAGGAGGAGGTTAGTGACAGAGAGACAGAGGTTAATGAGGAAGGCCTGAAGATGTGGCATATTTGGTTCAGTCAAACGTTTCCATTTTCATATAAATAGAGGATTGCTAAGGGGCAGAGACTAGCTATAGTGTATGTCACCCATAAACTTACCGACCAGGCACCGTCTATTTTTTTATGCCTAACATTGACAACACCTTATGAAAAAAGGAAGAATATAGCAGATCCTATAGTACTGGAAGAAGCATACCAGGACCATCCAAGATTTCTACAAATGAGAAAACCAAGCTTGAGAATAGCCATCATTCACTTGACTTCCTCTAGGGGACATCAGGAAAACACTGTTGTTTTTTCAATAGGAGCAGACTCTTTCCCTTTATGGCTTCATTCCTTTCCAAGTTTAAGGAAGGACTGAGAAATTTTACTGTATCCTCTTCAAGGAGAAGCACTTCTTAGAGCTAAGAGCTCTGGTTGCACTAAACTATCCCAGGTGTGGTTTGCCACTTCTCCTATGTGTGCTTCTGACTGGGGTGGGCAGGGTAGGGGGTGGGGTAGTGGTGTGCACATTTATTATTTACTCAGCGAATGCAACCCATAGAAACATAGAAACTGAAAAATTAATAATAGCCCTAAAGAGATTTTTACCTGTACCCTGATTTGACTATGTAATTAGGCTGAGATAAATGGGCACATATAAATCTCACATTTCTCTGGTTCCCATGAGCCAAACCTAAGTTATGTCTATTCTTTGGAGACCTCACTTGACAATGGCTCTCCTAAGTCAATGACACTAAGCAGTTTTAGATGTAATTTGAATCTGTCTATTCTACGCTGACTACTGCACTATCAGGACATTGATGGACACATTCCTAGCATCTTGCCTAGAGAATCACGGGTGGGGCATAAAAAAACCAAATGTTCCAATGAATTCAGATACAGTTATCCCAGTGCATGAAGCAGCATCTTTTCTTCTATTCCTGTTTGAACATTCAGAGCTCAGTGGGAGCCCACTGTGCATAATGGGATCAAAATGACATGGATTGTGGGAGCCTGCAACCTCTTTAAGAAGACCTCGGATTCCCATTATGACTTTGAATCTGTTTCATTAATATCCGCCACTCAGAACACTTTCCCCTCTCTTCTTTGATAATGGAAATCCTACTGTCTCCATAAAACCTTCTCTTGCTTCTCTGCCTGACATAGATCTAACTCCCACGTCTTTCAACTGCTTTGGCACCAAAGATCTGGACAGCAACATTTAGGGGTTGCTTATATTCTGGTTTATACTCTGTTTTACATGAATTCCAATTTCTGTAACTACATTATAAATTTCTTGGGGGTTAGAACCAAATCCTATCTGTTCTTTTAGCTCCTAATATGGAAGACTGGCAGCGATGAATGGATAGCTAGATTGATAAAAACAGCTTAGGAGCTACTAGTAAGAATGAATATGAGAATATAAGTGATATGCTGTTTTTTTCTGATTATATAAAGTCATAAACAGCTGGGGGAAACTCACATTTTCAGTTGGTGAGGAGCACCTATTTTGTTTATTACTGTTTCTTCCAGGAACCCTCTCGCCTTCCCACCTTCCCTGGTTCCTTTTATACACCACACTTAAAATTGGAGGCATAACCTTGTTCAAGCATGTGCAAAACGGGAACATGGTAATGAACTCTTGTTGCTGCTATAAACTTGATGAATGGCTTGTGGAGGAAGGGCATTAAATGGCAATCTCAGTCCAGTGATTAGCTCTGCAGCATTCCTCCTTTGGAACTCATGCAGACCAGCATAGATTTCATTCTGCTCTAGGTTTCCTGTGGGCTCCATCAGGTGTGCAGAAATGCTACTGGGCCTTGGCTGGAGGGGAAAGGAGCAAAGAAAGTCTGTTTCCCCCCTCCCCCTCCCCCAGCACTCTTACTGCCTGCTTTCATTTCACCTCCCCCAACCTGCTTCACTCACAATTTTAGCTATGTTTGATCTAGAAGAAACCTTATGTGCTAACTTGCCCTGCACTTTCCCTCTGACTTTTGCCCACCTCAGACTGCCAGGACATAATGGCTATATTTAGACTTGTGCTTCTTCCCTGAGATACAGTTTTTCTGTCACAAGAGGGAGTGCTCAGGCTCAATTAGCCCAGATGAGCCATACAATGGGCTCCTGAAACAGTTGTATGTGAATTGCATTTTTCAGTGTCCAGCTGTGTTTCCAGAGCACCAAGAGAGGGGCTTTTAGAAACTGCAACAGTACTTTTATAAGTGACTAATTGTACTAAAAACTGAGGACCATTTTAACAATTAAATGTGATCTGACAATGACAAAGGGAATATGAAAAGTGTTTTTTTCCCCATAATCTATCATTTGGCTAATAGCAGTGAATTATGTGTTTGTTATGTGCTTTTCTCTAATTGTTTCCTGTGTATTTTATCAACAACTACACTGAAGCAGAGGCTGTGTGCCATTTCTCTTGTATCCTCTACCACACAGGTCCCAACACAGGAATCGTATTTCATAGACCAGGAGCATTGGCTTCACCTGAGAGCTGGTTTAGGCAGACAAATCTTAGGTCCACCCAGACCTACTCAATCAGACTCTGCACAGTAGTTAGACCCTCAGTGATTTGTATGCACATTAAATTTTGAAATGCTTTATGTAGGAGACATTGAACAGGAACTCATGAAATGCTCATTGAATTTAACTAAAAGAAAAATCCTCTCTTGCAGAGATGAAATCTTGGCTAAGAGGTTCTGGTTGAATCTACATGTCACTAGAATGTTAATTTCAAGGGAAGGCAGACAGAGGTAGGCAAAAACAAGAAAAAAGAAAGCCAATAAGTCTAGTTGACTTAGGAAATTTTCTTTAAAAAAATGTTTTGCTGGGACAGCTTGGGTCAATTTTTATTAATGGATACACCTTATTGGAGCATTTTCTCTTTGGCGTGGAAAAGGCCAGCTTTGCACTTGGATTTTTACTGCTTGGATTAGACATCCATCCGCTTCTAAAACATCCTTTTTTTCCCCAGTGCCAAGTGCTCAACGCTGAGTGGGAAGTATGAGAAATATTGAGCAAAAACATGTGCATATGAAGGTTACATACTTGGCAGAAATTTAAGGGTTATTGTTTTCTTCAGACTTGGACACACTTACTATTTTGTACTGACATGACTATAAGACTCTCAAGATCTAATTTCTTTTAATAGATGACAGGCAACATGGCACAAAACAAAACATTATATGGAGAAAGTGCACAGGATGTGGTGTCAGAGAAAACTCACCTACATGACTTCTTAGATGTTGATCTCAGGCCAGTTACCAAATTTTTCTGAGCTTCATTTCCTCACCTGTGAGGTAGGAACAACTACTTGTCCCAGCTGCTACTTAAAGGTTGGTGTGGGAGATTAATGAGCTAACGGGTATATGAGGCATTTTGAAATTATAAAATAGGATAGCCACATGAAGATATTCATATTACTACTACAAATTACATGGATGATAACTCTGAATTTGTGTTTATGTATGTCCTACTTCTCTCCATTAGGGAGCAAGGTTATCATGTCCTACATCTTATATTATCTGGGCTACACTTTTGCATTCATAAATATCTCAGAATAGTAGATTAATGCCTGAACTTTGGAGTAAGAATGCCTGGATTTAATTCCTGGCTTCATCACTTATCAACTGTGTGCTGATGGGCAAGTCGCATAACCACTTTGGCTTCAACCTTCTCACTATAAAATTAGAATGATAGTAAGATTCTTATGATCAGATAAGACAATGCATATAAAGTGGCTTAGCTCAGTTTCTGGCAAAATAATCACACAACAAATGGCAGCTGTGATTAATGTTGTTGTTAAGCAATATGAGAACTCCTTGAATGCAGGGACTGTGTATCTTCATCTTTATTGCTCACAGCATCTATCAGTGACTACCAGGTAAGTTTCATCAAATCATGTCCTCATCTAATTAGCACACATTTTGTAGCTCAAGAAGAATTTGTTGAATCATTGATTGGTGGATGGATTATGCTTCTCTTAGTTGGCTTGGTCTCTCTTATAGTTGCTCACAAGTAGAACAGAACAAACACAACAGCATATTTGTGAGTCAGAAGGAGGTGTACTCAGCCCAAGGAAGCTCATTAGCTCCACAAGCTTCATCCCACAGACCTACAGGGACGGATGGAAGTCACAGTCTTTTACTCTGTGAACCTTGATAAATTACTTGATGAATTAGCTGGTGTCATTCATCAGCCTGCACTTGTCTCAAGTATTTGACTGAAGTCTGTAAATCTCCTCCTTTTAAAAAGCCTTAACCAGTGATCTCAGATTTGGCCTCACATCCTTAAAATTAGAATGGAACTTACTCTATATGTAGGATTTTTTGTTGTTGTTTTGGGACTTGGTGCTGCAGTAAACCACCACCCTTTTTCTCCCAAGTCAAATGTCTGCTTTACTAAATGAAAAGTTACATCTCAACTGTCTTAACTTGGTTGGACTGAGAGGTTACATGTACGTGTGGAGAGAAGCAGAAAAGGAAATTTAAGGGAAGATATAAAAGGAGTACATTTTAAACAAATATGTGATGACTGACACCTCAATTTTCAACATTCAGTAAAGAAAAAAAATAATCTGAGTTTTCCACCTGGTCAGAGAGTGAGGAGCTCATCAAAAGACGGGATCTCTAAAGCACTAATGTCAGTGTGCTTACAGCACGATCACCCTGCTCTCAAATTTAAGTGTATGTACACACAGACTTTGTGGTCCAAACAAGTAAGTCAGCCAGGATATGGTTTTTCATGTATTAAAGCAGATGTCCTTAAGCATATGTTCCACCCTGACTAAAATCCCACCATTAGCAATTCAATCCTTTGGATTGGGCATTACCCACTTTATGATTTTTACAAAAGGCAAATTGGGTTGGAGGAGCCAGTTTACAAATTCCTTAGACTTTTGGTGTCAATAAGTTCTTCAGATGCTGTTATCCTTACTGGGAAAGAAGAATTATGAACAAGATTTAAAAACCTGAGAGCTTGACTTAAGAAACATGAGGTGATGGGCATTTTATTAGCTTGATTGTACTATCATTTCACAAATATGTACACATATCAAAACTTCAGGTTGTACAGCTTATTTATTATTATTTTTTGAGATGGAATCTTGCTTTGTTGTCCAGGCTGGAGTGCAATGGCACAATCTCAGCTCACGGCAAACTCCGCCTCCCAGGTTCAAGTGAGTCTCCTGCCTCAGCCTCCCAAGTAACTGGGTTTACAGGTGCCCACCACCATACCCAGCTATTTTATTTTTTCTGAATTTTTAGTAGAGATGGGCTTTCATCATGTTGGCCAGGCTGGTCTCAAACTCCTGACCTCAAGTGATTTGCCAGTCACAGCCTCCCAAAATGCTGGGATTACAGGTGTGAGCCATCGTGGCCAGCCTGTATAGCTTAAATTGATACAATTTTTATATGTCAATCATACCTCAAGAAGACTGGAAAGAAAAAGTTGAGGATGATAAAAAAAAGTAAAATAAATAAAAAGTGGTTTTCTTATAGAAAAAAAAACTGGGGCTCTGAAAAGTTGGGAAAGGAATCAAGAGGTAGAGACTGCAAATTAATAAACGTCACCTGCCATTATCATTCCAGTGTGCCTAACTCTGTGCTAGGTGCTTTCGAGGAATATGGGAAGAGGGAAAGGGCAGGATTAGTAGTCAGCGTGTAGTCAGTCAAGCTGAGACACTATAAATGGGAAACAGAGCAAACATGCTGTCCTTATTATTCATACCTTGCATTTGCACACACTTTTAACTTTTCAAAGCATGCTCACGTCCAAGTGCATATTACGTGTTTATAAAACATTTGGCATAAACAATTACTATCTCTCTGCCCAGACTCTCTCAGAACCTCAGACCCACTGGGATGGCTAACTTCTGCTTCATTCATTTAGGCTTCTCTAGCATTTACCCCTAGCTCCTGTACTTTTGCTCTCTGCCTGCTTAACTTCTGGAATGGTTATATATGAAAACACATCTTTGGTCATTTGATTGCTGTGTAGGCTGGCCGGGGTGAATCTGAGCACTGCAGGGGAGGTTTATGAAGTGTAAGATTCAGGTAATTTATTTGTTGGAAGGTGGACAGGCAAGAGGGTCCATATTCTATTTGGATCTTTTACTGTTTAAAGCATCTTATTAAGTCATACACAGCCCAGATGGATGTGGTTGTGATGGGCATGGGCTAAATGAGGAAATAAAAATAAATAGTTCATGCATTGATTGCAGCTTACCTTTAGATTGCTTCTTTTTATTTTAACACCATCTATTAAAAAAAAAAGCTAGAAAAATCCCCAGAGCAGAGCCACAAGGATATTTTTAACTCGAGTATTATGCTGCCTTAATTGTATCTTCACTGGATAGACAAAAACATTGAGTTACCAGCAAGGAGGAAAAAAAAAGGCCAATTCATTTTCTGGTATATCTCTGAGCACTGACAAATATAATTTACTGGAAGGTCTCACACACATCTTGCTTTGTCAAGGAGAGTCCAAAGGGAAAGTGTGGCTGAAGCAGAAGTTGTAAAAGATAGATAAGATGACCTCACTTGGCTGTTGATTAGAAAATGGAAGAAGATTGTGTTTGATAGCAAGTCAGAAATGCCTTGAGTAACCTCTGTCATATCTTAGCACCTGGAAGTCTTAGTTGCTCAATGAGAGGTACCAAGCAGAAGTCATCAGGACCATGAATGCTTGGAGTATCAAATGGCCAAGAGGGTGGGGGATATTAGAGATGAGAGATGTAAATGAGGGCATATCTGTGCTCTACCAAGCAAAGGAGCATCTATGACATACATCTTTATTACTATAAGCTTATTAGCTCACAGTGGGCCTCTTGCCTGTATTCTTACTGTATTTTCTTCGTTGTAATCCCTTTCAGCCAAGGAAATCCCACTCTAACCTCATGGATAAAGCGTAAGTGACTGAGGTGTGAAGAGTTATAATGAATATAAGGTTGGGAACATCTATAAAATTACAGATCTCAAGAACTCTGCTTTCTTTATCAGACTCATATAGCCCCTACTCTAATATATATATATATATATATATATATATATATATAAAAATATATATATATATATATATATAAAAATATATATATATATATATATATAAATATATATATATATATATATATATAAATATATATATATAATAAAAACCAAACCCAAATAAAAGAAAGAAGCAAAAAATCCAAACATATAAATACAAAGCTAATAAATTATTCCCCTTCTGATCTGGGCAGTTCTTAGATACTGTAGAGTTTATTTTAAGGACACACCTAGCAAGTTAAAAATAGGGAGACTTAATGGAAACACTAAAACCACATCAACCCAAAAAGTGACAAGAAAATAGCTTCTTGTGTTCTTGGTTGAAGCAATAAATATAACAAAAATAGTTATTTTCAGAATATTTATGGAGAACAGGAAATGACATAAGGATTTTCACCTTCTAGACACTAACTCATGTTTGACCTGGGTCAATAATAACTGCTTAATTGGCCCAAATCTTACATTTCCCAACTGATGGCTAAGTTAATTTGCAACTTAACAGCAAGCTCAGTTTGCAAACCCTTTTACTAAAGCTACTGTTAGCAGGAGCTTTACCCAGAAATGAGTTTGCAAGCTGAAACTTGAAAGGAAAATAGCTCCAAGAAGAGGTTTCCTTCACTCTGTGACTATAGGAGTAGAGAATGACTCTAGGTTCTGGTTTGTGGCAGTTCCAAGGGCTTAGGCACAGACATCCTCTCCTCTGATAATAAATGTCACCAAAGGAAGCTAATAGCTTTTATTTTCTCGTCAATCCCTCTTTTACCTTAGCAGGAACATGTAGGAAAATGGTAGATTCCAACTAAAAGAAGCCTTGTGTAGCAGAAAGGACCAGACTACCTTGGGTTTAAATCCTAGCTTCACCACATAAGGATACTCTGATGTTGCTTGGTTTCTTACCCTTTGTGAATGTCAGTATCCCTGTCTACAAAGTGTGAATTAACTGAGATGTAGTATTTAAAACACCTGTCCCAGAATAGGTGTGGAATAATTGCTGATTTTAAAAATCAACTTTGTTGAAGTATAATTTGACAAATAATAAAATGCATTCATTTTAACTCTTCCATCTGTTACTACTACCACAATCAAGATATAAAATATCTTCACCACGTTAAAAAAGTTTCCTTGTCTGCCTTCCCAGACAATCCCTAACACCAGCCTGGGAACCAGGCAACTAATCTTTCTGTTACCATAGATTAGATTTTCTTCTTTTTTGAGGTTCATATAAATAGAATCATATGGTATACCTTCTGTGTCTGGCTTCTTTGCTTACTATAATGCTTTTGAGAGATTTATCCATGTTGTTTTACATATTAGCAGTGTATTCTTTTTTATTACTGCTTAGTATTAAATTGTGTGGATATCATACCATTTGTTTACCCATTGGCCTGCTGATGGACATTTGAGTGATTTTCTGTTTGGGGCTATTATGAATAAATCTGTTATGAACATTCTTGCAGTCTCTATGTAGAAATATATGTATTTATTTCTCTTGGGTCAATATAAGAAACTGACAAACTGTTTACCAAAGAGGTTGTACAATTTTAAATTCTCACCAAAGATGTAGGAGAGTTCCAGTTGCTCCACAGCCTCACCAGTAACCTACTATTATCAGCTTTTAATTTTGGCCATTTTAATGGGTATGTAATAGTATTTCATTATAGTTTTAAATTGCATTTTGCTAATGACTAATGATGAGCATCTTTTCGTATGCTTATTGCCGATTCGTGTATCTTTTTTTGTGAAGTATCTGTTCAGATATTTTGCCCATTTTAAATTAGATTGTGTGTCTACTTATTTTTTACTTCTTTATATATAGAAAGATATGTTCTTGATACAAGTCCTTTTTCAGATATATGTATTGCAGATATTTTCTCTCATTATGTGATTTGGTTGTCATTTTCTTGATGGTGTCTTTTTTTACTTTTTTTATTGTCTTTTGAAAAGCAGAAGTTTTTTCTTTTAATGAAGTCCAAAATAACACTTTTATTTTATGCTTAATGTGTTCTACTTAAGGAATCTTTGCCTATCCCCTGATTGTAAAATATTTTCTCCTAACAGTTTTAAAATTTTAGTTTTTGCATTTAAGTCAATTATCCACTTAAAGTTAAATTTTGTGTATAACATGAGGTAAGGGTTGGGATTTATTGTTTTTCCAATATGGATACAAAGTTGATTCAGCATCATTTGTGGAAAAAAACTATTCTTTCCGTATTGAATTCTAGAAAACAAACTCTTTTGGGATATAGATGATGAGAGAACATTTCCCAACTCATTTTATAATACAGGTAGAACAAAATCAAACAAAGAAATGACAAGAAAATAAATATACAGACTAATATTGCTACAAATATAGATAAAACATTTTAAACAAAATATTAGCAAATCAAAATTTGTGTGTATGGACAATTTTTAACAAATGCAAATCAGATTATGTCACTTTGTTGCTCAAAACACCCCATTTAATCCCAATCACACTAAATATGACACCCAAATACATCCCCATGGTCTATCAGGTACTATATGACCTCACTCCCAGCTTCCTCTTTGATCTTATGTCCTGCCAACCTCCTCTTTGTTTTATTCTTCTCTAGCTACAACATGTAGATGATACACTTTACATACTCATGAATGTTCTTTGTACAAATTGGATTCTGACTAAACTATCATCTACCTCAGTGGCTTTCAATTCTAGATGTACATTAGAATCATCAAGGGAGCTTTAAAAAATGATTAATGCTTAGACCTCGTCCTGGACAAATGGAATAAAAATCTCTGGAAGTGATACTTGGGTTTGTACATTATTTTTAAAGTTCTCCAGGGGATTCTAAAGTGCAGTCTAAGAAGAGAACCACTCAACGTCATTTCCTTGTTATTCCCAGGGACTCAAATCCCCTCTTCCTATTCAGAGATCTAACCAGTCTAACACTGGCCTTTCATTTTTTACCAGGAGCCAGTAGAATCATCAGCCTCTCCTTTTCGCTTTGAGTAAGCGGGACTCAAGGCTGCTTTGACCATTAACTCTCAGAATCACAGAAGGTTGGGTTAGGAAGGAACTTAAGTCATGTAACAAGGAGGTGCTCTGAAGGGCAAAGCTGAGTGGAACCCAAATTTTCTAGCATTGTTGCAGTTACAGTTCTGGTTACCTGATTTACTTCCTTTCCTTTTATCTGTGCTGAGTGAGCCTGAAGAACTGAGAATTGGGAGGATCCTCAACTTTTTTAATGTGCTTGCAACAATTCTCATTCAATAAATCTCTTTCTCTAAAAGTCCCTCTGTTAAGTTAACTTTTCTTTCCCCAGTGATCTGGGGGTGGAGGCTGGAGTGTCAGACTGTGTTCTCATTTCTATATGCAAATAAATCACTTGATTATATTTTTTGTCCTTATGTTATCATGAATATTTCAAATGAATTTTATGTGGTTCATATTTATGGTTTGGGAGCTATTTCACATTTTGGCTTATTGCCGCCTCATCTGCATATACCATATTTCAGCTGATGTTGATTGGTCTCATTTACATATTCATCATGCTCCTATTTCCAAAGATATTTTGTTATAAACTAGCTTTCCCCCCACCTCCAGTGTTATAATAACACATAGATGTGTTTTTAAATTGAACTCATTTCCATACATAATTTTTCTGGTTACCATAAATCACCACATTGTCACCTACTCCCCCCACCCTATTCAATGTAATCTTCACACTTTATACCAAGCTGACATATGGCTCCGAAGTAATTAAAGACAATGTAAACAGTTTACAGTGCACTTTGCAAAGCCACTTCATGTTGCAGAGTTTAATGATTTCTTTTTTCCCCCACAAAGTCTCAAAGCAATGAAGAATAGGGAGGTTTGAGATAGTGATGCAGATAAAAGCTAAGGCGTGAACAGTGGCCATTTCATTTCTAATGGAGAAACTTCTATTCCTGGTTCTTAAAAAAAAGAAAAAAAACAGTCCTTTCCCTGTTAACTTCTGATAGAAGTAGAGGAGGCTGGGTTAAACTGGGATAATAAATGAGGAAGAATCATCAGCAAGGGTTGGGGAATTTTTCCCAATCATTTTAACAAGAGGATGGGAGTAAGAAATAAACTCATCAAATGCCCATGTTGTTTCAGATACTGAGATTGAGTATTAAGGGCCTTGACAACTCTATGACATAGACCTTAGTATTAACATTTTCCAGATTAGGGAGATGAGTATTAGAGAAGTTGAAACACTTGTATAACATAGAGACAGATCTAAAGAGAGAAGAAAATAAAGATGTGTGAACTCAGCATCTCCACAGACTAGTCTAGTTCCATGTAAGTGAGGTACATTCTGCAATATCTTTTTCTATTGCTTACCCATTGTGTTACCTTGGACAGAGAATTTGATCTGTTTAAGCCTGTTTTCTTATCTATAACATAGCACTAATGATGTTACCTATCTCCTGTGCAACTGGGAGGATGAAAAAAGTGATGAATGTAGCTCTGTGGGTGGACCCCAGGAGGTATGCCCCCAGGCCAACCTACTAGCTGTGTGCCCATGTCTTGGCCTAAGAAATAGCCCACAGGTTGCTGCTGGCAGACATGCCTCCAAGCTGGCTAAGCAACCTTGCACCCACATCCTGAATCTAAGAAACAGCCCCAGAATCCACCCAAAGAAGACACACGAACCCACATCAGCCAGTAGGCCATCCAACCATGTCCAAGGCCTGCAAAACATCCCTGTGGGCCACCCCAAGCAGACATACCCCCAGGCCAGACAAGTAGCTATGTGCCTACATCTGGGCCTGAGAGATAGCCCCAGGTAGACATGCTTTCAAGCCAGTGGAGCAACCATGCACCCATGCCTCTGATCAGAGTAATAGCCACATGGCCCCAACCCCAGTGAGCCAGACCCTGAGTTGGCCAACGCACTGTGTGCACACATGTACCTGTGACCTGACAGACAGTCTAGCAAGCCCACCCCTAGTAAAGCCACAGCACAACAACTGCAGACTCTCTCAGCTTAGGCTGCTGAGACACTCGCAAACATTACTAGCATGGATTACAGAAAAAGAAATGACACAGATACTACACTATTGTATCCACCTAGAACAAAAGTCAAAGCACCTCACCAAAACAACACCCCAAGACTCATCCAAATGAATGTCTTTTCTTATAAAACCTACTTCATAAAATTGGAACAGGTGACTGTTTGACCAGATGCATAAAAATCAATGTAGGGATACATCAAAGATGAAAAAGCAAGGAAACATGACACCTTAAAGGAACACAGTGACTCTCCAGTCACAGACCCTAATTATAAAGAAATATATAAAATGCCAGAAAAAGAATTGAAAATAATAATTAAGGAAACTCAGTGAGATACAAGAGAATACAGATAGACAATTTAATCAAATCAGGAAAACAACTCATAACTTGAATGAGAAAAGTGGCAAAGAGATATCACAAAAAAAGAGCCAAACAGAAATCTTACAGCTTAAAAAATCAATTAGTAAAATATAAAAGGAACCAGCTGAGAGCTTCAACAACAGATTGACCAAGCAGAAGAAAAAATACCTGAACTTGAAGACAGGTCTTTTGAAAGAACACAGGCACAATAAATAAATAATAAAAAATAATGAAGAAAGTCTACAAAATTTATGAGGCATAGTTAACCAAATAAATATTCATATTATAGGAATTTCAGAAGGAGAAGAGAAAGGAAAAGGCATAGAAAGCATATTTAATAAAATAATAGCTGAAAATTTCCCAAGTATTGGGAGAGAGATGAACATCCAGATCCAGGAAGCTCAAAAAAAACCCCAAATAGGGTCAACCCCAAAAGTTCTTTCCAGGGCACATTACAGTCAAATAGTCAAAAGTCAAAGAAAAAGGCAAACTTCTAAAAACAGGAAGAGAAAAGCCTCAAGTCACATATTAAAAAATCCGCATTGGATGAAGAGTAGATTTCTTAGCACAAACATTACAGGCCAGGGGAGAATAGGATGATATATTCAAAGCACTAAAAGAAAAAGCTGCAAGACAAGAATACTATACCCAGCAAAGCTACATTTCAGAAATGAAGGAGAAATAAAACATTTCATGGACAAGAAAAAAATAAGGGAATTGATCACAACTAGACCTGCCAAACAAGAAATGCTTAAAGGAGTATTACATCTGGAAGTAAAAAGACTGAAAGCAACATCATGACAACATGCAAAACTCTAAAACTCATTGTTAGACTTGATACACAAAGGACAAAGAGAAAGGAATCAAGCCTATCGCTACAGAAAACCACCTAATTGCAATAATTAAAAATAAGAGAGGAAGTAAGAAACAAAGGATATACAAAACAAGCAGATAACAATTAATTGCAAGAGTAAGTCCTCACCTATTAATAATAATCTTGAATGTAAATAGATTAAATTTCCCATTTAAAACATACAGACTGGTGAAATAGATTTTTTTAAAAGACCCAAATATATGCTGCCTACAAGAAACTTACTTTACCTGTAAAGACACATAGACTGAAAGTGAAAGGATTGAAAAAAGATAATCCTTATAAACAAAACCCTAAAGTGAGCAGGAATAGCTATACTTACATCAGAAAAACAGACTTAAGTTAAAAGATGTAAAAAGAGACACAAATTAACATTATAAAATAATAAAGGGATCAATTCAGCAAGAAATCATTACAATTGGAATATATATATATATATATATATATCCAACACCAGAGCACACAGATATAAAAAGCAAATATTATTAGACCTAAAGGGAGAGATAGACCGCAATACATTAGTACTTGGAGACTTCAACACCCTACTCTCAGCATTAGACAGATTGTTTAGAGTGAAAATCAACAAAGAAACATTGGATTTAAACTGCACCGCAGACCAAACAGACACTTACAGAACATTTCATCCACCAGCTGCAGGATACAAATTCTCATCATCAGCAAATGAAATACTTTTCAGAATTGGCCATATTGTTTCTGTTAGGACAATAAACAAGTCTCAAAAAATTTTTAAAAATATCAAAATTATATCAAGTACCCTATGATACCATAATGGAATAAACCTAGAAATCAATAACAAGAGAAACATTTGAAAGCATACACTACACAGAAATTAAACAGCACATTTCTGAATGATCAATGGGTAAAGAGGAAATTAAGAATAAAATTTAAATCTTTCTTAAATGAAAATGAAAACACAAAATACCAAAACCTATGGGATGAGCAAAAGCAGAATTAAGAGGCAAGTTTATATCAGTAAACCCCTATATGAAAAAACAAGAAAGATTTCCCAGCCTCAAATAAACCAATTAACACTGCAACTCAAGGAACTAAAAAAGGAAGAACAAACCAAACCAAAAATTAGTAGAAGACAAAAATAATAAATATCAGAGCAGAAATAAATGAAATTAACACTAAAATAATAACACAAGAGATCAATGAAATAAAAAGTTGCTTTTCTGAAATGATAAGCCAAATGAACAAACCATTAGCTAGACTAAGAAAAAATGGGAGAATAACCAAATAAATAAAATCAGAAATGAAAAACATACACAATGACAGTAGCAGTAGTAGTAACATTACAATGGTTACTAAAAAAATACAAAGGATCATTAAAGATTGCTATGAACAAGTATACACCAATAAATTTGAAAACCTGGATAAAGTCCTAGACAAATACAACCCACTAAGATTGAACCAAGAATAAATAGAAAATCTGAATAGACCAATAATAAGTGACAAGTTTGAACAGGTAATTGAAAATCTCCCAACAAAGACAAGCCCAGGACCAGATGGCTTCACTGCTGAATTCTACAGAACCTTTGAAAAATAATTAATACCAATTCTTCTCAAACGATTCTGAAAATTGAAGCAGAAGGAACTCTTTCTAACTCATTCTCATAGGCCAGCATTGCTCAGATACCAGACAAGGACATAGCAAAAAAAAGAAAACATAGGCCAATATCCCTGAAGAAGATAGTTGCAGAATCCATAATTAAATACTAGCAATCCAAAACCAATAAGACATCAAAGAAATAATATATGAGAATTAAGTGGGATTTATCTGAGAAATGCAAGAATGTTTTAACATATGCAAATTAGTAAACATGATACATTAAAGCAACAGAATGAAGGACAAAATTCATATGACCATGTCAGTATAGAAAAAGCATTTGGTAAAATTCAACATGCTTTCATGATAAAAACTCTCAATAAATTAGGTATAGAAGGAAAGTACCGCAACTCAATAAAGGCCATATATGACATACCTTCAGCTAATATCATATGGATTGAGGAAAAGCTGAAAGCTTTTTCTCTAACAACTGGAATGTTACAATAATTCCCACCATCACTACTCTTATGTAACATAGTATTGAAAGTTCAAACCAGAGCAATTGGGCAAGAGGAAGAAATGAAGGGCATCCAAATTTGAAAAGAGGAAGTCAAATTGTCCCTGTTTTTAAATGACATATTATACATGGAAAAACTGGCCAGGTGCAGTGGCTCATGCCTGTAATCCCAGCACATTGGGAGGCTGAGGCAGGTGGATCACGAGGTCAGGAGATTGAGAACATCCTGACCAACATGGTGAAACCCTGTCTCTACTAAAATACAAAAAATTAGCCAGGCATGGTGGTGCATGCCTGTAGTCCCAGCTACTTGGGAGGCTGAGGCAGGGGAATCGCTGGAACCGGGAGGCAGAGGTTGCAGTGAGCAGAGATCGCGCCACTGCACTCCAGCTTGGTGACAGAGCAAGACTCTGTCTCAACACCCTCCTCCCCACCTAAAAAAAACCTTTAAGAACTGTTAAACAAATTCAGTAAAGTTGAAAGATACAAAATCAACCAACAAAAATCAGTAGCATTTCTATCCACTAGCAATAAACTACCTGAAAAAAAAATAAAGAAGCCCATTCCATTTACAAAAACTACAAAACAAAACAAAACCCTACGAATAAATTTAACTCAGGTGGAAAAAGGCCTCTACAGGGAAAACCACAAAACACTAATGAGATAAATTGGAAAGGATACAAACCAATGGAAAAACATCCCAAGCTCATGGATGTGAATAACCAATATTGTTAAAATGACCTTACTAACTAAAGCAATCTAAAGATTCAGTGCAATTACTATCAAAATACCAATGCAGTTCTAGGCACAGTGGCCCACACTTGTAACTCCAGCACTTTGGGTGATTGGGGCAGAATGATCACTTGAGTCCAGGAGTTCAAGAGCAGCCTAGGCAACATAATCCCCATCTATGCAAGAAAATAGAAAAATAGCTGAGTATGGTGGCACATGCCTGTAGTACTAGCTACTTGGGAGGCTAAGGTAGGAAGATTACTTGAGCCCAGGAGTTTGAGGCTGCAGTGAGCCATAACTGAGCCGTGATCACACTCCTGCCTGACTAAGACCTTGTCTCTAAAAATTAAAAAAATAATAATAAAATAAAACAGCCAACAACAATGCCGTCATTCACAGAAATAGAAAAAAAAATTTAAATTTGTACGGAACCACAAAACATCCTGCATGGCCAAAGTAAGCCTAATCAAAAAAGAACAAAGTTGGCAGCATCAAACTACCAGACTTCAAAATATAATACAAAGTTATAGTAACCAAAACAGCATGGTACTGGGGGAAAAAAAAAAACAGACAAATAGACCAATGGAACAGAATAGAGAACCCGTAAATTAATGCACGTATCTATAGCCAACTGATTTTTGACAAAGGTGCCAAGAACATTCACTGGAGAAAGGACGGTTTCATAAATGATGCTGGGAAAACTGGATATCCACATGTAGAAGGCTGATACTATTAGGCTGGTGCAAAGGTAACTGTGATTTTTGCTATTTGAAAGTAATGGCAAAAACTGCAATTACTTTTATATCAACCTAACAGATGCCCCCTTTCACCTCTCATTCTATACAAAAATCAACTCAACATGGATCAAATTCCTAAATATAAGTCCAAAAATGATAAAACTGCAAGAAGAAAACATGGAGGAAATGCTTGAGGACTTTGGTTTCGGAAAAGATTTTATGAATAAGACATCAAAAGCACAGGAAACAAAATCAAAAATAAAGGGGATTATATCAAACCAAAAAGCTGCAGAGCCAACGAAACAATCAATATAGTGAAAAGACAACCACAAAATGGGAGAATATGTTTGCCAAGTACTCATTTGACAGGGCATTAATATCCAGAATATATAAGAAACTCAAACAAAAAAATACCAAACAAATTTGATTAAAATATAAGCAAGTGATCTGAACAGATATTTCTGAAAATAAGACATATAAATGGCCAACACATATATGGAAAAATGCTCCACATCACTAATCATCAGAGAAATGCAAATCAAACCATAATGAGGTATCATCTCACACCATTTGGGATGGTTATTAAATGAAAAAAATACCGGTGAGGATGCAGAGAAAAAGGTACCCTTACACATTGTTCGTGGGACTATAAACAGTAAAGCCACTATGGAAAACAGTATAAAAAGGTTATTCAAAACACTGCAAATACAACTACCATATGATCCCACTAGGTATTAGCGAAAGGAAAAAAAACAAAAACTCAGTATCCTGGGAAAACATTATCTTGACCACTCAGAGAAGTCATGCCTCTCCAGTGCCTAAGTTGAAACTGTGCCCTGCATCCCAGGAAATGATGCCTTGACCAGCCAGGGTGGTCACACACCCCAGTACCTAAGCTGATGTGACACTCTGCATTCCAGGGAAATGGGGCTTGGGCTGCCCAGAACAGTCACATCCCACAGGCCTGAGCTGAAGTGGCACATTGCCCCTGGGAAGTCAATGCCCTGGCCAAGCTGAACAGCTGCATATTCCAAGGCTGAGCTGTTACAGTATCCTGCCGCCCAGGCAAGAGAGAAGTGGCTGAACTGAAATACTCCACCCTGTATGCCAAATACCTCTAGTACCTTGCTTCCCTGGAGCCGGACTAGTTTCCTATTCTGGGCTTCTGAGATACCTCTCTCCCTGGGGAGTGCAGTCATCGATGTACCCACTCCCCCCTGGCCCAAACTAGAGCTGTGCTTTGCCATTCTGGGATACTTGCTGTTGCTACACATGGCTGTAAAGAGTCTAGAATGCTGCTAAGCCCCACCATTCCAGGGTCTATGGTCACTACTGCAAAGTGCCTCATCTCCTGCGAGATGCCACTGGGTATATTTGGCTCAGGTTCTCAAATTGCATCCATACCTTTCTCCCCCTGCCCATACCTCCAGATTACCCCTTCTTCTGAGGGATCAAGGTAGTACTGTACCTTGCTCCTCAGGGGCATAATCACCACTACAACGTGGCACCTTGAACCCAAGCTGCTAGGGGGTGCCTCAGAGTCACAAATCTTGGCTTCATGGGAAACCTACATCTAATCCTGCCAAGGAGAGCAAACTTGCACCTCAAGACCCAGGTGCCATAACAGGTATGCAAGACCATAAGCCTGGGACCCTGCCCCCATAGCTGCTGTGAGCATCTAAGTATATGCTGCTGATATGAAGCACACCTCTCACCTGTAAAGACAAATATAAACTGAAAGTGAAGGGATGGATAAAAGTGATTCTGAGCAAAAGGAAATCAAAACTGACCAGGAGTAGCTATCATGATTACATCAGATAAAGGAAACTATGGGTCAAAAACTGTAAAAAGAGACAAAAAGGGACATTATATAATGATAAAGGGATCAATTCAGGAAGAGGATATGATTCTAAATATATATATATTTAGATATATAAAAATAAATACATATATACATATAAATATATATATTTAGATATACAGATCTATATATCTAAATGTATATATATTTAGATATATAAAAATAAATACATATATCTATAATATATATAACTATATATAACTATATATTTATAACTATATATAATATATAATTATATATATTTATAACTATATATAACTATATATAACTATATATTTATATTTATATATTTATATTTATATATTATATATAACTATATATAATATATAACTATTTATATATAACTATATTTATATATAACTATATATAACTCTATATAGTTATATATAACTATGTAGTTATATATAGTTATATATAACTATATATGTTTATATAAATATAAATATAATATATTTATATATATATATTTATCTCCAAACCTGGAGCACTCAGATGTATAAAGCAAATGTTATTAATCCTAAAGGAAGAGATAGCCTCTAATACAGTAATAGTTGGGGACTTCAATACCCCACTGTCAGCACTGGAGAGATCATCTGGACAGAAAATCAACATTATGAACATTAAATTTAAATTGCAATTCAGACCAAATGGACTTAACAGACATTTACAGAACGTTTCATCCAACAGCTGCAGAATATACATCTTCAGCAACCCTGAGCAAAAAGAATAAAGCTGAAGGCATCACAGTACAGGACTTAAAAATATACTACAAAGCTATAGTAATCCAAACAATGTGCTATGGTCATAAAAACCAAACCATATGCAGGTGGCACAGAAAAGAAATAAACCTACATATTTATAGTGAAGTGATTTTCAACAAAGACATTAAGAACGTTCATTGGGGAAAGGAAAATCTCTTCAATGAGTTGTGCTGGGACAACTGGATATTCACATGCAGAAAAGGAAACTGGATATCTATATTTCACCATATACAAAAGTCAACTCAAAATGGATTAAAGACTAAAATGTAAGATCTGAAACTATATAAAACTTCTGGAAGAAAACATTGGGAAATTCTTCAGAAAATTGATCTGTGTGAAGATTTTTATGGAGAAGACCTCAAAAGCACAGGAAATAAAAGGAAAAACAGACAAATGGCATTATGTTAAATTAAAAAGCATCTGTAGAGCAAAGGAAACAACCGAGTGAAGAGCCAACCTTCAGAATGGGAGAAAATATTTGGAAACTACTCATCAAAGGATTAGTATCCAGAATATACAAGGAATTCAAACAACTCAACAGCAAAATTAATAATCAAATTTAAAAATGATCATATGGGTCAAATAGACATCTCTCAAAAGAAGACATACAAATGGTCAATAGGCATATGAAAAAAATGTTCAACATCACTAATTATCAGAAAAATGCAAATCAAACCATGATAAGGTCTCATCTCACCCCAGTGAAGATGGATATTATAAAAAAAACAACAGAAACCCACCCAAAACCAAAAACATAAACAAATACTGGCAAGGATGTAGAGATAGGGGAACTCCTCTACACTGTTGGTGGGAATAGAAGTTAGTACAGCCATTATTTAAAATAGTATGAGTGTGAGATTCCTCTAAAAACTAAATGTAGAGCTTCCATATGATCCAGCAATTTTACTAATGGGTATGTATTCAAATGCAAAGAGAGGCCCTAAATGCCCAGGAGGTGGTACCAAGAGCTTTCAAAGGGAGGTAAGATTAATTTAAGTGTGGGAGGATTTGCTCTGTCTTCTGCCACTGTACCCTGGCTTGAGAAAATCATATTTTGGAAAAACCCTAAATTGAACCAGCTTAATATGAACTGAGTGTTTGCAGTAACAAAGGATTCTTCTCTTTTCAAAGGAAATCTTCATCAGTGCTGTAAATATGTCAAAGACCTATTTGCACTCTGATGTTTATTGTAGCACTATAAATAGCCAAGGTATGGAACCAACTTACACGTTCACAAATAAAGAAATGAATAAAGAAAATGCTATATATATGTATATGTATGTGACACACACTCACAATGGAATACTATTTAGTGATGAAAGGGAGCAAAATTCTATCATTCACAGCAACATAGATAATCTGGGAGGATATTATGTTAAGTGAAATAAGTTAGGCACAGAAAGGGAAATACTGCATGTTCTCACTCATATGTGGAAGCTAAAAAAGTCTGACTTCAACGAAGCAGAGAGTAGAATAGTGGTTATTGGAGGCAGGGAAGTCTATGTGGGAGAGAGGATACCAAAAGATTGGTTAATAGATATAAAAGTACAGCAAAATAGGAGGAATAAGTTCTAGTGTTCTATAGCACTATAGGGCAACTATAATTAACAACAATTTGCTGTGTATTTTCAAATATGTAGAAGAGCAGATTTTGAATGTTTCCAAAACAAAGAAATGATAAATATATGAGGTGTGAGATATGTTAATTACCCTGATTTGATCATTACCCAATGTATATATGTATCAAAATAGTACACTATACTCAATTATTTTACAATTATTATGTGTTACAATTATTATAAATATGCACAATTATGTGTCAATTAAAAAATAATAAAAAAGAAAAAACTGGAACAAGAACAAAAAGAAAAAAGTTGTAAGGCATGAAGAGTTTGTGTGTCTGTGTGTGTGTGTGTGTTTGCACATGCATGGTGGGGCAAATATGGAAGATGACATAATCAGTTACGAATTTAGAAAATATTACTCTATGTTGAAAATGGATGAGGGAGAGGGAAGAGCATGCTGGTAAATGGGGACAGCACAAGTTGAAGGCTGTTGCAGTTACACAAGTGCTCTGGTTTAAATGTTTTTTTCCTCTCCAAATTTGCTGTTAAAACTCAATCTCCACTCCAACATTGGGAAATGTGGCCTTTTGAGAGTGGTTTAGGGCCCACACCACAAGGGCCCCATCCTCATGAATAGATTAGTGTTGCCATTAAAAATGGCTTTTGGGAGTGGGTTCTCGCTCTTCTGCTCTTCTGCCATGTAGGGACATGTTTGTCCCCTTTTGCCCTTCCACCTTCCACCATGTGAGGACTCAGCTAGAAAGCCCTCACCAGATGCTGGAGACTTGATTTTGGAGTTTCAAGTCTCCATAACTGTAAGAAAATAAATTTCTGTTCCTTGTAAATTATCTAGTCTGCAGTATTTTGTTATAGCAGCACAAACGGACTAAGATACCAGGGAAAGATTGTGGTAGCTGGAGAAAGAGATGGGTGGATAGGTTAGACGTGTAACGAGGTAAAAACAACAGGACTTGGTGTTGTACTTCAGTACGACGTTTCTACATTCTGATCTTGGCTTTAAAGAATAACCAAGGGATCTGAGAAACTGTAAATTCTGAGTACAGTCTGATAAATGTGCTGTTAATATTATGAATACAGGGTTATGGTTTGGAAGAACTTGGAAAATTCTGGAAAAGTTCTGTAGAAAAGTAAGCATTTCATCTGGTCCCTGAATGGGAAGCAGGATTTTATGAAGTGAAATTTTAGACAGAGGGACAGCATCTACATAAGAACAGTGTGAAAGTATATTTTGTTCATTTGTTTATTTGTTGATTCATTCCCCTGCAATTATTTTTGATCCCTTTATGTGCCAGACATTGTCCAAAGAACAAGCTGTCACATTCTAAATATGCAATATGATGTCTGGTAATAATAGTGCTTGGGGAATAGAAAATTATTCCACCTGGTGAGAGTGTAAGGTACACAGTGCATATGGTGGGAAATAAAGGGTTTTGATTTCTGTGCCAGGAACTTATGACTTAAGTCTGCAGCGAGGAAGATCCCTAGAAGTTCTTCTGCAAGAGAATTTAAACAGTGCAAGTCTGGCAGCAGAGTGGCAGGAAGATTGGAGCTGGGATAGGCATGGAAGCTTCATACAGTAGGTTATGTAAGTGATGATGAGACTTTGGGTCTAATAGCAACAGGAATGAGAAGAGGACTGGATATCAGAGTACATCTGAGAGGCAGTCAGTAGGACTGGAGGAGCACCTTGGCATAAGGGATAGAGAATGCACCTGAGTCAAGGGAGACTGGATTTTCCTTGTTTGGGAACCTGGGCAGATGGTGACATGATTCACTGGGCAATATGGGAATATGAGAAATTTAAAAATAAAGATAAGCTAGTTCTGAATATGTTGAATTCCAGGTATTTGCAGTTCACTCAGATGTAGATGTTTAGGCATCTTTCCAATTCAAAACAAGAATTATGGCCTCAGGAGAGAGGTGGAGGTTGCAGATGAAAGTTTAGGAACCCTGGTAATAAGACATTATCTGACAACTGGTCATTCAAGGGTAGAGCTAGAAGAAAAGAAAATGGCCAAAAAATAGAACCCTAGAATACCTAAATTTTTGAAGGGCAGTTGAAGAACAAGAGAGATGAAGAGAACTGGATATGGAGCAATCTGGGAGGTTAATAGGGAGGCAGGAGAGTGTGGTATCCCAGAAATTAAGTGGGGAAAGGGCATTGAGAAGAATGACATTAATGGTTAATGAAATTTAAAGACTACATATAAGGTAAGTAGAAGAGGATAAAGTAGAATTCATTGGATCTTGTAACTATGGTATTTTTGAGATCTTTGATAGAATAATTTAATAGTGTTGAAGAATGTTTGGCCAAATAGCGAGTGGGCAGGCTAAGAAGTGATTGAAAAGAAAGGATAGAGAGGCAGTGAATGTAGGCAACTCTTTCAACACAGTGGTCTTGATGGGGAAGAGAGAAAAAGGGAGCAGAATAGGAAGGTGGAATTTATACAGAATACTTTTCTTTTATTCTTTCCAATATGGATAGGTGAAAGTTGGTCACATGTGCAGAATGAATGAAAAGGACTTTGTGATTTGTGGAGGGGGAGATACTGAAGAAAAGGCCAATATTTATTAAGTTCAGGAAACTGATTAACAACTGGAAGAACACAAGTGAAGGAGATAGGTCTGGAAAGGAGATGAGAATTTCTTGGTGACCAAGAGTGTAAGGTAAGACATTGGACAAAGGTGAGCATGGAGACTGAGGAACACGTAAGTCTCCTCAGGTTCAGTTCAGTGCTGGGCCCTCTGCTAGAAAATGCTTTGAAGCCTTATGGTATAAAAAGGGTAAAAAAACAAGATCAATTTTATTTTGGTGTATCATTGTGCCAGTTCTGGATGATTAATGAAGACATGAGGTAAAAATGTACAAGCTGTGTCTGAACAAGTTGAGTTACTGAGCCAGCTGCTGTGGTTCTTGGATTGTTGATATGTCAGCTCAGCTCAACCATTCGTATTGCCACAGGAAGGTTTGCCTGATACTGAATACCCAATGAGGGGTCATTCACACTTGCTGGATTAAACTTGATTAAAGTAGCTTATTTGTGACATCTGAAATGCCTGTCTTTAGAATTCTATGTAATTATAGTGATGTTTAGGGACACAGGGATATCCAATAGTCATTTAGTCTATGTTAGCTCCAGGCAAGGGAATCGCGAATACATCTTGAGCATAAAGCTCTCCCACTCTACTGTTTCCCTGGTTTCCTTTGTGAACTCTGTTCAGGTTTAGTATCCCCATCTTCTAATCCCTGTGATAGTTGAATGTCCTCAATGAGGTAAACCCGGAAGATTACAGGTCTTAAATTGGGCTCTCTGCAACATGGGGATAGAAATTGGAAATCACGTAAGCCCCTTTTTAAAACTCCTCTCTTAACACACAGATGAGGAAACCAGGGCCCTGAAAGACAAAATGCTTTAATCGAGGTTATGCAGTAATTTTATATTAAAACTAGCACTGTAACCAGGATTCTGACCACCCTCTTTTAAGCAGGTGGCTTAATTGCTGGAACATAATGACATCTTCTATACTTTGTGATTCTTTTGTTATTGGATTCCTTTCTTGCTTCTTCAAACTTCAGGAAGTACTATTCTTAAAGGGATATAAAAGAACCAAAAAGATAAAGTTAATGACTTCAAGAAAGAAACACATGAACTAAAGGTTTTCTTTCTTGCCTTGCTTTCATTCCCTTCTGTATATACTCTGTCTATTCATTGCTATACTTACTGGCATTAAAGTCCTGAATCCTGGCTGTCTCACTGCAGAGAAGAACATATTTCCCTGGCCCTGAATGCCCAGGAGGTGATACCAAGAGCTTTCAAAGGGAGGGAGGATTACTTTAAGTGTAGGAGGATTTGCTCTTTTACTATTGCACCCCACTTTGAGAAAACCATGTCTTGGGAAAACTCTAAATTAAACTAGCCCAATGTGAACTGAATGTTTGCAGTAACAAAAGAGGCTTCTCTTTTCAAAGGAAATCTTAATCAGTGCTGTAAACTTTCCTAGTACTTTGAAATGCTTATATATCAATTACTACTTGCCTGCATGCATATTTTGGAAACAAGAAGTCTAGAGAATCTCTACAGCATAGATGTTAAGTCCTGCTGTCAATTAAAAATTAATCATAAATGGTAGAAAGTATCTCTGAAAGAGAGTGGATGTCTGCAGAAAAGAAGAGGCTTTGGTTTATGAAAATTCCATTCACAGGTACTCTGGGAGCAACCCCTTATTTGAGAAATGATGAAAATTGCTTGGATTGCTCTTTTGCTCATTTCAATGGCCTCAGTGAAAGACTCCACACTATCATTTAGGAACCATGGTAACACAGTAAAATGTGAGGAGATGCAGAAAGTTTGGCTGACCATGTCAGTTCGGCTACTAAGTGCAGATAGTCATACTAGATGTGGTCTGAGGTTGCTCCCTATAGCCCCCTTGAGGCATTCACTCACAGCAGTGCTAGGTACATACATTTTCTCCAGGTCCCCAAATCCTGAAAATGCACCTTTTTGGATGACTCGAAGCTTGGTGAGGACAAACCTCCTGCAAAGAGAGTAGAAATAAAATATCACAACCTATCCATTAATAAGTAATTGAGTTGCTAATGTATTCATATCAGCAAACAGCTACCATATACTAAGTGCTTGCCATAAAGTAATGTTGAAATTGCTTTTACATTCTCTCTTTTCATCCTGTCTACAAGTAGTGATACTGAAACTATTAGTCTTTCCATTTTGCATAAGGAAACTAGAGTTTAGGGAGAACAAAAAATTTACCCAGGGTCACATGGCTGATACATGACAGAGATGGAATATGAACCTTGCTTGTTCCCACTACCGTATGTTGCCTTCTGCAGCCCTGTGTGAGGCCTGTTGTCTTCCTCTACTCCAACCCCCATTACCTCTTCCTTTATTGTCATTCTCAGCTGACCTTGCCTTCTATTCCAAGATGAAAATGAAACCAATAGAAGAAAATGTCCTTATACCCTCTCAGGGCTCACTGCCTGATCAACCTGCCTGTACCTGTGCTTTATACACATTGCCTTCTCTCCTGGTACTGTGAGTGAACTCTCCAGGGTCCTAAGAATAGCTTCTCCAATATACACTAGGTCTCTTTCCCTCTCTGCTAGTCCCAGTAACCACTATGACAGTTTTCCACTTTCTTAGACACATTTCATTCACCTTTCCCCCCTTCTTTCCTGGATTCTGCTTACTGATATAAAAGCATGCCATAATGTCTCTCATCTCATCTAAAAAAAGTCTTCTCTTAACCTCAGCTGACTTCAGCTTTTGCCGTTTTCTTCTGCTCGAAATAATTGTCTCACGCTTGCCTCAAAATTCCTTCCAATGGCTCCTCATCTCACTAGGGGAAAAATCAAAGTTGTTTACAAAGGCCTTCAGTGCCCTACAAGAGCTTTCTCTTCTTTATTTCCATAGACCCTGTATTCTCAGTTTTGACAACTACCCTTTGATCATCCTGGTCTTGCCGTGGTATCCTCTAAAAATTCCTTGGACAAGCCAGGTTCCTTCTGGCTTAATGTTTCCACATTTGCGGTTCTCTCTGTTTGGAACATTTCTCTCTCAGATATCCTCATGGCTTGTTATCTCAGACCCCCATTTGCTCAAATGTTACCATTTCAGTGAAGCTTTCGCTAACCATCTATTTAAAATGATAATCTCCCAAACTTGGCCCAGACCCTCTTTCCTGCTGCTTTAATTTTTCTTCATAGCAATTCTGACATGTTATATCTTCATTTATCTATTTGTGTATCCATTTGTTTGTTTCTTCCTCCTAACTAGAATTCAAGTTCCATGAGGGCAAAAATGTTTGCCTCATTTGTTATGATTGTATACCAAATGCCTAGAACAGTGCTTAACATGATAGGTAGTCAATAAATATTTGAATGACTGAATTAAATGGCTATTGAGCCCTCTGAAAATTCTAGGTTTGAGGTTGAAGTTACAAGTGACCCTTTGAAAATCTTTATAATAAGAATATTATTCTTTCCCCAGCCTTCTTCTCTCTGGCTTTTTCTAGCTTTGTAACTGATTAATAGGGATTTGGTTTTCTTTCATCTTTAACACGTCCTTTTACAAGGCAGTCTGTGAGCAGGAATTGTAATCAAACACCATGGACTTGGATAGTTTCATAAATATTTTATTGCTTTAACCTTCTATTATATATTGGTGTTAGTGAAATTTCTGTTTCAGATAGAGCTGCTACTCAGGCAATCAGGTCTTTTCTTTCACCTTGTTTGTGCTTGGCTGCTAGGTGTACCAACCCTGTGGTGATGAATCATGAGAGAGAACCCTGTGTGCTGTTGCTGCCCTGGAGCAGTTTATATACTTGCTGGGAAGGCAATACCAGAAACCTTGAAATTGCCAGGAAACAGTTGAGGGCTATAGTTGATGTAATAGCAATAAATGCTTTACAAGGATTAAGATGAGAAAGATTCCAAAATACACAAATATATAACAGAAATATTGTCAAGAGTAGATGAGTTTTGAACCCAAGCCTCAAAAATATTAGATCATACTAAAAGCATTGTCTTTATTAAGCCATTTAAATAAAAGGTGATCTAATTTAAGATCAAAGATTATCTACTTCTAGAATATCTATCTAAAATTAATCAAAGTTAGCTCAACACCCTACCTTAATTGTACTCACTTAACCTTAGTTAATACATACAAGTTCCTTTTGTTCCTATTTAACACAAGACAGAAGAATGATGAAAATAAACCAATAAATGAAGATAATAAAATTGTTTTAAACTACTCAACGCTCTAAAAGTTTTAAGGAAATTGAAACATTAAAGTAAAATATTAATTAACGAGATGCATGGAGAGTGAGGTCTTGAATAACGAACTCTTCTATTTAATAATGTCAACTAGAAAGCATTTTTTGATTCAGCCCCAGTAGTGTGCATGTTTTTCTAAAATTTTCAAGGACTATGTCTGTATTAAGTACTTCAAACTTATTAACATAATTAAATATTTTTGATGCTTAAAATCTTCACTGACCTCTATTTCCTGAAATGTTATAAACAAGATAATCTGAAGACATTTTCACGAAAAATTACCCAGAAGTCTTCTATAAAACATTACAAATATTATTTTAAATGCATAGTAGAGCTTGCAAGGATATGAGAAATCCCCAGGGGCTCAAAGTAAAGCAGCTGAATACCAGATGGAACCCTGAGCAGTGGTGAATGCAAACCAGAATTCTAAGAGGGTAAACTAAAACCAAGGAACCCTGGGGGGAGTTTCTGAACTTGGAGGCTAAGGGATTTACATTTTGGTATGAAACTGGCACATGAGATGAGATGTGGAAGATGGAATGTAAAGATATATTTTCATCTCATACACATTCTAGAAAGGTATAGAAAATGGAGAACTGGCAATTTAAATTACAATGAAATAACATCCAGAAATCTTTCGTAACTTATAAAAGATATAAATCCTCAGATTCAGAGATCTCAACAAATCCCAGGGAGGAAAACACAAATCCACTGCCAGAAACCTATAAATTAAAACTGTAGAGCCATTAAAGAAGATATTTTAAATGCAAGTGGAGGGAAAAATATAGACTATCTTCAAATAAAAAATAATTAGAAAACCTTGTAAAAATATCTTCAAAATTATTAGAGAAAATAACTGCCAATTTAAAATTCTATAATGTAGAAAATCATTCAAATGTGAGGATAAAATAAAATTACTTCTGAACAAATTTAATTAGCTATGAATAAACTTCTAGAAAAAGAATATCTTTAAAGGATAAGAAAATTTAATCCAGGAGGAAGGCACAAAACACAAGAAGGAATAGTGAATGAAGAAATTAGTGTTTTGTATTGAATAGGTGAATGTTTTAGTTCATTTGTGTTGCTATAAAGGAATACTTGAAACTAAGTAATTTATAAAGAAAAAGTTTATTTCACTCATAGTTCTGCAGGCTGTACAAGAAACATGGCATCAGCATCTGCTTCTGGTGAGGGCCTCAGAAATCTTCCACTCATGGCAGTAGGGGAAGGAGGACAGGCATCACGTGGCAACGGATGAAGGATGAGGAAGGGAAGGGAGATGCTAGGCTCTTTTCAACAATCAGCTTTTGTGAAAACTAATAGAGTGGGAATTCACTCATTACTGCAAGGATGGCACCAAGCCGCTCATGAGGGATCTGCCCCCGTGACACAGTCACCTCCCACTAGGTCACGTCTCCAACAATGGATATTTCAATATGAGATTTGCAGGAAACAAATATAAGTGGGTTGTCATAATGGCTGGAAACCCCACCAAGTCAATAAAGAACACTAAAAACATATTGACCAAGAGCTAGGTTACAAAGAAAATTAGTATTAAAAAATTACTTTCTTTGATGATGATGCAATTAAATTACTTAGAAATCAGTAATAAATATAATTAACTCTTCTCTCCCAATACACATAGACCCATGTGGAAAAAACAAAACCAAAAGCAAAGCAAACCAACCACCCAACCAACCAAACAAACAAACAAGCACCCTTTTAAGTCATACATGGGTCAAAGAAGACATCGCAATTATAATTAGGAATTATTTGGATTGACCTATAATGAAAATACAACATGTCAAACTCATTGGATATAGGTAAATTGCTACCTCTAGCAGAAATTTGTAGATTTAAATTATTGTACCAGAAAAGGAAACAAAAAATTAGATTAAAAATTAATGAGCCAAGCTTCCAATACCATAAACTACTAAAAGAAAAACAGAATTGTGGAAACAGAAAATTATGAACCCAATAATTTTTATTCCATTTTTTGCTAGAACTTAAAGTGAAACTTGAAAGTTGTTTAATAAGAAACATTGGTAAAATGAAAGACTGTTGATAGAAATGTTTGAGAAGGTAAACACTAAGGTAGACATTATAATTTCATATTAGATAAAGTTTAATCTACACTAACTTGCAATTTTGCAATTATAAGGTTAAGTTTCTCTTTGAGTTTATTGGTAACATGGGTAAGGAGCTTTCTACTAGTAGCAAAAGGTTTACTAAAATGGTTTCATGGACTCGATTTATAATTTCAACACTGAAAATGATTATTACAGAGAACTACACCTATTTGAATGTTTACTGAAGAAAGCTGAATTTACCACTTAACATTGTAAACTCTGCTTATTATAGAAGGCTTATTTTAACCACAAACTTTCTGACAATTCATTATGACCTTGTTGATCTAGTTCTAATTAACAAATTCAAAAGGTATGTGCACATTTCCTTTAAATCAGAAATATAGGTAAAGGCATTATATTTGATAAATTTTCATTTTAGAAATAAAGTAAGTGAGAATATAATAAAGTTTAGAATATTTTGCATCACAATTAACATCTTATTGATGCTTTCACATTTCTCTCTGAGAACTAGAACAAGACAAGGATGCCCACTCTTACCACTTTTATTCATAATTATACTGGAAGCTCTAGCCAGAGCAATTAGGCAAGAGAAAGAAATAAAGGTCATCCAAATTGGAAAAGAGGAAGGCAAATTGTTCCTACTTGCAGATTACATGATCTTATATACAGAAGAACCTAAAGACTCTACCAACAAACTCTTAGAACTGAGAAATGAATTAAGTAAAGTTGTGGGATAAATTAATATACAAAATCAGTAGCATTTCAATACATAAACAACATGCTGGCTGAAAGAGAATTCAAGAAGGCAACCTCATTTACAATAGCTACAAAAAATACCCAGGAATAAATTTAACCAAGGATGTGAAAGACCTCCACAAGGGAAACTACAGAACACTAATTAAAGAAATTAAAGAAGGTACAAATGTAAAGACATCCCATGTTCATGGATCAGAATAATTAATATTGTTAAAATGACTATACCACCCAAAGCAATCTACAGATTCAATGCAATCCCTATCAAAATGGCAATGACATTCTTTATAGAAATAAAAAAACTTAAAATTTTGTGGAACCACAAAAGATACTGAATAACCAAAGCATTCTAAGGAAAAAGAACAAAACTATATGCATCACATTCTCAGACTTCAAAATATACTACAAAGCTATAGTAACCAAAACAACAAGGTATTGGCATGAAAATAGACACATAGACCAGAAGAACAGACTAGAGAACCCAGAAAATAATCCATGTATTGACATTCAACTAATTTTTGACAAAGGTGTCAAGAGCACTCACTGGGGAAAGAACAATCTCTTCAATAAATTCTGCTGGGAAAACTGTATATCCCTATGCAGAAGAGTGAAACTATACTTCCACCTCTCATTCTATATAGAAATGACCACAAAATGAATCAGAGACCTAAATATAAGACCTGAAATGATAAAACTACTAGAAGAAAATGTAGAAGTGCTTCAGAGCATTGGTCTGGGAAAAGGTTTTATGAGTAAGACTTCAGAAGCACAGGAAACAAAAGGAAAAATAAACAAATGGGATTATGTCAAACCAAAAACTTCTTCACAGCAAATAAAACAAAAAACAGAATGAAAAGATAACCTATAGAATGGAAGAAAATATTTGCCAACTACCCATTTGACAGAAGATTAACTCAAACATCTCAACAGCAAAAAAACAACAAATCACCACCAACAAAAACGTTGATTAAGAAAATAAGCAAATGATCTGAACAGATATTTCCCAAAAGAAAACAACAAATACATAAAAACAGGTTCCCTGATCATCAGGAAAATGCAAATTAAAACCACAACAAGATATTGTCTCGCCAGTTAGGATGGCTAACCTCAAAAGGACAACAAAATAACAAATGTTGGTGAGGATGAAGAGAAAAGGGAACACATAAATACTGTTGCTGGGAAAATAAACTAGTACAGACACTATAAAAAACAGTATGAAGTTTCATCAGTATGAAGATTCATCAAAAGGAGCTACCATATGATCCAGCAATCCTACTACTTAGAATTTATCCCAAAGGAAAGGAAATTACTATATCAAAGAGACATCTACACTTCCATGTTTTTATTGCAGCACTACTCCAATAGCTAAGGTATGGAATTAACCTAGTTGTCCAACAACAGATAAATGGATAAAGCAAATGTGGTATATATACATAATGGAATACTATTTAGCCATAGAATAAAATCCTTAGCCAAAGAATAAAATCCTGTCATTTGCAGCAACATGGGTGGAATTGGAGGACATTATGTTAAATGAAACAAGCTAGGAACAGAAAGTTGAACACTGTATATTATCACTAATATATGGAAGCTAGAAAAAGTTGATCTCATAGAAGTAAAAAGTATAACAGAGGATACTAGAGGCTGGGAAGGGTATGGGGAAGAGAAGGATAAGGAGAGATTTGTTAAAGGATACAAAATTATAGCTAGATAGGAAGAATAATCTCTAGTGTTCTATATCACTGTAGGATGACTATAGTTAACAATAATATATAGTTGCAAATCATAAAGAAGGATATTGACGTTCCCAACACAAATAAATGGAAAATGTTTGAGATGATGGGTATGCTAATCACTCTGTTCTGATCACTCTGTTCTGATGCATTGAAACATCACTATGCTCCCCATAAATATGTACAATTATTATTTGTAAATTATAAAAAATTAAAATAAAATATCACATTGCAAGATTTAAATTTGCCTTGAGAGAGGAAACCTAAAAGAGTGGAAAGAAAGAATAAAGAGAAGAATAAAAATTAATTAAAAATAACAATAAAGAGGATCAACAACAGCAATAGCTAATTCTTTGGAAGGATTAAGACTAGAAAGAATATTTGTTTATAATCAGCAAAGAATAAAAACTGAGAGAGAAAAAAAGCACCCAAACAATTAGAGGCATGAAAGATGGCACTTAACTACAGATATAACATATTTAAATTAGAGAACTCTACAATTTTATAACATTACTTTTTTTTTTCTTTTGAGACAGTCTTGCTCTGTCACCCAGGCTGGAGTGCAGTGGCATAATCATGGCTTATTGCAGCCTTGACTTCCTGGGCTTAATTGATCCTGCCCCCTCAACCTCTCAAATAGCTGAGACTGCAGGCATGCACCACCACATCTGGCTGACTTTTGTTTTTGTTTGGGTTTTTTTTGGGAGAGACAGGGTTTTACCATGTTGCCCAGGCTGGTCTTCAACTCCTTGGCTGGAGTGAACCACCTGTCTCTATTTCTCAAAGTGCTGGGATTACAGGCACGAGACACCACACCTAGACTAACAGTAGATTTGAAAAATCAGAAAACATGGATAATTTTTACAGAAATATATGCTTACAAAAATTGATTCATGAAGATACAGAAAAGTGAATAGACCTATAATTATTAACAAATTGTGTTGGTAATTTAACAGCTGTCCCCTAAAAAAATAAGGTCAGTACCATGTGATGTTAGAAGTAAATTCCACCCCTTCAAAGGAACAAAAAATCCCAATCTTATATAAACTATACCACAGACTATTGTATTAGTCCATTTTCACACTGCTGATAAAGACATACTCAAGACTGGGCAAATTACAAAAGAAAGAGGTTTAATGGACTTACAGTTCCATGTGGCTGGGGAGGCCTCACAATCATGGCAGAAGGCAAGGAGGAGCAAGTCATGTTCTACATGGATGGCAGCAGGCAAAGAAAGAGAGCTTGTGCAGGGGAACTCATCTTTTTAAAATCATCAGATGTCATGAGACTTAGTCACTATCGTGAAAACAGCACGGGAAAAACCCGCCACCATGATTCAATTACCTCCCACTGGGTCCTTCCCATAACACATGGGAATTCAAGATAAGAGTTGAGTGGGGACACAGAGCCAAACCATATCATTCTGCCCCTGGCCCCTCCCAAATCTCATGTCCTTACATTTGAAAATTATGCCTTCCCTACAGTCTACCAAAAGTCTTAACTCATTTCAATATTAACTCAAAAATCCACAATCCAGAGTCTTATCTGAGACAAGGCCAGCCCCTTCTGCCTATGAGCCTGTAGAATCAAAAGCATGTTAGTTACTTCCTAGATACAATGGGGTAGAGGTATTGGGTAAATACAGCCATTCCAAATGAGAGAAATTGGCCAAAACAAATTTGGCCAATTTTGGCCAACCGATGCAGGGTTGAAATCCAGTGGGACAGTCAAATCTTTAAAGCTCCAAAATGATCTGTTTTGACTCCATTTCTCACATCCAGGTCACAGTAATGTAAGAGGTGGGTTCCATGATCTTGGGCAGCTCTGCCCCTGTGGCTTTGCAGGGTACAGCCTCCCTCCCATGTGTCTTCCAGCCACATGGTGCAAACTGTCGGTGGATCTACCATTCTGGGGTCTGGAGGATGGTGGCCCTCTTCTCACAGCTCCACTGGGCAGTGCTCCAGTAAGGACTCTGTGTCAGGGTCCCACCACATATTTCCCTTCCATACTGCCCTAGCAGAGCCTCTCCATGAGGGCCTCTCCCCTGCAGCAGACTTCTGCCTGGGCATCCAGGTGTTTCCATACATCTTCTGAAATCTAGGTGGAGGTTTCCAAACCTCAATTCTTGACTTTTGTGTATCTTGACTTTTGTGCTCAACACCATGTGGAAGCTGCCAAGGCTTGGGGCTTGCACCCTCTGAAGCTATGGCCCGAGCTCTATGTTGGCTCTTTTCAGCCACAGCTGGAGCAGCTGGAACACAGGGCGCTAAGTCCCTAGGCTGCACACAGTATGGGGACCTTGTTCCTGGCCCTTGAAACCCCTTTTCCTTCTAGACCTCTGGGTCTGTGATGAGAGCAGCTGCTGTGAAGATCTCTAACATGCCCTGGAGACATTTCCCCATGTTGTCTTGGGTATTAACATTCAGCTGCTTGTTACTTATGCAAATTTATGCAGCCAGCTTGACTATTTCCTCAGAAATTGGGATTTTCTTTTCTATTGCATTGTCAGGCTGCAAATTTTCTGAACTTTTGGCTCTGATTATTTTATAAAACTGAATGTCTTTAACAGCACGCAAGTCAAGTCTTGAGTGCTTTGCTGCTTAGAAATTTCTTCCGCCAGATACCCTACATCATCTCTCAAGTTGAAAGTCCCACAAATCTCTAGGGCAGGGGCAAAATGCCACCAGTCTTTTTGCTAAAACATAACAATAGTCACCTTTGTTCCAGTTACCAACAAGTTCCTCATCTCCATCTGAGACCACCTCAGTCTAAATGTTATTGTTCATATCACTATCAGCATTTTTGTCAAAGCCATTCAACAAGTCTTTAGGAAGTTCCAAACTTTCCCACATTTTCCTGTCTTCTGCCTGTTTCCAACCTCTGCCTGTTACCCAGTTCCAAAGTCACTTCCACATTTTCAGGTGTCTTTTCAGCAATGCCCCACTCTACTGGTACCAATTTACTGTTTTAGTCCACTTTCATGCTGCTGATAAAGACATTTCTGAGACTGGGCAATTTACAAAAGAAAGAGATTTAATGGACTTACAGTTCCATGTGGCTGAGGAGGCCTCACAATCATGGTGGAAAGCAAGGAGGAGCAAGTCACATCTTAAATGGATGGTGGCAGGCAAAGAGAGAGCTTGTGCAGGGGAACTCCTCTTTTTAAAACCATCCGATCTCGTGAGTCTTATTCACTATCATGAGAACAGCACGGGAAAGACCTGCCCTCATGATTCAATTACCTCCCACCAGGTCCCTCCCATACTAGCCAAACCATATCAGCTAGTAAAAGAAGTAATGCTCTCCAACCCTTTTTATGTGGTTAGTGTAACATTGGTAACAAAAGTAGACAGGGACAATAAAAGAAAGGAAATAATATAGGGACAATGTGCATTTAGCAGAGTCTAAATAAATAATACATTATTATCAGCTTGAATGTGTCACAGAATTCAAGAGTTGCTAAATATTAGACAACTCTTTCAAAGAAAATTTTCATATAAATAAATTAAAAGAGAAAAAGCCACATGATTTTCTTAATAAACGTAGAAAATGTATTTGATAAAAATGGAAATCTATCATGATAAAAGTTTTTAAGAAAAAAATTCTTAATCTGATAAGGGGTAATTCGATTAAACACTAAAATAAATATACTGAATGGAGAAACTTTAGGCACATTCCACTTAAAATTGGAATGAGACAATGATGCTGTTACCTCCTCTGTTTGATATTGTGCTGGATACCCTGGCCTACACAATAAGAATAGAGAAAGAAAAAGATACGTCATAATTACTACGCAATAAGAATAGAAAATGAAAAAGATATGTCAGAATTACTGATGAAAAACTATCATTACCCACAGAAAACATCATTGTTTACACACACACACAAAGCCTACTCTGTAACCCAGCTAGTCAGATAGCTGGGTGTATGATTAGTGGACAAAAATAACCCCCCCATATTATTTTAAACTATATCAATTACAGTGACCACAAAAGTTATACTATATCAAGAAATTAGTCTAAGAAAAAAACAGGCTCCAGGATTTAGGAGAAGTAATCAAATACTTAATTGAAAAAAAAAATAAAAACCCTAAACAAACAGAAATAAGCACATTTATAAGTGGTAAGTTTCAATGTTGTGAAGATAATCAGTTTAATCCACATCAATATATGAATTGAATGCAAAACCCATCTAAAGCACAGTTGTTTTTTGTTTGTTTTTGTATGGGTATGTGGAAATTAACTGGCTGATTAATAGTTATATGGAAGAGCAAGTTTTAAAGAAAAGCTAAAGCAATTTTAAAGAAGTAGATCAAGATTGAGGGGATTGGCATACCAGGAAATATGATTTTTCTAAAGTTAGAGTGATTAAAATATTGTGATATCGACAGGGATTTAAAAAAATAGACCAATGGAAGAAAATAAAGAGCATGGAAATAAACCACAAACAAAGGAATATGATAAATGACAGTGTATCATCAAAAATCAGTGGTGGAAAATATGGACTAATCAATAAAGGATGCTAAGACTATTGATTTTCCTTGTGGAGTAACCTAAGACCTTTGCTTATTACCACATTAAATCTCAATTCCTATTTTACTAAAGATATAAATAGGAAAAATTAAGACTTTAAAACTTTTAAATAAAATGTCTGTTCAGAAGACTTTTTTAAAAAAACACACAAAAATCCCGCACTAAAATTGAAAAATTAATAAATTTAAGTACACTAAACTTAAAATTTCTGTAAAACAAAGATACATAAACTGAACTGTAGTTTATGTGTAAGCTTTAGACTGGAGAAAGATATTTGCAACACATGCAAGTAAAGTATATAAAGAAATTTGCTAAATAATAAGAGAAATACAAACAACCCAGTAGAAAAATTGGCAAAAGATATGAACAGGCAATTTATAGAAGAGAAAATGCAAACAATCAATATACATGTAAAAAAAAAAAAAGATGTTCATCTTCAGTAGTAATCAAGAAGTGTAAACAATACTTTGACACCATTATTCACCATTATATTGGTACACATTGAAAGGAAAATCTCACAGTATCCATGCTGGTGAGGCAGTGGAACAGTAGGATATTTTCTACAGTCTTGATGGAAGGATAATTTGCTACAACTGCTTTCAAGAGTCATTTGTTAATATTCATTAAAGTGGAAGATACAAAATGCCCTTGGACCCAGTTATTCCATGTCCTTCTTTCTGCCACATGTACACCTGGGGTCAGACAAAACATTAATTACGGAAGCATCATTACTAAACCAAAAAACTGGAAACAACTTAAGTACCCTCAAATATGAACATAAATACAATTAATACACTGTGGTATATTTACACAATGCCAAATTTTAAAATGAAAAAAGGAGTAAACTGAGCTGCATGCAACCAGCTGGAAAAATTTCCAAAGTATAATGTTGAGAGCAAAAACCAAAAAGTTGATAAGATGTATGTAAACATGAACAGAATGATATTTTTATAAAGGTTAACAACATGCAAAATAATATAGTATGTTGTATTGTATTCATGTCTTTTTATTGTGTATTTTTGATGCTTTGACATCTTCTGGCTTTGCTGACCCTGAAGAAACTGCCCCTCCCAGTGGTGGTGGCTAATGCCCAGAGACAGCAAACAACTGGTCCGTGAATGCACCTTTCATATGCAAACCAACTAATCCAAAGTCCATACTCCCAGCCATCTCCTTTACAGGGTTCTTAACACTCTGGGCCATTATTCCCCTACTCTAATTACCTAGGTCCAGGTATCTGACAACTAGGGACATCCACTACACTGCAGAGTTTGCCGAGAAGTTATTCAAACTAGCCAATCTTAAGCTGTTTACCTGGTCTCTGGCTGCCCGTTCCTATGGAAAGACAATAAGAGTTTTATCCACATTTCCCCCTTACTTTCTCTGCCTTCTGATTGACCCTACTGTTTCTTTGTGTTCCTCCTCCTGCCCCAGGGTGTGATTCCTTTCTCTTGGGTTCTGTGAGTATAACAAATTATCTTTTCAATGGTAGTTGTCTCTTGATCTGTTGGCCTCACCATTATACAGGAATAGTAATAAAGACTAAATTTTAAAACAGGATTAAAGATGCATATATATCTCTTAAAAAATTCTGGAGATGATCAACACCAAAATCAGTATAGTCACTTCTGTGACAAGAAGTACATAATTGTATCTAAAGTATCTTATATTAAAAAAAAAACAAAACTAAGCAATTATGACCAAGTGTTAAGATTTGGCAAAGCTAAGTGGTGTCTTATGGGCATTTATTATAATATTCTCTATACTTCATGCTTGAAATATTTCATAATTAATTTTCAAGATTGAAATTCTCACCAGGGCATATCCCAAGCATCATTTATTAACTCATTATTAATTCATTTGTTTTTAAACAGCTATTTAAAACTATCATCACACCATTCTTGTCAGATAGTACCTTTACCTCCCCATAAAGTGTCTGAATGATTTCTGTAAAGATTAAATAATTCACCACTATGACACTAAAAAAAATTTTTTTGTCACTGTACTGCAGGTTACTTAATGTTTCTTACATGATAAATGGGGTGGGTGGAATTTATGTTTTCTTCCCTGAAATTGGGAAGCTTTATGATTCCCTTAAACTCTGTCTCTGTTAGAAATATTTCATACTTTGGGCAGTCCATTTACACTTGGCCAAATTTAATTTCCCTTTGTGGCTTAAAGGAGAATGGTTTAAAAGATTCCATAGAAAGCTTTCTGGCAGTCTGGAAGACAGCCAATATTCTTTTTGAGAAAGCTGCCTTTTTATGATGGCCCAAGTGTAAATGACACTGGGTTCTGTGTTCTTTGAATTTCACACAAGTTTAAAAGTTAAAGTTAGGCGGAGGAGCCAAGATGGCCAAATAGGAACAGCTCCAGTCTACAGCTCCCAGCGTGAGCGACACAGAAGACGGGTGATTTCTGCATTTCCATCTGAGCTTTGAAGAGAGCAGTGGTTCTCCCAGCACACAGCTGGAGATCTGAGAACAGGCAGACTGCCTCCTCAAGTGGGTCCCTGACCCCTGACCCCTGAGCAGCCTAACTGGGAGGCACCCCCTGGCAGGGGCAGACTGACACCTCACACAGCCGGGTACTCCAACAGACCTGCAGCTGAGGGTCCTGTCTGTTAGAAGGAAAACTAACAAACAGAAAGGACATCCACACCAAAAACCCATCTGTACATCACCATCATCAAAGACCAAAAGTAGATAAAACCACAAAGATGGGGAAAAAACAGAGCAGAAAAACTGGAAACTCTAAAAAGCAGAGCGACTCTCCTCCTCCAAAGGAACGCAGTTCCTCACCAGCAATGGAACAAAGCTGGACGGAGAATGACTTTGACGAGCTGAGAGAAGAATGCTTCAGACGATCAAATTACTCCGAGATACGGGAGGACATTCAAACCAAAGGCAAAGAAGTTGAAAACTTTGAAAAAAATTTAGAAGAATGTATAACTAGATAACCAATACAGAGAAGTACTTAAAGGAGCTGATGGAGCTGAAAACCAAGGCTCAAGAACTACGTGAAGAATGCAGAAGTCTCAGGAGCCGATGCGATCAACTGGAAGAAAGGATATCAGCGATGGAAGATGAAATGAATGAAATGAAGCGAGAAGGGAAGTTTAGAGAAAAAAGAATAAAAAGAAACGAGCAAAGCCTCCAAGAAATATGGGACTATGTGAAAAGACCAAATCTACGTCTGATTGGTGTACCTGAAAGTGACGGGGAGAATGGAACCAAGTTGGAAAACACTCTGCAGGATATTATCCAGGAGAACTTCCCCAATCGAGCAAGGCAGGCCAACATTCAGATTCAGGAAATACAGACAACGCCACAAAGATAAAGATACTCCTCGAGAAGAGCAACTCCAAGATACATAATTGTCAGATTCACCAAAGTTGAAATGAAGGAAAAAATGTTAAGGGCAGCCAGAGAGAAAGGTCGGGTTACCCTCAAAGGGAAGCCCATCAGACTAACAGCAGATCTCTCGGCAGAAACTCTACAAGCCAGAAGAGAGTGGGGGCCAATATTCAACATTCTTAAAGAAAAGAATTTTCAACCCAGAATTTCATATCCAGCCAAACTAAGCTTCTTAAGTGAAGGAGAAATAAAATACTTTGCAGACAAGCAAATGCTGAGAGATTTTGTCACCACCAGGCCTGCCCTAAAAGAGCTCCTGAAGGAAGCGCTAAACATGGAAAGGAACAACCGGTACCAGCCGCTGCAAAATCATGCCAAATGTAAAGACCATCAAGACTAGGAAGAAACTGCATCAACTGACGAGCAAAATAACCAGCTAACATCATAATGACAGGATCAAATTCACACATAACAATATTAACTTTAAATGTAAATGGACTAAATGCTCCAATTAAAAGACACAGACTGGCAAATTGGATAAAGAGTCAAGACCCATCAGTGTGCTGTATTCAGGAAACCCATCTCACGTGCAGAGACACACATAGGCTCAAAATAAAAGGATGGAGGAAGCACTACCAAGAAAATGGAAAACAAAAAAAGGCAGGGGTTGCAATCCTAGTCTCTGATAAAACAGACTTCAAACCAACAAAGATCAAAAGAGACAAAGAAGGCCATTACATAATGGTAAAGGGATCAATTCAACAAGAAGAGCTAACTATCCTTAATATATATGCACCCAATACAGGAGCACCCAGATGCATAAAGCAAGTCCTGAGTGACCTACAAAGAGACTTAGACTCCCACACATTAATAATGGGAGACTTTAACACCCCACTGTCAACATTAGACAGATCAACGAGACAGAAAGTCAAAAAGGATACCCAGGAATTGAACTCAGCTCTGCACCAAGCGGACCTAATAGACATCTACAGAACTCTCCACCCCAAATCAACAGAATATACATTTTTTTCAGCACCACACCACACCTATTCCAAAATTGACCACATACTGGGAAGTAAAGCTCTCCTCAGCAAATGTAAAAGAACAGAAATTATAACAAACTATCTCTCAGACCACAGTGCAATCAAACTAGAACTCAGGATTAAGAATCTCACTCAAAACCGCTCAACTACATGGAAACTGAACAACCTGCTCCTGAATGACTACTGGGTACATAACGAAATGAAGGCAGAAATAAAGATGTTCTTTGAAACCAACGAGAACAAAGACACAACATACCAGAATCTCTGGGACGCATTCAAAGCAGTGTGTAGAGGGGAATTTATAGCACTAAATGCCCACAAGAGAAAGCAGGAAAGATTCAAAGTTGACACCCTAACATCACAATTAAAGGAACTAGAAAAGCAAGAGCAAACACATTCAAAAGCTAGCAGAAGGCAATAAATAACTAAAATCAGAGCACAACTGAAGGAAATAGAGACAAAAAAACCTTTCAAAAAATTAATGAATCCAGGAGCTGGTTTTCTGAAAGGATCAACAAAATTGATAGACTGCTAGCAAGACTAATAAAGAAAAAAAGAGAGAAGAATTCAATAGACGCAATAAAAAATGATAAAGGGGTTATCACCACCTATCCCACAGAAATACAAACTACCATCAGAGAATACTACAAACACCTCTATGCAAATAAACTAGAAAATCTAGAAGAAATGGATAAATTTCTGGACACATACACCCTCCCAAGACTAAACCAAGAAGAAGTTGAATCTCTGAATAGACCAATAACAGGATCTGAAATTGTGGCAATAATCAATAGCTTACCAACCAAAAAGAGTCCAGGACCAGATGGATTCACAGCTGAATTCTACCAGAGGTACAAGGAGGAACTGGTACCATTCCTTCTGAAATTATTCCAATCAATAGAAAAAGAGGGAATCCTCCCTAACTCATTTTATGAGGCCAGCATCATCCTGATACCAAAGCCGGGCAGAGACACAACCAAAAAAGAGAATTTTAGACCAATATCTTTGATGAACATTGATGCAAAAATCCTCAATAAAATACTGGCAAACCGAATCCAGCAGCACATCAAAAAGCTTATCCACCATGATCAAGTGGGCTTCATCCCTGGGATGCAAGGCTGGTTCAATATATGCAAATCAATAAATGTAATCCAGCATATAAACAGAACCAAACACAAAACCCACATGATTATCTCGATAGATGCAGAAAAGGCCTTTGACAAAATTCAACAACCTTCATGCTAAAAACTCTCAATAAATTAGGTATTGATGGGACGTATCTCAAAATAATAAGAGCTATCTATGACAAACCCACAGCCAATATCATACTGAATGGGCAAAAACTGGAAGCATTCCCTTTGAAAACTGGCACAAGACAGGGATGCCCTCTCTCACCACTCCTATTCAACATAGTGTTGGAAGTTCTGGCCAGGGCAATCAGGCAGAGCTTTACTTCCAACTATGTGGTCAATTTTGGAATAGGTGTGGTGTGGTGATTCCTCAGGGATCTAGAACTAGAAATACCATTTGACCCAGCCATCCCATTACTGGGTATATACCCAAAGGACTATAAATCATGCTGCTATAAAGACACATGCACACGTATGTTTATTGTGGCACTATTCACAATAGCAAAGACTTGGAACCAACCCAAATGTCCAACAATGATAGAGTGGATTAAGAAAATGTGGCACATATACACCATGGAATACTATGCAGCCATAAAAAAGGATGAGTTCATGTCCTTTGTAGGGACATGGATAAAGCTGGAAACCATCATTCTCAGCAAACTATCCCAAGGTCAAATAACCAAACACCGCATGTTCTCGCTCATAGGTGGGAATTGAACAATGAGAACACATGGACACAGGAAGGGGAACATCACACACTGGGGCTTGTTGTGGGGTGGGGGGAGTGGGGAGGGATAGCATTAAGAGATATACCTAATGCTAAATGACGAGTTAATGGGTGCAGCACACCAGCATGGCACATGTATACATATGTAACTAACCTGCACATTGTGCACATGTACCCTAAAACTTAAAGTATAATAATAAAAATATAGAAAGGTTTTCTTAGGATATGGGAGAGCAGTTGTTATAAAGTAAAAACTACAAATGATTGGCCCATGAATGTAATCCAGCCCAAGACATGCTTTTATTTCAGCCCATACTACATTATAGAGAAATTTGAATAGGTGCCAGCACTTTACATTGTGAGAGTTCATCTAAAATTGCAGATTTATGGTTTCTCTTCAAGACAGAAAAGGTGTAGCAACCCTGAGCTACACTCTCACATAATCACAATTAGCTATAATTGAGTGATGGGTGACACCTTATACATGGCATAAGTTGTCAGTGAGTCAGAGTCCTTGCTGATCTGTTCTTCTATCTTGTAACTTAAGACTTTGAGTTTGAGATTTCTGGTACCTGAAAAGCTACAGTCTGAGTGGGCTTCAGAACTCAGTGATTCTCACCTCTGGCTTCATTTTATAATCACCTGGGGAAGATTTTTCATACTATAAATGCCTGAGCCTCTCTCCTGGAGGTGGGTGTGCTATCAGGCATCCTTATTTTATTTCTTATTTTTTAATTTTTTTTTTGAGATGAAGTCTTGCTCTATTGCCGAGGCTGGAGTGCAGTGGTGCAATCTTGGCTCATTGCAAACTCCACATGCCAGGTTCAAGTGATTCTCCCACCTCAGCCTCCCAGGTAGCTGGGATTACAGGTGCCCGCCATCATGTCTGGCTAATTTTCATATTTTTAGTAGAGACAGGGTTTCACCGTGTTGGCCATGGTTGGCCAGGCTGGTCTCAAACTCCTGATCTCAGGTGATCTGCCTGCCTTGGCCTCCCAAAGTGGTGGGATTACAGGTGTGAGGCAGCGTGCCTGGCCCAGGCATCCTTATTTTAAAAGATCCTCATGTGATTTTCATGTGTGGTCAATACTGAGAACACCTGCTTTAGTAGAATAGCATAAAGAGCCAGCAGCAAGTTGCTCTGCTCAGTAGTTGAGGGACCCTGTGGGCAGGGTGTTTTTTTTTTTTTTTTTTTTTTTTTTTTTTTTTTTTTTTTTTTTTTTTTACAAAGCTACTTCTATCCCAAATCTCTCTCCTTTCAGTCACAGGTCAAGGCATTGGAATAACAACACAAATAAATAGGATATATACACATTCCATTGGAGATCCTCTTCTTTGTTCAATGGAGGTTAGGCTTTCTGGTAACTGGGGCAAGATCAGGGTGGAAAGGACTCTTCTACCTCAGGTGTATACAGTACATAAATGAGGGTAGTGTATATAACAGTAAAGAAGAAGAGCATTGGATGGAAGTGAGACAAGAAAGCCAGAGAGGGGAGTCCAAGATGAAGAATCAGAAGCAGATATTGAAAGAGCCAGAGAGCATTCACTTGTTCTTTTGACAAATATTCACTGTGTTCCTATTCATATGTCTGACACTGCAATAGGCCCTGAGGACATATGATAAAAAAGACAAAGTATCTGCCCTAATTAGCTTATGTTCTAGCCAGAGAAATAGGCAATCAGAAATAGTTTGAAAAAATAAAAGCATGTATAGTCATGAGGCAATTACTTGGAATGAAAACAGGATCAATCATGCATAAAGTAATAGAGGTAAAAAAGAAACAGTCCTTTAAAAATTACATACATATGCATAGATGGGTGGTAGATGGATGGATGGAGACAGAGGGAGGGAGCAAGGGAAGGCAAAAGATGTGGGAGAGGACTAATATATCCTGTTATGCATTTTCAAATTATTTATTGAACATCTACGTGACACACATTATCTAAGTTTCTTAGGAAAAAAACAGTGATAAGACAGACACATTTCCTTCTCTACCAATTTTAATTATATTGATAGAGAGATATGTGTAGTCTAATAACTATAGTATAGAGTGTGTGGTGATGATGACAGTGGTGGCATTTAGCACTAGCTGTATCAGGCACTGTGCTAAATATTTCATTTGCAGTATCTAATATAATCCTCAAAATCATCTTGTGAAATAGGTAACTATCCATACTTGTGTCCACTTATAGATGAGGGCACTGAGCTAAGCATGGTTTATTTACTTGATCAAGGACACAGTTAGAAAGTGGCAGATGTAGTTCTGAAGCCTGTCTGGTCCCAAAGCCCATGCGCACAAGTCTGCGTGTGTATGTGGCGCAGAGGGATAAGAGAATGGGACCCAGGGCTGGTAAAGTTTTAATTAGGGCGAGGAGAATGAGTGATAACAAAACAGTTCTGGAGCTTAGATGTTTCTTTAAAAAGTAGGACCAGGTAAGAAAATTCAAAAAAAGACAGCAGTCATGCGAGGTTGTGCTGGGGCTTTGAGGAAACACAAAGATGCCCCAAGAAGGGGAAAGAAGAAATTTTACCAGAAATTCTTCAGAAAGACAGTCTGGTATAAAATTAATTCAGAATTGAACTTTTGTTACTCTGGATTCTGCACCCCGGTTGGGATAATTCAGTGATGCCCTTACTTTTGCTCTGTCAGTGTGGGTAAACAGAATTCGACTTTAATGATTCACTGTAGTTTCAGGCAGAATGACAAACGCATTGTGCCTCTAAAGCAGTTCTTTAGGTGCCCTCAGTTAATATCCACCTGATTTAACTGTGAATTTTATTGACAATATTTAGCTCAAGATGCAATAATGTGAGGTGACTGTCACATAAAGGTTGCTTTGGGGCTTCTTCTGCTTAGATATAGGAGGATTAACTAGGGATAAACTTCCTTTTAGAGTCCATGAACTCTGGCTGACTGACAGTCACTGAGAATGAAGCCACAAGGAAAGCTGATCACTACTCCATGAACCAAAGATAAATTTAGGTCTTTCATAATGCACTTAAAACTAATTTCTGTATTCTATTTAAAAGTTTCACACATTTAATCAGAAAACATATGCATTGAGTAATTATATTTTACTAACTGTGTAAAATGCAAATGTCGAACGTTCAAATGAACTGTTAGAAATAAGAACCTATGCATAAAACTATAATAGATTCAGAGAAAAGTGGGAAGAAGACTTAGTGCTCAGAATGCAATTGTGTATCCAAATTCACTTCTAATATAATATAATATTTATTTATATGAGTTTGAGGAATGATTTAATTATTTAATCTTCGTGGTGATAACCGGATTATATCTACACCTATTCCTTAAGAACAACATGTATTTTGACAGGGAGAAAGATTCCCTGAAAAATTTAATTTCCTCTGTAGGGATGGAATGAAAGCATTTTTTTCAGCATTGTTTCTTTCAAATATGAACCAGAGATTTTTACCAGAAATCAAGACAAATAACTGTTTTGCATCAGAAGAACGTAAAATAATATCAAGGATACATTCTGCTTCTTTAGATACTTTTAGAACAGAGCAAGTCCTGAATAAATAGCATACATGGTGAAATAGAGGAAAGGCAGTTAAGATTTTATAATACTTACTTGGTAAAAATCAATAGCATTGGCCAACAGAAACACAGAGACTCTTCATTAAAAAATACTGAAATCTATAAATGCTCATCTCCAGAGTAACCGCGTGTAACAAAACAACAGCTCATCCAGGCTGCAATGCAACAATGATATAATAGGATCAAAACCTTGCATTTAACAAAGAAAGTATGTCTCCAATTTCTGGAAAACAGTGATATATTTCATGTTACTCTAAGAATGAGATATGTGTCTTGATTTTTGACAGTTCCTAATTTGACAGCAGCTATTGATCTAAAAAATAAATATTCCTGTTAAAAGGGGTCTTTGCACTAATGTAAGTCTGAAAAATGATAGTGGAGAGCTGAGTCACTGCTAGTGATGATGCAGATTTGCATAGTCTGCACCAGGCTTTTCTAATCCCGAACTGTGTGTGGAAAGCGTGTACATTCTAGCTAGCAGGGACGCTGACCACTTGAAAAAGACTTACCAGTGGCTAAAAGGCAAAAAGACCAGGAAAAATGAACTAACATTTATTGAAGACCTATCATGTACAGGCATTTTCCAGGGTTGTTTATCACATGATCTTGCTTTTAGTTCTCACTACAGTGAAACAAAGCAAGTTTTTTCTTTTTTAACTAACATACAGTAAAATCGAGTGTGTGTGTGTGTGTGTGTGTGTAAAATTCTATGAGTTTGAACATGTGCATAGATTCATGTAACCAGCACAATCGGGATATGGAACAGCTCCATCACCACAAAACTCCCTTGGACTGACATTTTGAGGAAACACTGTCCCTCCACTTTTAACTGCTAGTAATGACCAATCTGTTCTCTGTTACTATAACTTTGTCTTTTCTAAAATGTCATATAAATGCTATCATACAGTATATAACATGTGAGACTGGCTTCTTTCAGTTCACTTGAGATTCATCTGTTTAGTTGTATAGGTCAATAAGTAGTTTGTTCCTTTTTGCTGCTGAGTAGTATTCCACTGTATGAATATACCACAGTTTGTTTACCCATTCACCTGTTGAAGTACCTTTGGGTTGTTCTTGTTTGGGGATGATTATGAATAGAGCTGCTATAAACACTTACGTGGAGGTTTCTTATGAATAGAACTTTTCATTTTTCATGAAAATATATAGTAGTGAAATTACTGGGTCACATGATAAATATGTTTAACTACATAAAAAGTTGCTAAGTTGTTTTCCAGAGCAGCTGTACCACATTGGGTTCTCAGAAGGTATTTATGAGAGTTCCAGGTGCTCTACATCCTTGTCAGCATGCAGTAGTCAGTTTTGTTTTGAGCTGTTCTGATAGCTATGAAGTTTTATCACATTGTCGTTTTAATTAGTTGTGTAATGGCTACATTGTTTCCTTAGTGCTGAGCATGTTTTGTTGTGCTTATTTGTCATTCTTATATTTTTTTTGGTGAAGTGACTCTTTCCCATGATTAAAAAATTTTTTTTTCTTGTTTTCTTTCTGGAGTTTTGAGAATTCTCTATATATACTAGATAGAAGTCCTTTTTTAGACATAGGGTTTACAAATATTATCTCCCTATCTGTAGTTTGTCCTTCATTCTCTTGATAGTAGCTTACATAGAACAAAAGTTTTACATTTCGATGAAGTCCAACTTACCATTTTTTTAAATGGATTGTGTTTTTGATGTCATGTTTTAAAACTCTTTGCCTAAAATCATGGAGATTTTTTCTAGTGTTTTCTTCTAAATGTTTTATAGCTTTTATGTTTTATATTTAGATTTATGATACAATTTGGGAGAATTTTTGTGTATGGTATGAGGTTTAGAACATTAAAAAAAATTTTTTGAGACACGGTCTTGTTCTGTCACTCAGGCTGGAGTGCAGTAGCATGATCACGGCTCTCTGCAGTCTTGACCTCCCAAGTTCAAGTGATCCTTTCCCCTCAGCCTCCTTAGTAGCTGGGACTACAGGTGTGTGTCACCATGCCTGGCTATATTTTCTGTAGAGATGGGGTCTCACCATGTTGCCCAGTCTGGTCTTCAACTCCTGACCTCAAGTGATCTGCCCAACTTGGCCTCCCAAAGTGCTGGGATTACAGGCATGAGCCATCATGCCCAGCCAATAACAATTTTTTTAAAAACATATGCTCCAGTGCTATTTGTTTAAAAATACTATCCTTTTGCTGATGAATTACATTAGATTTCTGTCAAAAATTAATTAGCTATAATTGTGTGGGTCTATTCTGCTAAACGGATAGATCTATGAGTCTTTTTGCCAATGTTATGTTTTCTTGATTATTGCAGTTTTATAGTAAGTCTTTAAATTGGTTAACATGAGTTCTCTGATTTGGTTCTTCTTTGTCAAAATTATTTTGACTGTTTTAATCCCTTTACCTTTTCATATAAATTTTAGAATCAGCTAATCTGTATCTACAAAAAATCCTTCAGGGATTTTGTTTGTAGTTATGTTAACCTACAGATCAGTTTGAGGAGAATTAACTATAGTGAATTTTCTGATTATGAACACAACACAGTATGGCTTTCCATTAATTAGGTCTTATTTGATTTCTTTCATCAGCATTTTGTAGCTTTCAGGATACAGATCCTGTATCTATTTTATTAGGTTTACAAGTAAGTATTTCCATTTTTTGAGCAGCTGTAAGTGATGTTAGATTTTATTTTTGGTTTCTAATTGTTTGCTGCTAAATTACAAATAAAAAGAATTTTTACATGTTGACTTTGCATCCTATGAATTTGTTAAACTCACTTTGTAGTTATAAGAGCATTTTTTTGGAGACCCATTGCGTGGTTTTTCTATGTAGACAATCAGGTAATTTATGAACAGAGACAATTTTGTTCCTGTGTTTCCAATCTGAATGCCTTTTATTTTTCTTTCTTGCCTTATTACCCTAGCAAGGGCTTCTAGTACTATGTGAATAGAAGTTGTGAAAGTGGACATTCTTGCTTTTTATGTTTCACAATTAAGTATGGTGTTTGTGGTAAATGCTCTTTATCAAGCTAATAAAGTTTGCTTCTATCCCTAGTTTGCTGAATGTTTAACCAAGAATAGATATTGGATTATTTTCAAATGTTTTATCTTCTTTAATTGATTTAATCTTTTTTCTTTAGTCTTTTAATTACATTGTATGAATTATAGTGTTTGCTTTTGAATTTCTTTATTTTATTATTTTATTTTTATTTTCATTTTTGAGACGGAGTCTCCCTCTGTCACACAGGCTGGAGTGCAGTGGGTGATCTCGGCTCACTGCAACCTTCACCTCCCGGGTTCAAGTGATTCTCCTGCCTCAGCCTCCCAAATAGCTGGGATTACAGATGCGCACCACCATGCCCAGCTATTTTTTCTATTTTTAGTAGAGATGGGGTTTCACCATGTTGGGCAGGCTGGTCTCAAACTCCTGACCTTAAATAATCCACCTGCCTCAGCCTCCCAAAGTGCTCGGATTACAGGCATGAGCCACCACACCCAGCTTTGGTTTTGAATTTCAACACAGTCTTGCATTCTTGGAATAAACCCCATTTGATCATTGTGAATAATTCTTAGTTTATGTTGCTGGATTGCCTTCAATCTTGCTAATAAGATTTCAGTGATTTTTCATCCATATTCATGAAGGAATATTTGTCCATAGTTTTCCTCTGTTTTACTATTTCTGTCTAGTTTTGATATCAGAGTAATGCCGGCTTTGTAACATGAACTGGGAAATATCAATTAGATTTAGTTGGCTGGTAATGTGATTCATTCTTCTGTATCCTTACTGACTTTGTCTACTTGTTCATTTGATTGCTGAGATAGGAGTGTTAAAACCTCCAAATAGAGGTGTACATGTGTCTATTCCTCATTTCAGTTGTATCAGTTTGTGATTCATGTATATCGAAGAAATGTTGTTAGGTGCATACACATTTAAATCATTGTCTTCTTGACCTTTTTGTCATTCTGCAATGTCCCTCTTTTTTCATGGTAATTTTTCCTTGCTCTGAAGTCGGTGTTATCTGATATTAATATAGCTACTACAGCTATCTTTTGATTTGTGTTTACATGGCATGGCATAGTCTCTCTTTTTTCATCCTTTTATTCCAACCTTTCTAAAACATTATATTTATCTTTTTTTTTTTTTTTTTTTTTTGAGACGGAGTCTTGCTCTGTCTCCCAGGCTGGAGTTCATTGGTACGATCGCAGCTCACTGCAACCTCTGCCTCCCGGGTTCAAGCGATCCTCCCACCTCAGCCACCCAAGCAGCTAGGATTACAGGTGTGCACCACCACGCCTGGCTAATTTTTAAATATTTTTATTAGAGACCGAGTTTCACCATGTTGGCCAGGCTAGTCTCGAACTCCTGACCTCAGATGATCCATCCACCTTGGCCTTCCAAATTGCTAGGATTATAGGCATGAGCCACTGTGCCTGGCTAAACCTTTCTAAAACATTATATTTAAAATGGATTTATTTTACATAGCACATAGTTGAATATCTTTGTTGTAATTGGTGTCTTCAGATAATTTACACATAATTATTAATATCTTTAGATTTACGTCTATCGCTTTCTAATTTGTTTCCTGTTTGTTTACTCTATATTTCATTAGTTTCCTCCTTTCTTCCTTCTTTTGGATTATTTAAATATATTTCTCTCAAATTGTATTTGACTACATATCTTCAAATAAATTTTTAAGTAGTTGCTCTAGGGATTAAATTTTTAGAATCCACTTAGAATTAATATTTTATTACTTCAATGGTAATACAGAAACCTTGCCACCACCATTAAGCTCCTCCCTCCATGTTGTAATTGTCATAGGCATTTTATTTGCAAACATTAAAAATTGCATCAGATAAGGTTATCCTTTTTGCTTTCAACTGCCAAATACATATTTAAATAATTTAAGAGGGGAGAAGAATAGTTTACTGTCTTTACTCAGATATTGTAGACATTTTGCCATTTCTGTTGCATTTCCTTTATTATTTATGTTCTGTTTCCTTTTTGTAAAATTTTTCTTCAGGATTTCCCAGCTAACAAATTATTAGTTTTCATTATTTTGAGAAAGCCTTATTTTACCTCTATTTTTGAAGTCTATTTTCACAGGACATAGAATTTGGAGTCAAAATATCTTTTCATTTAGAACTTTAAAATGTTGTTCCATGAATGGAAACAAAAACACAACATCCTGACTTATGGGATTCAGAGAGAGCAGTGCTTTGGGGAAAATGTATAGCTACAAATGCCTATGTTAAAAAAGAAGAAAAATCTCCAGTCAGTAACTTAAACTTTAAGAAATTAGAGAAACAGAAGGAATAACAATAAACAATAAAGATTAGAAGAGAAATAAAGTAGAGAATAGAAAAACAATATAAAAAATCAATAAAACCAAAAGGTGGTTCTTTAAAAAATCATTATAATTGGACACTTTGATAAAACTAGCTAGAATGACTAAGAAATGAAGAGAGAAGACCCAAATTACTAAAATCAGGAATAAAAGATGGGATATTATCCCTTATAGAACAAAAAGGATTATGTGAATACTATGTAGTATTGTATGCCAACAAACTAGATAACCTAGATGAAATGGACAAATTCCCAGAAAGAATTTGTCCATTTAATCTAGGAAACAGAAGGTAATACCTAAATAGACTTATAATAAATAAAGGAACTGAATTTGAAATCAAAAAAACTTCTCATAAAAAAAGTCCAGAACTGGATGACTTCACTGATAATTCTACCGAATGTTTAAAGAAGAATTAACAAAAATCCTTCACAAAAATCTTCTAAAATATGGAAAAGAATTGAATAGTTTTCAATTCATTCTATGACTATTACTCTGATACCAAAATCTGACAAAGACATCCCAAGAAGCCTACAGACCAATAACCCTTATGAATAAAGATGTAAAAATCATCAATAAAATACTAGAAAACCAAATTCAGCAACATCAAAAAAAAAAAAAAAAAAGACTATACACTGTGATTCATGGAATTTATCCCACAAATGCAAGGTTGGCTTAACTAGTGAATATCAATCTTTATTTACACTGTGTTAATAAAATAAAGCACTAAAATGATATTATCTCAATACATGCTGAGAAGGCATTTGAAACAATACAACACTGTTCCATGATTTAAAAAATACTCAACAAAGTAGAAATAAAAATGTACTTCCTCAAACTGAAAAAGAGCATCTACAAAAACCCCAAAGCTAACAGCACACTTAACTGTGTAAGACTGAAAGCTTTCCATATAAGATCAAGAACAACATAAAGACATATACTCTTACCATTTTAATTCAATACTGTTCTGGAGGCTCTAGACAGAACAACTGGAAAAAAAGATGAAATAAAAGGCATTCAGAATGAAGAAAAAGAAGTAAAATGATATCTATAACAGGAATACAGAAAATTCTAAAGAATACACACACACACACACACACACACACACTACTAGAGCTAATAAAGGAGTCCAGAAAGGTTGTAGAATTCAAGAGCAATATGCAAAAATCAATGTATTTCTATACACATGCAATAAGCAATTCAAAATAAAATTAAAAAGTAGTTCCATTTACAGTCGAATGAAAAAGAATGAAATACTTAAGAATAAATTTAATAAAATTGGTATTAAACTTATACTCTAAAAACTACAAAGCATTGTTGAAAGAAATTAAAGAAGGCCTAAAGAAATGGTAAGATATCAGTTTTGTTGGAGTGGAAGACAATTATTGTTAAGATGGCAATACACTCCAAATTAATCTATAGTTTTAATACAATTTCTATCAAAACCCTAGCTGCTTTTATTTTTCTTGGCAGAAATTGAGAAGTTGATTCTAAAATTTACAAAAATATGCAAGAAACCCATAATGGTCAAAATAATTTTGAAAAAGAGCAAAGTTGAGGACTCATACTTCATGATTTCAAAATTCACTACAGAGCTATAGTAATAAGATGTGGTAGCAGTGGCACAAAGACAAACATATAAGTCAGTGGAATAGAATTGAGAGTCTGTAAATAAGCCCATCCACTTATGGGCTTATTTTTGACAAGGGTGATGACATTTTAATAGGGGAAAGAATAGTCTTTTGAATAAATGGTGCTGGGACAACTAAATAGGCACATTCAGAAGAAGGAAATTGAATCCCTACCTCATATCGTTTGTAAATATTAACTCGAAATTGATTAAAGATCAAATTGTAAGAGCTAAAACTATAAAACTTTTTGAAGAAAATATGAAAGTAAATATATGTGACCTTGGATTAGTCAATTGTTTCTTAAATATGATGCCCAAAGCATAAACAAAAGAAAAAGTAGATACATTGGACTTAATCAAAAATAAAAATATTTGTGCATCAAAAGACACTACCAAGAAAGCAAAAAGACAACCCACAAAATAAAATATTTGCAAATCATGTATCTGATAAAGGTCTTTTATCAAGAATATATGAAGAACTGGTACAACCCAACAACAAAGGGACAACCCAGTTTTAAAATGGGTTAAGATTTGAAAATATATTTCTCCAGTAAAGATATACAAATAGCCAATAGACATATGAAAAGATGCTCAATATCATTAGTCATTAGGGAAATGCAGATAAAATAATCACAATGAAATGCCACTTTACATTCACTAGGATGACTGTAATTAAAAAGACAGACAATATTAAGTGTTGATGAGGATGAAGATAAATTGGAATGCTCTCACATTGGTAGTAGAAATGTAAATTAATGTAGCTGCATTAGCAAACAGTTTGATAGTTCCTCAAAAAGTTAAACATTGAGTTCCCATATAATCCAGAAATACCACTCATATGTATTTATTCAAGAGTATTAAAAACATGCATCCATACAAAAATGGATATTCATAGAAGCATCATTCACAATAGTCAAAATTTGAAAACACCCAAATATTCATCAATGAATGAATGAATAAACATAATGTAGTATGGTCATACAATGGAATACCACTTGGCCATTAAAAGGAATGAAATCCTGATAAATGATATAACATAGATGAAACTTGAAGACATTATGCTAAGTGAAAAACAGAGGTAATAGGTCATATTGTATATGATTATTTTACATGAAATGCCCAGAATGGGCAAATATATAGAAACAAAAAGTAAATTAGTGGTTGCCATTGGCTAGGGGGAGAAGGAAATAGGCATTGATTGCCAACGATATGGGGTTTCTTTTCAGGGTGATGAAAATATTTTGGGATTAGATAATAGAGATGGTTGCAAAACCTAGCAAATGCACTAAAAATCACTTAATTGTTCACTTAAAAAGAGTGAATTTTATGGTATATGAATATCTCCAATAAAATATTACAACTAATACTAAAATGTTCAATTTATTTCTGGCAACCATGGTGATATAGTTTATGTATTTTTCCTTACCAAAATCTTATGTTGAATTGTAATCCCCAGTATTGGAGATGGGGCCTGGTGGGAGGTACCTGGATCACTGGTGAATTTCTTATGAATGGTTTAGCACCATCCCCTTAGTGCTGTCCTTGTGATAGTGAGTAAGTTCTCATGAGATCTGACTGTCTAAAGGTGGGTGGCACCACTTTCTTGCTCCTGCTCTGGCCATGCGATATGCCTACTCCCACTTTACCTTCTGCCATGATTATAAGTTTCCCAAGGTCTCCCCAGAAGCCAAGCAATAGCCAGCACTGTGCCTCTTGTAAAGCCTGCAGAACTATGAGCCAATTAAATCTCTTTTCTTTATAAATTATCCAGTCTCAGTTATTGCTTTATAGCAATGCAAGAATGACCTAATTCACATGATTTCTGATGAGGAATCCGTGGTCATTTGCTTTATTGTTTTCTTATATAAAATGTTCTGTTTTTCTGCTTTCAGTAAATTCTTTTTTTCTGTTCAGTTTCCATCAGTTTGATTGTGTTGTACTGGGCATAGATTTCTTTGAATTTTTTTTCATTTGGGATTTTCTAAGCTGTAGGTGAATCTGTGGGTCTATGTCTTTCATTAGATATGAGAATTGTAGAATTTCTAGTGATACATCTTCAAGTTCACTGACCTTTTTTCTGTCACATTTATTATTCTGTTGAGCCCACTAGGGAACTTCAAAATTTTGGCTTTTGTATTTTTCAGTGCAAGGCCAAGATGAAAGATTTCCGCAGCAGAGAACAAGAAATGAATTATCTCATTCAAGGATGAGAGGAGAACATAGTTTATCTTGGATGAACTACTGTGCTAGAGAGCTAAGAAGGAATGAAGTGAAGATTTTCAAACCCCTGAGGGAGGGCTGTGCATTGCCTGAATGAAGAACCAACTTGGAAAATGTATCTCTGAGCAAGGGCTGGAATAGAATAACGTTAGGACAGAGAAAAAAGTTCTGAGGCAGATCACCCCTGCACTGTGAGAGGTACTGGTTTCTGAAGTTTAACATCGGTCCTGAAGGGGAAAGGAAAGAAGGAAACTAGAAAAGTAAGTTTTAAACTTAATTTTAAATTTTAATTGATAAACTGCTGGATTGATCTAAGTTAGTGTTTTGTTGTTAGATTTAATTCATAATAGAGAAGAAATTTAGTTTTAAGAAAAATATGAAGTCTTTTTATTTGCACACATGGATTTTTATCTTATAAATTTATACTCTCTGCCCAAATTTTTATTAAGTTTTAAAAATATTTGGTATCTACCATTATATATCTATATTATCATTCATTCATCCAATAAACATTTATAGAATGCAAGTTTTGACAAGTATATTGCTAGTAGGGTTACGAAATAAAATAAAGATTACCCCAAATAATTTATTTTAGTTTAAGTGTGCACAGATATTTAATGGGGCATACTTATATTAAAAATGATTCCTGATTGGTTTGAAATTTAAATTTGTAATTGGGTGTACTTTTTTTATTTGCTAAATCTGGCAAGTACTAAAATACAAAGAAAAACAAGCTGTATTCTCTGTCCTTAATGGATTCACAGGCTAGTGGAGTAAACATGCATAAAAATAATTATAAAGGCACATGATAAATTTAGTGATAGAGATAAGTAAAGATATAGAAAAACCGAAGGCTGGACACTTGATTCAATCTTGGAGGATAGAATGGGGTGATATAGAGATAGTTTCCTAGAAGAAGTGATGCTTGGATTAAATCATAAAGTGTAAATAGAATTTGACCATGTGAGAGGGAGGAATGAAAAAAGACATTTAAAGTTAAGGGAACTATCTGTGGGAGGTGGCAGCCACTATATTGTCTTCAGTGAAAGATAGGTACCAGATTTTGGAGAATCTCTATGCCAGGTTACAGAGATTTGATCTTGCTACTTGAATGGAGAGGAAGGCCTGAGGTAGCAGAGAAAGAACATATTAAGAAAAGGGAATAATGTGTGTATGTGTGTGTATGTGTACATATATCTATATATATTATCCATATATTACCCATATATACTTATATATATTATTATATAATAATATATATTTATATTATATACTTATTATAATAATATATATTTATATGTATACTTATATATTATTATATATTATATATTATATATACATTATATATAATATATACTTATATTATCCATATATTATACTTATATAGGTGTATGTATGTATACATATATATCTGCAACACACAAACACACACACACACACATCCCACACATACACACATTAGAACTAGCAGGACTTGGCGATTCATTTGAATATGGTAAGTGTGGAAGAAAGCAGAATCACACATCTCCAGTATCATATGTAAGGTACCTCTGTGAGATCTGTGATGGGTGTCTGTGGTAGGGTGAATTATATTTTCCCCCCAAAATATGTTGAAGTCTTTGACATGGTTTAAATGTGTTCCTACCCAAATCTCATCTTGAATTGCAGCTCCCACAATTCCCACATGTTGTGGGAGAGACCCAGTGGAAGATAACTGAATCATGGGGGTGGTTTCCCCATACTGTTCTCACAGTATTGAATAGGTCCCATGAGATCTGATGGTTTTATAAAGGGTTTCCTCTTTTGCTTGGCTCTCATTCTCTCTCTTGCTGCTGCCATGTAAGACATGCCTTTTCCCTTCCGCCATGATCGTGAGGCCTCCCCAGCCATGTGGAACTGTAAGTCCATTAAACCTCTTTTTCTTTATAAATTACCCAGTCTCAGGTATGTCTTTATTAGCAGTGTGAGAACAGATTAATACAGTTCTAAGCTCCCATACCTGTGAACATGACCTTATTTGAAAATAGGGTGTTTGCAAATATTATAAAGTTAAGATTATGTCATACTTGATTAGGGTGGGCCCTAATCCAATATGACTGATGTCTATATAAAAATAGAAAATAGACATACAGGGAAAAGAATGCCATGTGAAGACACAGAGACACAAAGAAAGACAGCCATATGGAAATGGAAGAGATTGGAGTGATGCGTCTGTAAAACATGGAATGGCAAAGATTGCTGGCCATCACCAGAAGCTAAGAAAGAGGCATGGAACTGTTGTTCCCTTAGAACCCTCAGGAGGAATCTATGCTAACCCTAAGTTTAGCGTTCTAACCTCCAGAACTGTGAGAGAATACATTTCTGTTGTTTTAATCCACCCAGTTTGTGGTACTTTATTATGGCATCTCTAGGCTATTAATATAATGTATAATGAGCAGTTGGCTGTATAAATCCAAAGCTAAGGAAGGGAAATGAGCTATAAATGCATATTTGTGAGCACTAATAATAATAATGGTAATAGCTCACTTTCGTAGAGCTTACTCCATTGCAGGCTCTTTTACACGTATTAACTCATGTAATCTTCACAACAAACCTATTACATAGGTACTATAATCATTCCAAGTTTCTAGATGAGGAGGCCTAAGCACAGAGCACTGAAATGACTTGTGTAAAGTTGCATAGCTATATAGAAGGTGGTAGTGCCATAATTCAGTTCTAGGAACATGCTTGCTCTAGCATCCATGCTCTTGGCATTTTGCTTTCCTGCTTGTAAGTGTGAACTGGTACCAAAAAGAAGGTGGGATTATACCCAGAGGTAGATAATGAGTATTAGCTAGTCAAACTCCAGAAATTCACAGTACTTTCTCTTTTGATTTCTTCAATTTAAATAAAATAAAATACTCAACTGTTCAGTCATCCTTGCAGCTCAGATGGCCATGTGAGACATTTCTTATGGAAAGCCTTGGAAAAGAATTTTCATTCTGGAAAAAAGGAAAGTCTCAAGACTAGAAAGTCTTTGTGTTTCTCCCAAAACCCTTACCCAATCTTCCTACCTGGATGAGATGCATGCATGCAGCACCCATCCTGTGGTCGTGAAGATGGAAGACAAATACTAAGTAAAAGTGGAGCAGAGAGAGGGATAGATCCCAGATCCCTGATCAGATCCTTAAATAGTTAGCTCTGGCTGTCTACAGCCGGGCCTTTTGTTATGTAAGAAGAATGTAGCACTATCAATCTAAACCATTATTATTCTAGGTTTCTATCACTTGTACCTGAAGGCAATTCCAACTGATACATTGAGAGAGTATTTATAGTGAAAGAAGCACTGAGGAAAGCTGACCCAAAGGAAGGGACCAGGGAAGAAAACCAGGGAAGGAGATTGAGAAAGAATGATTAGGGAGCTTCAAGGAGAACTGGAAAGTGTTGTGTTAAGAAATCAAAGGAAGTAGAGAATTTTTAAAAGACTAGTGATAAAAATGGCAAGTGCATCAAAGAGATGTAATAAGATAAAAACTGAAACATATGCAATGGTGTAATCATTGAGAGGTCATTGGTGACTTTATTAGAAAATTATTAGAAAAAATTTCTGTGCATTGTTGGGGAAGACATTTGATTGCACTGTATTGAGGAAAGATGTGGAAAAGTTAAGGAAATAAAAACAGCAAATGTAAAATAACCTTCCAAAAATTTTGGATGAACCAGGGAAGAGATGTTGGAGGGTAGCTAGAGGGAGAGAAAGTCAATGAAAAACTTTATTTCCTGCCCAGTTGTGAGAGACTCAAACATGTTTATAGGCTGGGAAAGAAAGAGCAAGTTAGGAGAGCAGGGAAGTATAATAGGGTGGAGTCCCTCCAGAACTGGGAGTAGATGGGGTTAAGGAGATTAGAAGAGACACTAATCTTGAACAGGACTGAAAGACTCTTGTCCACTGAGACTAGAGAAAATTAAATAGACAAGGGTACGATTATAGCTAATTCTAATGATAAGAAAGCAGAAAATGAAGAGAGAAAGATTATGTCAAAGGGCACAATTTTCTAAATTACAAAGAAGGCAAGAACATTTACTTCAAGTGTGGGGGTATGGTTCAGAATAACATATGAGGAGAGTAGTAGGGATTTAGCTCCTAGTTGAAGGGGGTCTTTGTCCATTGTCTGTTGCTTATAACAGAATATCTGAACCAAATATCTGAAACTTTTCTTCATAGGTTTCAGGAATCTGAAAAATCCATAAACAATCTGAAGGAATCAGAAATCTATAAAGAAAAGAAATTTACTTCTTACATTTATGGGGTCTGAGAAGTCCAAGGTCAAGGGGCCACATCTGATGAGGGCCTTCTTGCTGGTGGGGACTCTGTAGAGTCCGAAGGTGGCACAGGGTATTATATGGCAATAGGACTGAGTGTGCTAGCTCAGGTGTCTCTTCCTCTTCTTCTAAAGTCATCAGTCCCATTGAAGCTCCCATCAGAGCCCTCATGACCTAATCACCTTTTAAAGGCCCTACTTCTCAGTACTACCACATTGGAGATTAAATTTCAGCATGAGTTTTGGAGGGGACAGATATTCAAAATAGCAAAGGGAATCAACAAAGAAGCTAATCAAGGGAAGCTAAGCATGATGGGCAGTGCAGAGGGCCACCTATAGTCCAGGATTATACATACATTTTTATATTTCTGGCTATTTGCCCAGGTGTGTGCATTTCTACCAGCAGTGAATAGTGACCTGGGCATGAGGAGAAGAAGTTGAGCTGTGGCAATGATCTGTAGTCATCCTCCTTTGGGACTTTGCTGGGAAGGTGTGGGGGCAGCACAGAAATACAAAAAATTTGATAATGCTGATGAGACAATAAAGCAGAAGTTCATCAAGGGAGTCTAAATCTATAAAAGGGAGGAAGGCCAAGAGGCATGTGACAGCCTGGAAGACAACTAAGACACTATGGGGTTGGAGTTCAGCCAGGAGGTCAAAATCAAGACGTATGGTGTTTACAAAAATGTGAGACTTGGTAAGTTAGGAGGTGCAGATCATAGAACAGACAAGTGCAGTCAAATGCTCCCTAGGGTGGACCAGTACTGGGCAATAAATAGAATGATGTGCTCTGAAAGTGAGTGCTGAAGTTCAGTAAAGTGATAGTCTTTAATAGAGTTAACATAGTCCAGTAAATAGAAAGTCAATTGTTGAATGGATTAGCTTCATGGACATTGAAATCTAGGATGATGTATAATCTGGGATAGTACATAATCTATTATTGAGTTGTATTCGAAATAAGAAAATATTATAGATTTGTTTTTTTAATTCCAACATGTAAATATTTCTACCAAAATCTCCATGATTTTCAGGATTTCTGCCACCTAAACGGTTTGTTATTCTTTGGCATAAAGGTAGAGTGAGATCAAGGATGGAAAGGCATCCTTGAAATCGGATTGTAAAAGCTTTTATTCTATCTCAGTGTTTCTCGATTTTTTTCTCCCATTATTGCTTCCCTAAGGCACTTTTTAGATAGACATTTTTTCTCTAATCTTCCCCGCCTTCCCCCATGAAAATTTAATACCACAGTTATATTGTATATCTGTTTATGTATTGTATGTATATCTGTTCTTTATAATAAAAGGAGTAAGAACTGTCTTATCTCTCCTCCCTTCCCCAAAACAATTTTTGCCTCTTTGGGAGCAGTATTGCGCTATTGAGAAGAAGCGTCCTAGGTTTGGACATTACTTGGAAGGAAATAGGAGCCCCTGAGGATATCTAGGAAGGGACTGATATGGAAATGCTGGTGTGGCTCCTCTTATAATTTGAAAGATCCTCTCTTCTGTAGAAATTAAAGGATTGTAAATAAACTCAGGCTCACATCAAAAAGTGGCACTGGCAAATCTCTCACAACACAGTCAGTCATAAGACAAGATTTAGAAACAAACATAAGGCCTATTTCAGGTAGAACTACAGAGGCCTCCTCTGCTTGTCTTCTTCCAAGCCAAGAACTCAGAATTTGCCTTGCAGAACCCCTTGTGGATAGTTGTGATCCTCAGCATGGATCTAGGGGCAGGGGGCAGCCAATAACTGACATCCAAGGATGTCAAAGGGCACATTCTGAGATGGCATCCCTACAGAACTGATGGCCTGCCTCTAATGGCTGGCTCATTGGTACAGTGAGGACCTATCCCTATCTTTTAAATTGAGGGCAAAAATGGCAGGAAAGAGAGGGGAAAAGTCTCTAAAGAATGTATCTGATTCTCTTGGCCTTACTGGAATAACCTACATAAGGGTCAGGGTTTTCCTCTCATGATGATCAGGGATAAGAAAGACTACAGTCATGACTCTATCTATGCCCTGGATGAAATTTGGGATAAAGCCAGATCATTTTATTGCATTGTGAATAGAGGACAACAGGTGCTTTGTTTGGTTTTCTTTTAGTGTGCCTTGCTGCCCCATTGGTTTTCCCCAAAGCTCAAATGTCATGGATTATTGTGACTAGGTGGGCTATGTTTTTTTTTTTTTATCCTCTAAAAAGACATTGAAAGAATTCACTATTATCACTGCAATTTCAGTTTGTAAAGGCTTGGGGGAGATGATAGTATCAGTAATCATGCCAGTAAGAGTATAGGAAAGGTCATTATCTAGCAAACTCTTACCTGGAGGAAGATTAGAGTAGATTTAATCTTTGCGAAATGCTGACCCCAGGCCCAATGGCCTTGGGAAGAAAAAGGGTAATCCTTGAAGCTAGCAAGTTGCTTTTCTTCAGCCTCTCAGCAGTCTGATTAGATTAAAAGGCACACCTTGACTTTCTGGTCAGCCATTGCCACTTCCTCAGCACAGGTGGAGGATTGCTATGTGTTGGGTAGAAATAGGTGATGCCACAGAGAGGCCCCCTGAACCCGAACTCTTTGTGAAGGGGGAAGAGTTTCCTTTGTTCAGTCAGAGTTCAAAACAATTCACCATGGAAAGTTGTTCGGAGAGCCATTCTGTTTCCTTTCTGTTTTATGTCCATCAAGGCTTTTCTTTTAGATAGAAAGAAAAGCTTAAGAAAATGTTCTTGTTCAGTCTTTTCTTTGCATTCTAGTCAAGCTGTAATCTTGACAGAATCAGGTTGACTTGTGAAATTAAGTGAAAAATGGTTTGCAGAAAGATATAATGTTCCAAAGTGCATGTAGAGTGGCATGAGAAAGAGATTGGAAGATGACAAGAATGTAAAGAGGACCGAAGTTGCTTCAGCTGGGTGTTGTTTTTTGGTTCTTCTCTATCTCTGATTGCCATCCTCAATACAGCAGGGTAGAGAGAGAAGGGAGTAGTCAGCCCCATCCCAGCCCAGTATTTCCACCAGTTGTGCTTAGCCCCAGTGCCCCCTCTTGGTATGGGGTGGGAAAGAGATGGGGGGAGGGGGGGCGGGCACAGAACTCACCTGTGACAGAGAGGAGACCACCCTTCTAAAAACTTTTGAGGGCATGTAGAGAATGAGAAGGGCTTGGCAATGGAGACTTGTGAATTAAAGGTAAGAATATCCAGGCAACGAAAATAACTCTTTTGAGTTGAGAAATCCGTAGATATCAAAACTTTGGGGGAAGGGGCTCATACCATCAATTCTGGACAGGGTAAGGGCAGGGAGTGGGTACTGAGACCAATCACACTTTGTACTTTTCAAACAAACACAAACACAAATCACAAAGTTTAAGTGTGTTTTCACCAGTGTAATCTAGGTTATCTGAATGTTAGGAACAGCCTTGAAAAGTGAGAAAGGGAGCCTGTATTGAAAACAAGGGGCAGTTTTCTCCCCTTTGCCTTGGTGTGCTTGGGGAGTGCTGCTTGCATTGGTATATCTCAATCATGTTGCACTGATAAACTCCCCTCCTTAGTTTTCTCCACCACCTGCTGCCTCACCATTTACTCCTGAGCCTGGATACCTGTTTCTTCAGTTCAAGGGCAAGGTGAGGGTTCCAAGGAAGCTCACTTTAAGTTTCTTAATGCCTTTGAAAGTCAGGCCCCTCCCCTTTTGTGCTTAGAAAACAAAGGTTGGCAATTAAACTTCAAGAGTCATGAGGCTGGGCAAAAATAAATGGAAAAGATTTAAATGAGAAAAACAAGTAAGTTTCTGCTTTCTCAGAATGATCAGGCTCTGCAAGCTGATTCTCATCAATGTGCCCTGTTGGCTGTCATTTCTCAAAGGCCCATCCCAGTCTCCACATTGATACATTCAGTCTTTCAGGACAAAGCAGTGCTGTCTTTGTGAGCCGTGCTCTACTGCCAGCTGCCTGGGAGCTGCCCCACTCAAGGCCACTGAGCAGACAAACAAAGCTTTAGGAAGAGGTGCATCTGGATGTTTTGACCTCTCTCCACCATGTGAGGCTGGCTGTATGTTCCAAGTTGATGGAAGTTGAAGAACACTGACTCAGACTAGAGTTTCATGGCAAGGTGAGGGTTCTCCTCATCCCTCCCAATCAGCAAGCTAGACCTTACTCCCAAAAGCAAACTGGGCAGTCATAAGAAAATCACTCAATCCCTCTGGATCTCAGTTTTCTCCTCTGTAAAATGGGCATATGACTATCTGCTTTGCCTTCTGAGCAGCGTATTAGGAAGGCCAAAGGAGGGAATATTTAAGAGGTATTAGGGACAACTTTCAAGTGCAATGTCAGGAGTATGAAGAGAAGACTCTCTACCTGCCTATCTCTCCTTCCTGAGACCTCAGGCCTGAAATACCTTTAAAAGGAGGCAAGCCTTAATGCTTAACAACAAGATGACATTTGAAGTGCAAACACTCCAGGGAGAAGATATGCAAGGGCACACTTATACCTAGGAGTGAGTGACTATATCAGCGATGTCTCTGGTAACCAAGTTTGATGGAGGAAGGAGAGAGAGAGATAGAAGGAAAGAAAAAGAGAGAGAGAGAGAGAGAAAGAGAGCTCCTGCAGTTGGCCAACAGATAGAGGATATGAGTGCATGGGGGAAGGCAATGATAGGGAAAAGCTTAAATTCCAGAATAACCTTCAATAATTTTACAGTTTGGCTGGAGATGGTTCCTGCCATTCAGGGATTTTCTTCAGAGGTACAGATTGAAATCAATTAAGTGAGAAGAAAGACATATTTTACCCTATTCTGTTCTTTACTTTTATACCATGTAAAGAGACAGCTTATTAAATTCAACCAAACTGCAGGCTCATGAGCATGGGGCATTGTTCTTGACACTGAATCTATGTCACTGGCTGTTACCTACATTTTGCTCTTTAGGACTCATCCAGACAAATAAATTCAGTGTGGTTAAGTCTTCAAAGCATTGCTTGCCTGATGGTTGTGGTTCCCTCTAATCCAGAGCTTCCTAACCCCTGTACCGCTTCACAATGGTGGTCTGCGAGAAGGCTACATATGTGCAAGATGGCAAGTCCCTCAGCTCTCTGCAGCTCTGTGGGGTCTGGAGCAGCCTCTCACCTTAAGCATCCTATTACTGACCATAATGAGCCATACCTTTATTATACTAATTTACTTGTGCCATTGTGTGAAAAAATAAGTTGGAAAGCATTATTGTAATTTGTTTTCTACAATATCTAAAGACAACTTTCTAAATGAAAATCACATTTCATCATTACCTTTCAATGACTCCTTATCACCTGTAGAATAAAGTTCAAACTCCTCGCCATTTATGAACAATTCCTGTATGATTTGGCTCCTGCTTTAGCCCCTAGTCCTGTCTTCTGATCATCTTAAGCTACTTGCTGTTTCTTGATTGCACTATTTTATTCTTAGCTCCACTTTTTTTTTGCATGCTGTTCCCTCTCCTTGAAATGGCCTTTTTTCCTAGTTCTCATGGGGATTTCCTCTCTTCTTCTGAAATTTGTCTTCCATATTATCTCCTCTGGGCAAGTGCCTCGGACCTGCTTAGGCTCTGCTAAGATCACCATGCTGTCTTGCACACACCTATCTTATAGCACTTATCTTACTACTGTGACTCTAGGCTGACCTGGCTGTTTCACTCTGTTATAATTAGCCCCAGGAAAGCAGGCTCTATATTTCACTCATCTTGTGTCTTAAAAATTACAGGTGTTTAATGAGTACTTACTGGAAAATAATTAATCCATCTATGATGGTAAAGAGAAACAATTTGGTTATAGAATGAAAACTGATTAACAATGGTTAATCACAAAATTAATATTAATAGTCATTACCTTTTATTGGGAATCTACCCCTTGGCAAAAACTATTGGTAGGCTTTATATTCTTATGTTGTAGTCCTTTTGATAACACTACAAAGTAAGAACTACTATTCCCAATTTTATAGGTGAGGAAAATGAGGTTGAAAGAGACCAGGTGACTTTCACAAATTCACATAATTTCTTAACAGCAGAGATGAAGTTTGGACAAAGTATTCCTGACTCTAATGCTAGATCTCTTTCTCCTCCCAACCCATGGCTTTCAAATGAATATTGAAATATATTTTGAGTACACATTCCTTACCTGGACACATCAATAGTATGATCATGAAGGTTTTCTGTCAACCAAGAGATGCCCAGTGCAAACATTGTTTCTGGGTGTTTCTGTGAGGATGTTTCTGGATAAGACTCACATTGGACTCAGTGGGTTCAGTAGATTGCCTTCTCTAACGTGAATGGGCATCATCTAATCTGTCGAGGTCCTGAATAGAACAAAAATGTTGAGGAGGATAAATTCATCCCTTTTGCTTCCTGCCTGCCTGCTTAAGCTGAGACACTGGTCTTCTCTTAACTTTTAACTGAGATTTACACCATCGATTCCCCTGCTTCTCAGGTCTTCAGATTCAAACTGGAACTGCACTACTGGCTTTCCTGGGTCTCCAGCTGGCAGATTGTAGATTGTGAGACTTCTCAGCCTCCATGATCATGTGAGCTAATTTCTTATAATACATCTCTTCCTATATGTATATTCTATTGCTTTGGTTTCTCTGGAGAACCCTGACCTAATACAGATATATATCCATACCTGGGTTTCTTTGCCCTCTGTCTCTAATGTGTCTTTTGCCCCTCTCACTCCTTATTTTTCCCTACTCTGGCCAACCAAGCTCAGCTTCGAGTTCTGCTACCTTTGGATCTGGCTATAAACTAGGCAGAAGGCTGGGGGCCCACTGAGTTCTCGATTGTTTCACCTATAATTCTCCTGCCAAGAGCCTCTCATGGAAAAACTGAGCATGGGAGTTTTCAAAAATGGAAGCAAAGCAGAACAAGGCATGTTTGTAAAGGGAGAATAAAGAGACTTGCATTAGTGCAGGGTGGCTTTTGAGAACATTTAGACTGAGCAGGAGAGGAGGGGTGAATTGTGGCCTGGAGGCAACGAAAACGAATGGGGATGAGAGGATATGTTCGAGGGATAGTTAAAAATGAGTCAAAAGTTTTAGATGTATAATTAGGTACGAGGCTTTAAAGAATCCTTTATATATTCATTCTCTAAAATATATAACCTAATATGTGTCATGAGGGGAACAAAGGGACAGTTAGGACCAAAATCCTGCCTTTTTGGTGCTCATAGTTCAGAAAAGCAGATGGCATTAAGCATGCCTGCTGGGCTTAAAATGTCAGAGGAGATGTCTTCACCAAGGGAGGGGAGAGCAGAGGAAGCAAATCTGCCTGGGATTCTGGGAATGAGACAGGAAAAGGTATGCAGGGAATATCTTGGAGATCTCCACAGATAAATGTGAGTATATTTGGCTGTGCATAAAAGGATGAGCAGAAATTCCCTATCCAGAAAGATGGGCAGTGTGTTCTAGGCCAAGGGCAAAGTTAACTTTGATGAGACTGGGAAGAGTGAGCGGCTTGGTGTTGCAGGAGCAGAGTGGGTGGGGGACAGAGGAAAGAGACACTTGAGAGGGGAGTTGGTGTGAAGAGCTGCCTTTTATGCCCATCGAAAAATGTGGAGAAATGCCATGAGAGATGAAGTCTCATTTAAGTGTTTTATCTGGGTTGGGGAGAGAGGAGGTGCCATGGCCAGATTTATGCTCTTTCATACAGATAATTCTGACTACAGTGTAGAGATAGACTGTAGTGGGCAAAGTTGAATGGTGAGAGAGCCTCCCCTGAGGTCAAGCGCATGGAGGACATAGTGGTTGTTCTGTTCATAGAAAGGGGAGTGGACTGGGGGGACAGTGTGGTGAAACAGGGCGTCTCCTGTTTTAGCTATGTGGACCAGACATACTGAGAGCTGGTCAAATAAAGAGGCAGCCACCTGCCATGGAACTTTTCCTGCATCTACCACAAGCCTGCATAGTTCAACATCACATCTTCTAAAAATCTTCTCCAGTATCTCAGAAATTGCTTTTTCCTTTACGCCATTATGATGGGGAGATGGGAAGCAACTCTGCTAAATTAGGAACATGAAAATAAAATTTTAAATTAGGAAAAGGATAAGATATCCTTCTGTAAAAAAGGGTAAATTCTTTCCACTTCTAAGAAATAAAGACAAATCTGTTTTGATGGGACTAGAGATAAAGAGTAAGAAAAATGCCATCCAGAATGAGAGTTGGGGCTATGCAGGTGTCAGATAATGTGAGAGCACCTGAGAGGCAGGGTCAGAACAGTTGCATGAGGAGGCCAAGAAGAGTGCATTTGGGAGCAGGGTTTGCATGTTGATATTTTGTAAACTGAGTCATGCAGGAATTCTCATGTTTTTATGTTGCTTATGCCCTTCATATTTAATATGTCATTACCCAGTGACAACAGCCAACATTAACATGGTGCTTCCTATATGCCAAGCATGGTACTAAGTGTTTTTACCTTTATTAGCTTATTTAATCCTCTCAGTATTCTATGAAGTAGGAACAATCTCCATCCACATTTTATAAGTACAAAAACTGAGGCCCATAGCAGATAAATCCTGGGAAGTGGTGGTCTCAAGATTTAAACATGGGCTGTCTGGCTCTAATGCTGACTCTTTTAACTACTTAATATACTGTCTCTGCATACTAAAGTTCAGTAAGACTTTATGTGAAGAACACTTGAATTGTAAATCATTTATTTCTAGGTGGGGATACTACATCCACCGATATTCCATAAAAGTAGATCAACTGGCACAGATCAGGGAAAAGGAAGGGATGGAGTTTCAACATCTAGTTGTTAGTTGACTGCATATTTGTCACCCTCATCATGTTTTCAGCCTCTTGAGGATCAAGGATCCTATTTCTTCTGTTTCCCTGTGACAGCTGGTAAAGGATTTTGCAAAAAGTAGGTGCCTTATAAATGCCTGTTAGTCAATTTTTCATAATTTCCCACTCTTGTCAGACTCAGCAAGCTGCAATTCCTCCCATGGTGTGGAGTTGCTGCTGGGGAATAGCTGCCCAGCCAAGGACAACATTTCCAGCCCCCTTGTTCCTGCTGGGGCTGTTCAGAATTCTGGCAATGGAATTGGGTCGAAGAGTCACCCACACAAATAGAGATTTTTTTGGAAGGAAAATTAATTTTTGTTACATGATGCTACTGTAATTTAAGGGGACTGATTCTTACAGCAGCTAGCCTACCCTTATTAACACACAGTGGTTAATAAGGTTCTTCAAATGGAACCCTATTAATGGAATCAGTTCTTTAAATGGAAAACTGGAGTCCTGCTTTATGTATGGCCTGTGGCCATGTGGCTTGACTGGAGGCAGAAACCCCTCTGGGGACTTGTCTTTGTCTGGATTAGTTCAGTTGTCACTATCTTGTCCTTATTAAGCCATTAGGACATATGAGAGCCATGTTCTATATGTTGGAGAGAATGGCAGCCCCAGAGCCCTTCTTTGACAGACAAAGGGCCATTGTATAACCAGGCATTACTTTATTCCTTCCCAGTAACTGTTCTGCCTCCTGAGCTCTTTTTTGGCCTGCCCTGTGAGGGAAACAGGTGAGGGAAATTTTTGTTTTAATCCACTGTCCATTCTTCTCCCCAGGTGTTTTCGCCTTTAAAATGCTTTTGGTCTTTGAATTCAGACCGATTATAGTTTTTGCCAAAAGAATAATCATCTACTTGCAGCTCAGCTGGTCACTTCATTTCTCCAGCAGGCCGAGGAAAGCATTATTATTAGACAATTTTTCTTCTCTCTAAGGGGAAAGAGCAGTGATTTGTTCCTCTGTTCAGGTCTCAAAAGAAGGTGAAAAATATACTTTTCCTGGTGGCTTTTGTCTGAACAGCCCGCACAGTGGTGGAAGGAGCCGTTGTTGCCTGGACGGCGGGTTTATTGATTGAGATCATATATGACGGGGCCTCTCTTGACATAGCTCTGCAGCTGGTGCTCCCCACGGCTCCTCAGCAAGTGTCTATTATGAGTTTTCACAGAAGGCTCTGGGAACCATAATGGCTTAGTTGGCAGGGAAAATCTCCATATTCTTTATACTTTCCTACTGAGCTCTGCTTCTGCAATATATCTTTATCACCCCTCAGTAATTATTTCTTACTCTCAAACAGTACATTGTCTTTACAAAGTGATTCCATGTGGATCATCCCATGGGATTCTCACAAAATCTTGGTGAAGGAAGTAGGGCTGACAATATTGCCCGTAATTTATAGAAGAGGGAACTGAGGAAAAATAAAATAATTTACTCAAGGTAACACAGCTTCCAAGCTGCAGAGTAGCAACTAGGATCTCTTACACATTTTTTTTTCACCTCATTGTGTCGCTTCTTATGGAATACGAAATTAATGCTTTGGTTATGTATGTGAACTTCCTTTAATTGGAGTCCTAAAACTCAGCAAAGAGAAAAATCCCAGCCTAACTATTACATTTCCATTCACAAAACTGCAACTAGGTGTGACCAAAGTGCTTCAGGGTAATGTATATGCATTATTATAAGACAGTGAAGTTGTGTAAGGGAAATGCCATTTTTTTCCCTAGTAGAATACACAAATAGAACACACACAATAGAATACACACACAATAGAACACGGAAATATTTATGATGAAACAATGTCTAGGACTTGCTTTAAAATAATGCAGTAGAGGAGGATTTGGGGAAAGTTGGTAAACCTAGATGAAACAAGATTAACCATTTACTGATAATTATTGAAGCTGGGTCTTAGGTACATTGGGGTTATTATGTTATTTGCTGTACATTTTTTAATATGTTAAAAATTTCAAAACAAAATGCTAAACCTATAAAGATGCATTGATAGGTAGAGAAACCCATGTCTTTGAAGTCTTTAAGCACAAGTAGCAGATCACTTTGTGAGTATATTAAAGAGAGTGTTAGATGAGAAGATCCCTGCAACCACTAGAACCATTGCTGACTGCTATTTAATGTTTATTTTGGAGAGAAAAACTTCCTAATAGTTAACTAAGTAACAAAGACAGTAAGACCATCTTGCCCCTATAAACTTTTGTGAACAATGCTTTATTAAGTTTTTAATTTGCACCAAGATATTTTTATGAGCTGGCCATGCTGCGTATTTGAAAGATACATTAGTGCAAAATGGACCATTAGAGATCCAGTCCTGAGAACTTTTATTCCTGACACAAGTCCCAAATGCCCAGGTGGGAGGAAGCAACTGGAGGGAAAAGAAAAGCCTCCATGAATGTGGAAGGGAAAAGAAAAGCCTCCATGAATGTGGAAGGGAAAGAAAACGGGCCACTTAATAGACCACGTATGAGGAACAGGCAGGATGGGGGCCAGGGCAGCGCTCTAGAGGTTATGACTAAAGAGGTGAAGATGGAGACACTGTGGTAAGGGTACTCTTCACTACCAGCCTTGACTACCAGTGACCTTGAGCAGATGGCACGGCACCTCCAGACATGTGGGGCTCCAAGTCCCCAGAGCTAGTTCTGCCAGACAGGGCTGAACCATTTTAACACATTGCTTATCTCATCGCCAAAACAGGGATTGGAAATCTCTGGCAGATGGCTGTATGCAGCTCTGTGCAAGTGCGGTAGGCACCAGGGGTGAGAGGCTGAGCCCTAAAAAAGCTAAATTCTAAGCTCCTATGAGTTCTTAGATCCTTGGTGCTGGAATTTAAAAGGATGATTATTTATGAAAATTGTTAATCCAGCCACATACTCACCTTATGTTCTAGGAAGCTGTGCATTTGCACAGTCAAGAAGAGAGCTAAGGTTAGCTCAGCAGGTTAGGAAACAAGATTTAAATAAAAAACCATTCAAATCTTTTTTATTTTTGTTTTTTCTTTTGCCCAAATGCATTTTTCCCTTTTACTTTAACCCGTGAGAACAACATTTTCTTCATTTTTTATTTTCCCCCTAAACAATTAGTTTTAATTGAATTGAATAATCCTATTAGAGACGTAGCATCTGGTTTTCTATTTTGACAGTGACTTTTGTAGACAGTGGTTTCTGAATTTAAACTGTGCCAAAAAGGACACTTGGGGGGAAGTCTTGGCACCCAGGTACATAGATCCCCACAGATGCCAGATATGTGGGCAGTAAACTCTCCCCCTCTATTGATTATAAGGAAAGCTCCTTAAATATTTTCATGCCCATTGCCTCCTGTCATCCTCAAGTGACTTCAGAGTTGTCTCAAGTGAGCCTTGTCACCCCTATTAAGAACATGGAATAATCAAGGCTTAGAGAAGTGGCAGTTTATCAAGAGCTCATTTTTCCAGCTTCCAGGTCACACCAGCAAAGCATGCTCCTTCTCCACCTGGCAGGATGGTTATACTCCCAGCCTCTCTCACTGAAGACTTGCTTCCCAGAAAATCCATCTTCTTACTCCCCTCCTTCGTTACCACAGGATGACACAGAGACCACTGTGCAAACAAATAACTTTGGCACCCCAGCATCACCACATCGCCAGGACAATCACCTGCACTTAGGGAGCCTTTGCTGGCTTTCACACCACAGGGCTGAGCATTATCCAAATGCTGAACATGGTGACTGGGGGCTGATCAACTTTACATCCTGGGGAGCTTCTGAGGATGCACACATTCATTCTAGACCAAAGCAATACTCTCCCAATGCATTGCTTTTACATAACATGTCAGAACCAGCTTGCTATGATTTCCTTTGTTTATAAACCACAGTCTTGGCCATTGTGGAAGTGCTTCAGAGAAAAAAAGAATGAATGAGAAGGTTTTCACATTAACTGGAAGTTCCATCTTCAGACTGGCTGTAATACTAAACAGCCATATAACCTTGAGTAAGTGAACTACTGTTTCTGAATCTTAGTTGCCTCAACTATGAAAAATAAAAAGAGTAAGAACCCTCATAGCATTACTGTGGTGCTCAAAAGGGACAATATGTGTGAAAGTACCTTGGAGAGTGTAGTAAAGACAATAGCAACAATCACAGTACTTTTATACTATTGAAGATGCCAGAAGTTGGGATGGTTTCTCTCTCGCTCTGCCTTAGGGAAACTGAGGCACCCAGAATTCAAATAAAGCAGAAATTGTTGGGGGAGGGGACAATAAAAGCTTACTAGGCTCAGAGATGAATATTGTTACAATGATCATATAACCTTTGTGGTAGAATCAATGTGGTATGAGGAAATGAGGATCCTTTGAAAGGTAAGAAGATATACAGAAAAAGCAATCATTGCCCAGTGCTAAAACCAAAATGCTAGAATTTGGTTTAAACCATTTGGTTGAAAAGTTTGTTTGGCCCCATTCCTGCCCTTAGAACATGATCCAGTGAAAGCCCAGTTGTGGTGGACAAGATGTGCATGGAAAGGAGCTGGCTCACTTAAACCTTAGAGTGGTATGTGGAGAAAACCTGGCATACAAGATGAAGGGGAGAAAGAAGGACTTGGCCACTGTATGACCCTTTACAGGATCCAACCAGGCCACCTGGAGGCACCGGAGCAGAGAGAGATTGTCGCATTTGGACACACTACCTTAATACCTCTGGAAATGTTTGGAACACAAACTCCGAACACAGCATTTTCTAGATGTGAAACATGTCCTTGTGATGCTTACTATTATCTCACACCAAGGTCAAGGTCATTCAACACATGTTTATTGAACACCTTCTATGGAGCAGACACTATTCTAGCTTTGTGGAAAGATGGAAAAACGGCCAGTGTGGTCATGATTTTTATAGACTGTGTAATCTCGTAAACCAATACTTGTAATTCGGAATAAGTGCTAGGGTAAAAACAAATATGGAGCTGTTTGTGAGAAGAGGAGGAAACTGTAAGGAAAAGTTTCTCTTGGATGTGGCTTATTTTAGGTAATTTTTTTAGTGATGGAGTTGGGATTTGAACCTAGGTGCCACATGCTGCTAGAGACAGTCTTCTTAAATCATGCTCTATTGTATCATGAAAAGGGTAAAGAAATCATGCTGTCATGATCTACTGGCTCTGTTGCATCATTAGTAAGAATCAGCTGTATTGCCAAGGTGTCTTCATTCATTTTGCTGACTGATGAAGGTCCAGTTATGGTGCAAAGTGCTGGAGCTAAAATGATGAATATGATATAAATGTTACTGTCAAGGACCTCAATCTAGGGGCAAGAGGGAAAACTGCAATTTGGTGTGATATGTGCATGATGTAAGTGAAGGGTGGGTTATTGAAACCCAGCAAAAGGGCCTTGTGGGGACTTGAAGCTTTCTGAGAGGAGGTGGCTCTATGTGGAATCCTAATCCTGCGTTTGATTCAGAATGAAACATGTCACCAGGGCAGAGGAGAGAGTGAGGAGACTATTTTGGGTAAGGGGAGCATCTCATCCCAAACCTGCAAGTAAGCAAGATCTTGGCATTTTTTTTAGTAATTGTAGCAGAGTCATCATGGGTAGAGCAGAGGGGTGAGGAGTTTGTGAGAACTGAATCTGATATGTGAGCAGGAGTCAAATCAGGAAGGCTTTTATTAAGCCATATTGGGAAATTTGGACTTTGTCCTGGAGGAAAATAGGGAACCCTGAGAGGTTTTAAGCAAGAGACTAAAGTAATCAAACTGGAGTATCTGAAGTTTTCTCCACTGCCCTATGGTGGGGATGAGATAACGGCTGACCTAGGAGTTTGAAGGCTCTGACACTTGTGTTACTTAGAGGTAAGGGGGTAAGGTGGTGGATGTGGGCTTCAGCCTTAGGCAGATGAGAGTTTTAGTCTTTGTTAGGCTACTTATAAGCTATGTGTTCTCTGAACCTTAGTTTTCTCCCCTGTAAAATGAGAATAAAAATAGGACTTCCTAATAAAGCTGTTGTGAGGAATAAATGAGGTAATGTAAATGCACATACCTTTCTCAGCACTGTGCCGAACACATGGCTAAGTACTTGATAAACGGTAGTTGAAAATGTCAGCTAGAATGTTTCTTAACCTCCAAGTATGTAGCCAATAGCTTTTTATGTACCCACAGTTTGCTACCATTATTCTTTAAATTTTTTTAGATTTAAATTTTATTTTTAATTGACAAATAATGGGGTACAATATGATAGTTTGATGCACGTGTACATTGTAGAATGGTCAAATCAGAGTTCTTAGTGTAACTCTGTTATTTCAAGATTCTGGTCTCTTTTCCCAACATCTGCTTTGTTGGCTCAATTAGAAGGCAAAATGAAAATAAAGGAGCATTTACTCCCTACCCCATTCTATTTCTGTTTGAGACTTTGATATGAATGGAAACATTTTCAATCCAGCTAGCTCTAAGAGGACAAACCGAGCTTGGGAGAGGGAAGCATTCTTCCCCTTCTTTGCCTACCGTTGTGTAAAACATGGCCCCAGCACTTTGTGAGCCCAGTTAGTGTTAGCTAGAATTGTTATAGGCCTGGTTAGAGTTTGGCCATCTCAAGAGCAGGTCAAGAAAAAAAGGTTCACAGGAGAAGTCTACTTCTGTTTTAGATTAAAAAACAAATCACTGAGGGCAACTACGGAATATCTAGCTTCTGTGTTTAATATTCACCCTTCCAGACTTCTCAGCTGCACTTTCCAAATCAAAGCAATCCTTTCCCTGACTGCCACACACATCTTTGCATCTCTGGTGTGTCATCGGTGTCATTAGGGGGAACCTCTCTAGTGAATGGGACATATCATACATATTTAATGTGATAGAGCTTGCTTTGGCTCTACTATCAGGATAATAATAGTGTACTGATGAAAAGTTGGACACAAAGAAAAGTTAGTTTCTAAGTGGATGGTCATTTTATCTTTTGCTTTTCTGGAATTCAATCTGACTCGTAAAAATTAGCAGCTGCTCCTGTTTATGCTGAGGAGCTATAAGAGTTCCGAAGACTGGGGTTTTATTCCAGGTAAATGGAGTGTCCTTTTTGGAAGTACTGTGCAATGAAGCTGAAGGAGAATAAAAAAGGGTCAATGATATCAAAAGCCCAGTAACTGTGTACCAATAAGTTAGATTAAGTATAGCAGGACCAAGGAGAAATATTTTAACCTCCTCACTCCTGCCTCGCTTTCCATTTTTCAAATTTCTTTTCTATGTGCTCTTTGCTGTTTAATTTGCTTGACCATTCTTGAAAGGGAATTATTTCAATTGTTTCACTGAGATCATGTTATCATTTGTATGTACCTCCATAAGCTCGATTTTGCGTGACAGTGATGCTCACCCATTGTAGCAAAGGGATAGAAAACCCAACATAAAGGAGAATTATAGAATTATTTTAGGGAATTATAAAGGAGCTCCACAGTTTAATCACTTAGCAAATATTGCTGAGCCCTGAACTACAAACTGGTGTATGGAATTCAGATGATTTAAAGGTGTCTGGGCCTACCTGATGAGTAGGTGTAGCCGATGGCTCTGAGGCATCTCTTTGAAAATGTTAATTTGATGGATGGTTGGGGGGAAAGAGTAAAATCTAAAAAGGTATCTATCCACTCCAAGGTGGTGGACTTGTGCCTGAGCATTCTGCAAGAGGGGCTCCCAGCAGGAGTTGAGAGATGTATTCCCAAGGAGGAAAAGAGGAAAGGAGGAAGGAGGGGGAGGGAGCACAGAGGTTTCAGAGACACAGCCAAGGCAAGAGGCTTCTGTGAGTGGATGGCTGAATGGGGCCAAAGGGGAGAAAAGATGCTTTCTCCCCCTCCTCAACTCAACTAGTGAGCTCATTCACAAAGGGGTGCCGGCACTAGTTGCACCTTGAGAAACAGTGGCTTTTGGACCCCTGTGGCTTTCACATGGCAGCAGTGGGACCGGAGAGGTGTCATGTGAAGTGGCTTCATGTGAGACAGGAATAATACAGGGTGGTCATGGGAGAATAGAAAATTCCAGGCAGCAGTTTCAAATGACCAGCAAAAAAGAAACTGCTGAAATAGTTGCATAAGCTAGAGGCTGATAAGACCCTGAAAACCAGGATGTGGGTCACATTGGCCAAGACCAACTAGACCCAATGTGGTACTAGATTTGACTTAGGTTTCACCTAGGACCTCATTATATGCTCATTAACATACCCAATCACACACCCACCAGCACCATGTCAGTTCCAGGAACACCCATATTTGGTGTAAAAGTGGGTGGCACCACAGTTCCAAGAAATCTTCACCTTTTTCCAGAAATCTTCATAAATATTCCACCCCTTGGTTTTAAAGAAACCCATAAAGGTAAGAGCCAAAAACCTTTGCATGGGATTCTCTCTTGAGTACACCTGCACTCCCCTTTCTTGACTATGTACTTTTTGCTTTGCAATAACTGTCTGTACTTTCACTATTTTCCCACTTGTCCTTGCATTCCTTCTTGTGATGGTGTCAAGAACCTAGACACCAACAGGATCCAGGTCTCACCAGCGTTAGGGGACCTCCACGTTACATGGACAGTGGACATCAGTGAGTAGGATAAGACTACTTTATGGACACATGACGTGGACCCCGGAAATTTCCAGTGTAATTCAGAGATCCTTTAAGAATGAAGACTGATATTATTGGGGAATGTGATAGTGGGGCAATATCCCCAAAGGCAAGAAGCTAGAGCCTTTGTATTTCACTGTTACTTCAAAGTGATTTTTTGTTACTGTGCTTGTGAGTGTGGGCAAATTTAGGTTACCTATATTGGTAAGCAGTGTTCGATAGGCAAACAATACATACTTTGGCCAAATGCTGAGACAGGAAGGATCATCTTTGGTTTTTTTTGTTTTTGTTTTTGTTTTTTCATCCTAGTCATTTTTTCTTCTCTAGAAAGTTACATGCTGGAAACCTAAAATATTTTCTTAATTTCCCTTTTAAGCCCATCAATTCAATTTATCCAGCACCTGAAAATTTTTTTTCTTTCCTTTTTTGCAATGGCGCATTTTAGATCCTTGGTTTGTTTCGCTTTCTTTGACAAAATCTGTTATCACTGAATTATCTTGCAGGATTTTTGTGCCAATATTATACAAACACTTAGAACAGATTACCACTGAAATCCCAGGTAACATATATCACCCTTGGACACGCTCCCTTTGCAGTGGTTATGATTGCAATTTTCAACATAAAACAAGTGGACAGAAATACAAAAATGAAGAAAGGAATCCAGATCAGAGTTTGTGTCTGATTTCACACTTAGAGCTGTGTGAGCCAGCATGTTGCACAACCTGGCTGAACCTCAGTTTGCCCATCTGCAAACTGGGACTAATAATAGTCTCTACATTGTAGGGTTACCGTGAGAAATCAATGAGAGAATGTGAGTACAGCAAGTGGCAGTGGCAGGCACATAGTGGGCTCTATGATGGCTCTTTAAAGTGGGAGGAGGCCGGGCATGGTGGCTCACACCTGTAATCCCAGCACTTTGGGAGGCCAGGGCAGGTGGATCACTTGAGGTTAGGAGTTCCAAACCCACCTGGCCAACATGGTGACGCCCCATCTCTACTAAAAATACAAAAAATTATCTGGGCATGGTGGTGCATGCCTGTAATCTCAGCTACTCAGGAGGCTGAGGCAGGAGAATCGCTGGGGCCAGAGAGGTGAATGTTGCAGTGAGCTGAGATCATGCCACTGCACTCCAGCCTGGGCAAGAGAGTGAGACTCCATCTCACACAAAAAAACAAAAAGGAAAGGAAACTGTTGCAACCTTATGCTTTAGGTACAGAATTTCATCTCCTAAGTCAGGATGGTAGTGAAATTCATTATAAATCAAAATTTGAGGAAAATGTGTTATGTTTCCCTGTGGATAATACTGATGAATTCTGCTTTCTGTTGCTGGACAGGATGGTCTTTTGTAGTTGGATGACACTTTAAAATAAGTCAGGGAAGAATCTAGCACTTCGAATTGTATTGCTACAGTGATATAATATTATGTCCTTGAAAGAGCTAGAATTTGTTGGTGTAAGTTGCACTCCATAGCACTCTAGCAATCTCTAGAATCAAGAGATATTGTGCTCTAGTTGAAATAGGGCAGACCTGGAGCTAGACACACTTTCTGGGTTCAAATCCTGGCTCATTATCATACCAATTATACTTTGGACATATTGATGGCCTCACTCTCTTCCATGAAACGAGGCTACAAGGCCAGCTCTTTGAAAAGTTGTTTTAAAAGAGCTTACCACATTTGCTGACCTGTAGTAGATGCTGAGTATATCTCTGCTTCTTTTCCCTTTGCTTTCATATTTTTAGGTCTAAACCAATATTATATCCGTACAGGTTGAACAAATATTAGAGTATGAGAGTAAGATGCATTGTGATATACCAGGAGAACACTAGTGATTTGGGGTTTTTCTTCATAGCTTAATAAATTATCAGGAATTAGAAGTCCTGTAGAGACTTTCAGATAGCAAGTGATGATAAACCAAATTATTCACCTAACATGGTCATCCTTTGAAAGAAAAATTGCTAAAGCACGTGACAAGCTGTTTTGGATAATATGTGGTCAGTGAAGTTATTGTGTGTTAGGGAATAATATGCTGCCACTTATTGAGCAGCTTCTATGTGCCAGACACTGCCGAGTGATTTCCATAACCTACCTTTGGGCTTCAAAGTTTGACAACTTTGGATCAGAATCTATTTCATTATTTATGAAGTGCATACATTTGGGCAAGTCATTTAACCTCCCTGACCTTCAGTGTTCTCTTCAGTACAAAATAATAACCTCTATTTTCCTTTGTGGAACAAATAAGATAATGCCAAAGTGTTTTGTAAACTGTAAAGTACCCTGTAAATGGTAGCTATTATGAATTAAAAGAGCTCTCAGGAACAGAAATCTGGCCTGTATTGATGTCTCTAAAAGTCCCTAGTCCTGTGCATCTCTAGAGTTGAAAGCAGTGTGGGAAGTGGGTTAATTGTTTATTCGGTGTCTACTAGATTCCAGGTATTCTTTAGGGGCTTTCCCATACCTAGCTGAGGTTCTGTGTATCAATGACAGACTTCTATATGACTTAATGACTTCCTTTGCCTTGCAGTTGTCATTCTGGATACCTTGGTGCTTATATAGACAGCAGCTCAAGGAAGAGCTGTGTGCATAGCAACCTTAACTCCAACATTGGAGTTTGTCACCCAAAAACTGGTTGCCACCGCATCAAAGTCCCTGAGTCTTTCATTTTTAATAGCAAAGATTTTTTTTTTCCTTAAGAAAAATATCCATAAGGTAGTGTTTCTTCTCTGCCTCATCCTTTCGTCATCTGTATCTTCAGGACAAAAATAAACAAACACCCTTTCTTTTGACAGGATGTTTTTCCAGTTATTTATTTATTTGAGAAAATTGTCATCCAAAGCACTTCAATAAAATCTCCTTTTGTATTTACCTCCTGATAACCGCTCAGTCAGGCAACATGCATGCCACTACAAATTGCTCATAACTAAAGAATCAGAGCCCTTGCTGTAGCTTATTTTCTTTTATCCACTTTTTGGTGCTTTCCAAATCCTGGCATTGGTGGTGAGAGAGGTGAACTTTTCCTTTCTCAACTGTAGGATAAAATATGCTTTGCCTAAAGCATGTTCTGAGCACTTTCCTTTGTACTTTCATGATGGAAAGAAAGAGCTGAAAACAGACTGACAGACCTACACGGGCATATTCTTGGCTTACACGGGAATGAGCTGGAGCCTTACTGATTTTGCTGACAGAACTGTCATCTTCCTAATGCATAGAGTGGTGATGGCTCTAGCCTTCTCTATGAATGGATTCACGGAGTGACAACAAGCTTATGAAACAGTGAACCAGCTTCCATGGTTACTACAGTCGGGGTCTTCTTTCACTTGTCTCTTGCTCTCAATTCTCATTACCCAAAAGTCTGATCACTTCTTCCTTGAAATTGTGTCTTGGATACACTCTTTCTTCTTCATTTCTAGTTTTATCCTGGCTGAGAGTATTGTATACCTCATGACTAACCATAATGGCCTGCATTCTGTCTCCTCCCTGTTACAAGTCTCTTCCTTTTCCAATTTGTCTTGGACACTTACCTTCAAGAGAACACTCCAGAAACATGATTTCCAACTCCTGCTCCAGGGTGTGCAATAGCTTTCCATTGTCTATTATATGGAAGCTATTATTCTCTGCCTCACTTTTAAAGTCCCTCCTGGTGAAGAGGGCTGGCTCACTTCTGCTAAGATTAACACCCAGGATCTTGGGTTCCATTCTTAGCCTTGCCAAATCCTGACTCTGTCTTTGGGAAGGTCATGTCACCTTTCTAAATCTCAACTTCTACATTTATTAAATGAAGGGTGTCTTATGGTTATGAAGATAAACTGGAGTCTATCTGCCTAGCCCTCTATCATCCTCTTCTCCTTCTCCAAGAACTGTAGTGTTCCTCTTCCCTTGCTCTCCTCCCTCCCTCCTTTCCTTTATCCTTCCTCGCCTCCTTCCTTCCTTTCCTCCACATTTTGGTTTGAGATGAGAAACATCCAAGGCATAAAGAATTTAAGAGACTTATATACCTGAGTCATATAGAGTCTATTTTCCCTATCAGGTCTATAAACTCTGTTTTAAAAGGAATCATGATTTCATGTCTCAAAATAGCTAAAAGTGAGAATTTAAAATGTTTTCAGCCAGGCGCGGTGGTTCACACCTATAATCCTAGCACTTTGGGAGGCTGAGGCGGGCAGATTGCTCGAGACCAGTCTGGGCAACATGGCAAAACCCTGTCTCTACAAGAAATGCAATAATTAGCCAGGCACAGTGGCTCACGCTGGTAGTACCAGCTACTAGGGAGGCTGAGGTAGGAGTATCGCTTGAGCCCAGGAGGTTCAGGTTGCAGTGAGCCATGATCGCATCACTGCACTCCAGCCTGGATGACAGGGTGAGACCCTGTCTCCAATTTTAAAAAATAATCAAAGGTTCTCATCACAAAGAAATGGCAAATATTTGAGGTGATGAATATGTTAATTAGCTTGATTTGATAATTCCACAGTGTATACATGTATTGAAGCCTCACATTGTTCCCCATACATTTATATAATGATTGTTTGTCAATTAAAAATAAAATACAACTTTAAAATAAAAGGAATCATGCCCTTCATGCAAGATTCAGATAACAGAGACTTCCATTCAGTGTTTCTCCCCAGGGGAGAGAGAGAGAAGGGATTCAGTAGAAGCACTGGAAGAGGACAAAGCAAGGAAGAACAATGCAGAATGTTGACAATCAAATGAGTAGTTATCATCAGGGGAGGGAGGGTTCTCTTTGCATCTTCACTAGACATACTAGGGTATGTGGCTTAAGTCTGTAGCTGTAGGGATCTTGCTTAGCTATTAGGAGGGTTTTTTAAAGCTATTGCTGAGGTATAATGTAACTCTTCAAGAGCTCTTGAGTTTTTTCTTCTTCTTTTTTTTTTTTTTTGAGATGGAATTTCGCTCTGTCACCCAGGCTGGAGTGTAGTGGCATGATCTCGGCTCACTGCATCCTCCGCCTCCTGCACCTCCCGGGTTTAGGCAATTCTCTGTCTCAGCCTCCCGAGTAGCTGGGATTACAGGCACCCACCACCATGTCCGGCTAATTTTTTTTTTTTTTTTTTTTAAGTAGAGAAGGGGTTTCACTATCTTGGCCAGGCTGATCTTGAACTCCTGACCTCGTGATCCACCCGCCTCGGCCTCTCAAAGTGCTGGGATTACAGCCATGAGCCACCACACCCGGCCGAGTTTTCTTTAAGTGTAAGTTTTTAGTGTAGTATTCTAAGGGCAAGGGATGGGCAAAAGTTTATCCTAGGTGGTATCAGAAAACAAAAATATAATTAATATTACATTCATATCCAAATCACAATCTTTAGGCTATAGAATTACTTTTAAAAGTATAAAGAGCTGTCTTTCCTAGTTTTACGCCTATCTCATGATCTTCATCCTCCCTGCCTTGTTTCTCCTGTGTTCTTTTCTCAACCTGGGAAACTGTAGCTCCATTTTTTTTTTTCAATTGTTCAGGTTTATAACCCTATAACAATTTTGACACTATTTTCTCTCACGTCCTCAATTAGACTTGTCAGTAGTCTTGTTGTCACAACCTTCAAACTATGCCCAGAATCCGACCCCTTCTCATCACCTTCTCTGTTATCACATGTATGTGATCCATCAAGTCCTCTCAAATGGATTATTTTAATAGTCTCCTAAATCATCTTCCTGTTTCTCCTTTGACCTCCTTTAGTCAACAGTAATTTTCTTAAAGCTTTAATCAGATCACATCCTTTCAATTGCTTCTTGCCTCACCCTGAAAGAAAACTGGTGTCCTTACAGGGGTCCACTGGCCCCTCATTACATGCAACCTTCTCTGTTACTCTCTGACCTTATCTTACACTAATCCCTGTCCACTCATCCATTCCTGTCACCTGTCACTAACTTGTTTGTTGTTCCTTGTACAAACAGATGTGTTCCTGTCCCAGAGTCACTGCTCTTGCTTGTTTGTCATCCCTCGGATACCCACATGGTTTGGTCCTTCAACATATATAGTCTTTACTCAATTGGTTCTTTTTCTGATGGGCTTCCTGGACAGTGTATCTACCATGTCTGATCCTCCCTATTCCCTTTCTTTGTTTCGTTACTTTTTTAGTAGCATACATCATCATCTAGCATAGGGATGCTCAATCTTTTGGCTTTCTTGGATTGCATTGGAACAAGAGGAATTGTCCTGGGCCACACATAAACTACACTAACATTAACAATAGCTGGTGAGCTAAAAAAAAATCACAAAAAAATCTCATAATGTTTTAAGAAAGTTTACAAGTTTGTGTTGGGCTGCATTCAAAGCCATCCTGGGCCTCATGCAGCCTGTGAGCTGCAGGTTGAACACTTGATCTAGCATATTATATATCTTATTACCTATTTTTTGTGTTCATTATCAGTCATCTGCTATAGAGTATAAAGTCCATGAGAGCTGATCACCTCTTCCTATAGTCAGTTCTGTTCTCTGCTGCATCTCCAGCATATAGAGCACTGTCTCGCACACAGTAGGCAATCAATAAGTATTTGTTGAATTCACGAATGAATTGATGATATACAATCTCTGCTTTCTTCTTGCCTTAGGAAATAACATCCAATTACCTGAGGAATCTAAAATCCATCACTGCCTCGAATTTGCAGGACTGTTGTTGTTTGTAAATATTGGACTTAGATAAGGAAAGCCAGGACCAGCTATACACTTAAATTTGAGGTGTTCCTAACTCCACAGTCTTGCCACTAGCTGTCGTGGTACAGATGAAATGTCAGTTGCTAACAGACCTAAAGACTAGGAAACTGTGGATGGCTGATGAGTTCAGTGAACCTCTGCTATTTCTCCTCCTGGAGCAGGGTCTAGAGGGCAAACTGTCCATAAATAGACACTGGGTCTTCTAGCTTATTCCTGCTGCCACTTAATCATAACAAGCCAGAAGAAAGAGTCTGGTAAGAGAAGCAGAATTTCCACTACCCATGTGGGATTCCTAGAATCACAAATGACAAAGCAGTAAAGGATCCATGGAATGGTAAGTTGGGAAGGTGTCTTAATCTCTTTTGTGGTGTTATAACAGAATATCTGAGACTGGGTAATTTAAAAAGAACAGAGGTTTATTTGTTACAGTTTTGGAAGCTGAAAAGTCCAAGAGTGAGGGTCCCGTGTCTGTCAAGGGCCTTTGTGCTTCCTTATCCCATGGGGGAGGGTGGAAAGGCAAGAGAGCACATGCACGTGCACACACAAAAGGAAGAGAGGGGGGAGAGAGAGAGGGGGCAAGAAGGGATTGAACTCACTTTGATGACAAACACCATTCCTGCAATAATGCATAATATAACAATATTAATCCATTTATGAGGGTTCTCTGCCCTCATGACCTAGACACTTCCCATTAGGCCCCACTTTATACCATTGTTGCACTGGGGATTAAGTTTCCAACACATAAACTTTGGGGGACATATTCAAGTAATAGCAAGAGAAGAGTAAACTAGACATGAAGCTGATGGTAATATCAAATGGTTGAATGACCTCAGTTATAGTAATTTTCAGGGCTCACGTTTTCCTTCTGTTTAGTGGGATTGGAAGGGACTGGGGATCACCATGTTCAATTCTGTCACTGTATAGAGGAATAAACTGACGCCCAGAGAATTAGATGCTTTTCTTAGGTTATGTAATGATGTGCTCTTCGTACTGCAACCACAGCCCAGGTCTTTTCACTTCTAATCTTGGGCTCACTCCTTGTCCTAGGACACACCTCTCAAGATAGAATGTGAAAGTTACAGAGATGGTTTGCCGGCCTCCCTCACAAGGAACCATCCATGCAATATCTCTGCTTCCTAAATTCATCAGACAGAAAGAGTATTCACTTCTATAAGCTGGTAGAGAAAGAGTGGGCAACCAAGGAGGGATTTGGGAAAACTCAGTGGAAAGAAAGGGAGGCATGTGGGAAAGATAGAATAATAACCTTGGATGAAAGACTCAGGTGCAGTGGCTCATGCCTGAAATCCCAGCCGTTTGGGAGGCCGAGGCTGGTGGATCACCTGAGGTCAGGAGTTTGAGACCGGCCTGGCCAACATGGCGAAACCCCGTCTCTGCTAAAAATACAAAAATTAGCTGGGCGTGGTGGTGTGCACCTGTAATCCCAGCTACTTGGGAGGCTGAGGCAGGAGAATCGCTTGAACCTGGGAGGCAGAGATTGCAGTGATCCGAGATTGTACCACTGCACTCCACCCTGGACAACAGATCAAGACTTTGTCTAAGAAAAAAAAAAAAGAAAAACAGAAAAAGATTCTTCCAGTAGCAAAATAACTGAAATATCTGAGCATATAAAAGAGTAGATGAGAAGTAGCAAGAAAAGTGCATCATGGAGAAAAAGGAAAAAGAAATTGAACTTGTCCTTTCTTTCCTTCTTCTGAAATACCCTGTTTCTTTCTCAATGACCACCACAATACACACACACATACATACACACACATCCCATGTACACACAAATACATCTCTTCCCTTATCTAAATCATCCAAGGCACAGGTCTACTGACATCTGCACGATGAAGCTTTCCTTCTCTGATACACACTCTCATCTTGCCAATCCTGCCTCTGCTACCTGTCTTGTCTGAATTCCCCTAAGACTTGTGTATCTCTTGTGGCACATTGATTTGTGCATGATTTCTTCTTCTTCTTCTTTTTTTTTTTTTTTTTTTTTTTTTTTGAGACGGAGTCTTACTCTGTTCCCTAGGCTGGAGTGCAGTGGCGCAATCTCCACTCACCGCAACCTCTGCTTCCCAGGTTCAAGCAATTCTCAGGCCTCAGCCTCCCAAGTAGCTGGGATTACATGATACCTGGCTAATTTTTCTATTTTTAGTAGAGATGGGGTTTCACCATGTTGGCCAGGCTGGTCTTGAACTCCTGATCTGAAGTGATCCACCTGCCTCAGCCTCCCAAGTGCTGGGATTGCAGGCATGATCCACCGTGCCCAGCCAATTTATGCTTGAACTCAAATCTGTGTCTGGTTAGTTTTTCTATGCTTCACAGTGACTGCCTCAGTGCATACTGAACAGACACTTGTTGAATAAATGAGTGAATGAATGGGAGGATTTTCTTAAACTAATAAAGTAAAATTATAAGCATTTATAACTGATATCACACACACAAATTGAGCAATACTGAGAAAAAAGCTTGAAAAAGATTTTACTAAGAAAGCTATACCATGCACAAAATAAAGGAACATAATATTAAGAGTAAAGACAAAAGAGTAACAGGAACCTAAACCTTATAGTGAACTGTGGCCTGGAAAAAAAAATGCTAACACCTACAAAGCTGACTTTTCATCTTTATTCAGGTCAAGAAGAAAAGCAAGGGATGATCAGCCTGCTGCTACTGTAACACTCACAGATAACAACACTAAAGTACCTGTCTTCTGTTTGACTTCTACCTTCTTAAGCAGGGAGAATTGTCCAGGAAGGTGTTGAATAGTCTTTTTTTTTTTTTCTATAAAAATGAAGTTCAATATGTGGGAGGAGAGAGGACAGAAACAGCTAGCTGCTTTAAATGAGTCTCTGATTCAGACACAGATGAGTGGCATCTCAAAGCTCTGGAAAAACTTGGACATGTGGATAGGAAACTCCTTAATCTTTGAAGAATGACGAAAAATAGAACTGATATCAGAAGACAGGAGAATAACATGTAATGGTTCAATTTTTCAGAAGGTAGAAAACAGATTTTAGAAATTTTGGACCAGAAAATTTAACATCACTCTATTATTTTCTCACAACCCTAATTTCACATCCTCATCTTTGAAGGTCGTTAAAGCATATGAATCATCCAGATTGTTTATCTGTTTTCTTGTTTTTTTTTTTCCAGATATATGTTTCAAATTCATTTAAAATTTATGTCCCAAATGGTACTTTTGTTTTCACTATCTCTTTCCCCTGCCTGTCTTGCTCCTCACACAGCCCAGTAAATACTACACTGCCTTCCACTGAATTGCTCATGTCACAGTTGGGTGTTTTCCTTGAAGCTGCCCTGTTCCTCACACCTCACGTCACCCATCAACACCTATTGATTCTGAGTCATCCCTTGCCTCCCTGCCCTCACAGCCAGGCCAGATAGCCTGATTTCTATTTAGTTTCTAGTCAGTAGGGGCTGCTAATTAACCTATCCACAGGATGACTTCCATGTGCTCAGAACTCTATGGAATGCAGATCTTCAGTACTAGAATAGTCAATAATCAGAATCATTTGTGTATTTCTGATTCTGATAGGATGAAAAGTGCTTCTCTGTGTGCAGGGCTATTGGAAGCACTCAATCAGTCCTCACTGATGTGAGCAGCAGATCCAGAGACAGATGGGCCTTTTTGTGTACAAGACAGGGAAATAACACAATGTTAGGATTCCTGGTCATTCTGGAGCTGAAGATGTAGCATGGTGTCCATCACTGACTGGGGGCTCCAAATCCCAAGATACTAACTGAACATTTTCAACATTATAGAGCTGTGTTTTCAAATATAAAGGATACATAAATATAAATATGAGATAATGTGTTATCTCAAAAACCTTTAGTTTATATAGTATTCTCATAAATTAGAATCCTGACGCGCCTTCAAAATTCTGTACCATATGGTCTGGCAGACCCTACTGAGGTTGAACTTCAGGAAACTTAGAGTTGTAAAACTTGCTTATTTTAAAATGTTTGAGTTCAGGAAATTAGGACAATTTATAATTTCAGGTTTTTCAGAGGGAGAAAATTTTTCTATTTCTCCATTTCCTTAACATGTTTTATTTTGTTTTGTTTTAAATCTTATTTGTGCTATGTTATAAACTCTCTTTCTCAAAGGACTGTGACGTCTTTAAATGGATATGATAAATGTCTTGAGATCTTACTTCCTGGGTTCAAATCCTGGATGTACCACTTAGGCAAGTTACTTAATTACTTTGTGCCTCAGTAGCTTTTTCTGAGAAAGAGGATAATAGAGAGGTCTGCCCTGATGTTTTGCTAGGAGGAATAAATAAGGTAGTACAAGAAAGCACTTAGAGCTGTGCCTGACACACAGTACATACTTAACATGGGTGAGCCCAGTTATTTGCCTGTATTGTTATCATGTGTGGAATCTCTGCTCTGCTCCCATTTTGCTATCTGTCCTGGGGTAAATCGCTTAATCTCAGTGTCCTCAATAGCCAGGAAGGCCTGGACTCCCTGATCATTCCAAGTTCTGGCCTTGATTATCTGGTGAATGGAATACTCTGGCCTTCATTCTGCTCTCATGATAGCCATTCTGTCAGCCTAGAGAAGTAAATTTAATTTAGTTCAATACAATCCAATTCAGTTCAACTCATCAATTGAATTTAGTGCAAGTCATTAATTTCATTTATTCAAAGATATCTCTTGAGGTTTAAGACATGCATAACAGTTTCAGACCTATGTTCCTACAAATCTGAATGACTTTTGTAGCTTTACATCTTTCTTAGTGGAGAGAAAATAAGATACTTTATCCCTCAGGGGCTTAAGGGTCTTCTCCTTTAAACAATCTTTAGGAAAATGACATTCACCCAGTTGGTCTGAAATGTACTTCTGATTTCTAAATGGTTCTAATTATTCCCTACTGGTGAGGGACATTCCTCGAGGCTGGCCAACCTTCCCTGGAGGGTGTAGGAGACAAGCTACTCAACTTAGGTGAAAACAAGAAGGGGGCTGTTACGGAGTTCAAACTACAGCAAAATAAACAAAGCCCCAGTTATGATTCCGGGGAGGTAAATGGGCTTTTCTATTTAGTACAAAAAAATTGATAAATTGATTTCTCCTGGAGTGTTACTTATACCATAATGATTATTGGAAGGAAGACAGCTTAACAGAGTGATGCAAAAATAAAATTAGATGAGCCATGTATCAGTAGCTGGTGGACTGCTCACCTTAAATGAAGAGTAAGAAAAACACAATAAATGGGGAGATAGGTTATTTAAAACATTTTGGTAATATTTATTATTTATACTCAGTCCTTTATTCATTTGTTATTTTCTTTCTTTAAAAGAAAGATGAGTTGAAGACCAACAAACAAGATGATAAATTCAAGTTACTTCTAGGAAAAGTTATTTATATCTAATTGGAGCCTATTTGCTTTTATGCATAAAAGACTAAGTTAACACCATGTTTAAGTAAGTCAGAAACATAGGATGTTGAATCCAAAGACCCTCTAAGCATAGTGTGATCTGAGCCAGTCCATACTGCAGGCAATAAAAACAAATAAATAAATAATCAATTATTTGCTGAAATACATTATTTCTCAATTGCAAACTAAGGCAGAGTCTATATTCAGTTTACAGAGATTTGAGAAGCCGTTTATTTTACGTCACCAAGTTTCTCTGTACCACATTTTGTTTCTTTCTACCAAAACCTCCACAAATTTTTAAAAGAACTGCATTATTTCTTGCTGTGTTATCTTGAATGTAAAGATCTGACATGGAAATGCTTCAACTACCCTCTCCCCAACTCAAGCACTGTACTTGGCACATTTCTAGAAATAAAATAGATAATTCAGAGAAAATATTATTTCCTTCAGGAACAAGAACAATTTCTTTGATTTGCTCCTGTTTGACTAGTTCTCCAGAAGTTCTTTCTACCAACTATGCCTTCTCTCTTACTACCATATATTTAAATCCATTTTATACCCAGCACATGTCTCACTCTTTAAAGGAAGTTCCCCCTCTTTTGTTTATTCAAGTGTAGTTACCTCTTCTTTTAAAGAACTTCTGCAGGACTCAAATATTGCTCTGCCCATCCTATCCTTATGTTATCACGTGACAACTTGAAAAGCCTTATTCTATTTTTCTGTGTTTGTGCATGTGTGTCTTTAGCTGCATTAAAAGAGTCTATGTGTCAGGGCTGCATCCTTGGCTCTTAAATCCCAGCAAGTGGCTGTATACACTGTAAGTGTTTAGTAAAGATGTGTTGCCTGTAGTTACATGTTCTGGATGATGTACTGCTTTGTTTAGGGTCTCAGTGATTTGCTGTGAAGATGCTGAACTCAGGACTTTGATATAACTTTTGGCTTGTTTTCTGTTTGGCACAACTGCATGCACTCTGTTGGTGAAATTACTTCAGTCAATGTTCAGGACTGTAAATACTCAGGGAAAAGGTCATTTTTGTTTCTATCCTGCTCAGAAGAAAATAAATCTCTTCTTTCCCTTTAATCTAATAAATCAAAGGAGCACTGGAAAGCATCTTTTCAGTTGTAATTCTATTTCGATGTTTTGCTCACCATGTCACACTGTTTAAGAAACTGTTATGTCTGCCAAAAAGAACAGTTATTGGCCTTATTTTGCAGGTGATAGAGCCATTACCATTCACCAGACCAGTATTTAGGACATGCATACTGAATTATTTAACACTAATAATGCACATGGGACACATTAAAGTAAAAAATGGGATAAGTAACTTCATTGCAATAACATTTATTTCCTCCTGGCTTGCCCAACTGTTCTCTTTTGTTCAAGGGCACACCAAGAACTTCAAAGATGATAATCCTGGGTACCTAACTGCTTTGCTTCTTTCAACCATAACCCACTTACTCTCTGCTTTGCCTGGTCAAGAACATAGTTGTGGAATTGACTTCCAGCATGACAGTTTAAGGAGCTCTGCTGTCCTGTTCCACGGTGAAACTGATAAAAATTATAAAAACTAAACAAAAACTATTCAGAGTTTCTTGAAATGGTCCTAAGGGCAAAAGAGTAATTGAGAACACATTTGTTCAAGAACATTTATTAAAACTCAGTAAAAAAAAAAAAAAAGGCAAGTTTGTGGTATTTGAACCAAGACCGCTTGCTCCCTCTCTCCTCTCACCTCAGAGCGGGTGGAGACCCCACTCCAGACTGCTGCAGTAAAGAACACAGAGTTCCCTCTTCCCTAGCTCCTAACTATAGGACTTTCTTCCCAAGATAAGGAGGACTTCAGCATTTCTCATCCTTACCCCAGCTGCCTGTTGCTGAGGCTAAGTCCTGTGCAACAGCATTTAACAGGTTGGGGTCCCCTTCTTCTGACCAAGCCACAGTTGTGCAAGCAAGGCTCTAACTTGACCATGACCTGTTGAGAATATGGGTCTCTGATAGCTCTTGTCCCAGTTCATGATGCAGTGAATCCATGTCAGGAAAGTGAAGTTATAAGATCTCAAGCTACAAACCACTTAACTACAAACCACTGCTCAACGAAATAAAGAGGACACAAACAAATGGAAGAACATTCCATGCTCATATATAGGAAGAATCAATATCATCAAAATGGCCATGCTGCCCGAGGTAATTTATAGATTCAATGCCATCCCCATCAAGCTACCAATGACTTTCTTCACAGAATTGGAAAAAACTACTTTAAAGTTCATATGGAACCAAAAAAGAGCCCTCATTGCCAAAACAATCCTAAGCAAAAAGAACAAAGCTGGAGACATCACACTACCTGACTTCAAACTATACTATAAGGCTACAATAACCAAAACAGCACGATACTGATACCAAAACAGAGATATAGACCAATGGAACGTAACAGAGCCCTCAGAAATAATACCATACATCTACAACCATCTGATCTTTGACAAACCTGACAAAAAAAAGCAATGGGGAAAGGATTCCCTATTTAATAAATGGTACTTGGAAAATTGGCTAGCCATATGTAGAAAGCTGAAACTGGATTCCTTCCTTACACCTTATACAAAAGTTAATTCAAGATGGATTAAAGGCTTAAATGTTAGATGTAAAACCTAAAAACCTTAGAAGGAAACCTAGGCAATACCATTAAGACCACAGGCATAGGCAAGGGCTTCATGACTAAAACACCAAAAGCGATGGCAACAAAAGCCAAAATTGACAAATGGGATCTAATTAGACTAAAGAGCTTCTGCATAGCAAAAGAAACTACCATCAGAGTGAACAGGCAACCTACAGAATGGGAGAAAATTTTTACAATCTACCCATCTGATAAAGTGCTAATATCCAGAATCTGCAAAGAACTTAAACAAATTTACAAGAAAAAATCAACCCCATCAAAAAGTGGGCAAGGGATATGAACAGACACTTCTCAAAAGAAGACATTTATGCAGCCAACAGACACATGAAGAAATGCTCATCATCACTGGCCATCAGAGAAATGCAAATCGAAACCACAATGAGATACCATCTCACACCAGTTAAAATGGCGATCATTAAAAAGTCAGGAAACAACAGGTGCTGGAGAGGATGTGGAGAAATAGGAATGCTTTTACACTGTTGGTGGGACTGTAAACTAGTTCAACCATTGTGGAAGACAGTGTGGTGATTCCTCAGGGATCTAGAACTAGAAATACCATTTGACCCAGCCATCTCATTACTGGGTATATACCCAAAGGATTATAAATCATACTGCTATCAAGACACATGCACACGTATGTTTATTGTGGCACTATTCACAATAGCAAAGACTTGGAACCAACCCAAATGTCCATCAGTGATAGACTGGATTAAGAAAATGTGACACATATACACCATGGAATACTATGCAGACATAAAAAATGATGCGTTCATGTCCTTTGTAGGGACATGGATGAAATTGGAAAACATCATTCTCAGTAAACTATCGCAAGAACAAAAAACCAAACACTGCATATTCTCACTCATAGGTGGGAATTGAACAATGAGATCACATGGACACAGGAAGGGGAACATCACACTCTGGGGACTGTTGTGGGGTGGGGGGAGGGGGGAGGGATAGCATTGGGAGATATACCTAATGCTAGATGACGAGTTAGTGGGTGCAGCACAGCAGCATGGCACATGTATACGTATGTAACTAACCTGCACAATGTGCACATGTACCCTAAACTATCAATCTAGACAGAATATCAAGTATATAAAAGACTTGAGCAATGTTATAAATCAACTAGACCTAACAGACATGTATATAGAAGAGTTAATTCAACAATAGGAGATACACATTCTTCTTAAGTTCACATGGAACATTCTCCAGGATAGACCATATGCTAAGCCATTAAAAAAAAACTTCAATTTTTTGATTGAATAGAAATAATACAAAGTATGTGTTCCAACTACAATGAAATGGAATGAAAAATAAATATTAGGAAAAAATTTGGGAACTCACAAATATGTCAAAATTAACCAGCACAATACTCAATAACAAATGGATACATTTTTTAAAAAAGGCAAACAGAAAACACTTTGAGATGAATGAAAATTAAGACATAACATACTAAACTTATGGAATCCAGCTAAGTTCATGCTTATAGAAAAGTTTATAGCTATAAATAGCTGTATTTGAAAAAAATATTTCAAATTAATAACCCAACCTTCATCATAAGATCCTGGGAAAAGAAGAGCAAATTAAATCTAAAGCAAGCTGAAGGAAGGAAATAGTAAAGATTGTAGTTGACCCTTGAACAATGTGGAGGTTAGGTTTACCAACCCCCATACAATAAAAAAATTCATGCATAACTTCGAATCCTCTAAAACTTAACTACTAATAGCCTACTGTCGACCAAAAGCCTTACTAATAACATAAACAATTAACACATTCTGTATGTGTATTGTATACTGTATTCTTACAATAAAGTAAGCTAGAGAAAACAAAATATTATTGAAAACTTTTAAGAAAGATGGGATATATTTACTATTTATTAAGTGAAATGGATCATCATAAAGGTCTTTATCCTTGTCATCTTCACATTGAGTAGGCTGAGGGGAGGAGGAAGACAAGGGGTTGGTCTTGTTGTCTTGGGGGGCTGGCAGAGGTGGAAGAAAATCTACATAAAAGTCGCCCCACATAGTTTAATCCATGTTGTTCTATGGTCAAGTGTCAACAGAAATTAATAAAATAAGGAATAAAAAAAAGACTCCCAAAGCTAGTTCTTTGAAAATATTAAAAAAAGAAGACAAACTTTAGATAGAATGACCAAGAAGAAAAGATAGTAGACTCAAATTAGTAGAATCAGAAATGCAAGATATGGTATTACTACTCACCTTAAAGAAAGAAAAATAAAGGAATATTTTTACAAATGCACACCAATAAGTTAGATAATTTATAACTTAGATAAATTTGGAAAATCACTGGAAAGACACAAACCACTGAAACTGACTCAAGAAGAAATATATAATATAAATAGATTGTGTCAACTGAAGAGATTAGAATTAGAAGCCAAAAAACTACTTGCAAAGAAAATGCCAGATCCAGATGGCTTCACTGTTGAATTCTACCAAATATTTAATGAAGAATAAATACCAATTATTCACAAACTCTTCCCAAAAGTAAAAAGAAAATACTTTTGCACTCATTCTATGAGGCCAGTGTTACTCAGATACCAAAAGCAGACAAAACATCACAAGCAAGTAAAACTACAGACTAGTATCCCTTATGAATGTAAATTCAAAAGTCCTCAATAAAATGCTTGAAAACTGAATCTAGCAACATATAAAAATAATTATATATCATGTTTAATTAATTGAGTTTTATTCCAGGGGTGGCAAAGTTGGTTTAATATCCAAAAATCAATTAATGTAATATATTACATCAATATAAATAAAAACAAAAATCACATAATTGTCTCAATTGACACATGTAAAGCTTCTGACAAAATCTAACACCTTTTCTTGGTAAGAATACTTAACAAAAATGGAAGGAAACTTCCGCAGTCTGATAAAAAGTCATCAATGAAAAAACCACCACTAACATCACACGTATTGGTGAGAGACTGGATGATTTTCCTTAAGATCAGGACCAAGACAACGATGTGCACTCCCACTACTTCCATTCAACACTGTACTGAAGGTTCTGGCTAAAGTAATTAGACAAGAAAAAGTAATAAAAGGCATACAGACTAGAAAGAAGTTAAAGTAATTCTATTCACAGATGATATATTCCTGTATATGGAAAGTCCTATGGAATCCACTAAAAAATTATTAGAACTAATAAATGAGTTCAGCAAGTCTCCAGAATACAAAATCAATATACCAAAATAAATTGTAGTTCTCTGTACTTGCAATGAACAAATTAAAAATAAGAGAAAAATTTCATTCACGATAGTATTATAAAAAATGAACTTAGGAATAGATTTAACAAAAGAAGTACAAAACTTATATCTTGAAAACTATAAAATAATTATTGAAAGAAAATTAAAATAGATGGGAAAGTATTACATATTCATAGGTCAGAAGACTTAATATTGTTAAGATGGCAATACTCCCTAAACTAGTCTATAGGTTGAGCGCAATCCCTGTTAGTATCCCAGCTGATTTCTTTGAAGAAATTGACAGGCTGATTCTAAAATATATATGGAATTGCAAGAGACTCTAAATAGCTACCATCCTGAAGGAGAACAAAGTTGGAGGATTGTACTTCTGACTTCAAAACTTAGTAGAAAGAAATAGTAATGAAGAAAGTGTGATACTGACACAAGGATAGATATATAAGTAAATGGAACAGAAATAATGAGAGTCCAGAAACAAACCTATATATCTATCTTCAACTGATTTTCAATATGGTCCCAATTGTTTAGTAAGGGACAATTAAATATTCACATGCAAGATTGAAGTTGGATACTTATCAAGCATCATATACAAGAATTAACTAAAAATGGATAAAAACCCACAGGTTAAGAGCTAAAATTATAAAACTCTCAGAAGAATGCATAAAGATATAAATCTTATTAATCTTGGATTTGGCAAAGGATTATTGGATATGACACCAAAAGCACAAAAAAAGAATAAAAAAAAACTTTGAATGTTATCAAAATTTAAAACCTTTATGCTTCAAAGGACACCTTCAAAAAAGTGAAAAGGCTCACATAATGGGACAAAAATATTTGTAAATTATACATGTGATAAGGGATTTATATCTAATAGAAATTTAGGGAAGAGATATAAATGTCCAATAAGCCCATGAAAGATGCTTGGCATCATTAGCCATCAGGGAAAGGCAAATAAAAACCACAATGAAATAGCACTTTATACTCAAGAGGATTGCTGGAATCAAGAAGTCAGATATTAAGCAATTACAATGATGTGAAAAAATAGTAAACCTCATATACTGTTCGTGGGAATGTAAAATGGTTCAGCCACTTTGGAAAAATAGTCTGGTGATACCCTAAAGGGTTAAACACGACTCAGCTATTGCACTCCTAGGTATACACCAAGAAAACTGAAAACATATGTCAGCACTAAAACTTGTACACAAATGTTTAAAACAGCATCATTCATCATAGCCCAAAAGTGAAAACAACCCAACAGATGAATGGATAAACGAAATGTGGCATATCCATACAATTAAATATTTTTCGACCCTTAAAATAAGAGTACTGATACATTATAATTTGAATTAACCTTGCAAATATTATCCTAAGTGAAAGAATACCGTAACAAAAGACTTCATATTGTATGATCCCACTCATAAGAAAGTCCAGAATAGAGAAATCTATAGAGACAGAAAGTAGATTAGTGCTTGCTCAGGGATGAATGGAGGATGATAGCTAACATGTATGAGTTTTTCTTTTCAGATGATAAAAATATTTTAAAATTGACGGTGATGGTTGCACATATCTGTGAATATACTAAAAGCCATTCAAATGCACACTTCAAGTGAGAAGATTGTATTGTATGTGAGTTATAGCTCAAAGCTGTTTTTTTTTTAATAATGCAAAAGTAAAAATACCAGTGGAATTCTAATGCTCGTAATTTCTGGAAGGTGTTCCCTTGGGTGTGTGGGGTATGAGATAAAGGTGGTAGTGGGAGGTCGTCTGTGCAATAGCAAGCTTAAAATTGGAGGCTTTGTCAATAATGGACAAACAATAGATTTAACTACCCGCATGATCTTAGACAAATCATTTCATTTCACTGGGCTTCATTTTTCATTTCTAAAACAAGGGGAAGGAGGTAGTATATACTGTCTCAAGCTCATCTGGCAATGTTTTCTAATTTGAAGAACAATGCAGATTTTCACAGGAGACTTGGCCCACATAGAACTTTAAAAAGGGATTTTGGTGTCTACCATCTATTTTGGGTTGTACATAGTACCTTTCTCAACCCTTCAGTTCCTTTGGGTGTATATGGAGACCCATTTGCCAAAGCCTATTTTCAGTTAGCTACATTTTACTAAATCAGAGTTTCCTGAAGTGTGGAAGGTAGAATACTTATGAGTTATACAAAGTTGGACTGCCTCTGAGAGCCTTTATTATGTATGTGCACGTGAATCTCTAGAATGAGGGTATAGCACGCAGCATTTTCCAGACCAAGCTGACCATGGAAGACCTTTTAAAAATTTACTTTTTATGGAGTGTCATGAAATTAGGGTTGTGAGGCATATACTTGGAGAAATGCTAAAGTGCCAGCCTTTAAAGGTAAAGATTTTTAACTTCCAAGAATTTTTTTTTTTTTTTTTTTTGAGATGGAGTCTCACTCTGTCGCCCAGGCTGGAGTGCAGTGGCATGATCACGGCTCACTGCAAGCTCCGTCTCCTGAGTTCACGCCATTCTCCTGCCTCAGCCTCCTGAGTAGCTGGGACTACAGGCACCCCCCACCATGCCTGGCTAACTTTTTGTATTTTTTAGTAGAGACAGGTTTTCACCATGTTAGCCAGGGTGGTCTTGATCTCCTGACCTCGTGATCAGCCTGCCTCGGCCTCCCAAAGTGCCGAGATTACAGGCGTGAGCCACCGCACCCAGCCCCAAGAAATTTTATGTTTCAAATGCAGAGTATTTGAAATTAGGGCAATCTTTAAGGCTCCAAGAATTGATTTATTAATGGTGGTATTGTGACAAGTAGCAGAGGATATATCTGGGGGCAACTGAGCCAGCTTAGTGCTTCTCAGATTGTGTTACTTAGGGAACTATGGATTTGTTAGGGCAGCTTTGGCCTAAATAGGACATCACATCTGACGTAGTTTGGACATTTGTCCGCACCCAACGCTCATGTTAAAATATAATCCCCAATTTTGGAGCTAGGGCCTGGTGGGAGGTGTTTGGGTCATGGGGGTGGATCCCTCATGAATGGCTTGGTCATCCCCTTTGTGATAAGTGAGCTATTGGCTTGAGTTCACACAAATCTGGTCGTTTGAAAGTGTGTGGCATTGCCCCCGCACCACCCCCCACCCATTCTCTCTCTTGCTCCTGCTTTTGCCATGTGATGTACAAGTTCCCACTTTGTTTTCTGTCATGAGTAAAAGCTCCCTGAGGTCTCCCCAGAAACTGAGTGATATCAGCTCTATGCTTTCTGCACAGCCTGCTGAACTATGAGCCAATTAAACCTCTTTTCATCATAAATTACCCAGTCTCAGGTATTTATTTATAGTACTGCAAGAATGGCCTAACACTACAAAAATTAGCCAGGCATGATGGTGCGTGCCTGTAATCCCAGCTACTCTAGAGGCTGAGGCAGGAGAATCACTTGAACCCAAGAGGCAGAGGTTGCAGTGAGCTGAGATTGCACCATTGCACTCCATCCAGCCTGGGCGACAGAGTGAGACTCCATCTCAAAAAAAGAAAAAAAAAAGGTACAGTTCCCCACATCTAGAAATAAATCTTAGAAAAGGCTATGAGGTCATGATAGATCAATAATTTTTTTTTCCTGAACTCTATGGGATTTTTAAAATACTATCATCAAGGTTCATCTAATTCAGTGAGGAGCATTTAGGGAGCATTTACAGTGATTCCTGAGCCTCCATTAAGTACTCCATTTTCACATGGCATTCACTTCTGCTAAGCTTCTACATCTGCAGAAGATCAGCTACTCAACCTGCTGAGAGTCAGTTACTTCTGGGCACCATCTTCATAAGAAATGTGTAAAAGGCAAAATAAAGTTGGAGCCAGCCCTGATACCACCCACTCTATAGATAGGCATACATATTGCTCAAACAGCTCCTTGACATTAGCCAGCTTCTGATTACTTTGTAATATATTTCTGGAAATTGTCATCGCATTTACTTTTTAGTCCTTCTATTTATTCACAACCCCACTGATTGAATCTCTCTTTCTCTCTCCTCATGGAGTAGTTGCTTGTACCCATCTGTGTTAGGCTGTTCTTGCATTGCTATTAAAAAATACCTAAGACTGGGTAATTTATAAGGAAAAGAGGTTTAATTGGGTCATGGTTCTGCAGGCTATACAGGAAGTGTGTGGTGCTGGCATCTGCTTGGCTTCTGCGGAGGCCTCAGGGAGCTTTTACTCATAATAAAAGTTGAAGGAGGAACAGGAATCCCACATGGCAGAGCAGGAGCAAGGTAGTGGGGAGATACCACACTTTACAACAACAGGAGTTCACGGGAAGTCACTGACTATCAAGAGAACAGCACCAAGCCATGAAGGATCCACCCCATGACCCAAATACCTCCCACCAGGCCCCACTTCCAACAATGGGGATTATGTTTCCATGTGAGATTTAGAGGGGACACACATCCAAACTATGTCGCCAACCCTGACTGGGTGCAGGAGAAGAGTGCAGTGCTAATCTTCAGCTTACTATATATGGGAGACAAAATAATACATAAGTTCTGTATTAAAGATGAGTCCAGCATTTTACATATGTAAGTGCTCAGATGAAGAGTTTAGACTTTTACTTTAGGAGTTCAGAGTAAAAACAGGTCCACTCTGTCTTTTTTTCCTTGTTCATACAAAGAATGGGCATGTTAAAATCAGGTATATAAGAGATGTCAATTTCAATTCTGATACTGAGAAGCTGAGTGACTTTGGGCTAATTCTTAAATTTTAGTTTCCTTATTTCCAAAATAGGGACAGTAATAGCTACAGTGCAGAATTGTTGGGCAAGATGCTATAGGTGGCATGCAGCATAGTGACACAGTAGGACTTATTAGATGTTTGTTACATTCAGTCTTTCCTTCTAGTTATTATTTGCTTGAGAAGCCCTTTCATTTATTCTTTCAACTCATATATGTATTGAGTGTTTAGTCTGTGCCGGGGACTATTCAACATGTTGAAATCTTTGCCATCATTCAACTTTAGTTCTAGTTTCTAGTGGTGGGGAGGAAAGTAAAGAAATGAAAACATTCAAGTTGTAGTAAGTTTATGTGCTATTATAGTGGAGTGGTCAAAAAGACCCTTCTAAGGAGGTGGCATTTGGGTAGAGACTGAAAAGATGAAAAGTCATCTCGTGTCATCTCATCATGCTGAAAGATGTGAAGAGGAAAGAGAAAAATAGATCTAAGGTAGGAAAGAGCCTAGTGTTTCTAAAGAGTAGAAAGGGGTCCAGGGTGACAAGAAGAGGTCAAATCATGGGGTGCCTTGTAGTCATGGCAAAGCACATTAGCTCCACAAGGAAAGATATTTTGTCTGTTTTGCTCACTCCTGACTCTCTGGCACCTCAAACAGTGCCTGTCATAGTAGGCAGTCATAAAACATGAGTGTAATAAATTTTATTCTAAATGAAGTTCTGTGTAATTGGATGTCATATGCTTTTGAAATGTCTCTCTAGCTGCTGCATAGGGGATAGACTGTTAATTCAAGTGAAACAAGGAAATGGAAAAGGTAGGGGACGTTGCAGTAGCCCAGGTGAGGGATGATGGTGAATTAAGCTATAGTGGTGGTAGGGGAGATACGGATAAATGAAGACTTTGGAGCTATATTTTATGTGTCAAATCCCCAGCACCTGTTGATGGATTGGATTTGGGAGTGACAGTTTGGTGACATGTGCGTTTATACAGATGATGAAGGCTGGGAGAAGAGATTCTGTGGGGCTTAATGGAAGGCAATTAAGTGTTACTATTTTCTATTTGTTGGTTTTGAGATGCTTGTAAAAGTCAAGTGGAGAAGTCAAGGTTTCAGTTGAATATTATATGTCTTGGGATCCATAAGGCAGTCAGAAATGGCACACATATTCTGAATGTAGGTGATATTTAAAGCTGTCTGGATGAGCTCACCATACAGAGAGAACAGATGCACAACAGAAGAAGGTTCAGGAGGAAGCCTGGGAACTCCAACATCTAGAGGCTGAGAAGCAATAGAGAACTCAGCAGAGGAGATCAAAGTTTTGCCTGAGCTATAGGAGGAAAACTAGTGTGGTATCGCGGACACTGAAAGTCAAAAAAGGAACATGTGTCAAGTACTCGAATGGTCACTGCATGGAATGTTCCTGAGAGGCGTGTAATGTGAACAGAGAAGTGACCACAGAATCTGCCATATGAATTCAGCACATTCCTCTTATATTCAGAGTTGTAAAATGTAATATAACCACTGTACAAAACATATGGAAGATAAAGAGAAATTTTTTGGTACCTGTGACGAGAAGAATTTTCAGCTCAGTGGAACTATGGAGACAGAGCCAGATTGAGTGGGTGAATAATGAATGGGAATTCCTGGGTAGAAATGGCATATTAAATAAACAACTATTTGTTTCCTCCTGAAACTCCACTGAGAAGACAATAAGGGAATTTGTTTTTTAAATGAATAAAGCAACAAGGACAGAAGAACAAGAGCAAGAAAATTTTAGGATTGCAAAGATGGAGAAATGTGGTTCTGGAACTAGTACTGACAGCATCCCAGAAAGCTGAATTAAAATCTGCATTTCACAATATATTCCTCTACTTTGCAAGCACATTAAAGTTTGAGAAGTGTTACTTGGTTGACTCTAGAAAATGGAAGCCAAAGTGATTTATACTGCACCATCCCTAAAACACTCAGGGACTGGAGGCACTGGTATCTCTAGGAGTGGGGCAGGGGTGGAAATCGGGTAAAATGGATAGAATAAAGAGGATTGGTGGAAAGTATATTTAAAAGGCAGCCAGACTTTCCCCTCAGAACAGTCAGGGGAGTGCCCCTACCCACCCAAGCAAAACCCCAAAGAATTATTCTTCAGAGAGCATAAAATAGGGAGTTTTTGGACTTGAGGATGCCAGGTGCCACTTATGACGGTTGGATGCTGAGACCCTAGTTCTTTTCCCAACCACCAGAATGCTGGTAGTCGGGACTTCATCCTCCAGTAGGAATTTGGAAGAATCTTCTCCAGGAAATTCAACCAGCCCAAGTCAAGACATAAAGATTCTGATGCAGCAATTCCCCAACAAACAGCCTAGCTGTTTCTTTGGCTGAGGTTCTTAAATCTTCTGCTGCTGCTATTGTTGCTCTTCTTCCTCCAGAATCTTACCCCAAACATCTGCTTCCAGAGCCACTTTGTAATTTTCCTATCTGACTAGCATAACTATTTGCACTTCTTTCCCCTTATTTCTAGTATTTGTTTGGGGGAATGAGATGCCATTCAAAGACTATGTGTTCTTATTAAAGGAGTTCAGCAGATTTTCACAATCAGGGGCATGATAAGCAATTTTGCTACTGTTTGCAGGATTCCAGATGACCTCTTTGCTGTTCATCATAATTGTCATATTTTCTTTCATTGCTTTTCCAGTTTGTTTTCTAACTTAAAATAATGTTTCTTGTTGCATTTTCTAATGTCCTCTCCAATGTATTTACTTAGAGAAATGCTGCACTGCTTGCCCACAAAACAAACAGCAATTCAATGAAGGTTTCTTCCTTTCCTGCCCTGATGAGAAATTAGCTTTGATGGGTACATGGTAGTGGCAAGGGTTTGTTGTTGACTGTGGGTACCTGCTCAGGCTGTGATCTGATGGTAGACAGTGATCATTCTTTTGCATTTAATTTGTTTTTCTACCCTAAAGCTAATATAACCATGCCAAATAGTTTGAAATTTAGAGGACAAGGAAATTACTTATAAGTTCAAGAGCATTCCGTAATTCCTTATTACTGTCCCCCTCATGCCAAAGCAAAATGTCTTAAGGTGTGTCATTTTTGGAAGGCTATGGCCTTTGTTAAGATTAGCTCTGGTCTTTTACTAGATTCAGCATCATCCCAGCTGCTTTGGGGGAAGCTGGCATACACAGCCCATTGACGGGTAAACTTTTACCCAACAGGCATAAAATAGTATTTATCAATAGAAGTAGTTTTGGAAAAACGGTGAAGTCGGCAAAGAAAACAATGCAGCCTACGTTTCCCTTTGGTGCTCTTTTCTACCTTCTGTGTTAACCTCCTTTATCCAAACTGAAAAGATTGAGTCTCTTGTATTTTGACAATTTGTAAACTTTTAGTCAAACTTAAATATTTGGACACCTTTCCATTGAACCCTATCATTAATTTGCTGATTGTTCATTATATTTTAGTTCAGATCTGTGCCCTTCTTGTAAAATAAAACAAGGATTTGCTAGCTTTAAAGCAATGGAGTATTTTGGAAGTGGCCCTATATAGCCCCTGAAATCATCCCATGGTGGTCAAGAAGGCAAATCTAGATGGGACAGGCTAATGGCTGTCTTCTCATCATCTCTGTTCTGGCATCAGGCAGGCAGGTATCCATTCCTTCTAGCTCTCACAATCTATGATTTCAGATTGCACAAAGCAACATGCAATTAGTTGTCAAATTAGTGATTTTGACAATGACTATTCTGAGTTCTGAGAGAGATACTGATAGTTGCAAGTAAGAGCAAGGAAAAACATTGTCACTGCTTGTTTGAGTTCTTTTTTGGCAACTTCATGAGGACAGGGATCTTGCCTTTCCTATTGATTGTTTTCTCTCCAGTGCCTAATATAGAACCTTGAACATAGATAATTAATAAATATTTGCTGTTCAAAGAAAACTTCATGAAAAATGAGCATCTTTTCTTTGGTATCAAAGGTGAGTAATATTGGAGTAGGAGAATATATTCAGGCTGGAGAAAATAGTAGTACTTGAGCAGGGGAATATAAAACATATTTGGAAGCTGGGGAGTAGAAAATAGCACATAGAGCATAGGGTTGAGAGGATGTAAGAGAAGAGACGAGATAGAAGAGTTAATTTGAGGCCAAAATACAGAGGATCTTAATGCCAAACTTGTGACTTTGGATTTTTGTTCTGAATTTGGGCATTGGTACCCACAGAGGAATTAAACCAGGACAAGATCTCAGAGCAGGGATCTGGGAGGGAAGAAGATGGAAAGCTCAAAGACCAATTCAGAGGCTACTATTGTGAGAAGACGAGGAACCACAAGAGGCAATGCCATCTTCTAGGGATGTAATCCTATCTTACGAACCAACATTTTGTAAGCTTTCTTAAAGGGACAGAATATTTGAAACCGAAGCCACTTCAGAAAGTCTAGTGCTCAAGGATGTGGCCCTTTCATATAAGGGGCCTTTCTTTCTCAAGTCCTTATTCCAAGAGAATTCAGGAGGGATGCAGTGCTCAGAGACCTTTCAGCCCCTGTTTAGTTATGAAATCATTGCTGGAGATAGGATCCCTCATAAATTCTTTGTTTAAAACCCCTCAACAAGTTGAAAATATCAAGAGAAAGAGATGTTTGTGTGGGGTTTTTCCATGCTGCATCTCAAAATAACAGAACTATTCAGCCCAAGGGAAACATGCTCGCTCTCTAAATCCCACAAGTGAGATCAGAGGAGCGCAAGGATTACATAGCTGCTGGAATCTGACGCCTAGAGAAAGCCTATTGGTTTGGGGAAGTTTGGTGCCTGAAGATGCTTGTAAAATCAAAGCATTTGAGAATTGAAAACATCTCAGCGTCATTTTACATCAAACTTTCATCAATCTACTGATGAGTTTTCTCTCAATATCCTCAATTTGTTGATCTTTCTGTTGCATCGAAACAGTTAAACTTTTGAGGTCCCTATTTCTTAGAAGTTTTCATCAAGCTTGCCATTAGAAAGATACAAAAATGGGCTCAGCTGTGCATTCTTCATGGTTTCTGACACAGGACTCTGTGATAACTTTATGTTGACTCTTGCTGAAAAAGGTCTGAGAGATGAGATGCAAAAAAGGGCTCATGTCACTCTGAAGACTAAAAGTATAATTGAATTCAAGTGCATAGCACGTGTTTGGCTGCTTTATTCAAATATTATTTTACATATCCTTTGAAGATTTTCAGATCAGCCAGCCTATTTCATACGAAAGAACAAGGTAATGGCATGTTCAGGTCAGAGATACAAAACATGCTCTGAGATACTCCAGGGAGAGGTCAGATTAAGAACAAACATCCATATCTCATTATAATCAGATCCTAGGCAATTAAAAATAATTACTCTCTTTCCTAGCTGACCTTGTGGGCTATATAAGCTAAAATCTAGTCTAAACAAAGCTAAATTGGAGAGTCTAAATCTAAGCGCCTAAAGAAAAAGTATAGTCCAATCAACCACAGTGGCTAGATAACCCAATTAGTGGCTTTGGAGAAAGATAATCAAAAGTTAAATGAATTTCCCATTTGCTGCCACAATGTCCTATTTCTGAAGCATAAGCTTCTTAGAGTAGAGGACTTGGGTGAGGAAGGATAGCGTGCACCTTTAGGTAAACAAGGGGGTTTTATCATCACCAAGCAAGTGCAGTTCTCTGCTATCAAACCCCTACTCTTCAATTGCTAATAATGACTCTGTAAATTATAGCTCTTAGCCAATTCTCAGGATAGAGTTCATCTTCTACTTTAAAGGATTCTTTCCCTGCAATGTAATTTCCACTTTTTCTCTTTCAAGGTACTGCATTCTGTAGCTGTTCCTTTAGTCATTTTTTTTATTCTTCTGCAGGGAATATAAACCTCCCTTCCCCCAGCCCAATTAAATTCCAAATGTTGGACATAGACATATCATTTCTCACAAAAGTAGGTGCAGGATTTTATGTCAAGAGAAAGGATTATGTATATATTAGTGTGAATGCTGTGCTGTTTGTTTCTGTCAAAGAAGTATCTAAACAAGGCTATAGGAGACTCCAAACATGGGCACTCAGGGCAATTTGCACAGTGGGGTGTTCAGCTTTGATAATCAGAGAGAACTACAACAATCAAAGTACATCTGAGGAATATAGAAAACTTAAAATTCAGGGTCTAGAATCTGACCTTAATTGGCAAAAATTATATTTTTTGAACACTTCTTTCTGGTTTAAAGTGATTTTGTTTGGGCAAAATCACTTTCCTCTTTTCAATATTTTTGTTAGGTATAGAGAGGCAAGTATTATCACGTAAGTCAAGAGAATTGAATGATGTGCCTAGAGTATAGAATATTCAACTTTTAACTCAGTAGACCTTGTTTCTAGTCAACGTCTCTTTCTTTCTGTATAAATTAATGGATTCTGGAATGACACACAGGAATTTTCTTAAAACAAACACATAAAAAAGCAAGGAAAATAAGAAAGCTATCCGATCCTATACTAGTTCACTGCAGGAGAAAGTAATAATCATCTTTTATAAGAATTCTTTATTCAATACTGAGGAGCAGAGCAAATAAACAGATGTAATTCCTCCTGATTTATCGAATCATTTGTACTACCTGTAATTAAGCGTCCAGAATACACATCGTATTGAACCAGACACACTAAGGTGTACAAAGGAAATTTTCACTACAGTTGAGGAAATAAGACACACATGAAAAATTAAACGCAAGGCAAGATTAAGTGTGAAATGAACTGCACCAGTGTTTGAATGAAAGCAAGTTTAAATAAAGACGGAGTGGTAAGGGAAGACTTCATGAAAGAGGCAACCTTTGAGCAAGATTATAATAAGGCTGAATTTCAAGAAACAAAGAATAAACTGAGAAAAGTACAAACAAGAGGCATAACATAAAGACACAAAGAGGTAGAAATGCACAAACTATGCTTGAGCCCTGTGGAGTAGGCTCCTGTTGGAGAATAAAGAGAGGTAAAGTCAGAAAGATGAGCTATTGAATGTTTTTGAACTGGGAAATCACAACATGGTGGCAGTGGTGTTTTATGGAGAAAATAGAATGACAGTGTGCAGGCTAGTTTGGAGAAAAGAGGGATTGATAAGAAAGACATAAATTAGGAAGTAATTATATAATCCAGGATTTAGATTGCCAGGGCCCAAGCAAAGATAATGGTAATTTTTTTTAAAAAAGAATATTATTATTAGTAGCAGAAATATGAAAGGAACTTGTAAACTGATTAGATGGGTAACCAGAAAAGTTTGAAACCTATATGATGAGGAGAAGTAAACTGTCAACATTCAACAAATGAGGAAGTTAGGAATGGTTTTTATAGTTTTGTAATCCATTGTTTTATTTTCTCTTTCTTCACCTCAGAACAGGTAATACCTGGTTACCTCATGGTTACCTATAGTCTATACTTCAGAACCATCTCCTTCATGAGAACACAGCACACTTTAAAATACCTACTTGTCAGGCACAAAGCAATAAAAACGCATCCAAGAGTCCTTTTCTAGATGTGATATTGAACTCTGAATCTGAGAGTCAAGAGGCCTGGGTTGTGGTTCAGACTTTAGAAGGAATTTATCCTGATGGCTGGGGTTGGATAGACCAGCCTTTCCCAAAGTGACCTCTGTGGAATGTTAATCCTCAGAATACTCTTAGAAAAGTGGCTCAGTTTGCAAACATCAAAAACTCTGTTTCACTCTTAAGACATCACAGAACGCCTTGGTATAGCAAAGGCTACCCTTTTTGTACACGATTGATACATCCCTCTGAACTAAGGACCTATTAAACAAAGACTAACCTAGACACACTTTAAAATTCCTAATAATAATCTGTGATTATGGAATATGGAGATCTAAACCAGGATGAAAAAATAAGGAATGTAAGGCAAAGAAAGAAAATAAAAAGAGGAAAAGATAATTTGATAATTAGAAGTAAATGCTAGTGAAATGAGATTGCAATGAGATATGGGAACTTGCTATAAGGACAAGGTTTAACACAGGCAGCCTATAATATAATCCCAGGACAGGTTTCCTTAAGACAAGAATGACCATCAATAGACCCTTTTCTTCTTTAGTATTATAATCATCTGACCCTGCTGAAGAAAAACATCATTGCGTCCATACTGTTGCCTAGACTTCAAATTTCAGATGTAGAATGGGTGTTTGCATTCTCCTTAGGAATTCTAACTGCAGGAAGAATAAAGTAAGATCAAAGGCACTTTTCTAGATCCACTGACTGCCTCTAGGTGAAGCTGAGTTTCTAAGAGAAGTCAGAAACCAAAATTCCTTTGACTATAGTCAGAATGAACCTGCTCCCTGAGTTCTTGACAAATATGGACAGCGTTAAGGGACACATTTTCTTACCCAGAAAGTAAGTCCATGGAGATTAAGTGCTAGATACCCTGGGAGGAGATTATTCTTAAACAAATGGGAGGTTGTAAACTACCTCAGAGTTATAAAGATCTTTATATCAATTTTCCAAAATCAGTCTCATATCTCTTGACTGACTTGGTCCTCACGAAAGCCCTCTGTGGTAGATAATTTTTGCCTAATATTTTACAGTTGAGAGCAACATTATTATCATCAACAACAATAACAACATGAGAGATATTGTGCAAAGTGTTTCACCCACATTGTCTCATGTAATCCTCATAGCATCTCTGCCGGTTACGCACACATGGTGATTTCCATTATACAGCCAAAGGTCCAGATAACAGAGCTAAAATTTAATGGAACATCCTGGGTTTAAACTCAGGTATCTCAGATTCTAAACACTATACTCCACCATCTCTGACTCATCAGAACCAGCTAAAGGCTGCCCGTGAGTGACCCTGCTCCCCTAGTTTAGTACTTTCTCCATGGTGCCATGGTGCCATGGTGCCTCAGGCTGCCTAAACCCCACTCAAACTAGTAATACTTAACCCACTCTCTCAGCTATTGTCTAAATCAGAAGTGGGCAATACATAGTCCATGGGCGAAATTTGGCTTGCCCCATGTTTTTCTATGGCCAGTAAGCTAAAAATCTTTCTCACCTTTTTACATGGTTGAAAAAAATCAAAATAATGCTTTTTTTTGTGACATGACAATTATATGAAATTCAAATTTCTGTGTTCATAAATAAAGTTTTCTTGGAACATGTCCATGTTCATTAATTTACATGTTGTTTATGGCTGCTTTTCTGCTACTGTGATAGAGGTGAGTAGTTGCAAGAAGTGGTATAGCCCATAAAGCTGACTTCTGGTTTAAAATGTAAAGGATTACTCTTTTTTTTTTTTTTTTTCAGAATAAGAAAGGTATAGAGTCAGATGATGTTCATTTCACATGGCATGCAGAGGAGATATAAAAGATTCAAATTTGGATCCCAGCTCTGCCATCCAGGAGCTGCAGGGATAATTGCCAGAGCTACTCAACTTTTTTGTGCTTTGGTTTGTCTTATTTGAAAAACAGAGCAATAATTCCAAACTTGCAGTTTTTGGTGAAGTTTTAATGAAGTAGTATGTACAAAACATACTGCATAAAGCAAATAGTAGGAGCTCCTTAGTAAATGAAATCTACTTGCCTGTTGATGGTGCTTCTGTTCTTTTAGCATTAATATCAGCATGTGCAGATCATAGGAAATTAGCAATCTTTCGTGATACCTGGCAGATGTATCAAATGAAATGAAACTGCTGCAAGGTGAATGGAATGATAGGATAAAAATGTACATAGTAAAATGTAGGAATTGTTTTCCACCCAGTGAGCCTGAGTAACAATGAAGCTTTGACATGTTGATGGATTAAGCAATTGCAGTCAATGAAGTTCAATAATCCATCCACCTACACCTCATGTAATCATTGAAGTTAATACGCAAACTTGGAAGATTGTAAGGTGAATTAGAGATACTTAGTTGAACAGTCCATTTCATCCCTCTTCTGCCATTTACTTAGATAACCTTGATTCAGTCTTTTTAAGGAAGCAAAAATAAAGGTAATTGCTCTCTCATTCTAACAGTATGTCTGAGTTGTAATTCACTTGACATTTTATCTGCTCTTCAGTGATTAACACACTGACCTGAAATAATTTTCCTTTTTTAAAATCTAATAGACAAAGCAACATTTCTCTTCTCACCTCAGTACACCTTTCCAAGAAGATTGCAAAGCCAAACTCTAAGATGGTCCAACTCAAGCCCTACCAATGGGTGTGCAGAAGACAGAATCTTCTTAAGACTGGGTATTTGAGAGAGCTTCTAAAGCTCTTAACTATACTCATTCCTTAGGTGGAGGAAAATCCTAACACCTGGCAGGAACTTTCTTTCCTTTTCTTAGTTTTATGCAACTTTGTCCTCTAATACGTACACTGAAGTAAGGAATTGACCTAGAGCTAGCCTTTGTCAAGAATGTGAAATTTGTTTCTGGTGCTCTGTTCATCACACTCTCTCACACAGTCTCTTTCCATACTATCTCAACATCTCATTCTCTCTTTCCTTAGTTGCAAAATGCTCTTGGCCAGAGATGTGTTTTAGTCATTTATACCTTAGCATTACTTTTTTTCAAAAATTCATATCCTCTCATAGTAATTCATACAAATATACTCCCTGAAGCTTTAGGGTGTGGGGGTGGATTTTCTTTTCTTTCTTCTTTCTTTTCTTTCTCTTTTTCCCTTTTTCCCTCCATATTTTCTCTTTTTTGGCCTATGTTTTCTCTGCAGAATGAAAAAAGAAAATCTCTCTTCTGATAATGAGATTTCAGAAAGCAGACAGGCTAGTGTGGAATCACCCTAAAATTAAAACTTGTTTGGGTCTGTTTGTTTTATCAACTGGATGACACTGCTTGAGCCACATGGAAACATTGGAAAAAGTGGAGTAGGTCCAGGAGAGGTGGAAATTAGGGTGTAGGGGTCATCTATATCTTTTAGTGTTCACAACAATTCAACCAAGCAGGTTGTACTAAAATGGCTTCAGAAATGAGGAACTTGAGGCTCAGAAGGGGTTAAGTAATCATTGAAAGTCACTTAGGAGCAAATGACTTATAGGAGCTCAGGTACATTGGCCTTCTCCTGTGCTTATATTTACCTAATAAATCAGACTGTCTTTGTGCATGGGCACATTCTTCAGCATAATCAGGAGTAGCTGTCTAATCTGAGACAGTGTAGCCAAAACACAGAGCTGGCCAGTTATTTTCCCTGCCTCTGCAGCTGCCTCTGGATAAGGACTGAAGACTTGAGATGTTAAGGGGAAATGTGGCAAACAGAATCAATCAGGTCTGCAAGTCTGCAACTCAATGTCCCTGAGTGAAAATCTGAAATGCAACACCAACATGTTTCAGTGTCAATATGGCAATTGGTGAACTAAAGAGATGACCACCTTCTTCAATTAAATGCAAATCATCCACAGCTTTAAGTGACAAAGGTTGAAACAGGCTTCTGTTTAAAATCCTTGCAATAAAAACACAGAGAGTATCTAAAATCCCTGAGTCCCAACTTGCCAGTTCTCAGGGGAAGCAGTAACTGAACAATTACTTCAGGCTTCCCTCACTGTTGCTCTAATGGAGTCAGTCACAGTGGGTTGGGAAAACAAAACAAAAAAAAAAACAAAACAAAACAGTAGACTGTGAGTCAAAAGGCCTGATTTCTACTTTTGGCTCCATCTCAACTCACCACGAGAGTTTGGAAAATCCTCTTTACTCTTCAGACACCCGATTCCTAATTTGCAAAAGAAAGAGAGAGTAGGATGGTGTCTAAATTCTTGGCCAACTCTAGGAGTCTACATCCTGTTAAAATAGTTAAGTAAATTTCTAACTTATTAATCACATTTTTTTCCAGTTGTGTAAAAGATTTTCCTGTATTTCTCCCTCTCTCTGTGTCTTTCCTATCTTTCTTTCTTTCTTCACACCCTTTCTCTTCTCTACCACCTCCTTTTTACCCCTAAAAGCAGAATCTCAGTTCAGGAATTATTTGCTGCTGCCTTCAAAACGACAAAGACTATGGCCTTTTAGATTCAGTGTCCTCTGGAGACATACCTTGTGTATTCTGCTTAGATCAAAGCTGCCTTTCTGCCTCCAATTCTGGGTCTCCTAAGTTTCTACTTTGCCTTCATTTTCCTTTTCTAGTTCCACTAAAGAGAGTATGAAACCCAAGAGCAAATGCATTGAAAAGACAAAACTTTTCCCTTTGCCTTTGGATTCGGGTTCTCTGGCACTGCCGTTCTCTGACAAATGCTGATACAAACTCTCATCTAAGATTCTTGGAAAGCCACAGGCAGGAGGGTTGGGCTGGGGACTTAGTTGTTTTATTCAGGACTTCGGTCAAGGGGCAGAAATATTTCAGTCTAACAGATATCAGCCTAATGTAAAAATAATAATAGTACGCAATGCACAAATGCCAGCCATGCAGTTGTTCCCGCTCCCTCTGATACTCACAGTTCAACAGCATTCCTCGGGAGGTCAGAAGGAATCTCTGTCACCTTGCTCTCTTGGCAGAGAAAAACCCTGTTAGAGCAGTGACAGATCCGATGATGACATCCTGAGCCCAAGCTCAGGAATGCCAGCAAAGAGACCAGGAGCAGGGCCATAATTATGCATCCATCCACCTGATTTCTTCCTGCATTTGCAGAGAAAAACCTCCACAGATCTCAGAAGCTCCACACAGTGCCCTTATGAGAAGAGATCTGACTTGAGAACCGGTAGGGTCACGTGACCCACCAAGGGATGCTTTTTTTGTTGTTGTTACTTCCGGGCAAGATAAGCTACTCTGTTTTCCTTCAAGATTGGGTTTCTTACACCCTGACCTAAGGCACACAGCAAATAGAACCATTAGGCATGCTGGAAAAGTTTGTATTATTTCATTGCAAAAGTCTCCTTGCTGTTCACCATTCTCTTCTCAACAGAGTGACATGATTGACTTTCTCCAAAAAAGACACAACCCACAATATGACACATCACTAAGAGGGGTACTAATAAGTGAAGGGCTGGGACCTTCAGTCTTCAGCATCAATTTCTTCAACCAGCCCACCTGAGAGAAAACCAGCCCTTCTGGGTTGCATTCAATGATCCTCTTTTTTTGCTGTAATTATGCCAAAAATGGCACTATTCAGAAACAGGCAGGTGGGTTAGCAAACCTTAGGCAGATTTCCGTAGGTGGGAGGTACTTCTGATAGGGTTATCTGTAGCGATAATTGACTGAACTGAGTGATCTAAGAAATGTGCTATGTTTCCAGTGGGGATTTAGTAAATGCCAGCACATCCACCCCCTCGTGCATATCCTGCCTGCCTTCTCGCATTTCCAGGCTCTGAAGATTGCCCTTGCCTTTTGGCAGTTGGCATAAATGAATTTATTTAATCTATGCTTTTAACTTACTTTTAAATGTTCCCTGAGGTGACAGCCCAGCACTTTTGTTGGCATTCCCCTCCTCGATGGTGAGGGATCTGAGGAACGTTTGGCAACACTTTTAGAAAAGTGGCTTTCTACTTTCAATTCTAGAATCTATGAAGATTAAAAGGCAGAATATTCTCTAAGATCCTGCCCACAACTTATTACCTGCTAAAATTAGTTTCAATACTATCTTTAGATAATTAGTTGCATAAAATTGAGCTTCATGAAAATGTTAAAAATACATACTTATCCCACCCCTCCTTCCCTCTCCCCTGCCTTACCAAGGAAAACCATGTAAAGAATGATTAAATTATTAAGAAAAAAACAGAAGCAAGTGATTTGGGGGGCAAAGTTGATCCCTAGATTTTTCTGGGAGCAACTGGTTTATTCTAATTCTGGAATTGGCAGACAAAGGCAGTATCTATATGGACTTCATATTTTTAACAAATTGGCTAACATGAATGGTTAAATTAGTTTGTTCAACAACTGATCCAAGGAATTATAGTCTTTCAGATGTAGAAGGAAGTTAATTCAATCAACCAACTAATGCTTAAGTATTCATATTAATTTAAACGGATTTTCTCATCTGTACTTGAATAACTCCATTGACAAGAAACTCACTACCAATTAAACTTTTTACCCAATTCCTCTGCCCCATAAGTCCCCTTCTAGCTTTTGGAGAGCTCTGTAATTAGTCTTAGTATAATAAGCAGAAATCTTTTTAAAATTGAGATTTTAATTTTAAATGCTATGTCGTATTCACAACTTATAGGTAACATAAGTGTAAATTATTAAGCATAATAATGCAACAAACAATTGCGGGCTGGAGAATAAAGGACATAGCCAGTCCTGTTGCATCTACTTAGTTGATTTTCCTTTATTACCTTCTTGTGTTCCTATGCCCAAGGTGACCATTAATCTGAATTTTGTGGTTATTATTTCATTTGTTTTGTAAAATTAATCTTGTCACGAAATGTATCTCCAAAGAATATATTATTTAATTTCTTGCTTGTTTTTACATTTTTACAAAGTCTATCACTCTTTTAGCAGTATTTTGCTGCTTACTATTTTACACTAACTAGACATTTTAAAGAAATAACCATGTTGTTATGTGTACCTGCAGTTTATTAATTTTGTACCTGTTAGGTGTACCTGTAGTTTATTAATATTATACTACTGTATGATATTCCATTGCATAAATATACCATAATTTATGTTTTCATTCTCCTGTAATTTTTAAAATCCTGAGGTTGTGAAAATATTATTTTATATTTTCTCTAAAATTTTTTAGTTTTGCTGTGTACATTTTGGCCTTTGATCTATTTGGCATTGATATTTATGGGTGTGAGTAAAGGACTCAATTTGTTTTTTATCTGATGGCAGAATGGTTTTATCCACATGGATAAACATTTGTCCCAAAACCATTTATTGAATGGTCCCTCTTTTCTTTTCTCACTTGTAAAACTACCTTTCTCTTATCTCAAGTAACTATTTTGCATGGGTTTGTGTCTAAGCTTTTTTATATTCCATTGTTCTTTTTTCTACATTACACCAATGTTATACTGTCTTAATTACTACAACTTTAAAGTAAGTCTTGATATACAGTAAGAAAACACTTCTATCTTATTTCTTATAGGAGTATCTTGCCTATTTTGGACCTATGACTAAATTTTAGCATCAGATTATTACACTCCTTGAAAACACCCTGGTATAATTTTGTTTGGAATTATATTGATTATATAGATTAATCTGGGCAGAAATTATCACCTTTAAGATAACAAGTCTTCTTATCCATGAATATGGTATAGCACCATGTTATTTAAGCCCTTCTTTGATGTCTTTAAATAAAGCTTTATACTTTCTTCCATATATGTCCTAATATCTTAAATGTGTTTCCTGATGACATCCTGTTTTATGCTGTTATAAATGAAATCAATATTTAAAATCACATTTTATGTTTGTTGTCATATTGTAAAAATGCAATTAATTTTGGGATATTTATCTTATATCTAAATTACCTTATTACATTTTCTTTCTTTCTTTCTTTCTTTCTTTTTTTGAGACAGAGTCTTGCTCTGTCACCCAGGCTGGAGTGCAGTGGCTCGATCTTGGCTCACTGCAAGCTCTGCCTCCTAGGTTCACGCCATTCTCCTGCCTCAGCCTCCTGAGTAGCTGGAACTACAGGTGCCCGCCACCATGCCTGGCTAATTTTTTGTATTTTTTAGTAGAGGCGGGGCTTCACCATCTTAGCCAGGATGGTCTCGATCTCCTGACCTCGTGATCCACCTGCCTCGGCCTCCCAAAGTGCTGGGATTACAGGCATGAGCCACCATACCCAGCCACTTATTACATTTTCTATGCAAACAATTATCCATATCTAAATAATTGTGTGTATGTGTGTATGTGTAGAGAGTTTCTTTCTTTTCAATTCCTTCCTCCTTCCTCCTTTTCTTCCCTGACTCCAACTTCCTTTTCTTCTCTCTCTCCTTCTTCCTCTCTTTCTACTCTTTCTTTACAATAATAATTTTTTTTTTTTGACATGGAGTTTCATTCTTGTCACCCAGAGTGGAGTACAGTGATGTGACCTCGGCTCACTTCAACCTCTGCCTCATGGGTTCAAGTGATTCTCCTGCCTCAGTGTCCTGAGTAGCTGGGATTACAGGCACCCGCCACCATGCCCAGCTAATGTTTGTATTTTTAGTAGAGACAGGTTTTACCATGTTGGCCAGGCTGGTCTCGAACTCCTGACCTCAGGTGATCTGCTCACCTTGGTGTCCCAAAGTTCTGGGATTATGGGTGAGAGCCATCGCCCCCGGGCTACAATAATGATTATATACTATTAAACTACACATTTCCTAATACTTTATTTAGAAATTTTGCATCTATGTTCATAAGTTATTTGTAACTTAATTATGAGTAATTTTTAGTGCATAATTAATTCCTAAGTTTTCTTTCTCATGTTGTCCTTGTATAGTTTGGTGTCATGGTTACGTTTGCCTTATAGTCTGAATTGGGTTATAATCCCCCTCATTTTATTCTTAGGGAAAAAAAACTGTTTCAGATTAAAGTAATCTATTCCTTTAAAGTATGCCTGTATTTGCCTAAAAAACCATTTGAGCCTCGGTTTATATTTGTGTGTATATATGTGTGTCTGTGTGCATGTTTGTGTGTGTTAGTGTATGTATGAAAATTTAAACATATTGATTCAACTTCTTTAATTGTTATTAGATGATTCAGGCTTTCTATTTCTTCTTAAATTTATTAAATTATATTTTTTCTAGGAATTTTTCATTTTAGTTAAGTTTTAAAATTTACTGTCACAAAGATTTTTAGTATTCTCTTTTTAAATCTATTCTAAACAATTTCTAGACTTGTTTATTTCTGTCTAGTTTCTTTTCATTAATCAACCTTTCCAAAATTCTCTTTATTTTTCTTGTTCTTTCAAAGAACGAACTTTTGCCTTTACCCTTTGCTGATCCAATTCTATCTTTATGTTTTGTTTCCATGATTTTTGCACTTATTTTTTCCTTTTTTGTTGTTCCTTTCTAAAACGTTTTATTTATATGTCAGATTATTAGTTTTCAGCCTTTCTTCCTTTCTAATAATATACTAAAGCTGTAAATTTTTCTGTGATTTCTGCCTTGGCCATCTTCTACAAGTATTGATAGGTAGATCTTTCATTACAATTTATTTTTAAATATTTCTCAATTTCCCATTACAATTTCTTCTTTGGCACATAGATAATTGAGAGGTGTGTTTTTGAAATTTACAAACTTCAGAAATATTTAAATTTATCTTTTTTTGTTTATTGACCTCCAAATTAATTGCATAATGGTCAGAGAATGTTGTCTGTGTTGATTCTATTTTTCCCCCAAACATGTTGAGATGTGTTTTATGGCTTAGGACACAAGTTAATTTTTACAAATACTTAATGTGAGTTTGAGAAGAATCAACATTCTCTGTTTACTTGTTTTCAGGTTCTATTTTTGCCCCATAAATTCAGCTTATTTTCCTAAAATCTATATATTTACTAACATTTTAAGTTTTACTTAAACTAATTGAAGTATTTCTGTTGAAATTTCACATGATTCGGATGATCCAGGTCTCTACAGTTCTGTCAGTTTTAGTTTTTCTTTATATATTTCAAGGCTATTTTGTTTGGGCCATGAACATTTAGAATGGTATACCTGGTGAATTAAACCTTCTATCTTTTGTCACATCTTACTTTACTCATAATACTGCCTTTTATCTTGAAGTCTATTTTATGTGATACTAATATAGATATACCAGCTTTTTCTACCTTTGTACTTTCAACCTTTCTGTGTCTTTATGTTCTAGGCATGTCTTTCATAATCACTTCACTGAATTTTGTGTTTTAATCCATTTCTACAATCTCATTCTTTTAACAGGTGAGCTTAGTCATTTACATTTATTGCTCTATATAATATTGATCTCTATAAATGCTTGTTTTTCTACTATGCAACGTGCTATTTGTTCTAGTTTTACATGCTTTTTTTTCCTTTTATGCTTTTTATTTGTTGAGTTTTTGTGTGCTGTGTTTTTAAATTGCTTTTTGTTTTCTTGTTTTATTTTGTTTCATTTACTGTTTTGCAAGTTTTATACTTTCTTTATGAATGTTTATGGTTACTCTCAAATTTTTATCTTTGACATTATGCTTTTACTGTATACTTATACCTTTTACTTAATGCAGTTTAATTTTATCAGTATTCTAACTCCCCTTCTAATAAATACATAAACTTTACATTGTTAAGTTTATTTGCTGGTTAGGTAACATGCATTTATTGTTGTCTAGGATCTTAGTTTTACATTATTATATATCCTCATTATTTTATACATTCAATATTTGCTTAGATTCCTTGCCAGTCTGCACCGTGTCACTGGAGCTCCTAGGGGTTTATTTTTCTTTGCTTTTGCAGATACTGTATTGCAAAGCCTTGAGAAGCATTGTGTATAACCAAGTATAATCTCTTTCCAGAAAAAGGCCCCAAATAATTGAAGACAGCTAACTTCACAGATATGCTAGTAAATGCTCAACAACCAGCTCTCCAGAAAAAAAACTCATTTGTAGCATTCGTTAATTTCCATGGTGTAACCTCTCCCTCTGCAGCTTATATCAAGCTACCCACGTGATGCCAACCAGCCTGCAAAATTCCCATTTAGCAATCTGTTCTTGTGAGCTGGTAGGAGCTGGTTCCAGCACATCACCAGCTATTTGGTACTTTTTGAATCATCTTTTTTACTTGTTGAGGCAATCTCCAATTCCTTCAGCCATTCCTTATCTGACATAGTTTTAAATGTGCTGCATTTTGTCTGGATTTTCATTCTAGAATAACCTCCAACCTCAGTTGCTTTACCTCAGGGACTAGAACTTACAGTGTTGTTCTGGGTTGTTTAACTCTACCTTAAGTTACATGAGCTTTATGAGAGTCTGGCCAGACAGAAAGTGTTTTAGGGCGTGAATATATACGGCCTGCTCTCTGAAGCAGCTATCTGGAGTTGCATTCTTCTTCCAGAGTGAGGAGAAAGGCTACTCATACTAGAATTAGAGAATTGGGCATAGCAGTTGTGGCAACAACGTTTGGCTGCAGTATTAGATGCAAAAGGGGGAAAAAATAACTCCTCTGATATAAAAGGGAATCATGTATAGAAAACGAGGCTTTAACATCTTAGCAGGAGATTAGTGGTGATAAACTGGAATTAAATGCCTTATTACTAAGTGTTCATCCCTTAAAAATTATGTGGAATACAGAACCTTTTTCTACCTCTGTAAATCTCCCACCTGACCACCTTTATTCTTTTAAACTTATCACTAGCACTCCTTGCGTGTCCTCACGGTTTTTCTACTTTATGAAGAACTTTCTTTTGAGGTTATTTTCTAGTTATTCCTTATTTCAGAGGACCCTTTGCATTTGGCACTGCCTTCAGGTTGCTCAGACTTCCATAGGGATTAAGAACTATGCAAACATTAGGTAGTGATGATTATGATGGTTATGATTATGATTCACATCTTAGGAATCTATCTGTTAGGAATTGTATTGGAAAGTCAAGGTCCATTTTAACTTTATGATTTTATAACTTAAAGTTTCCTAAATCTCAAAGATCTCAAATCTCAACAATGAGGCAGTAGCACATTTTTACACCACAGGGCTACAGGACTAAATAGATCTTTCAGGCAGATTTTATTTCTTGGACTTTCATGGTTTCATAGAACTGTATATAATTATAAATCAGAGAAGATTTGTCACCGGTTAGATAATTGAACTGGTTTATAAACAAATCTGTGAAATTAATTTCCGGGTCAATTTTTTTTTTCCTTTTTAAGGTAGTCATGTGAAGGTAAGGTCTCTGGGGTCAATTGGAAAACACCTGTGTATCTATTTGGCTGGAAAGAAAGCCATCCTAACAGTGGTGAAAGTTGCTATATAAAAAATAAAATCTTACAAGTAGGAGTGTAGAATGAGTTGAGGTAGGAACATTTGTACTGATGACTTTTCTGTCAAAAGGAAACTTAATCTAAAGAATATAAGATGATGTCACGCCTGTAATCCCAGCACTTTGGGAGGCTAAGGTGGGCGGATCACAAGGTCAGGAGATCGAGACCATCCTGGCTAACATGGTGAAACCCCGTCTCTACTAAAAATACAAAAAAATTAGCTGGGTATGGTGGTGGACGCCTGTAGTCCCAGCTACTCAGGAGGCTGAGGCAGGAGAATGGCGTGAACCTGGGAGGCGGAGCTTGCAGTGAGCCGAGATTGCGCCACTGCACTCCAGCCTGGGGGACAGAGCAAGACTCCATCTCAAAGGAAAAAAGAATGTAAGATGATGTTGTTTTCTTTCTTATGTATTGAAACAGTTAGATTTTTATACTTAACAAACAACACCAAATCATCATGTCTGAAAACAACCAGTATTCATTTTATTTGTGATTCTGGGGGCCAGCAGTTTGGTCTGGGTTCAGTTGAGCAGTTTTAGACTTGACTGTGGTTAGCTATTGAGTCAGCTGGGATCTGGCTGGTGCCAGATGACTTCACCCGGGATAACTTAGCTGTGCTTCACATTCCCCAGCAGACTGCCTTGGTGGTATTCATCTGATGGCATTCCAAGAGGCTCAGAACTGCCATACCATACATAATTTTGCTGTGGCCTATTGGTCATACCAAGTCACAAAGCCCAGACCAGATTCAAGGAGTCAACCAGATTCTGTTGACCCCACCTCTTGAGGAGAGAAACACAATGTCACATTGCAAAGTGGTGTGCAAACAAAGGTAGAAATAAAGACAGCCACTTCTGCCAACAATTTACCACAGGTACCCAAGCACTTAGAGGACATCTTTGTCCATGCTTGGTAATACTTGCTTTCTTTATTATTGTTTTTCAAAGTACAAGTTAGGCCAACCAATAGAGAGACTGACAACAATAATGTTGAAGACTCATCTTTAGCCTTTAGAAATTTGTTCAATTACTGACTAAGCATGTTGCTGTCCCAAGAGGGAAAATAATGTAGGTTGGTCTTTTTAAAATTATGTCATTATGAAGGGACCAAAGACATTTATTCGCCATTCAGAAATTCTTATTTGGTAGGTTTATATTTATTTTAAAAAACAAATTCCTTTTCTATTTAACACATTATCCTTTATTTTTGATTGTTTCTGTGAATGTAGTGTAGGCATACTATAATATTATAGGCTTTAAAATGTATACTATGAGATTTGTGGCAGGAATAAAAATTCCTTGTAATATGGTGAGACCATAAAGATGTAGCTTGTGAATTTTTAGTACAACATGATAATCTTTGAACACTAAATATTTCCAGTTAGCATCCTTAAATTCACATTATTATTAATATTAGAACCTTGCTCTTTTACACATTAAGCTTTCATATTTTATTGCTTTATCATATAATTTATATATTATACCATATAAATTATACCACATAATGTAAATTATTATATTATGCCGTATAATACAAATTAAGGATAGAGCATATAGATAGAATTAGATGGGATTATGTAAATGTACCAGGATATTATATAGGAGGCTAGCATACCAGCTCTACAACGAGCCACACCTGGCCTGTTGGGACATGGCACACCTTTAGCTTACTGAGACAGGACAGTCATGTAAGCCATAATGTTAATGAACCCTCTTGGGCTGAGCAGTGCACGACCTACACAATTGCACCTGGCTGTCTGCTGGTGATGAGTGCTGGACCTGTGGAGGGTAAGCTCACTGGATACTGGCAGTGGAGGCTGAGGAGAGGCACTTGACAGAGTACTCAGAGTGTTGGGAGGAGGTCAACAACCAGCAAAGGAAGGAACAGTATGCTGGAGTTGGAGATCTGGGCTCCAGTCATAGCTTTGTCATTATTGTAGAATCTCAGGACATTGCAATTATCTGGAGGTGTATTTCTTCTTCTCCAAAATGGGGGTGTGAACACTTACAGGGTTCTCACGAAGACAAAATGAGAGAAGCATGTGGAAATACTGTAAGAGAGACTAGTGTGAATGTATGATAACATTCTCCTCACAGCTGTTGTCATGAAAGGGAGAAGTAGACTGCTCATCACTGCAAAAGTGGGCCTTTTTCATGGCAATTTTTCAGTTTGCTTACATGGTGAAGGGGTGTACAGACAACTCTGACTATATGGATATTTGGACCTCCACGCCACTGACCATGCCTCAGCTGTCTGCCACAATTCTGCCATTGGCAACACATACCTTCACTCACCTGCACTTCCCCTTTTGAACCCATTCTCCCACTCAGGACTTGAGGAGGTCAGGGCTGACCTGTTGCCGGCAGAGTGAAGATTCGCCTTCTTTGACTTGTCCTTGACCACTTTGGATAACAAGTGAAGTGTATGGGCCAATTTACACAACAAAAATGTTACTGTGAAAACTTATCACAGGTGGGGGGAAAATGTAATTGTAAGCTTGTTGGGGAATTTAGTGCTGCTTTTAGATGAACAAAGTGGATTCTGAAATTCTCGGATTAGTTTAATTTTTTGTAGAGAGAAGTCTTGGTCTCTTTTAAAAATAAAATGGAGTAAATTTGCATCACATTTTAGTTGTAGCAAATGATCTATAGGTGACTGTTTTTATCCCCACATGTCTAGATTTCAAAGTAAGCAGAAATTGAAGGGGGGCATGTTTGGGAATTGGGGTACACTAATATGGAAATCATATGTCTTATGTTTTGACATAAGGAGCCAGTGGGAAGATGGGGAACAGTAGTTCCAGATTTGACCAGGGAGAGTTTTCTAAAAATCTCAGGGCAGATAAATGTTCTCAGGAATACTTATGGTAAGACCAGTATTAATATAAATCTATACCCAATAGCTGCAAAAGAAGTCTGGCCCTAGGAGTTGATGTGTGTCAGTCTAGGATACTGCCCCTTCCCTTGGAAAACTCAAACATTTAGCCATGATAACATGACTGAATCATATAACATTCTTTATTTCACAGGCATATAATCAAATTAAAGTGTAGCACCATACTTAGTAGCTAACTATGTATGCTGTGGTGCTTGAGGAAACACTGATTTTAAGCTGAGCTGGCAGTGAAGATAAATAGATTTGGCAATTTTCTAGCTGATCTGGTTCTTGCACTCACTTAAACCTCTCAATCAAACTCCTAGTTAAACAAAATATTTTAAATATGTATATATATGCAGCATATACACATATTCAACACATAACAACATCTCAGGGTAGGGTCATTGTTTATGAAAGCAGGAGTGTCAGTTGTCAGCAACACAGCACTGCAAGCTGAAAATCCAAGGCCTATTTTCTATTTTTATACTTTGGAATGAAGAAAAATAATACTGTGTTTGCATTATTTATGAACACGGTTAAAAAAAGAGAGAAGCGGTGAAATTTCACTGCTTTCAAAGAATAATTTATTTTTATTCCACACGGGGCCTCTAACCTTTCCTCATAATCTCCCCTTCCCTGTGGGTACCTCAGGCAACCCTGGTGGTGTGAAATCTTGGCTCCTGCTGGGGAAGGGGAAAGAGAGCTGGTGGGCTCTGGCTGGGAGTGTTCACTGAGCTTGGGAGGCAACCGATTAATTGATCAGAAATGTATTGAAGGGTTGCAGGCACAGCTGAGGTATAAAATGGAGACTTTGTCCTCAAGGAATTTACTGACTCACAGGAGAGTTGAGAGCAATGTGTATAAAAAGAGGAGCCCATTTATAAGATATGGAGAGTCACATACCTAAATTCTTCAGAATTCAGATTTAGGCTATGAAACAGCTTCTACTTATTTTGTGCTAATTTTGTGCTAGACATCAGGCTAAATATCTTACATAATCTCTGATCCTCATACCAACCCTACAACGCAGCTCTGATTATTCTCATTTTATGGACGGAAAGGGTGAGGCTTAGAGAGGTGAAGTGAATGTGCCCTAGGTCACACAGCTGTTAAGTGATAAGCCCAGGCTTCAAACACAGGTGTGATGGTTTTCAAGCCAGTACCCACTCCTTGGGGGCAGCTCTGTCCTAGAAAGCCAGGGCAGCAGGGAGATGGACTGAGGGACTGGGAAGCAGGAGGCTGAGGCTGGTTGACTCTCAGGCTGACACTGACTTCTGCAGGACTACACAGCCACCCTTCCTGGGGAGAAGAGTCCCTCCCTCGGTTGCCTTGGTGACCCAGGAAGACTATGGTCCCTCTTTCGTTTCTGCCAGATGGTCCTGCTGAATCATTCCCACCTCATTGTGGCTAAATTACCTGCCTTAGTTCTATATTTTTATTTCTGTGGCTCTGACATAATGGGAAATAGCTCAGTTTTAATGTTAGTTTTTAGAGTGAGGTTTCTAAAGAAATGATTTAACTTACCTTGTAAACCAGAACAATTTTGAGAGTGAAAGGAGACTCTGTTAGTAATTAGTGCCAGGACTATCCAAGGCATCCAGGACTTAAAATCATTCTACCAATATGGGATCAAAGGATATAGTTAACATGGAAATGAGACCTACATTATTCAGACAAGAACGTCTTTAGGGCATCGAGCAGCCAAATGGAAATGCACTCCATTGAAAGTAGTAGTGGTTATCTGCTGCCTGATGTTAGGGTACAAATTTGGGCAGCTTAGTCCTCAACCTTCACCCACCCCTTACTAAGCCAAGGCAGCCCTGATTTACTGTGTCAGGGTGACATTGTTTTGTGGAAACCTCTTGCCTACTGCCAAAGTTAGTGAATTTGCACCGTTCTAACTTACAGGATTTAAATAACTTCTAATCCTTGAAGGCCTTTTACCTCTTTTCTGCTTAAAGTTTACAAATTGGACTGCAACCACAAATACTGAGGTTTACCCACATAGAAATTCTGGCAAGAATCTGAAAGAAATCACATACTGACAAGCTGGGCTCCAAAAGAAAGAAAGGAGGTGAGGCATGAGGAGGGAAGAATGGGAGGATGGGAGGAGGAAGGGAGGGAGAGAGGACAGTCTAGGTGATTTTAAACCAACATGATCCAGGAACATCTTCCAATGTGACAGTGGCCTTCTAACACAAGGCTTCTCTTTTCAATCCCTGACCCTCTTGTCATTTGTTCTTTTCAGGTTGACAAATGGGTGTTGGTTTATGACAGCATCATTGATCAAATGACACGTTGTCTTGTATTATGTCTAGTAATAAAAAAAAGACATAAAAATGCTTCTTGGAATAACTAGACAGTGTCAATTTAGATAGTAACTTCCAGTCCTAAATCTCTCTGGGAATGAAAACAAATTCTATTTATCTAAAACCAAGGTGTTTTTCATTACTAATGCTGAAAATAATGCTTACTTTGAGATGAGAGGGTCGTCAACAATTTTCATCAAACTACCTCAATGAGGGTGGAGTTTTCCAAAGAGAGCCTCAATAAGGTCAACATTTCTTTGGTGTCTCTTATTTTATATTATAAATGTATGCAAATTTTACATTCTCTTTTACAATAGAGTCATGTTTATTTTAATATCAAATTTCTCAAAATATTTTTAGTAAGAGGTATGTGCAGAGATGAAAAGATGAGCCATTTTTATTCTGCAGCTTCATGTTTCCCTTTGGCATCATTCCAGGCCCTTCATTCTCAGAATGTGGGGATGAAACCACCCCAGAGCAGCTGACAGAAGGGAAGAGTTAATTATTTTAAAAGTTATAAACATAGATTTTTGATGATAAAAGTCAACTGTGAATCTGGAAATACGAATTTATTTCAAAGCTTTAAAAATAGTTTATTAAACTAGAAGCACAGTATTGAATAAAGAAGTTACTCTGATGATATTATTACACATATTAGCTGACAAGAAAGACAGGGAGAGGATATACAGAGAAAAATAGTCTACTAAAGTCTTTGTACGGACCAAATAAAACCTGTAGTGACTCTTTTCTCCCAAAATATTCCATTATCCGTAAGAGTTCCCTCGGTTTTTATCAGAAAGATAATTTACAATTTTGAACTTCAGGATAAGTAGAAGTGAAATGAAGTCATAAAACTGTATGTGAAGATTTTTTTTTTTTTTTTTTGAGATGAAGTCTCACTCTATTGCCCAGGCTGGTGGGCTGAAGTACAGTGCTGCTCACTGCAAGCCTCCACCTCACAGGCTTAAGTGATCCTCCTGCCTCAGCCTCCCAAGTAGCTAGGACTACAGGCATGTGCCACCAGATCCAGCTAGTTTTTAAATATTTAGTAGAGATAAGGTCTTCCCGTGTTGCCCAGGCTGGTCTTGAACTCCTAGCCTCAAATGATTCTCCCACCTTGGCCTCCCAAAGTGCTAGGATTACAGGTTTGAGCCACTACACCCAGCTGAGGACTTAATAACTCTGAATTTACCCTTCTCTTTGCTGGAGACTTGCTTTTATTTCTGAGGTAAAGGCAGATGTGTATGAACTTTGGCATTCATGGAGTAGACTTAAAACAGAAAACAGATGTACTTTCAAACATATTGATTTTCTGATAAGAACAATTAACCTCAGTATAAATCTGTTGACATAATATGGTTCTTCATTATACATTACTGTCAGCATCCTAAAAACAACAGCAGCAACAAACAGAAAACCAAAAACGAATGACTACCTTAAAGCCAAAACAAAACACAATAAAACTGAAGATGTTGATAACATTAAAGGAAAAAGGCAAACTTGATTTTATTTGACATTGTCTTACTTTTTGAAATTTCAAGTAAGTGTATTGATGTATGTAATTATATTTATTTTCACAGTGAAATTCTTTTACAATCATTTAGTCACTGGAGTCTGGTCTTGCTCGACACATGAAAGATTTTGGTTCCAAGAATGCGTAGCACCATTTCCACCATATGGTTTGAGAATGATTGAAAACACAAAGGCCATATCTGCGTTTTTAATGCTCTTCATTCATTGTCCAGATCTCCATTGAGTCTCTGCTATGTCTTAGGCACTGTGCTTGATGCTGAATAATTTAAAATGGATAGAACGTACTGCCTGTCTTCTTATCTCACAGTCTAGAGTGTAGACAGTGAAGGTGTGCTGTATTCTGTTAGGTGAACTTGGCCAAAGCTGGAAATTTTATTTCCCAGGACAATAACCTTCTCTGACTGGTTTTTTGAAAGAACTTGCTTGCGATTCGCTTACAGAAATGAAGTAGAATTCATTACTCTCAGAAGGTTGTCACCATCAACCATGGTGATAGATAGAGGCAGAGGTTCCCGATGGGCTCCTCCTCTTCCCCTCCAACTTGTCTTCACTCAGTGGCCCCAGGCCTACCACCAGGTTCTTGGCTGGGGACGCACCAAAACTGCATCTCTGCACAGGCAACTCTTCCCAGGAAAAACAATTTTTGTAGACTTCATAAGCTCTCCTTTTTTGTGGTTTCACTTTGGTGGCTTTTTCAATTTCATTTCAAGCTCCTGCTTGTTGACCCACACCTTTGCTTCAGGGCACCTGGCTAGTGACTAATATTTTTTTACCATCCAACTCTCCCTTCCAAATTTTGTCTTCCTCAGCTCCTCCCATATTTGTATAAGGGCTAACACCTACAATAAATTTTTTATTCCCATAACACTTATGGTAAATCTAATTTTCTGTCTGAATCCTATACAAACCCTTACAAGAGGATGTTATAATGAAGACAAGTAGTGAGCATTAAGGAAGATCAGAAAGGAATGACATCTCACCCATATTGGGTGGTGTCACGAACCTGATCAGGGAAGGCTTCTGGGACTAGGTGAGGCAGGCCTGGCAAAGCTGGTAAGGGCATTCCAGAGAGATGCTATGTGATATGATTTGGCTCTGTGTCCCCACCCAAATCTCATCTTGTAGCTCCCGTAATTCCCATGTGTTGCGGAAGGGATCTGGTATGAGATGGTTGAATTATGGGGGTGAGTCTTTCCCATGCTGTTCTTGTGATAGCAAATGGGTCTCACGAGATCTGATAGTTTTAAAAAATGGGAGTTGCCCTGTACAAGCTCTCTCTCTCTGCCTGCTGCCATCCATGTTAAATGTCACTTGCTCCTCCTTGCCTTCCACTATGATTGTGAGGCCTCCCCAGCTATGTGGAACTGTAAGTCCAATTAAACCTCTTTCTTTTGTAAATTTCCCAGTCTCTGGTATGTCTTTATGAGCAGTGTGAAAATGGACTCATACAGTAAATTGGTACCAGTAGAGTGGGGCATGCTGAAAGATATCTGAAAATGTGCAAGCGACTTTGGAACTGGGTAACAGGCAGAGGGTGGAACAGTTTGGAGGGCTTGGAAGAAGACAGGAAAATGTGGGAAAGTTTGGAACTTCCTAGAGACTTGTTGAATGGCTTTGACAAAAATGCTGATAGTGATATAAACCAGAAGGTCTAGGCTGAGGTGGCGTCAGATGGAGATGAGAAACTTTTTGGGAACTGGAGCAAAGGTGACTCTTGTTATGTTTTAGCAAAGACACTGGCAGCATTTTGCCCCTTTCCTAGAGATGTGTGGAAATTTGAACTTGAGAGAGATGATTTCGGGTATCTGGTGGAAGAAATTTCTAAGCAGTAAAGCATTCAAGAGGTGACTTGGGTGCTGTTAAAGGCATTCAGTTTTAAAAGGGAAACAGAACATAAATGTTTGGAAAATTTGTAGCCTGACAATGCAGTAGAAAAGAAAATCCCATTTTCTGAGGAGAAATTTAAACTGGCTGCAAAAATTTGCATAAGTAACAAGCAGCTGAATATTGATCACCAAGACAATGGGGAAAATGTCTCCAGGGAGAGTCAGAGACCTTTGTGGCAGCCCCTCCCATCATAGCCTCAGAGGTTTAAGAGGAAAAAGTAGTTTCAACGGCTGGCCAAGGGTCCCTGTGATGTGTGCAGCCTAGGGACTTGGTGCCCTGCATCTCAGTCACTCCAGTCATGACTGAAAGGGACCAACACAGAGCTCAGGCTGTGACTTTAGAGGGTGCAAGCCTCAAGCCTTGGCAGCTTCTACGTCGTGTTAAGCATTTGAGTCCACAGAAGTCAAGAATTGAGGTTTTGGAACTTCTGCTTAGATTTCAGAAGAAATGTGGGGTCAGAGTCTCCACACAGAGTACCTACTGGGGCACCACCTAGTGGAGCTGTGAGAAGAGGGCCACTGTCCTCAAGACCCCAGAATGGTAGATCCATTGACAGCTTGCACTGTGCACCTGGAAAAGCCACAGACACTCAACGCCAGCCTGTGAAGGCAGCTGGGAGGGAGGCTTTACCCTGTAAAGCCACAAAGGTGGAGCTGCCCAAAACTATGGGAACCTACGTTTTGCATCAGTGTGACCTGAATGTGAGACATGGAATCAAAGGATATCGTTTTGGAGCTTTAAGATTTGACTGCCCTGCTGGATTTGGGACTTGCATGGGGCCTGTAGCCCCTTTGTTTTGGCCAATTTCTCCCATTTGGAATGGCTGTATTTACCCAATGGCTGTACCTCCATTGTATCTAGGAAGTAACTAACTTGCTTTTGATTTTATAGGCTCCTAGGCAGAAAGAACTTGCATTGTCTTGGATGAGACTTTGGACTGTGGACTTTTGAGTTAATGAGTTTATGGGACAGTTGGGGAGGCATGATTGGTTTTGAAATGTGAAGACATGAGACTTGGGAGGGGCCAGGGGCCGAATGATATGGTTTGGCTCTGTGTTCCCACCCAAAATCTCATCTTGCAGCTCCCATAATCCCCACGTCTTGTGGGAGTTACCGAGTGGGAGATGATTGAATTATGGGGTGGGTCTTTCCTGTGCTGTTCTTATGATAGTGAATGGGTCTCATGAGATCTGATGGTTTTAAAGAACGGGACTTGCCCTGCACAAGCTCTCTCTTTGCCTGCCACCATCCATGTAAGATGGGACTTTTTCCTCCTTGCCTTCCACCATGACTGTGAGGCCTCTCCAGCCATGTGGAACTGTAAGTCCAATTAAACCTCTTTCTTTTGTAAATTGCCAAGTCCTGGGTATGTCTTTATCAGCAGCATGAAAATGGATTAATACAGTAATCCAACCTTGTGGAGCTGCAAATAATTCTGTGTGACCAGATCACGAGACACATGTGGAGAGGTGTTGTGAGAGTTAAGTTTGGAGAGGTTGGACAGGAGGCAGATCATAAAATTATTTTATGCCTGACCAGGGAGTCTGTGTTTTATGGACAATGGGGGATCTTGAAGTGGTTTGAAGTAAGTAAGAGATCGATGAAGTTTACTTTGGAAAATTTCTCTGGCAGCTATATAGAGGCTGAATGGTAGATAAACAAAATTAAAATCAGGGGGGCCAAGAAGAAGCCTGTTACATCAGTCCAAATTAAAACAAAATGCAAACATCACTGACAGAGAGGAAGAGGGACAGAAGAGAAAGAGGGAATGTTACCCTATGATAGGCTGAAGCATGAAATTTGTGCAAAATGCTGAGAAGGAGAGGTCAGAGAAGTTGAAGGAGAATCAGTAAAGAGTGGGAACAAAGGGAGGGGAGAACTTTAACAGAGGGAAGTGGTCAATAGTGTAAGGAAATTAGGAGGATAGAGAACTGCCCATTCTTTTTCAACCATGTAGATATCATTGGTGACCATAGGTGAAGTAGTTCCTGTTGTATTTGTTTTATTATTCTTCACTAGCCTTCTGGACATGGAAACTCTTGAGAAAATTGCTTTGTAAATACAGCGAATCTCTGCAGTTAAGGGAACACAACACCCTTAGCTCCGGCAACCAGTTAACTTTTCTCAATCACAAGTCCAAAGAGGCTGATCGAGGTCTTAGAAGCCTCCTTTTCCTCTGACCTATTGCCCTCAAAAGAACTCAATTCTGACTTGTATATGTGGCCAGCCATTTAAAACCTTTAATAGCTTGTCAGTAAATTGAATGATGATGGAGAGAGGTGGGAAAAGAGATGTCTTTTCCTAAATCTGAAGCTTGCTTTGTCTCGACCTCTTTAGTCAGAAATAGTTTTTTGATTCTCTGAGTGAGCCATCATCATCGTTCATGAGGCCATGCATGGGGTGATTCTCCATTGCTCTTTCCGCTGTAGGACTCATAGGCACCTGCCCTCAACCCAGGTGACCCTGAAGAAGAAACCTCACCATATTAATAAGACCACAGAGGCTTACACCAGAGGATAAACATCCTAGATGAAGTTAATTATTGAGTTCACAGAAATTCACTTTATGATTTGCGTTCTCCTGACATTTTTAACAAATGTTAAATTAACAAATGTTAATTTGGTCTTTTTCCTTTCTAAAAATCTATCTATTTAGTGTGTAAAGAGTGGGATAAGCTACAGTTTCCATGGAGCAATCTCTTCCTCCCACAGAGCCGGTGACTGAGGAGTGGCTTTTGCTATGTCCTTGTTTGTTAACCCAGTTGCTCTAGGTTAACCACTAGCTTATTCCAGAGAAGGAGTAATTTGAGGCACCAAAAACTTTCCTCTTATATAGACAGATTATGAACCTGGAAATGACTACTCATACTTTGACATCCTGCTGTTAAAATGCAACCCTCCCAACCTGCCTAGCACCTCCCCTACACACTCACAACATTCACCCACAAATGGCCACCCAGTAGATTTTAACTGCTTTGAGAGAAGGGGCCGTGTTTTATTTACCTTTGTATCTCTAATTCCAAGCATGTGTCTGGCACATTTATCATATAAATGGTAAATGTAACAGGAAAGCCCCCCTTATTTTCTTCCTAAAATGGGTACTAAATGTTTCATGAATAACTTTTTTTGAAAATCCATCTTTCTCCTAGTTTTCTCTTCCAGAGGGGCTCCCCAAGGAAGGCTTAGAGATTCTTCAAACTAATCTTGGTAGTCACTTGTTATCTTGTCCACCAACTCAGCTCTAAACCATTGTTTTCCCCCAATGCCACATTATCACGTTATCTTATAATTCATTTCTCCTGGCTGCTGGTGAGCACAGTCTCCTCTTCAAAAGTACAGCTAAGGCCAGATTCATTTATGGATTGCTGATGAAGTAATAGAAGCACCACCCCAAGTATAATGTGCATTGTCACAGCAGTGGCTGCTTCTGCAACCCACAGACACTAATCCGTGAGCCTGAGAAGGTTTTATTTCCTCTTCAATATGAATTTCCATTTGTTTCAAGGGAACTCTAGAAAAGTCAGTGGCAATAGTCAACAATATATTTTCCCAAGTCTACGGTATTCTTATTTAAATAATGCCATATAAGGAGCATTAATTATTAAACTTGCTTTTTAGAACAGTTATCGAAATCTTTAAGGGTACATCCTGGCTTACCATGGATGGATCAAATTTACCCAACTAATAAATGCAAACTTCAGCCTACACCACCTGCATTCACATTTGTGGGGGAATCACAGTTTTCTCTGAGAACAATCGTTGGTATTTACATGATTTCTACGTAATCCTGTTGATTTCTCCAGAACTGAGGAAGTTGGTGTCAATAGTTTCAGATTCCCAAATAGCAGTTTTGTCATTAAAGTACAATTACAACATTTAAAGTTTGTCTTGATTGGTACCCCATTGTGTAAGTATTTATTGAATTAAATGGATTTTAGAATCTTGTGATTAAAAAAAAGCTTACTCTTAATAATTGCTTCTCAAACAATGGCAAATAGAGCAAATGGTAAAGGCTAGAGAAATTCCTCTAAAATTCTGCATCATCAGCATGTTATTGTTGCTGTTGTCATTTGAAAATAGGAAGTGGCAGTATTTCATCTTAATAGAGAAGAAAAATGGCTCTTGATTCTTCCCTGTTCTTGTGTACCCTATTCCCTTTCTAATCATACGTATAATGTGAGAATCCCCTGCTTCTACATATCTTATTCAGATGAAGCAGAGTGTTTTAATGAGAAAAGCATAAATTGGGAGATCCGTAACTTCTCCCCATGATTTTGGACAAAAATATTTGGGCTACAGTTTCCTTATCTATTCAGAGGGGGTGATGAGGTTTGTCTTCTCACAGGGTAAAATAAAACAATTCAATGTAGGACTCAGAGCCATTACTTTACTTACTGGTGAACCTCTCTTGGGGAAATCTGGGTGCTGGGAAATAGATGGTTCTATATCCGTGGGTGGGTTACACAGAAACAGGAGTGTGGGCCTATGTTTAGGTTCCAGGGGAAAGGTGCTGAGAATGGAGCCTCGGCATGTGTTTGAGAGATGACTCCAGGCCCAAGGTTTTCAATAGTGGAGAGTCCTTGAAAGAGCTATGCCACTCCCTGCATACTGGATGCTAGGAAATGAGCATACATGGTCTGTGATTCTCAGACTGGAGCTCATGGACAAAAACTTTCAATAGTCCAAATGTTTCATAAAAGAATGTTTTAAAAATTATGTTGCATTTCAGTTATAATGCATTGCCTGACAGGCATATTTAGGCATTTTAAAGATCACTCATTCCAAGAATGGAGCACAGTTTCCATGTGGACATTTACATTTGTTTTTATAAATGTTATTTTCACTAAATGAAAGTCAAATGATGTCAGGGAGTGATGCATTAATGAAAGTATCACAGGAAGAAACGTGATGGGAGAGCTGAGCCATCAGAGGGCACAAGGACAGACATGCCTGTCAAATTCACCATGTGCTCCTGCACAGGCGCTCCAAAATTGTGCAGACACCCTCTACAGATCCCATCTTTGAACAAGCCAAACTGTCACCGCTCATTCCTTGTAAGCACGGCCAGGCACATGAAATGAGACCTGCTTCTGGCAATCAGGATTTATTTAATGAAAATTTCAATAATGCTGGAATCATAACCTTCTTTTCAAGCAAACAAGACAGCATTACAGAGTTATCAAATGACACTTAATTAAAATTGGCACTTGAAGATTGTTTGTTGGCAATGTTTTGGAAAAATATGAGGTCTATTTGTTGTGAACCAGCAAGCAAAGCTTTGAAATAATTAATAACATACTTATGCTAACAGGCATTATCTGAATTACTGAAGCCAAAATACCAACAAAAATTATTCAGTACAGAACCTGACCTGAGGCTCATCTTTTTCCTATTAAAACCAATACTGAAGATCTAGTTTCAGCAGAACAACATGCTTTATCACTGTGAATTAATGTTTTTAATTTTAATTTTATTGGTCTTATAGCTTAGTTATTACATGTTTTTAATGTATATGTTTGGTTTTGGTTTAATGATTTTAGGAGGAGTTTATAGCTAGTTTTAGTCAGTACTGGAGATCCACAGGAATGTTTTTCTCTTTTAAAGGGATCTGTGTATCATTCAAATTTGGGAGGCACTGATACAGGGGTTAAGAGCACAGAGTTTAACATCAGACCTGGGTTCAAAACCCAAGCTCTCACACTTAAAAACCGTGTAAACTTGAATGTGTTATTTAATTGAATTGTGTTTCATTTTCCTGATCTGCTAAGATTGATATAATAAAAGCAATAATCATTATCATAATTATAATTACAATGACTTACATCATTGGAATAAATAAAATAATAGCTCCCTAGTATAAAGATCTCTGGCATATAGTAGGTGCTTAATAAAAGTGAGTCATTATCATCATCAACATTTTTTAAACTTTGGTCTGAGGGACCCAAGAGTTGGCACAGCCAGATAAGGAGGTAAGAGATGCAGGAGGAGCAGCTGCTAGGAGTCATTGCTTTCAACAGGAAACGTTTTTTAAGGGTCATTGGACTGCAGCGGCTGCAGGAAGTACCATTATCTCTGGAAGCAACTGAGGATGTCTGTCTGTGGACACTTCATTGCCTGGAGGTCCCACCCCTTCTAACAGCACTATAGCGTTAGTCACCTCTGGAGAGGAAAGCAGTTGTTTCAGTCTTCGTCTCCTAGACCAGTGCCTCCAGAACTGTGTTGACCTCCTCAGCACAGCTCCCTGCTGTGTACTCTCACAGTCACCCCTTGCATCTATCCCTTTGTATGGATTTTCAGGTCTTGGCTCTTGATTTTCCTCATATTATGTCGGTCGTGGACATTCAAGGGACATCCTAGCCTTATCCATTGTATTTCCTGGGACCCTTGTGGCTGCCATTCCCTCTGCGTTTCCCCAGAGCCCAAAAGGGGAAGGCAGAGCCTTCCTATGGGAATGAGATGGCTGGTGGGAGGAATTCATGGTGTACATTACTTTCTCCTGTTGTTTTCCTCCTTTAATGCCTAGGGTTTGTTGAAACATATCTCGAAGATATATTTCACAGAACTAACAGAAGTCCTGATCAGATTGCCCCGTGGGGTTCCTTCAACCCTAGCCTCCTCCTGCAGTTGCTGCTATCACAACTTTCTCAGATTTGGTTAGGACATCTCAGAGCTACTGCCTAGTGAATCTGGGGAGAGAATGGGGACTGAGGTTGGGTGAATATCAAAGGGCAAAGGTGATCTTGATGGAAAGGAGACAGAATCCTATATGGATGATGGAGAGAGAAGAAAAAGGGTACGCTGTTTCAGCCTTGCAGACCACATAGAATGTTCACTGTGATTATTTTTTTTAAAAACCACTTGCAAACCTGGTTGAACTCCCACCAAAATCCAGCCTGATTCCTTAACATGCGGTCAGTGGTGAGATTTGCTGATGTGGGCATCTGGTTAGAGTTGCATTAACATGGAGTACACACCCCTCCTCTCTTCCCAAACCGCAAAACTCTATGGACAGATTTTTTTCCTCTTCTTCTTTTTCCTAGAGCATCTCAGAGCCTTTCTGTGTTCCCAAAAGGCAGGAATTATTCACCGTATATAGCATCAAGCTTTAAAAAGCTTACTTTTAAGAAAGTAAAACTGCCCAAACCACCCAATAATTTGCTTCTGCCTTCATTTTCATTAACTGAACAACATCTTTAGAATTATTACTCACTTTCCTTCCTGCCATCTTTTTGTTGGTTTGATTCTCTTTTTTACTTCAACACTCCCCCTCCCCCTGTACCACCAAGAATGTAGAGGATTCATCCTTGTCTTGCTTCTGGCATGTCCAGGCTAGGGGCGTGGTTTATACTTGTAGTCAGGTTTCCAGCTAAATGTCATCATCTTCATTTTAAATACCTTCCTGACCATACATGGAAAGACGTGATATCTCTCTTGTATAGTATCAGTCCAGCTGCTAATTCTGCTGACAGAAGGTATTGACTACCTACCTGCATCCCTTTAGCATTTCTTAAGATTCAGGAAGCACCTACAGCTTAGGTTTGCATTCCACCACTGCCATCAACTGAAGTAGGGACTTTGGCCAATAGTGGAGTCTTTCTGAGCCCCAGTTTTCTCATCTGCAAAAGATGATAATAATTATCCAGCAGCATGGTGAAGGTTAGAGACACGATGCCTACCCAGCATCACCTAGCATAGAGAAAGTATTTAGTGGTATAAATAATTTTCTTTTTTTAAATTTTTGTTTTTTTTGAGGCAAGGTCTTGCTCTGTCACCCAGGCTAGAGTGCAGTGGAGTGATCATGGCTCACTGCAGCCTCGACCTCCCAGGCTCAAGCAATCCATCTACCTCAGCATCCTGAGTAGTTGGGACTACAGGCATGAACCACAATGCCTGGCTAATTTTTTAAAGAAAATTTCGTAGAGAGGAGATCTCACTATAGTTGTCCAGATTGGTCTTGAACTCCTGGGGTCAAGCGATCCTCCTGCCTTGGTCTCCCAAAGTGTTGGGATTACAGGAGTGAGCTACCACATCTGGCCTAAATAATTTTCTTGATCAAGCTGGGTGTAGTGGTATGTACCTATAGTCCCAGCGACCTGGGATGCTGAAGTGGGAGGATCCCTTGAGCCTAGGCCTTCAAGTCCAGTTTGGGCAACACAGTGAGACTCTTTCTCTTAAAACAAAATTGCTTTGTTTATTATCCATAGTCCAGATTAATGATATTTTAGCTCCTGGCTTCACCAATTGCAGCCTTCTGATATTAAAAAAGAAAAAAAAAAAACCTGGCATGATCCTTTTGTGTTTGCAACGGGACACAGCATATGCTAAATGCATTTGTAGGTAAATACTAAGACCAAGAGACAGTAGCAACTTGAAAAGAAACCTTATACCTTGAGTGTTAGACGTTCAGGAGCTAATAGTCATCAGATTTGAGTTCAAATTCTGTCTTGGCCACTTAGTTGACCAGGTGACTTTGGGCAATTGATTTCATGTGGGAATCATTTCATCTTCCTAAGCTGATTTTCTCATGTGTGAAATGGGGACCATACAAGCACCTAACCACGTAGGAGTTCAGTCAGGGTGGTAGGTGAAATTATAAAATAGACACAAACCTTCTTGGAAGGCCAGAAGGTTTTGCAAAAGCCTTAAGATAGGGTTATGACTGAAGGCAGCCTACTCTTCTTACCTTGAGCTAATAGCTTAGAGTAGGTACAAAGGAATGTAAGGAGTTTATCTAAAGAGCTTGTTTACTCATGTGGTCCTAAGACCGGCCTTTGATCATTTGTAGGACTGCTCTCTCTGGGGGGACAGCAACCAGGTTAATTACCCACAGGTGTGTTGATTAAAAGCCTTTGTCATTAAATATGTGCTGAATAAATGCCCACGAAGCCAGCTAGTCAATATGTGTGGCTGCCACAACTCTTTCTGTGAGTGGCCCGGCACCCCTGGCCTGCCCTTTTACTGAATATCGGTGCCTGAGTATGTTACTCATCCATCGTGCAGCCTGCGTCTTCAGGTCAGACCTCGGCATACCCAGGTGCTTTTGTGATGATTAAATAAGATATTGGATATAAAGTGTTTAGTCCAGTTCTTGACACAGGATAAATGTATGCTTTTAAACTGTGACTTTTACACAGTATGGCTGGCCATTTTGTGTTTTCTCCACAGCTATAGAAAAATGTTGAAAATGTGTGAAGGGGAAAAAGGAAATGCCACAGGCAAAGTGATCTGGTGTTTTCCAGAACAACTTCTTCAGTTTTTTTCTCCTTTTATTATGAAGCATTTAATACATATAAAATAAGCAACATGTGAGCTATAAATCAGAAGAATAAACATATTACCTAGGAAAATACCTTTCAGGATAGTTACTTAAATCCTTGAAACGTCTGTAATTTTTCTTGATTTCATTTCCCTGCCTTACTCAGAGGTAACCACTATCTTTGACTGTTTGTTTTTATTCCCTTGCTTTTCTTCATAGAATTACCACATACGTATGTATCCATAAACTAACATATTGTTTAGTTTTGTTCTTTTTTCGGCTTTATGAAAATGATGTTACACTGTATATATTCCCGTGAAATTTGCTTTTCTCAGAAAACATTTCTTTCTAAGATTCAAATAAGAGTGTCTGCGGCTGCTGTTCTTTTATTTTATTGCTGCATAGTATTCCATTATATGGGTAATCTATGATTAACTATCCTCCTGTCAATGTAGATCTAGAGTGTTTACAGGATTTTTTTGTTATGAATCACCAAAAATATAAACCTGCTGTACATGTTTCCTGTGATTCCTTAAGTTATGCTGTCCAATAGGATAACCACTGGATACATGGCTATTGAGCACTTGAAATGTGGCAAGTTAGGATTGGTATGTACTCTACATATAAAATACACATCAGCCATTAAAGACTTAGTACAAAAAATGTAAAATATCTAATTAATATTTTTCATATATTGATTGCATGTTGAAATGATACTTTGGTTGTATTGCGTAAAATTAACTACATTAAATTTATTATTGAGAGTAATTTCACATTTTTTACTATTTTGAATGTGCCTATGGAAATTTTTAAGTTTCTTTTGTGGCTTGTATTAAATTTTTATTGGACAGTGCTGCTTTAGGGTATGGATAATATGTTCTTAGGAGTGGAACTTCTGAATCTGAGGGTAATGTAAATCAGTCTTACAAGATGAGGTTAATTTTATTTCCAAATGGTTGTACTAATTTGAATTCTCATTACTAGTGTATAATCCTCATTGCTCCACATTCCTTTCATACTTGATATTATCTGATTCTTAAATTTTTGTCATATTGGTGATTGCAGATTCAATTTCATTTGTCTTATTTTGAAGTTCTCTGATTACCATTTCAGGTAAAATTTTTTCCCACATATTCCTTAGTCATTTGTTTTTCTTCTTCTGGAAAATGCTTGTTAATATATTTTGACCATTTTTATGTGGGGTTTTGGCCTTTTACTTGTTGAGTTTTTGCAGGTATTTTAAAATGGAGTATTTGTTCTAATATTCCTCATAGTTTATGGCTCATATTTTCATTTTCTTCCTGGAATATTTTGATGAGCAAAAGTTCTTTTTTTGTCATTTTTTTATTATAGTTTAAGTTCTGAGGTACATGTGCAGAATGTGTAGGTTTGTTACATAGGTATACACATGCCATGGGGGTTTGCTGCACCCATCAACCCATCATCTACATTAGGTATTTATCCTAATGCTATCCCTCCCCTAGGCCCCCACCCCCGACAAGCCATGGTGTGTGATGTTCCCCTCCATGGGTGCATGTGTTCTCATTGATGAACTCCCACTTATGAGTGAGAATACTTGGTGTTTAGTTTTCTGTTCTTGTGTTAGTGTGCTGAGAATGATGGTTTCCAGCTTCATCCATGTCCCTGTAAAGGACCTGAACTCATCCTTTTTTATGGCTGCATAGTATTTGATGGTATATATGTGCCACATTTTTTTTATCAGGTCTCTCATGGATGGGCATTTGGGTTGGTTCCAAGTCTTTGCTATTGTGAATAGTGCTGCAGTAAACATGCGTGTGCATGTGTCTTTATAGTAGAATGATTTATAATCCTTTGGGTATATACCCAGTAATGGGATTGCTGGGTCAAATGGTATTTCTAGTTCTAGATCCTTGAGGAATTGCCACACTGTCGTCCACATGGTTGAACTAATATACACTCCCACCCACAGTGTAAAAGCATTCTTATTTCTCCACATCTTCTCCAGCATCTGTTGTTTCCTGACTTTTTAAATGATTGCCATTCTGACTTGTGTGAGGTGGTATCTCACTGTGGTTTTGATTTGCATCTCTCTAATGAGCAGGGATGATGAGCTTTTTTCGTATGTTTACTGGCTTCTTTTGAGGAGTGTCCGTTCATATCCTTTGCCCACTTTTTGATGGGGTTTTTTCTTTTAAATTTGTTTAAGTTCTTTGTAGATTCTGGATATTGGCCATTTGTCAGATGGATAGATTGCAAAAATTTTCTCCCAATCTGTAGGTTTCCTGTTCACTCTGTTGATAGTTTCTTTTGCCGTGCAGAAGTTCTTTAGTTTAATCAGATCCCATTTGTCTATTTTGGCTTTTGTTGCCATTGCTTTTGGTGTTTTAGTCATGAAGTCTTTGCCCATGCATATGTCCTGAATGGTATTGCCTAGATTTTCTTCTAGGATTTTTATGGTTTTAGGTCTTACATTTAAGTCTTTAGTCCATCTTGAGTTAATTTTTGTATAAGGTGTAAGGAAGGGATCCCGTTTCAGCTTTCCGATATGGCTAGCCAGTTTTCCTAGCACCATTTATTAAATATGGAATCCTTTCCCCATTGCTTGTTTTTGTCAGGTTTGTGAAAGATCAGATGGTTGTAGATGTGTGGTGTTATTTCTGAGGCCTCTATTCTGTTCCATTGGTCTATATCTCTGTTTTGGTACCAGTCCCATGCTGTTTTGGTGACTGTAGCCTTATAGTATAGTTTGAAGTCAGGTAGTGTGATGCTTCCAGCTTTGTTGTTTTTGCTTAGGACTGTCTTGGCTATGTGGGCTCTTTTTTGGTTCCATATGAAATTTAAAGTAGTTTTTTCCAATTCTGTGAAGAAAGTCAATGGTAGCTAGACTGGGATAGCATTGAATCTATAAATTACTTTGGACAGTATGGCTATTTTGATGATATTAATTCTTCCTATCCATGAGCATGGAATGTTTTTCCATTTGTTTGTATCCTCTCTTATTTCGTTGAGCAGTGGTTTGTAGTTCTCCTTGAAGAGGTCCTTCACATCCCTTGTAAGTTGGATTCCTAAATATTTTATTCTCTTTGAAGCAATTGTGAATGGGAGTGCACTCATGATTTGGCTCTTTGTTTGTCTATTATTGGTGTATAGGAATGCTTGTGATTTTTGCACATTGATTTTATATCCTGAGTCTTTGCTGAAGTTGCTTATCAGCTTAAGGTGATTTGGGGATGAGACAAAAGGGTTTTCTAAATATACAATTACATCATTTGCAAACAGAGACCATTTGACTTCTTCTTTTCCTAATTGAATACTCTGTGTTTCTTTCACTTGCCTGATTGCCCTGGACAGAACTTCCAATACTACATTGAATAGGAGTGGTGAGAGAGGGCATCCTTGTATTGTGCCAGTTTTCAAAGGGAATGCTTCCAGTTTTTGCCCATTCAGTATGCTATTGGCTGTGGGTTTGCCATAATAGCTCTTATTATTTTGAGATATGTTCCATCAATGCCTCATTTATTGAGAGTTTTTAGCGTGAAGGGCTATGGAGTATTGTCGAAGGCCTTTTCTGCATCTATTGAGATAATCATCTGGTTTTTTCATTGGTTCTGTTTATGTGACGGATTATGCTTATTAATTTGCATATGTTGAACCAGCCCTGCATCCCAGGGATAAAGCCGACTTGATCATGGTGGAAAAGCTTTTTGATGTGCTGCTGGATTTGATTTGCCAGTATTTTATTGAGGTTTTTTGCATCGATGTTCATCAGGGATATTGGCCTGAAATATTTTTTATTGTTGTTGTGTCTCTGCCAGGTTTTGGTATCAGGATGATGCTGGCCTCATAAAATGAGTTAGGGAGGATTCCCTCTTTCTCTATTGTTTGGAATAGTTTCAGAAAGAATGGTACCAGCTCCTCTTTGTACCTCTGGTAGAACTTGGCTGTGAATCGTCTGGTCCTGAGCTTTTGTTGGTTGGTAGGCTATTAATTGCTGCCTCAATTTCAGAACTTGTTATTGTTCTATTCAGGGATTCGACTTCTTCCTGGTTTAGTCTTGGGAGGGTGTATATGTCCATAAATTTATCAATTTTTTCTAGATTTTCTAGTTTATTTCCATAGAAGTGTTTATAGTATTCTCTGATGGTAGTTTGTATGTCTGAGGGATTGCTGTTGATATCCCCTTTATCATTTCTTATTGCATCTATTTGATTCTTCTCTCTTTTCTTCTTTATTAGTCTGGCTAGTGGTCTATTTTGTTGATCTTTCCAAAAAGCAGCTCCTGCATTCATTGATTTCTTTGGAGGGTTTTTTGTGTCTCTATCTCCTTCAGTTATGCTCTGATCTTGGTTATTTCTTGCCTTCTGCTAGCTGTTGAATTTGTTTGCTCTTGATTCTCTAGTTCTTTTAATTGTGATGTTAGCGTGTCAATTTTAGATCTTTCCTGCTCTCTCTTGTGGGCATTTAGTGCTATAAATTTCCCTCTACACACTGCTTTAAATGTGTCCCAGAGATTCTGGTACATTGTGTCTTTGTTCTCACTGGTTTCAAAGAACATCTTTATTTCTGCCTTCATCTTGTTATTTACCCAGTAGTCATTCAGGAGCAGGTTGTTCAGTTTCCATGTAGATGTGCGGTTTTGAGTGAGTTTCTTAATCCTGAGTTCTAATTTGATTGCACTGTGGTCTGAGAGACTGTTACGATTTCTGTTCTTTTACATTTTCTGAGGAGTGTTTTACTTCCAATTATGTGGTCGATTTTAGAAAAAGTGCGATGTGATGCTGAGAAGAATGCATATTCTGTTGATTTGGGGTGGAGAGTTCTATAGATGTTTATTAGGTCTGCTTGGTTCAAGTCTTGGATATCCTTGGTAATTTTGTGTCTCGTTGATCTATTATTGACAATGGGGTGTTAAAGTCTCCCACTATTATTGTGTGGGAGTCTAAGTCTCTTTGTAGGCCTCTAAGAACTTGCTTTATGAATCTGAGTGCTCCCGTATTGAGTGCATATATATTTAGGATAGTTAGCTCTTCTTGTTGCATTGATCCCTTTACAGTTATGTTATGCCCTTCTTTGTCTCTTTTGATCTCTGTTGGTTTAAAGTCTGTTTTATCAGAGACCAGTATTGCAACCCCTGCTTTTTTTTTGCTTTCCATTTGCTTGGTAGATCTTCCTCCATCCCTTTATTTTGAGCCTCTGTGTGTCTTTGCAAGTGAGATGGGTCTCCTGAATAGATCACACCAATGGTTCTTGACTCTTTATCCAATTTGTCAGTCTGTGTCTTTTAATTGAGGCATTTAGCCCATTTACATTTAAGGTTAATATTGTTATGTGTGAATTTGATCCTGCCATTATGATGCTAGCTGGTTATTTTGTCCGTTAGTTGATGCAGTTTCTTCATAGTGTTGATGGACTTTACAATTTGGTATGCTTTTGCAGTAGCTGGTAGTGGTTGTTCCTTTCCATGTTTAGTGCTTCCTTCAGGAACTCTCGTAGGACAGGCTTGGTGGTGACAAAATCTCTTAGCATTTCCTTATCTGTAAAGGATTTTATTTCTCCTTCACTTATGAAGCTTAGTTTGGCTGGATATGAAATTCTGGGTTGAAAATTCTTTTATTTAAGAATGTTCAATATGGGCCTCCACTCTCTTCTGTCTTGTAGGGTTTCTGCTGAGGGATCTGCTGTTAGTCTGATGGGCTTCCCTTTGTGGGTAACCTGACCTTTCTCTCTGGCTGCCCTTAACATTTTTTTCTCCATTTCACCCTTGGTGAATCTGACAATTATATGTCTTGAGGTTGCTCTTCTTGAGGAGTATCTTTATGGTGTTCTCTGTATTTCCTGAATTTGAATGTTGGCCTGCCTTGCTAGGTTGGGATAGTTCTCCTGGATGATATCCTGCAGAATGTTTTCCAACTTGGTTCCATTCTCCCCATCACTTTCAGGTACACCAGTCAAAAGTAGATTTGGTCTTTTCACATAGTCCCATATTTCTTGGAGGCTTTGTTCTTTTCACTATTTTTTTTCGAATCTTGTCTTCTCACTTTATTTCATTGAGTTGATCTTCAATGTCTGATATTCTTTCTTCCACTATCAATTCGGCTATTGATACTTGTGTATGCTTCACAAAGTTCTCGTGCTGCGTTTTTTAGCTCCATCAGGTCATTTATGTTCTTCTCTGAACTGGTCATTCTAGTTAGCAATTTTTCTAAACTTTTTCAAGGTTCTTAGCTTCCTTGCATTGGGTTAGAACATGCTCCTTAACTCGGAGGAATTTGTTATTACCCACCTTCTGAAGCTTACTTTTGCCAATTCGTCGAACTCATTCTCCATCCAGTTTTGTTCCCTTGCTGGCAAGGAGTTGTGATCCTTTGGAGGGGAAGAGCCGTTCTGGTTTTTGGAATTTTCATCCTTTTTGCGCTGGTTTATCCCCATCTTCATGGATTTATCTACCTTTGGTCTTTGAAGTCGGTGCCCTTCAGATGGGGTCTCTGAGTGGATGTCCTTTTTTGTGTTGATACTATTCCTTTTTGTTTGTTAGTTTTCCTTTTAAAAGTCAGGACCCTCTGCTGCAGGTCTGCTGGAATTTGCTGGAAGTCCACTCCAGACCCTGTTTGCCTGGGTATCACCAGTGGAGGCTGCAGAATAACAAAGACTGCTGCTTGTTCCTACCTCTGGAAGCTTCGTTCCAGAGTGGCACCCACCAGATGCCAGCCAGAGCTCTCCTGTATGAGGTGTCTGTCAGCCCCTACTGGGAGGTATCTCCTAGTCAGGATACACGAGGGTCAGGGATCCACTTGAGGTGGCAGTCTGTCCCTTATTAGAGCTCCAAAGCTGTGCTGGTAGATCCGCTGCTGTCTTCAGAGCTGCCAGGTAGGGACATTTAAGTCTGCTGAAGCTGTGCCCACAACCGCCCCTTCCCCCAGGTGCTCTGTCCCAGGGATGTGGGAGTTTCATGTATAAGTCCCTGACTGGGGCTGCTGCCTTTTTTTCAGAGATGCCCTGCCCAGAGAGGCAGTCTGGCCACAGGGGTGTTGCTGAGTTGGGGCGGGATCCGCCCAGTTCGAACTTCCTGGCAGCTTTGTTTACACTGTGAGGGTGAAACCGTCTACTCAAGCCTCAGCAATGGCGGACGTGCCTTCCTCCACCAAGCTTGAGCGTCCCAGGTCCATCTTAGACTGCTGCTGTGCTGGCAGCAAGAATTTCAAGCCAGTGGATCTTAGCTTGCTGGGCTCTCTGGGGGTGGGACATGTCTGGTTACTCCTCAGTCAGCATTACTACTTCTTCCTTAGCTTCCTACCCCTACTAGTGAGTTGGCCCCAAAATCAATCCTTGAATCTCTTCTTTTCTGTCTACACTCACACTCTTGATGATGTCACCGAGTTGCACAGCTTTATAAACCAGCCATTTACTGATGACTGTCAAATATATAATTTCTAACTGTGCCCCTCCCCTGAACTCCAGATTTGTATATCGGACTGCCTACATGATGTCTGTCCTGCATGTCTAATTGACATACAAAAGTTGACCTGTCCGAAATGGAGCTTCTGTTCCTCCCACAGCCTCTCCTTTTAGGAAATAGCAATCCATCTTTCTGGCTGTTTGGACCAAAAAACCTTGGCATCTTGCTTGACTTTAATAGTGTGCATCCAGTCCGTCAGCAAATCCCACGGACTCTACTTCACAGTAAATCCAGAACCCAGCCATTTCTCATCACTTTGACTGCTTACCACCAAGTTCCAAGCTGCTGTGATTTCTCACTTAGTTTTGTAATAGCTCCCTAACTTGTCTCCTGGCATTTGTTTTGCCTCTTCAGTCCATTGGCAGCGTAAATGTCAGAGTGGTATTTTGAAAATACAAATCAGGCCAAATTCTCTTCCATTGTAATCCTTTCTCACTCATAGTAAAAAATGAACATTTCTTATAATATCTTTGGGGTCCACCTGATCTGGCATCCCATATCTCTCAGACCTTATTGCCCGCTATGCTCCTTCAGGGTCATTCTGCTTCAGCTACATCACCCACCTTGGTGAAACAATCTAGGCATCCATCAATCCCAGGCCCTTCTTATTTCCTCTTTTGTCTGCCTGGAATGCTATCCCTCCAGGTACCACATGGCTCCCTCTGTGACCTCTTCCGGGTCTTTGCTGAAATCTGTCTTTCTCCATGCCCTACCTATCTAAAATTGATACTCTTTCCCACTCTACTCCCTTTCCTCATTTACAGTTTTATTTATTCTCGTTATTATATGTCTCGTTATATAATCTAATATACTATATGCTTTACTTATTTATTATCTGTCTTCTTCCAGCAGAATATAAGGTCCATGAGGTAGTGGTCTCTGTTGACATTTGTAAAGATTCCATGTGTGCCTGAAAACAAAGTGTTAGTTACAACATTCTTCATATTCATATTCTTCATTCTTCATATTCATTAATTAAGCTTTCTAATATTTAAATCTTCGCTATGCTTACTAATTTTTGGTCTGTTTGATTTATACATCAATGAGGATGTTAGTATCTCCCACAAATGGAAGAATTTGCCAATTTTTCCTTATAGTTCCTTTAGTTTTTGTGCTACATATTTTGAGATATCTTAGGGTAATACAAGTTTAGGATTATTACATCTCTCAGGAAAACTGAACCTTTTTTTTTCATTATGGTGTAAACTTTAACTCTGGTTTTACATGTATTTGTGGGAAAGCCTATTTTGACTGGTATGATACAGATATACCAGATAGATATCTAGGTTAATTTGCCTACTATGTTTATTTCATCTCTTTATTTAAACATTTCTGCTTCTTTATTGTGAGGCTTGTTTCATCTAAAGCGTGTATATTCCTTGAATTTTTATAATCAAATCTGACAGTTCATGCCATTTACCCGGAGTTCAGTCTATTTTCATCTACTGCAATTTCTAAAATATTTTGATTTATTTTTACCACCTCATTTTTAAGATTTCTATTTGTGTCCCTCTCTGTGTCTCAGATTTTCCTCCTTTTTTTTCTTTGAATCAATTTATTTCCCCATATTCCATTATCTACTCTTCCTCATACATATTTGGAAGAGATATACTCTCCTTCTATTTTTAATTTAAAAAATTTAACATCCACACTTCTTATACTTAAATATAAATTAAGAATTTTTCCTTCCCTTCAAAAATATAAAAATTATAGAATATTCTATTTATTTTAAGATAAATTTATAGAAAGAATGCATGGACTGTAAGAGGGATATGCAGGAATAAGAAGGTTTGGCACTCACTCTGTCTCCTACATCTCTTTCATATTTTTCTCCATAGAATTTATCATCACTTGACTTTGTCATTTGCTTATTGGCTGCCTTTCTCCTCTAACATGCAAATTTCACAGGGACAAAATTTTTTAACTGTTTGTTTACTCTTGTTTACTCAATGCATCAAATAGTTCCTGCTTATAATAAGTGCTCAGCAAATATAGTTACTTTTATGAATGCTTCAATTGCAAACACACACTTCAAGCCTGCGTGATATTGTTGCTTAGCCTTTTAAACTCTTTTATTTATTCTTAACGTCACTAATTACGTCCCTTAGAAGCTTTAGTATAGGTCTGTGGATAGCAAAGTCTCCGGAGGCACCTACGCAAGTGATGCAGGAACTTGAATATCTGGAAGGAGGGATGAGGAGCTGGACAGTTGTGCTATGGGAGTCACAAACAAAACAGGACAGTGGGAACCAAACTTCTGTGATAGTGCTAGTACTTTAACACCTCCTGGAGGAGGTGCCCATAGAAACCCCTGTTACAGCTGTATTTCTGACTGTATTTGTATTTGAATTTTTGGCCCCACAGATCCTATGGCATTGCTCACTAAGCCTTTATTCTCCTTGGCTGTCAGAACGCCATCAAATACCCATCAGTTGGCTCTGGCAAGAAAGCTTGTTTATTCAGATAGCAAAGAAGAAAAAAATCTCTTGCTGCCTCTCCGTCCCCCACTTGTTTTCTCCATGTCTACTTACTTGTTTCTCAAAGGTAGGGAGAGGGATAGGCTTGCCTTTCCCAGCACCCCCTTAAGGTCCTGAAACTACTTCTAAAAGGGGAGGTCCAGTGGCTAAATACATTTGCATAGTTCACAGAGTTAGAATTTTGGAAATTGCCTGTTTTTTATTTTCATTTTAAAATTTTTATTCTTCCACTCTCTGCTTGTCAGCATGACTCCTGATATTTCTTTCTGTGGCAGGCTGCATTTGAACAAGGCAAAGAAACAAAGTAGTGTGGTCAATGAACCACATGTTTACAACCTTTTGCAGAAATGGCTGTATCTTTGGGTGTTTCTTTCCTTGGGGGCTACTACTGCTGCCTAATCCCCTCTGACAATTGAACTCTTAAGAATTATTTCCCAGGTCTTAGTTGTGAGAGTCAAGGAGGTAGCCAAGGTTGTCTAGGCAATCCCCACCTAGCTTTATAACTAAAAGATTGTTTGCATCTTCAGAGCTGCTTCTAAACTCAAGGAAGGAAAGCACTCATAATTTATCTGAGTGTTAAGAGTCGAAGTTCATTGAGTCATAGAGTATTTCAAAATTCAGGTTGATACTCTGGCATTGGATATCCTACCTCCTGGGAAGTGGGAAACAGAAGAGAGAGTGCTCTCCTTCCCTGACCACTTTGCCTTGCTTTTGTGTATGCATATGCAGTTCCTTCCCTAGTCATTTGGTTCCAGGATGTTCCAGAAGGAAGAAATATCAGAAGCCATTATGCATTTAATTTTTCTCTTTTATTTAAGAAAATTCAATTTTGTTACACTCAGAATAAAAGAAACAAATACATGAGGTGGAGATGAGACTAATTATAGATAGTAAGTAAGCAAATAGCTGTGAGTCATAGAGGAAACTCAAAAATGTGCTGACCATGGATAGTAAGTTAGTAACTTGAGAGGCACAGTAGACCTAGCTAGAATTTGTAGAACTTTTTTGGAATATAGATCAAAATGATAGAACAAAAAAGAGTGTGACTTGTTGATAGAAGATGGTGGAAAGCAAAGTAAATGTCAAAAATCCCCAAAGCACAACTTATGTCACCTCCAGATTGATAACTATGCCATATCTGAACTGCCATGTACCTCTATTCTGGCCCATGTGTCCTCTGTCCAAGACACACACTCTTAACTGCTTAGAGTGCTATTGGCCACTTACTATGTAGCCAAATAAAAAATTGGCTGGGAGTTAGTTTTAGCAAGAAAAGGTCATCACTCTCCATTGTCTCTTTTCTTTGTTTGTTAGCCCCCAAATGGTTATTATAATACTCAGTTTCATTGTGTTTCCTTCCCTATCTCATCAGTAAGGAGTTTGCAGAGGGAGTCTCTGGAGTCAAGATAAATAGGAGACTGGGAGTTCTATAAGGCTAAACATACATTATGTGAAAGTTGTGGATGTTAGATATGAGGTCCTCAAAAACAAATCTGTTCATGCCTGCTTTGTCTAGCTCAGCAAAGAGTTGTGGACTATTGATGAGGGGTTGGTCTACTCTGATGTCCTCTTTTCTCTGGAAATTGTTCTTTCTCCACTATATTCTGTGATCCTAGTAGGACTTTCTATCATAGCACCCAGTCTCACTGGCCATTGGGATAGACATGTGACCAAGACCAGCAATTTCCTTATAGTATCTATAGTGCCTGGCTTAACTGCCTCTGCATTTATGAATGGAAAACTATGAACTGAGGTTTGGCTCTCCTGTCTTAGAAGACATCACTGTCTATAGAAGGAGGGAATAAAATCAGAGAAAGTAGGCTTAAGAGCTGGATGTACAAGTAAATGATCATATCAGCATCAACTTCTTAGGCTAGTTCTCATTGGTCCCAGAGCTTCCCTTCTTCCCTTAGTGACACTTTTGTTTCTGTGAGCCCATCCAGTCTAATGGGACAATAAGGCCCTTTTAGTGTGAGCCACTTTCTGTTGAGTTTCTGTTACATAATATACATTCCTGAAAAAATAGAAATCACTCATTAGAAGTAAGGTGTCATCAGGCCCTAGAATTCGGAATTGTTTGACTTTGGGTGGTGTATGATTGATAGGATTGCCTTCTTGTGGGTTGGGAAAATGGGATTATTGTTACATGATCCCATACCAGATGGTTGAATGCTTGCCTTTCATCTCTTGGTGTCATATACCAATTAAACATACCAAGACAGAGCCATTAAGGACTTGGGAAACAATTGTAAGTTTATTAGAGGGTGTTGGTTTTTTTCTTAGTTAATATGGGAGTCTAAGTAAAGAAAAAAGTCTTATTACTAGCTGACATGACTAAAACTATAAAAGGAATAGCATTCAGTATTGTTGGGATAAGCCCTTTCCACTTGTCACCAGCATCCTTCTTGGTCCTGTCCAAACTCCATCTCCTGCATGAAGTGTTTCCTAACTACTCTAGCCCACACATTCATTTCTTTATAGGTTAATTCTTCAAATATTTACTTTGCACCTACTGTGCATCAGAAATTGGGCAAGGTGCCAGACATTTCTACTGACTCTATTGTTTCTAGGACATAAGTCTTTTAATAACACAGTTTATTTACTGATGTTTCCATTGAAGAACATAATGAAACCTGAAATCAGTGGCAGCTGAATGAAGGAGCTCTGGCCTTGTGATAGTCTGTTAATATAAAAGAACTACAAAAAGCGAGATCCACATTGGGCAACATTCATTGAGTACCTACTATGCAAATTTGACATGACTTCTGCCCTTGGGGAGGGAGTTCTTAGATTCTGGGAGAATTGTTAGAGTCACACATAGGGGTCATTGTGAATTATCAGGAAAAGTGGCTTCTGGGTTTCTCTTCCCAGGGATTATATATTCATTCTCTCCTAAAAGGAAATCAGGCCAAGGAACCGATGATATATTCTGAACATTTGGGCAAATGCCAAAGCTACAAAATCACCTTGTGAACAGGAAGAAACCTTTTCTGCTGCTGAATAAACTTTCTTTGTGGGGTTGGTATTCAAATCTCTCTCTATTACACATTTCCTAGTTCTCTGTGTTCTTAAAATAAGATTAGAAAGAGTCAATTCCAATGGCCAAATAAATTTGTAAGTTTACTATGTTATTCATTCATTAGTTTGTTCATCAAGTATTTATTAACTTATGCTGTGTAGCAAGTTGTTTGCCAGGTGAACCATAGGCAGCATAGAACTGAAAGTGAAGAAACTTAAATGACCGATCCTGTTTTGCAGCTGAGTGACTGTGTGACCCTGGGTGAATCATGAAAATGCTTTGAATCTCAATTTATTTATCTGCACTTCACAACTACATAATTAGGCAGGAACATGCATGAAATAGATATCTGTGAGTTCAAAATGATATAAATAAATGGTCAAATAAATAGGGAAAGGAGCAGATTAACTTCAAGTACAAGTAGAAAGACTAAGATACGATTATCATTAGATGATTGCTGCATACAAGATCCACAAGTAAATGCTGAAACGTTACACAGGATATTTGGATAGCCTCAAAGTATCTCCCCCAAATATTTATTAAATAGATTGGTGGTTTTAACGTGTCTACAGATTCTTTCACAGTCCTCCTTTCAGGAGGTGGGCCTTAATCCCCCTTTCCTATAATGTTTGCTGGGCTCAGACTTTTTCTAACAAAGGACATAGGAAAAGATACCACTTTTAGGTGGAGAAATCCAGCAGACACCACCGTAAGCAAGTGATCACAGTTAATGTCACCAGTACTGTCATAGTGACATTGTGTAGCCCCTGAAGAAGAAGGCTTCATTAATGCAATGAATAAGATAAATTACTTTTGTGGTATTTTTCCCCAAAATCCATAACCCCAGTCTAATCATGAGAAACCATCAGACAAATCCAATTGAGGGGCATTCTGCAAATACCCAACTAGTTCTTTTCAAAGGTGTCACCAGCATGAAAAATAAAAGCTAAGAAATTGCCACAGATTGGAGAAGATTAAAGAAAATGCGATGTGGAATTACTCCTAGAACAGACAAAGGATTAGTGGAAACTAGAAAATTTTGTGAAATCTGAATAAAGTCTATAGTTTAACAGTCCAGCATCAGTATTAATTTCTTAGTTTTGATAAATATTTCTTAGTTACATTAGATGTTAATATTGGGGGAAGCAGGGTGAAGGGTCGATATGAATTCTCTGAACTATTTTTGCAACTTTTCTGGAAATCTAAATCTATATCAAAATAAAAAGTTTTTAAAATATTGTATCTTACAAAGTTGTTTAAGGAACCACTTCAATAATATTTGAAAATGCCTAGAAAAGATCTAGTATCATACTTACATATAAAAAATTTTTCTTTTTCTTATGGGGAAATGGAAAGAGTGGACAGTAGGGATGGCTGCTGGAAGGTGTAAGAGATGAAGGAAAATATTTTAAGTGACATTCTTAAAAGGTCCAAAATCATTTTCTAACTCCTGCTTATTAGAATGTCAGCTCCATGAAGGGAGATGGTTTTATTTGTTTTGTTCAGGGCTGTATACATAGCAAGTACAGCAATCATCTAATGATAATCTTATTATTGGAACAGTGCCTGGCACATAGCAAGTGTTCCATACACATTGTTGAAGAATAAATGAATGAATTAATTAATGCTGGTCTATATCGGTCACCAGGTGAGGCAGTGTTGGAATGTGGTGATAGCAGTGAGGAGAGATTATAAACCCACCAAATCATGCTTAGGATGTGGGAGAATAATCCCAATCTTAGTCTATTTGGTAGGGGTGAGGGGTGAGGTTAAGATCAGAGCAAGATGAGGGTTATCAAAAGCAGGGAGTGTGGGTGAGTGAGGTGTTTTGGGAGAACCCGGATTAAAAACACCCAGAAGAAAAAAGAACCATTAAAATACAGGACTTGAGGTGACCCAGCATCTGGAGCAGCTTTCAGGACCTTTGGCCTTTTTCAGAAGTCAGACTGCTCCTTACCAAGGTCTCAGTTCCTCTAGATGAGTTGAGTCTCAAGAGTATTCTCCCCTCCACAGAAGAGCCCACTGACTGGAGGTATGGAAAAACTGCTACCTGAATATAAACAAAACACCCTCGTTACAATTGACAGTGATATGCCCAAGTACACAATACCCTTTATCCCAGTACAATCAGGAATATGGATTTCCACCCCAAAATGGGTTCCAGTTCCTCAAAGAAAGCATCTTCCACACTCATTTGGGGACAAGGTAGAGGGTATATTTCACCTGCCTTCAAGTAGTTGTCTAAATTGTAGAGACTGCCATGTTCTTTCAGAGTTGGAATATGGTGTTTAGTATAGCAAAACAAAGTGCAGGCAGGAGGAATAAAAGCAGAGTCCTGAGTCTTAGGCAGGCAGTTTCTTAATTGCAGGGAACATTTCAACCGTGTTTTCTAGTTCATGACTGTTTACCAGGACTGGGGAGCTCATTCTGCAGGTCAGCCATTTGTTGGGTCCTGGCGGTAGTGTTTCTTAGAGAGGGAGACTCCATCCCCCACAGAGACCATGGCAAGGCCACAGTGGCTTTTGGTACCATTATCAGAGGCCCCACAGAATGCTGTATCAGCAGCTCTCTCTCCATTTATGTAACACAGAAGAATTAGTTCTTTCCTTGCCTTCTTTAGATTGATTTAATTTCCCAGGCTGAGCTCCATAATGTAAGCTAAGGCCTGCTTCAAGGCCTGTGACCATTAATGTTGAGTTGCAGTTTCCAGCAGAAAGTTTTTCTGAGAGTTGGTAGCTCAGCTGTTTCATTTCATAATGGGTGGGAATGTGGCAGGCGGGCTGTCAAACCTGATGCAAATGATATTTTATAAAAAGTGGTTTAAATTGGCTGAAGCTGTTTTTAGACTGATCAGTTAAAAAATATGTAGGGCATCTTTCTGACTTGCAGGAACACAGCTCCCAAGAATTAGATTTTTCATCACATACTTTGAGAGAGGTTTGTAGGTGGGCACAGGCTCATCAGAAAAAGCAGATGAGGACTTGTTAATATGGGAACATGTAAATTGGGTTCAAGCTGCCCTCAGTTAATTGGAAGGGATATGTGAGCTAAGAAGGGACGAAAGTAAAGCCATATTGGAAGGAATACACTTAATGCCCTAGAGAAATAAGCCTTGTTCTTTGTTCTCCCCAGGCTATTAGAACAGTTGCAGGAATTCTGCCCCAAGACACAGAGGCAGTGTTTTTAGCTCCTGGGACTACAATTGCTGTCATTTTCAGCAAGACCTGAAGAAGCAAGTGATATTTTGACCCTTGATAAACAGATTTCAGGAGCAGCAGCCAGCAACTGTGGAAGGTTAGCTTTCTGAGTTTTGCAAAGACTAGTGCTCTTGAGATTAGACAAGCAGAAATTCAAAATTCCACTGAGAAACTTGGGAATTTATTTATTAATTATATTTTTTGAGACAGAGTCTCAGTCTGTTGCCCAGGCTGAAATGCAATGGTGCAAGCTCAGCTCACTGTAACCTCTGCCTCCCGGGTTCAAGTGATTCTCCTACCTCAGCCTCCCAAGTAGCTGAGATTACAGGCACCCGCCACCATGCCCGGCTAATTTTTGTATCTTTTAGTAGAGATGGGGTTTCACCATGTTGTACAGGCTGGTCTCAAACTCCTGACCTCAGGTGATCCACTCACCTCGGCCTCCCAAAGTGCTAGGATTATAGACATGAGCCACAGTGCCCGGCCTGGAATTTGTTTTTATATTAATATCGGAGCTATCTAAATGACTTTCTTCTCCTCCTTTCTACTCAAATCCTACTTTCAGCCATTTTCCTGGGTCTGGGCCAGTCTAGATGCAGCATGCATGGTTTCTTCTCTGGTGCTGTGCTGGGGTTTTGACCCTGCCAACTCAGGAGACATGCTCCTGAACAGAATGCGTCTATTGCTTTGCCACTCTTGTCAAGTCTGTGGAATTCAGCTCTTAGGACCCCATCTCTCGTATATAAATTTAGATGAGATGCAAAATATTGTACATACGTACATTTGGCTTCACATAAAGTAAATGTTGGAAGTTTGTGTGGAAATGGTTAATATGTAAATGTCTATAAAATCTGCCTCCTCCTTCCTACTCTCAGAAATTCTGTGTTGTTTTATTTGGGATTGCTCTGCTTCTTTTTTGGATTCTTTTTAGGACTTAGGGGTTGAAGAATTTGGGAGGCAGGGGAAGAGAGGACCAGAGGGAGATAAAAATACAGTTTTAAGGGTGGCTTCAGGTGGTTTTGAGGAGAGGTGTGAGAGCAGGTGCGGTGTGTACAGCTTGCAGACTGGAGAGGAAGTTTTTAATTTAAAACTTTTAAGAAATGTTGCTATTGATTGATTAAAATCTTTTGCGATGTTAGGTGTTAAAGAAAAATATAAGCATTAGAGCTGAACTACTTTTATATTATTTTGGTTGCATGGACCATGTTTTTGTTTTTAACTGCAATCCCATTTTGATGCCAAGCCTTGTGGATCACAGCATTATAAGCATGATATTTGTTTTAACTAGTTGGCTAATCCACGTGTATCATGTCCATGTGTCTACTCTCTTCCTTCATCCGTCCACTCTCTTCCTTCCTTCAACTTACGTTAGGCAGAATATAAGTTGTGGTTTGAGACCTAGAGAAAGGAGAAATTCATTTGGGAACATAAAAGAAAGATGAGAACAATTTATAGAAGTTTTGGTTGTCCACTGTGATGGTAACCATGGGTGCAACAAGAATTGGAAGAAAGGCTAACTCAAACAAGAGCTTCAGTAGATCCTGTTTGCTGCCATAGCTGATCTCATATCTGTTTAGCATTGCACTGTATCCAAATGCTGGCCTCAGCCTTCCTGGCCTTTCTTCATGTTCTATTGCAATACTGTTACTTGCTTCCTTCAGGTTGTTCTCTCTCATCCTTGCACTTCTTCCTCAGTTCTGGTTACGTACCTTTCTTGGCTCAGGCTATCACCATCACTTGGAAATATATTCTCAAGAATGTAAGCTCTTATGATCTATGAAACTTTTTCAGGTTCCCAAGTCCCAGGACCTTTCTATATTCATTGGACTCCTTTAAAGTACTCTTTATTTTGCACAGTTTAATAATTAGAATCATAAGATGTGAGAGTCAAAGGGGTCCTTACAGACCATATCTAGCCATCTCCTTTCATTTGTCAGATGAGACAACTGAGCTTTGGTGACAGGGTGTTACTCACGTTAGATCATATGCTTGGAATATATGTTAACATGTTTGTTTATAAACTGAAAGTTGCTATAGAAATAGTAGTTAGTACTCTTTGAGTGGCAGAGCGGCATCTAGAAGCCAAGTCCCCTGACTCCTTTCTGCACTATCTGTTATATCAAGCTGCCTCTACTAAATTGCTGTCATTCTGTGTAAGCCTTGTCTGCCCAGTTTGTAGTGAGAGAACATGTAAAAGGAAGCCTCATCTAGCACCTACCATGTAACAACCACATTTATTACCAATACTCTGTCAGATAATGTATCATTCTTATTTTTACAAATGAGGACACTAAACTTCAGAGAGGTTTAAACTTTTTCCCAAGGAGACACAGAAATCTGAAGACTCAGCATTCAGCTCCAGACTTGTGTAACTCAAAAGCAGTGTGTCTCCTTTTTCTTTCGTCTTTATCATGCCTCTTGAGGTCAAGATGATTTTTTTCCTTTTGTTTCTCTCAGTATTTAATGCCATCTTAGACCACAACATACGATTAACCTCAATATTCTACTTCATCAGTGGCTGAGTCCTCCATAGGAAGTCTCTATGAACCTTTTCTTTTTTTCAATGAACAATTTCCAAGGAGGATCCATTTCACAAATTCTAACAATCCATAATCATTTTAAAAATCATGATCAGATTAAAAGAACATGTGCTATGGCTCTCTGGAGAAAGATGTTAGAATTTGGCTCATGCTTTGTACTCTTTAGTTGAAAGTTACTCTTGAAATATAAAGGACAATTCATCTTAGTTTATAATGGGTGAATTCTGCATGATGATTGACAAGCACAAAAATGAGTTCAGGAGTTTTAACAGCTCAAACTGATTTGTAGATGAGTGGCTACCTGCTCCATCACAAGAGCGTAGATGCTGACAACCTCCCTTCTGGACAGTGCATAAATGGCAATGACCCGGGAATGGTGGGCTTTGCTCAGCTCAAGGGGTTTCCTGCTTTCCAGTGTTTTCTTTTCTTTTCTTTTTTTGAGACAGAGTCTCACTCTGTTGCCCAGGCTGGAGTGCAGTGGTGCAGTCTCTGCTTGCTGCAACCTCTGCCTCCTGGGTTTAAGCGATTCTCCTGCCTCAGCTTCCCGAGTAGCTGGGATTATAGGCATGTGCCACCACACTCAACTAACTTTTGTAATCTTAGTAAAGATGAGGTTTTGCCATGTTGGCCAGGCTGGTCTCAAACTCCTGACCTCGGGTGATCCTCCCTTCTCAGCCTCCCAAAGTGCTGGGATTACAGGTGTGAGCCACGACGTCTGGCCTCCAGTATCATTTTCCTCTTTTTCAGAGGACCTTCTTACTGAGCCTGGACATTTTTTTCTCTGGATCCGCCCAGTTGGCTTCATGAGATGAGATGCCCCACGTGACACCTTATGCTGAGGCAGCCCTAAGAAAGTATTAATGCTTCTGTTCTAGAAGAAACCTACACTTTAAGAGGGGTGTTAGAGATAATGCCTTCAACCCTAAAGTGTGAATGTAATTTCGGATTCTTGGTAGAATGAGAGGCTAGTGAGAAGGTTGTTTTTGGATGAGTATATAATTAATTAAGTAAGTGGGGAAAGGGAAGGAACATATATTTTAGGCCATAGTAGCCATTGAATACTGCACATTGAAAATACAACCTAATTTGTAAGGAAGTAATAGTGGCTGTGAGCTGAGAGAGATAAGGGGAAAACGTCCAAATTAAGGGGCATTTAACATTTGACCAGAGTCATTTTGAGTCATAACTTGCTATCCTTTGTCCTACTTGCAGGCCTTACTCTATGTGGCTCTGGCCTCGCTTTGTCATTTGCCTAGGTAGGTAACGCTGCCACTGATGAGTAGCAGCCACACATTCACCTGGCATCTTCCCCTCTTCCCACCTGGCCTCTTCCTTATTTTCTTTTCTTCTTTCTGTGGCAATGACTAGTGAGTGATTTAACCTGAAATGGTAATCTACACATTCAGAAATGACCCTCAGGCATTCAATATACATAACAGGGTACCCTTCATTCAATTTTACCTGTCACCTATCTTTTCACCTAATGGTATGAGAGTCTATTTGCCAGACAATTGCAGTTTGGACTATGATTTTGAATAATATCTCTGGCAAATGGGTTTCTTCAGCCTCTGGGAATAGCATCTCCTTATCGCTCCCCTAATGCCCTAGTGTTTATTCTTTTCACGCCAAAGTGTTCTGCCATTTATCTGAACCTTCAACTTTCCCAATAACTTGTCTTTTAAAATAGCAACCATTGTCCCTCTGTGTCCCCTGAGGACAGAAAGGTATAAAGTAAATTTTCTGCTTCTATAGCATTCAGCTGCTAGGAGAGGAGTTCTTGACCAGGGAATTTCTCTATCTAAAGTCATACTGCAGAACCTTGGCTAATTAAAGAAAATTGGGTAGCATGATGGCCAATGCATTCTCTCCCTTTGGTTTGGAGGGTTTGTCCCTTGACATCTGTCATAAGCCATTTATTTATGCCTGTAGTGTTCTTTTCTCTATCTTAGGTGCTGAGGGGCTCTGGAGCAACTTAAAACATATCCCTGCCCTTATGAAGTTTACGACTGAATTCATCTATTCAAGAATATGTATGGGCTACCTATTACATATAACACATTGTGTCAGGGTATTAAGTGAGTAAGATGTGGGCTGTGCTCTTGAGGGATCACAGTGTAGTAAGATTAGTTATACACGAAACATACCACAATACATTATGCAATAAATGACACAAGAGCGTATTACGAATGTTTAGAGACAAGGATTACCTAGCTGTCTCACATATATACCACATTTTTAATGAGCGACACCAAACTTATTTTGCCTTTATTTTTCCTCTCCTACCCCAATTTGCTCCTCCTTTTGTCTTCTTCAAATAATGTCAATCAAACCAACAGGTCTAAAATATCAATATTTTCCATTTTTCTCTTTTACCTTCCCTTTCTAATCAGATTTTGTCAATTTTATATTATACTTGTCTCAGGAGATATTTCCCTCCTTCTCTTCATTACTCTCCCCTTCTCCAAGTGTGTTCTCTTCATCTGTAATTTGGGTTATTGGAATAGTTTCTCAATGATTTATCTGTATATATGCTCATGGTTTTGTGGGCCATACAGCCTCTGTCACAGCTACTCAACTTTGCCATAGCAGTGCAAAGCAGGCATACATAACACATAAATAGACATGGCTTGTTCCAAAAAAAATCTTATTTATAAACACATATCATTTACAATTGTTCTTTTGATTTTTTAAAGTTAAAAATGTAAAAACCATTATTAGCTCACAGGTCATATACAACAAATGGCAGGCCAGATTTGGTCTACAGGATAACTCTTGGCGTACAGAGCCTTGAGCCCTCCTAACCTCCCTGATGACTCAGTACTTGCACTCCTTCATCTTTTCCCCAACCCTTTGTTTCTGCTGCAAAAGAGCATTAGCCTATTCCTGTACATGCCATATAGTTTTATATTTCTATACCAGTGATTTTTAACCCTGGCTGCCACTTGGGCATGACTATCTAATACTGAATCACAGAGAATCTTCTCATATCCTCGAAACTGACCCATGAGACTCCTGTGTTTCCTCTTTTAGAAAGCCACGTCCCTGTGAACATCCCATTATTACCTCCCAAATTATCAAGAAGAGTGAAGGGTCTGAGATTTTATTTCGTGTGCGTTCACCCTCGATTAGGAGTTTGTAAAACTTTCTCCACTTTAGACTTTATTCTTAAAATAACCTGCTGATATTTCTAGTGAATATCCATGCATTATCTTGAGGCTTTTCTGAATTCAGATACACCAAGAGTTCCTTTTCCTTTCCTTTGTGTACTCCTGCACAGTTATGAATACACAGGTCCTATCATTAAGTAGTTTAACTCGCTTACTAGTACTGTGGAGTTCCTGGTGATATCATCTTGTCATCTCATTTTGCAGCCGAAATTGTGGGTTATTGGTTTTCTAGATGATCTGTCTGTTTTTATGGGGGAATTTGAGGAGATTCTACAACTATGATGCTGTTGTAGTCTTCTTCTCAGAGTCATATCATTTTTTTCTTTCACTTTTAAAATCTACTACCCTTCATTATTTTTCATTCACTGAAGTTTACACTCAGCCTCAAGACCTTGCTTAGAACATATCTTGTTTTCTTTTCTTTTGTTCCATTTTCTAGTTTCTAGCCCAGGCATCTTTCCCAGAATATGGACTTTTTATAAGGTGCTAGAATATAAAGTGTCATAAATGATAACATCTTAATTCACTAAAATTTAACACCACCTGAAGTTATTACTCATTTTATACTAAGCCTTCTCTTTGAGGAATGAAGTAAGTAATTTTCTATAATATGTTTCACTACCATTCAATGAAAGCTAAAAAGTCGCCTAATACCAATGACAGGAAAAGAATTGTCAAGTTATACTTTATGGGAAGTATTAGTGTCTTTAGCTATTTGTAAAGTTAATGAATGGCCAAATCACCTTGGAAAGGCAGTTGAAACTGAGAAATATCATGGGTTTTCTGGCTTTTTATCTAGCCATTGGAACCTAACTTATATGCAGAAGCATGTAGATTCTGTCAAGCCTCATTTATTTCTTGAAGATAAAAGTACTGAATATTTATATCATAAAAGTCCTCTTTTAAAATATAAGCTGCTATAATATTATTATGTTTTTGTGTTGTAAAATTCTCCAAAGATATGCTGAATCCAGTGAATTGGACTATCTATTCTGAATCAGATGAGGCTTTATTAGAAGTATGACCTGTTTGAATATTATATTAGTGTTCTTTGCTGCCGTAACAATTTACCACAAATTTAGTAGATTAAGACAACACAAATTTATTGTACCACAATTTCTGTTGGTCAGATGCCTGAGTGGGCATGACTGGATCTTTTGCTAAAGTTTAACAAAGCCTAACTCCAGGTGTTGGCAGAGCAGTATTCCTTACTGGCACCTCTGAGGAGAAATCTGCTTCCAAGCTCATTCAGTTTAGTTTAATTCTTGAATTAATTCAGTTTCTTGCAGTTGTAGAACTCAGGTCTTTGTTACCTTACTGGTTGTCAGCCAAGGACTGGTATTTGCTCCTAGAAGCCACCTGCATTCTTTTCATGCTTTCCAAGTAGTTCTAAACATGGCAGGTTGAGTCTCTCTCCTGATTCGAACCTCTGTGACTTCTTATTCCATCTTCCTCTTGCCTCCAGCTGGAGGGCATTCTCTGCTTTTAAGGACTCCTGTGATTAGATTTGGCCGTCCTGATAATCCAGGAAAATCTCTCTATTTTAAGGTTAGTAACCTTAATTATATTTGTAAACTTACATATTCCAATTCCAGGAGTTGGCCATGGACTTCTTTGGAGTACCATTCTGGCTACCACAAATATTGCTACTATCTTTATTTCTTCATGGCTAGAAAACCTATTGGGACAAAAAGAATAATTAACAACATGAAAATAACTTTATTTATCATGAAACAGGAACCTTCACATCAGCTTCTCTTCGTCATCCTCATGAACATTCCATTCCAGACTATGTGTCTGATATACATTAGATAGTTAATAGGTACAGCAATAGGTACCAAGGGTTTTATAGAAACCATTGGTTTGTCAGTGGTTTCTATAAAGGCCACAGACAACCCTACACATAGTTTCTTTTCAAAACCTCTTACATCTCTGTTATCAAAAGAAAGGATGGAATGAGAAATTCCTCTGGCAAATGAAAATGAAATTTGTTTCTAGTTAATCTAGGGAATAAAGATAATGGCTAACATTTATTGTGCCCTTAATATTTACCAGACTCTTTCTTTGATTAATTCTTTTTACATTTATTATCATATTTGATAGTCATAACAACTCTGTGAAGTAGATATTATTTCCTCCAGTATAGAGACAAGGAGACATTAAAGAAGTTCAGAAATATTCTCAATACTAGTAAGTAGCAGAGCTAAGATTTTAAAAGCCAGATACAAATTCTATGCTGTTTCTTTAGAAAAAGAGTATTTATTTTCATTAAAGTTATACATGAAAATATTTTAAAGAGTTATATAAGATTTGTTGCTAAAAACAGCATATATTAAATATAAACAGCATATATTAAATACTACACAGCCATAAAAAGGATGAGTTTATGTCCTTTTCAGGGACATGGATGAAGCTGGAAACCATCATTCTCAGCAAACTAACACAGGAACAGAAAACCAAACACCGCATGTTCTCACTCCTAAGTGGGAATTGAACAATGAGAACACATGGACACAGGGAGGGGAACATCACACACCAGGGCCTGTTGTGGGGTGGGGGGTTTAAGGGAGGGATAGCATTAGGGGAAATACCTAATGTAGATGATGGGTTGATGGGTGCAGCAAACCACCATGGCACGTGTATATACCTATGTAACAAACCTGCACGTTCTGTACACGTATCCCAGAACTTAAAGTAAAGTGTAATAATAACAAAAAAAAGCAGTCTTTTGCTCACGTGACTACCATGTTCAACTCCAAAACACAACTGCTTCCAATTTTATATGTTTGATTATGTCCATATCTCTACAAAATATGCCTACACAGCTTTTTCAGTTTTATTACTTGTCAATTGCCTCCTCATTTTTAAAAAAGCTCCCATTTTGCACACCTGTTGGAGAAATTCTCTCAACTTTTAAAAAACTTCTATTCTCTCTACTGAAATTTTAAATGCATTCAATCATAGTTTTAATTTCCAAAAGCTTTTCTTTAAATGTTCCATTTGTATAGCATATTGTTGTCAGTTCTCTGAGGATATTAATGACATATTTGTATATTATTTTCTTCTTTTTCCCAGATTGCTCTTATCTGTTTGTTTTGGTGTCTGTCTTTCAAATAGAAATTTTTCTTAGTTTTCTGCTGATTCATGACTCTCTGTTCATATTTAAGAGAATAGAAGCTGAGTTTGCATGGACTGGTAATTGCATGGCATTATAATGGGACTTTTTTGTGGGCTTCGTTGAGTGGTGTTATAATGGGGAATGACCCATGTTACAGATTTGGGCTTTTTCCCCAGAATTGGTCCAGTTTCCGATTAGAATCTTTGATTCTTCTTTCTTGAAGGATAAGCCTCCGTAGTAGACCATTCTGAGAACTTGTTAAGGAAAGAGGACTGGTGGAGAAGTGGTAGTAGGGATATCTCCAGATTCTACCTACAGGCTTTCACATTTTCTCCCTTATCTTAGTATCACATTCCTACTCTTAACAGTGCTAACTCTCTGTTAGCAGATCAGAGACTCTCTGTTTTCCTCACTGGAGGATAAATCTCTAGTCTTCTGATAAGGTGGGACATTCACTAAGTCAGAGAGATGATCTTAGGATCCAACCACTTTGTATATGGACTTGGTACTGATCCATTTGCAGTCCCACTTTACTCCACTTCTAGGGAATAGAAGATAATCGATAATAGATGATGCCCCTTTCTGAGCCTTTTGTGGTGTTCTGTAGTATGCATCTGGTTGCTTTTAACATTCTCGTCTTCATTTAAAATTTAACTTTTTGGTTTTGCTTCTATGCTTTCCAACTTCCACAGTGTTTTGCCATTGCCTCCACTCCTTGTCTTTATGAGTTTATGTCTTTTGAAAATTCCATTTCTATCATCACTTCAGTAAGTGATAGACTAGGAGCAGAGGTGAACACTTGTGCTCACTCTTCCATCTGCCTTCTTCCAATGGCATCTGAGCCAGTTGCATTATTGACCCAGGCCTGTTACTCTTTCAGGCCCTCCTCAGTCAACATTGGCAGTTTGAATTGTTCATTCCAATGAACAAACAAGGATAAAGGGTAAGGGTAAGAAGAAAGGCCCTTACTTACTCCAGGGCCTTGTAGAATACACTGGTGTTGAGCGCAGATTTTCAGATGCAAATACCGACACTCACACTTTCCTCCCCAACAGCGGCCTTTAGAAGCAGCTGTCATGCTACCACTCCTCTAAGTTTAGAAAAGGCTGATACAAGGACTATGAAGATTGTGGTTGAGTGTTCTCTCTGCTCTTTAAGGAAGAGGACCAGAGCCATGACTAATTGTGTCTCCTTGAGAAGAACGAAAGCTAATTACTTGTATAAACCTAAGCATTAAAGCAAGATATCCAGATTTTTCTCTCCTCAGCAGAACATGCCATTGAAAAGTTACCAGGAATTCTAAAGGGAGATTGGAAATAAATGTGTTACAATAATCACTGGAAAAAGTTCAATGGAAAAGCTTTAGTTCCTTTGAATCTGTAGTTTTCCTTGAGCTAATCAGTCATTTGATAACTGCTCACTAAGCACAAGCTCCAGGCCAGGCAGAATGTGAGGCTCATGGTGTTAGAACTAAAAAGAGATGTAGGGTAGCACCTACCAAAGTGCTTGGAACATCTTGGTCTTTGCTAATCATTTATTAAATTCAGAATGTGGGCATTGTTCTCAAGTAGCATACTTTCTAAACAGTGAAGCAAAGGCCTTTTGTGAGAGTGCATAGATGAAACAAAGATTTAGATAGATAGTTCTAAAAATTAGAGTAATAATCAATAGATAAAAGTTAATTGCTAACCTGACTCTCTTCCTATGCATGCCTAAAACACTTGACCCAGTTGAGGGGAGAATAAATAATTGCCCGTGGGAATGTTGTGTAAAACATTCAAGGCACTGAATATTGTCTGGTGTGGCTAGAGATGACAGGACTCATACGATTGACCCTTGAACAACATGGATTTGAACTGCAAAATCCACTTATATGCAGATTATTTTTCAATAAATATATTGGAAGATTTTTTGGAGATTTGTGACAGTTTGGAGATTTGTGACAATTTGAAAACAGTAGCAGATGAACTTCATAGTCTAGATATCAAAAAAATAGGAAAAAGTTAAGTATGTCATGATTATATAAAATATACATAGATACTATTATTTTATTATTTATTACCATAATACATATACAGATCTATTATCAAAAGTTAAGTTTAGGCACACAAACACAGACCGTACATGGTCAAGAGAAATGTGAACAAATGTAAATATGCATTATTAAATCATAACCACACAAAATTCACTGTAGTATATACTGTACTATCACAATAATTTTGTAGCCACCTTCTGTTTCTATTGTGGTGAGCTCAAGTATCTGCTTAAAATGTTGTGTGAGACTAATCATCTCCTTGGGAGCAACATCTCCAGTCAATTGTGCATCCCAGTAAAAAGTGATCACTCATAGTTCTTGCATATTTTTCATCTTTGTGTTAGTGCAATACCGTAAACCTTGAATAACAACACGGGACCCATACAAAGTGCAACTAGTGATGTTGGAAGTGCTCCCAGGAAGCAGAGAAAAGTGCTTTACAAGAAAACATTGAATTGTTTGATATGCACCATAGACTGAGGTCTGCAGCTGTGGTTGCTCATCATTTTCAAGATAAATGAATTCAATGTAAGGACCATTACAAATAAAACAAAAACAGAAAATTAATAAAGCTATTGCTGTAGCTACAGCAGCAGACACAAAAGCCTTGCAGTTTTTGCAAAACACCTTTTTATCTCATATTGAAAACACAGCTTTCATGTGGGTGCTGGATTGCTATAAGAAAGGTATACCTATAGACTCTAATATGATTTGAGAAAATGTGAGTTCATTATATGACAACTAAAAGCAAAAGGAAAGTGAAGGATCTAAAGCTGGAAGGTTTAGTGACAGCCAAGGATGGTTTAATATGTTTAGAAAGAGAGGTGGCTTAGAAAACATGTCAAGATACCAGGAAAAGCAGATTCCGCTGCCCAAGAGGCAGCAAAGTTCCTAGATGCCATTTAAGAAAATAATTGAGGAAAAAGACTATCTGCATGGTGAAAGGCTAAACGCTTTCTTCCTAAGATCATGAACAAGTCAAGTATTTCCGCTCTTACTACCTCTATTTGACATTTCACTGAAGGTTTCAGCTAGTAATAAACAGACTGAAATATATATATATATATATATATATATATATATATATCTCTATCTATCTCTACCTGAACAAGTTTTCTACCTGAACAAGTTTTTATTGCAGACAAAAGTGCGCAATTTTGGGAAAAAGCAACGCAAAAGACATTTATTAGAAAAGAAGAGGCATAAGCACCAGGATTTAAGGCAGGAAGGGATTAGCTAACTCCACTGTTTGTTTGGTGCAAATGCAGTAGGATTCATCATGAGGACTGCCCTTATCTATAAAGCTGCTAACAACTCCGCCTTAAGGGAAAGAGATAAACACCAGCTTCCAGTCATTTAGTAGTATAACAAGAAGGCCTGGACAACAAGAACGCTTTTTCTGGACTGGTTCCACTGATGTTCTATTCCTGAAGTCAGGAAGCACCTTGCCATAAGAAACTGACTTTTAAAGTTCATTTGATATTAGACAATGCTCCTGGCCACTCAGAACTCCATGACTTTAACATTGACGTTTCAAAAGGATCTACTTGTCCCCAAACTCAATGTCACTAGCTCAGCCTCCAAATAAGGAGGTCATAAGGACCTTGAAGCCTCATTACATGTAGCATTCTATGGAAAGGATTGCCAGCTCCATGGAAGAGAAGTCTGATAGAGAGATTATCATAAAAGTCTGGAAGGATTACACCATTGAAGATGCCATTGTTGTTATAGAAAGAGCATTATACATGACTTCACAGGATTTGCAACAGAGCCAATCAAGGAAATCATGAAAGATGTGGATATGAAAAAAAGGTGGCGGAAGGGGTGGATCAAGATACATATCTTGGTAAAATTAGAGAGTTAATAGACATCACTCCAGAGGAATTAATAGAAGATGACTTGATGAAGATAACTGCTTCTGAACCAGTGACGGAATATGAGGAAGAAGATATAGGAGAAGCAGTGCCCGAAAACAAGTTGACTTTACACAATCTGGCAGAAGGGTTCTCAGTAATGAAGCCTGCTTTTGACTTCTTTTAGAACACGCATCCTTCTATGACATGGGCGCTGAAACTAAAGCAATAGTGGATGAAGTATTAGTATCTATAGGAACGTTTTTAGGGGAATGAAAAAGCAAAAAGTCAGGCAGAGATTATGATGTATTTCCGTAAAGTTACAGGGAGTGTGCCTGCCTCTCTTGCCTCCCCTTTCGACCTCCTCCACTTCTTCTACCTCTGCCACCCTTGAGACAACAAGACCAATTCCTCCTATTTCTCAGCCTACTCAATGGAAATGACAAGGATGAAGACCTTTATGATGTTTCACTTTAACTTAATGAATAGCAAATATATTTCCTCTTCCTTATGACTTTCTTAATAACATTTTCTTTTCTCTAGCTTTATTGTAAGAATACAGTATATAATACATATAACACACAAAATATGTGTTAATAGGCTGTTCATGTAATTGGTAAAGCTTCCTATCAACAGTAGGCTACTAGTAATTAAGTTTTGGGATCCACTAACCCCTGCATTGTTCAAGGGTTGGCTGTATTTGGAATCTCAAAGAATTTCATGAATAAACAAGGGCAAAAAAAATTTGTATCTTAAAGCATTCGTATCTAACTCATTTTTTCTACTTTTTCTCAATGAAATGGGGATATAAACATGGGCATACCAGATTTATAAAAATTACATATAAGGCATTTCTGAATAAACTGTTTTGACTAGATTAACTGAATTGTTCAGTCAAAAACCCACTAATATAATAGGGTTTGAGTGACATTTTAAAATCCTGAATCCTTTAATTTCATATATGGTGAAATCAGTGTATTCATGTAGTTATCTTGTTTTCATGTGAATACAGTGATAATTTAGGGCTTAATTTATAAAACTGATGTAAGGTGCTTGATAAATTTTATACCATGAATCTTGCGATAATTTCAGTCTTGAAAAATATATGCCGTTGATCAAAGGAAATATCAAAACTGGCTTAATATGTGTGGCAGACATTGTTTATCGGCACTCAGCTCTACACCCACCATTCTACTGGAAACACATTTATCAGACCCTCTTTTTAGGCGGGCTGAAGGGAAAGTCTTCCCATGGAAGATCTCCATGGGGTATTAGAAGACAGAATGGTGATAGACATCTGTCTGCTTCTGCTGCACCTTAGGTAGAAGAATCAACAGTGGTTGCAGTAGGGTTGTACTTCCTGTTTAGTCCTTTGGTGGCACCAGCAGCAAGTATAGTCCCTTGGGCTCTTGCAAGGGTACTGGAAGCTGCTTGCTCTCTGGGCAATACCACCCTCCCTCTTACACTTCCCCAGAACTTCCAACCCTTTTCTAATTTCTTGCATTAAATTTTTCTCTCCACAAGGTATGAAGACTGTTTTCTGTTTACCTCCCTGAATACTAGCTGATAAAAACAGAAATAAGGATTTTTCTGTATCTTTTATATAGCTATAGAAAAGTGTTTTTCTATAATTTCTGGGTGTTGGCTTGATGCTCTAGTTCTCTACCTCTTGGTCTTCTAAAGGAATTGATTTGGTCTTCTTTGAAGGTCATATATGTAACTACATAGATATTATTTTTATATAATCAAATCATCTTCAACCTTATTCTAGTTTATATTGTATATAGATATACCACACTTTATCTACTTTTCTACTATGTATGATATTATATATTTAAGTGTTCTTGATATAGTTATCTATTGTAGCATAATAAATTACCCTCAAACTTAGTGGATTAAAACAATATTCGTGGATTTCTGTTCCAAGACAGCCAAATAGGAACAGCTCCAGTCTGCAGCTTCCAGTGTGATTGACACAGAAAACAGGTGATTTCTGCATTTCCAACTGAGGCAACTGGTTCATCTCACTGGAACTGGTTGGACAGTGGTGCAGCCCACAGAGGGCAAGCCAAAGTAGGGTTGGGGCATCACCTCACCTGGGAAGTACAAGGGGTCGAGGGATTTCCCTTTCTTAGCCAAGGGAAGCTGTGACAGACAGTACCTGGAAAAACGAGACACTCCCGCCCAAATACTGTGCTTTTCCAATGGTCTTAGCAAATGGCACACCAAAAGATTATATCACGTGCCTGGCTCGGTGTGTAACACACCCATGGAGCCTTGCTCACTGCTAGTGCAGCAGTCTGAGATTGACCTGCGAGGTGGCAGTCTGGCAGGGGGAGGGGTGTCTGCCATTGCTGAGGCTTGAGTAGGTAAACAAAGCAGACTGGGAAGCTCGAACTGGGCGGAGCCCACTGCAGCTCAGCAAGGCCTGCTGTATAGACTCCACCTCTGGGGGCAGGGCATAACTTAACAAAAGGCAGCAGAAACTTCTACAGACTTAAACGTCCCTGTCTGACAGCTCTGAAGCGAGCAGTCATTCTCCCAGAATGGTGTTTGAGCTCGGAAAACGGACAGACTGACTCTTCAAGTGGGTCCCTGACCCCCATGTAGCCTAACTGGGAGACACCTCCCAGTAGGGGCCGACTGACATCTCATACAGCCAGGTGCCCCTCTGGGATGAAGCTTCCAGAGGAAGGATCAGGCAGCAATATTTGCTGTTCTGCAGCCTCTGCTGGTGATACCCAGGCAAACAGGGTCTGGAGTGGACCTCCAGCAAACTCCAACAGAACTGCAGCTGAGGGATCTGACTGTTTGTTAGAAGGAAAACTAACTAACAGAAAGGAATAGCATCAACATCAAAAAAAGGACATCCACACCAAAATCCCATGTGTAGGTCACAAACATCAAAGACCAAAGGTAGATAAAACCACAAAGATGGGGAGAAACCAGAGCAGAAAACCTGAAAATTCTAAAAATCAGAGTGCCTTTTCTCCTCCAAAGGATCACAGCTCATCTCCAGCAATGGAACAAAGCTGGACGGAGAGACTTTGACGAGCTGACAGAAGTAGGCTTCAGAAAGTCGGTAATAACAAATTCCTCTGAGCTAAAGGAGGATGTTCGAGCCCATTGTAAGGAAGCTAAAAACCTTAAAAAAAGATTAGACGAATGGCTAACTAGAATAAACAGTGTGGAGGAGACCTTAAATGACCTGATAGAGATGAAAACCATGGCAAGAGAACTACATGATTCAAGCACAACCTTCAATAGCTGATTCGATCAAGTGCAAGAAAGGGTATCAGTGATTGAAGATCAAATTAATGAAATAAAGCAAGAAGAGAAGTTTAGAGAAAAAAAGAGTAAAAAGAAACAAACAAAGCCTCCAAGAAATATGGGACTATGTGAAAAGACCAAATCTACATTTGATTGGTGTACCTGAAAGTGACAGGGAGAATGGAACCAAGTTGGAAAACCCTCTTCAGGATATTATCCAGGAGAACTTCCCCAACCTAGCAAGGCAGGCCAACATTCAAATTCAGGAAATACAGAGAACACCACAAAGATATACCTCAAGAGCAACCTCAAGACACATAATTGTCAGATTCATCAAGGTTGAAATGAAGGAAAAAAATGTTAAGGGCAGCCAGAGAGAAAGGTCAGGTTACCCACAAAGGGACGCCCATCAAACTAATGGCAGATCTCTCAGCAGAAACTCTGCAAGACAGAAGAGAGTAGGGGCTAATATTCAATATTTTTAAGCAAAATAAATAATTTGCAAATCCGGCCAAACTAAGCTTCATAAGTGAAGGAGAAATAAAATCCTTTACAGACAAGCAAATGCTGAGAGATTTTGTCACCACCAGGCCTGCCTTACAAGAGCTTCTGAAGGAAGCACTAAACATGGAAAGGAACAACCAGTACCAGCAACTGCAAAAACATGCCAAATTGGAAAGACTATCAATGCTAGGAAGAAACTGCATCAACTAACAGGCAAAATAACCAGCCAACTTCATAATGACAGGATCAAATTCAAACATAACAATATTAACCTGAAATGTAAATGGGCTAAATGCCCCAATTAAAAGACACAGACTGGCAAATTGAATAAAGAGTCAAGACCTATCAGTGTGCTGTATTCAGGAGACCCATCTCACGTGCAGAGACACATATAGGCTCAAAATAAAGGGATTGAGGAAGATCTACAAAGCAAATGGAAAGCAAAGATCAAAAGAGACAAAGAAGGCCATTACATAATGGTAACAGGATCAATTCAACAAGAAGAGCTAACTATCCTAAATATATATGCACCCAATACAGGAGCACCCAGATTCATAAAGCAAGCCTTAGAGACTAAGACTCCCACACAATAATAATGGGAGACATTAACACCCTGCTGTCAATATTAGACAGATCAACAGACAGAAGGTTAACAAGGATATCCAGGACTTGAACTCAGCTCTGCACCAAGCAGACCTCATAGACATTTACAGTACTATTCACCCCAAATCAACAGAATATACATTCTTCTCAGCACCACATCACACTTATTCCAAAAATTGGCCACATAGTTGGAAGTAAAGCACTCCTCAGCAAATGTAAAAGAAGAGAAATCACAACAAACTATCTCTCAGGTCACAGTGCAATCAAATTAGAACTCAGGATTAAGAAACTCACTCAAAACTGCACAACTACATGGAAACTGAACAACCTGCTCCTGAATGACTACTGGGTAAATAACGACATGAAGGCAGAAATAAAGATGTTCTTTGAAACCAATGAGAACAAAGACACAATGTACCAGAATCTCTGGGACACATTTAAAGCAGTGTGTAGAGGGAAACTTATAGCACTCAATGCCCACAAGAGAAAGCAGGAAAGATCTAAAACTGACACCCTAACATCACAATTAAAAGAACTAGAGAAGTAAGAACAAACAAATTCAAAAGCTAGCAGAAGGCAAGAAATAACTAAGATCAGAGCAGGACTGGAAGAGATAGAGACACAAAAAACCCTTCAAAAAAAATCATTGAATCCAGGAGCTGGTTTTTTAAAAGATGAACAAAATTGATAGATCGCTAGCAAGACTAATAAAGAAGAAAAGAGTGAATCAAACAGACACAACAAAAAAATGATAAAGGGGATATCACCACCAATCCCACAGACATACAAACTACCATCAGAGAATACTATAAACACCTCTACACAAATCAAGTAGAAAATCTAGAAGAAATGGATAAATTCCTGGATAGATACACTCTCCCAAGACTAAACCAGGAAGAAGCTGAATCTCTTAATAGACCAATAACAGGCTCTGAAATTGAGGCCATAATTAATAGCCTACCAATCGAAAAATGTCCCAGACCAGACGGATTCACAGCCGAATTCTACCAGAGGTACAGAGAGGAGCTGTTAACAGTCCTTCTGAAACTATTCCAATAAAAAAAAGAGGGAATCCTCCCTAACTCATTTTATGCAGCCAGCATCATCCTGATACCAAAGCCTGGCAGAGAAATAACAAAAAAAGAGAATTTTAGACCAATATCCCTGATGAACATCGATGCGAAAATCCTCAGTAAAATACTGGCAAACCTAATCCAGCAGCACATCAAAAAGCTTATCCACCACACTCAAGTCAGCTTCATCCCTGGGATGCAAGGCCGGTTCAAAATACGCAAATCAATAAATGTAATCCATCACATAAACAGAACCAAAGACAAAAACCACATGATTATCTCAATAGATGCAGAAAAGGCCCTTGACAAAATTCAAAGCCCTTCATGCTAAAATCTCTCAATAAACTAGGTATTGGTGGAACATACCGCAAAATAATAATAACTATTTATGATGCACCCACAGTCAATATCATACTGAATGGGCAAAAACTGGAAGCATTCCCTTTGAAAACTGGCAAAAGACAGGGATGCCCTCTCTCACCACTGCTATTCAACACAATGTTGGAAGTTCTGGCCAGAGCAATCAGGCAAGAGAAAGAAATAAAGGGTATTCGATTAGGAAAAGAGGAAGTCAAATCGTCTCCAATTGCATATGACATCATTGTATATTTAGAAAACCCCATTCTCTCAGCCCCAAATCTCCTTACGCTGATAAGCAACTTCAGCAAAGTCTCAGGATACAAAATCAATGTACAAAAATCACAAGCATTCCTATACACCAACAACAGACAAACAGAGAGCCAAATCATGAGTGAACTCCCATTCACAATTGCTTCAAAGAGAATAAAATACCTAGGAATCCAACTTACAAGGGATGTGAAGGACCTCTCCAAGGAGAACAACAAACCACTGCTCAATGAAATAAAAGAGGACACAAACAAATGGAAGAACCTTCCATGCTCATGGATAGGAAGAATCAATATCGTGAAAATGGCCATGCTGCCCAAAGTAATTTATAGGTTCAATGCCATCCCCATTAAGCTACCAATGACATTTTTCACAGAATTGGAAAAAAACTACTTTCACATGTAACTATTTCATTTGGTTAATATGGAACCAAACAAGAGGCCACATTGCCAAGACAATCCTAAGCAAAAAGAACTAAGCTGGAGGCATCACACTACCGGATTTCAAACTATATTACAAGGCTACAGTAACCAAAACAGCATGCTACTGGCACCAAAACAGAGATATAGACCAATGGAACAGAACAGAGGCCTCAGAAATAACACCACACATCTACAACCCCCTGATCTTTAACAAATGTGACAAAAACAAGAAATGGGGAAAGGATTCCCTGTTTAATAAATGGTGCTGGGAAAACTGGCTAGCCATTTGTAGACAGCTGAAACTGGATCCGTTGCTTGCACCTTGTACAAAAATTAATTCAAGATGGATTAAAGACTTACTGTTAGACCTAAAACCATAAAAACCGTAGAAGAAAACCTAGGCAATACCATTCAGGACATAGGCATGGGCAAGGACTTCATGTCTAAAACACCAAAAGCAATGGCGCAAAAGCCAAAATAGACAAATGAGATCTAATTAAACTAAAGAGCTTCCGCACAGCAAAAGAAACTACCATCAGAGTGAACAGGCAACCTACAGAATGGGAGAAAATTTTTGCAATCTACCCATCTGACAAAGGGCTAATATCCAGAATCTACAAAGAACTTAAACAAATTTACAAGAAAAAAACAACCCCATCAAAAAGTGTGCAAAGGATATGAACAGACACTTCTCAAAAGAAGACATTTATGCAGGCAATGGACACACGTAAAAATGCTCATCATCACTGGTCAGCAGAGAAATGCAAATCAAAACCACAATGAGATACCATCTCATACCAGTTAGAATGGCGATCATTAAAAAGTCAGAAAACTACAGGTACTCGAGAGGATGTGGAGAAATAGGAATGCTTTTACACTGCTGGTGTGAGTGTAAACTAGTTCAACCATTGTGGAAGACAGTGTGGCGATTCCTCAAGGATCTAGAACTAGAAATACCATTTGACCCAGCCATCCCATTACTGAGTATATACCCAAAGGATTATAAATCATGCTACTATAAAGACACATGCACATGTATGTTTATTGCGGCACTAATCACGATAGCAAAGACTTGGAACCAACCTATATGTGCATCAGTGATAGACTGGATTAAGAAAATGTGGCACGTATACATTATGGAGTACTATGCAGCCATAAAAAAGGATGAGTTCATGTCCTTTGCAGGGACATGGATGCAGGTGGAAACCATCATTCTCAGCAAACTATTGCAAGGACAGAAAACCAAACACCGCATGTTCTCACTCATAGGTGGGAACTGAACAATGAGATCACTTGGACATAGGGTGGGGAACATCACACACTGGGGCCTGTCATGGGGTGGGGGCAGGGGGAGGGATAGCATTAGAAGAAATACCTAATGTAAATGATGAGTTACTGGGTGCAGCAAACCAACATGGCACATATATACCTATATAACAAACATGCATGTTGTGTACATGTACCCTAGAACTTAAAGTATAATAAAAATAATTAAAATTAAAAAATGTAAAAAACAAATAATAATAGATGGAAATACATTAAAAAACAGTATTCGTTATCTCACAGTTTCGGTGGGTCAGAAGTGCAGCATGGTCTAGTTGGGTCCATTCTTTCTCTGGGTTTCTTTCAAGGCTGCAATCAAGGTATTGGCTGGGGCTGTAGTTGCTGGCAGGATTCAGTTACTTACGAGCTATTGGACTGAGTGCCTCACTTCCTCATTGGTTATTATCCAGAAGCTGCTCTTAGTTTCTTGCCACATGGGTTTCTTCATAGGATAGCTCACAAAATGGTGGCTGGCTTCATTATAGAAAGCAAGAGAGAAGAGAAAGAGTGGTGTCACACTCTTTTATAACCTAATCTTATAAGTGACATCTCATCCCTTTTTTCATATTCTGTTTGGTAGAAGCCAGTCACTATGTGCAGCCCACACTCAATAGGAGAGGGATTACACAAGCATTTGAATGACAGAAGGCAGGGATCGTTTGAGCCATTTCAGAAGGTGCCAACCACATTACTTTCCTAAATAAATGGTCAATTTCTTGCTTTCTCCCTTAGTGTTTAAATATTGATGAAAACTGGGCTTTTGTGTGGTATAGAAACAGTCTAATTATTTAGTTTCAGTGACTGAACATCTAAACTTATAAGCAGTAACAACAGACAGCCAAACAAATAAAGCCACCTCCCCTTTTTACCCAGGAATATAAATTTATTTCTTGTGATTGCAGTTCAAACATTATTAGCTTTTACTTGTATATTTTGTAAAATCACCACATCAATAAATAACCTTAGCTATTACTAGTTTATCTGAGAGATTTTCTTTAGTTAGAAAGGAAACTTTGGGATCTTGAAGTCAAACTTCACTCTGGGACTCATCCTCTAATGGCCACAGAAATAGAAAACGTGCCACCTGCAGACTTTTAGATAAACCGATCCCCATTTCCGCTGGGTGTGGATATAGCTGCTTTTAAAGGGATTTTTTTAAAATTGCATCATGCTTGCACTTCAGTCTCTTCCCTAAATCCTGATAAATAGCAAAGTGCACTCTTTGGATGGGGGCACGTTTCTACTGTTAAAGATGTTCACACGGAAACCCCGTGCTATCTCTTACAAGTCCTGCCAATGCTTTCATCATTTCAAATCTAAAAAGGGCTTAAAGTGGCTTCGTTAAAACCCTCTCTATGAAAAGCTTAAATCCTTCAATAAGTCAGAGTGAGAAGTACAGCTATATAAAGGCACCACAGTTACATGATTTTCCAGGTAGGAAATGTATTGGCTATGTTTTACAGTATTACATTTGAAGAAGAAAGTTTTAATATAAATTTGATATATCAGAGATATCAGCACACACATTTTAATTATACACATAAAAAAATTGGTACAAGTCTTTGCCCTGCATGAATACAGATACAGCATTACCAAGGCAGTTTAATTTGAAGAGCAATCGGCAAACCAATACCCTAAAAAATTGTATAGTAGTTCACTCTTATCTGCGGGGAATATGTTCCAGGACCCCCAGTGGATGCCTGAAACCATGGACAGTGCCAAACCATATATATTTTATGTTTTTCAATCTGTTAACCAACATGTCTGCTAAGTGACTAACAGACAGGGAGGTTATACCGTGTGGATGTGCTGGACGAAGAGATAATTCATGTGGGGTGGGGTGGAGCTGGAGTGGGATGGTGTGAGATTGTATCATGCTCTTCAGAATGGTGCACAATTTGAAATTTATAAATTATTTCTGGAATTTTCCCTTTAATATCTCTAGACACGGATGACAATAGGTAACTGAAACCGTGGAAAATGAAACTTTGGGTAAGGAGGGAATACTGTACTTTCTATCTAGTACAGGGAATACTGTACTAGTTTCTATCATTTAAGAGGCACCTCTCTGGATGAATTAATTGTCTCCTTTGTAAATGCAAATGCCTCTGGAAAAGGAAAACAAGAAGTAAGTGATTTTCAGAATCTAGTATCTTTGAGTAAATGTATATATATATATATATATATTTCCCCCCCCCCCCCCATAGGACTATTCCTGACAGATGGCAGAAGGTGAGGGGAAGGAAGCTGATTACCTTCCCTAGGCAATGAAGAGTGAGGCTCATGGGGCAGGTAGGTCATTAGAGGGCAGATGACACTCTAGAGGGAGATGAAAAAAAAACAACAACCATGAATCAGGCATTTATTTCTGTGTTGGATACTGTGTAAAGTGTGATATATACATTGCATAATTCAATCCCACATCTCTCTCACATGGCTAGACAGGGCAGAGCTGGGGTTCAAGTTCAGCTCTGTCTGACTCTAAAGGCAGTGCTCTTTTTATCACACTTTCTTAGAATAAATCTGAAAGTGAAGGTGGGAAGCCCCAAAGATAGAATTGGCAACTTATTTTGTTAAGTGTATGTAAGTTTAAGAGTGAGAGAGCCATCCCACACTAGAAATAAAATTTCTGCATTACTGTCTTAGAGAGAAAAGAAAAGCCACTCACATTTGGATCCACTTCCCTTTCTGAAGGAAAATGGTTTGTTTGGTTGTCTTAGATTTTCTGTCTTGCGTGCCTTAGGCCATTTGGCATAGATGGCTCAGGGAATGGTGAAGGGCAACATTTGCTTCTGTGCCTCCTCTCCTTCCTGCAAATGTCAGACCAAACTACATCTACAGAGGCAGAAGCAAACAATAATTGATGCTCACATAATAATCCTCAGACATCAAGAAAATATCAAATTGTGTTCACTGACCTACATATAAGAAGGCAAAAATATGCGTCCTATATTTCAGAAATAATTTTAATACATTTACTTTTCTAAACATTGGTGCCTAAATCCATTAATGTTAACTCATGCTTTGACATACTGCTTAATTACAGAAAACGTCTAAGAGGCATTTGGCATGATTCTCATCCTCAAAGATTTCTACTTTTGCTCATCTAAAAAGTATTTATCAGGCACCTATTGGATTCTGAACAAAGGTGTAGAGGCTACAGATAAAGCAGTGAACAAAGTCTTCTGGGACAAGAAGGAAAACAAGACAAAAAGTTTTAAAAGGCTAGATGTGGTACACAGATGTCTAGTACTATAGGATTGCAGGGAGAAGGGAAGGCCAGAGGAGCAAGCAGGGAAGAAAACTGGGGGTGGGGTGGGGGCAAATTGGGCTTGGAGAACTTTTCACTTGGCCAAATAGAGACAGATTTTAATTTCCTGAAAAGTCTAAAAGTAAACTTTGAAAAATCTAACTTATTCTTTCATAATGGCTATCTGATGCACACATTCTTCTCCACAGGTATACCCGCCTACCATCCATCCATCCATCCATCCATCCATCCATCCATCCATCCATCCATGCATCCATCCAACCATCCAACCATCCACCTATCCATTCATTCTTTCAATAAATACTTGAGTGCCTACTATATGCAAGACAATAGGTTGAGTTCTGTTAATATAATGGGGAACAAAAGGGCAAAACCTGCCCCTCATTGAAAGACTTACATTTTGCCGAATGCTACAGAAGAAAAGAACAAAGGGTTATTTGACAGAATGCCTAATGGAAGGCTTATTTTAGGAGGTGGCATTCATGCTTAAATCTGACACATGAGAAGGGGCAGCTAAGTGAAGACATAAGAGAAATGCATTGCACACTCAGCATTCAGCCTTCATAGGGAACAAAGGTGAGGAGGAGATTAGCATGTTTAAGAAGGGAAACAAGGCCAGTGGGGCAGGTACATTGGGAGTTAGGGTGGCAATCATATGCGATTTGAGAGCTGGGCAGGAATTAGACTGCCAGAGTTTTGTAAGCCATGGTAAGGGGCTTAGGTTTTATTCTAAATGCAAAGGAAATCATTGAGTGGTTTTAAGCAGGCGGTGATCCAATTTATGTTTATAAATATCCCATTTATTTTTATAAATATCATTTTGGCTGCTGTGTAGAGAATGGAATGAAAAGGGAAGAGAGTGATGAGAGACTACTTGTAGGCTTTAGCTACAGATTAGGTGAGGACATCACAAGCTTTTCACTTGACAAAAGTAACAGATTGTAAAAGTAGAGTCCACAGTACTAAGTTGCTTCTTTTGTCTGAAGCACTTTTTAAATTCAGAGATATTCAATCAACTGAACAGTGGGATGTGGCTTTTCTGGAGATCACTCTGACCCAATAAACATTCAAAGTCAGTGTCAGTTTAACCCACATTGGCGTCTTCATTCCTGGCTATCCAATACTCTTTCTCTTCTTTTGTCCTCCTCCTCCTTCTTCTCTTGTTGTTGTTGTTATTATTTTTCTTGTCCTCCTCAATTCCACCAAATAATATCTTTTATCTCATGCTACATCTACTCCCTCATAGTCCAGCTCAAACATATTCTCAGTCATCCTAGTCAAGTCAAAGGGTAGAGACTGACCATAGTATGTACTATGCACAGAGCAGGAGAAGAATAGTTCTTATATGATCAATGAGATTATATCACATTCACCATATAACAACATGCACAAGAAAATAGCTAAGTGATGAGAATTATGATTACCAAAGGAAGGTGAAGTCAATGGGTGAACTAGGAGGTGAGAGGACGAAGTTGCTACAGATAGGAGGAGGGTTGGCCTTGAAACTGCCTATACCAATCATGGACCAATTACAGGGCCTATGAGAGAAGAGAAGCAAATCCTGTTCTATCTTAAGGGCATCTATACCAAAGAGAGGCAGAGGAATGGATGTCAAGGACACAAATTCCCTAGACCGTGTACTAGTCTCTAACCCCCATCATGAAGGCCTGATCTTTATGATCTCATCTAAACTTAACTACCTTCCATGGGCCCCATCTTCAAATACCACCATTATATTGGGAGTTACAGCTTCAAAATAGAAATTTTGGGGGGATACCATTTAGTCCATAGCAGACTGTATAAGGCCCTCTGGGACATGTCACAGCCCTTTATGCTTTCTTTTCATAAAAATGATGAAATATGCCTATGTATTATATCACTATATATTGTTACATAAAGTATAATATTTATATTCATTTGTATAACTATTTAATTCATATCTGTGTCTTCCATGAAACTAAGCTCTGTAAACACAGTGACTGAGGTCTTTGCTCATTATTCTATATTTAATTGTTTAGATGATAGGTACTCAACACATATTTGCCTAATGAATATGTTTAAATATGAAGCATATCAATTTATATTAAAAAACATTTTGTGATTCTTCATTAATATTTTACTCTTTACATGTATTCTAATACATGTATTTCATTGCTAAGAAACTTTGAAAACATTGCCCTATAGAACTACCCAGGAATACCTCTCTCTATAAACTCTTCTATCATTTGCATTATGGGCAAACTGACAATTTATAGTGTTACATAAAACCCTCCATAGCTTGTGTTTGATAGCTTCTATTATAAAAGTTACTTTCAGTCTTTCGGGCTAGAAAACCCTAGCCAGGCACAGAGGACCTCCCTACAATCTTCTTTCAATTGATTCTCTAACTTTTTCACTTGTTCTCCTTTAGTCTGCTGGCTCCACCAAAGACGGTCTGCTGGTTTATCTGTTTCAAAAACATGCCCTACCACTTTGTCCTTGCTGCCTTCCTAACCCTAGTGATTGCATTCTGTGCTGAGCTTTCCCCAAGCTTCACATGCATAATTCTATTTAATTTTCTCAATGATCCTGCAAGATGGATATTGATATACAAATTTTAGCTGAAGAAATTGTAGGTCAGAGAAATGAAATAATTCACCGAAGATGATGATGTGGCTAATAAGTGGCAAATCCAAATCTCTACCCTAAAGCCTGTATTCCCCAACATAATAGCTTCACTTTTGAAAGTCTCTACCCAAGTCTACCGAAATATTTGAGGGCCAATGTGGATCACATTTCCTCTATAAAGCTGTTGCTATACACTTTAGTTCAGTGAGTCATCCCTTTTTAAAAACAATAAAACCTGCCATATGTACCCTATGTACTAGAACTTCTGTTGAATTCTTACATATAAATTATCTTATTTAATGCTCTCATTGACCTTATGAGTTAGGATAACATTTTAATAGACAAGAAGCTGGTTTCAAAGTGATAGAGTAATTTCACTGACGTTCTCAGAGTTACAGTAGTTCAGAGAAAGGGCTTAAACCCAGATCTGTCTGGTCCAAGATCTAGAGCTTTTACCCTCTTGTATAACATCCCACCTTAGCAGCATCACCTGGCCCACCAGGCATGGCTGGTTATGGGATAATATTTAGCATTTAATTAATGTTTAGAAAAATTTAAATGACATTATCTGATTATAAATAATGAGAAAGAATGACCAACACAAACAACACAGATCCATGTTAGAGAGTATGAATTAAGTGGTTATATTAATTTCCTATTAATCCTATAACTACCACAAACGAAGGGATGTAAAACAACACACATTTGTTATCTTACAGTCCTGGAAGTGAGAAGTCCTAAAATCAAGGTGTTGGCAGGGCATTCTTTCTGGAGACTCTGGGAGAAAATCTGTTTATTTGCCTTTTCTGGCTTCTAGAGGCTGCCCACATTCCTTGGCTTATGGTTTTAATAGCTATCTTCAAAGTCAGCAGTGTATTATCTTCTAATCATTTTCTCTGTCTCTGACCTTTATGCCTTTTTCTTAAAAGGACTCATTACTTTGGGCCCGTTTGAATAGTCCAGGATAATCTCCCTATCTCAAAATTCTCTGCTTAACCATATTTGCCAAGTCCCTTTTTCCAGATAATGTAACATATTTATGTTTTGGGGATTAGGACATGAACATCTTTGGGGGTCCATCGTTCATTCTACCACAGCGGTGGTGGTTTATAGGACATTCTGCTGTCCATGGCTAAGGAGAAGGAGTTACGGATTTTTTTTTTGATCCATATTATGGCATTGTTATTTTAAGGAAACAGAATAATGTTTCCTTATTCCTGTGGAATAATAGGAATATTCCACAGGAAAAAAAAAAAGAGCTGTAGTGGTGAGATTTTAGTCACTGCTACCTACAACATTTTCCAAAAAATTGCCTGTTGTACTAACACAGAACACCAACCCAGGAAAAATACCCACAGAAATTTCTCAGTAATTCCTTACTAGGGATATAAGTAAGGTGATCACACATCGTCTTTGTGAACCTCTTCAATCATATTGGAGTGCTAGGAGTGGAGATGTGGCCAAATAGCAGGGCTGGGTCTGCTTAGCACCTCTCCAGCTGAGATGGGCACACCCATTTTTTAAGTTGTAGAGGATGGCATCCAAGTGACTGACCTACTTGCCCAAGTTTTTACTGAAAGTAGGTTGAATGGTTGGAACTAAATCTGTGGTTGCTCAACTCTCAGTCCAGTGCTCTTTTCCATCTGACTCACTGAAATCAAGAAATGTTTTGAAATGCAATGGAGAGAAAAGAGGTGTCAGCTAGGAGAGAACAGAACAGACTACAGAAAGGGGACTTGTGTGGGGAGTTAGCAGAACACCAGATTTCTTTCTATGCTTCAGTTCTAAATAGGGCCCCACTTTCCATAATCTCCTCTTGGTTCCTTTTTCCTCTCCAAGAAAATGACAGTCTATGGTGGTGGCCCATGGTATTAATGCTTGGCACAGGAAAGGCTAGAGTTGATGGAGGAGTACAGCAAATGCTTTTGCTCTCACCTCGAGTCCTGTTTGAGTTGTTCGCATGACTTAGAAGTGAAATGGTTAGAGGGGCAAACAAGTTTCTGCAGCCAAAGAAAATGTTTCCATTTGTCATACAGGATGTATAATGGTATCCAATTTCCATGTGATTAATATTTTTGAAAGTTGGACTCCTAAACTTGAAGTTACTCTACCCTTCCCAATTCTGCAGCACAAGCAAAATGCAGAATGCTGAATGTTTTTTGGGGGATTCTATATCAAGCACTCAGAACAAAGATATAGATGTAATTCCAGCATCTTGCAAATAGAGATGCAAATAGTAAAAGAAATAGATGACAGGCATTTGCAGAGTAACCTAAAGGAAATAAATCTCTTAGAGAATTTTGAGGTAGTTAATTTTAACTACAGGAGGTAAGCTGTAGTTGGGTATCTGATTATTGCATTTAAGATCTTGATATCCACATTTGGTGAACTCGGTAAGATAACACTTGAAAAATGTTGGTTTAACAGGATGTATTTAAGTCTTAAGGAGCTACATGTTAACAATTTCCACTCCGGAAGACAGTTATGGCTACAGCATAAGAATTTGCTCCAGCCTGTACAACATCTCCTAGATACATTTATTTCATCCACACTGACACAGGCTCTCTTATTCATCCATAATGACATGGCAGGGCTGATGGGCTTCCCATTCCAAGGGAATTTGCCTTTAAAAGGAGTCTGAAGTGAATGATACTTTCTACTATAAGTAATGCAGAATCACAGGTAACAGTAGAGAATATATTTGGGAGAAACAGGATTTTCTCCTTCAAATTACATTTTATATCCTGGTATTACATTCTTCCTTACCACCAAAAGGAATTTAAATGTTCATTTCTCTCAGCGTAATATCTAAGTATTTTTCTAATGCCTCAAATTCTGGAATGCATACTGATCTAGTAACAGTTGACTTGGGAATGGACTACCAAAGATTGATCAGCTATCGTTTTCCAGTGCTAGGGCCAGGGCTGAATCAGCAGCCTAACGGACCTACAAGCAGCTGGAACACCTGGAACGACATCAAAGGTATAAAGAAAACAATTTCTCATGGCCAGGTCTCAGACTAATTCAAACACAAACAAATTCAAACTGATGATGAATTCACTTTGGCTCTAGCTCTTGTGTTAGAAGCATCAAGTCTCTGCCAGGACAACTAGTATGGCTGAAGGGAGGAAGTTAAAACAGCAATTAGATGGCACTAATATGGCTCCAATATAATCTCTTCCCTGGTTTCCAGTCTCTGCCTGCCAGGGCTCTTGGCCACCATCCCAGGGCTTAATTGCATTTTGCAAGTAGCCATGGTACACTTGCCACTATATCTCCCTAACAAACTTCAAACACAGTCTTCATGTCCAATTCAGCAAAAATGAGCTGAAATACCTCTGACAGAAAAATGAACGTGTTATCTAGTTTAAAGATTGGTTCAATTAAGAGAATAACTGGTTCTGAAGGGGAAAGAATAAGGGGATAAAATGGACAAATCATAGCCTTGAATTCTAAAATTTTCAGTAAAGCGCTGTAGAGGAATGGTTAATGATAAGATTTGGGACATTGCTATTGTTTAATGTTTATGTGCATTTTTAGGTGGAATGAATTTTAAATGTGATTTGACCTTGTGGTAATTGAGGGGCATTAGGGCTTAGCAGAAAGCACGCTCTTCTCATTCTGGAAACCACTGGCTTTAAGCCAGATAAACTGTTTTGTCTCTTCTGTTCTAGTTACTAAGCATATGAACTTGGAGAAATTCCTTGAAAATGCCACATCTCCATTTTCTCACCAACATATTGAGCATGAAAAAAATTTTTCTTATCTAATCTGTGGGGTTGGTTACTAAAATACTTACACAATTACAAAATGAGTTTAAGGTCTTATATTAAAACCTAACTAGTAAATATTTTCAGTAAGTGTTTCTTGTAAAATAAATGCATGTTTATCAAATGCAGTCATCAATAGAATGATGTAGAAAGCTGGAGGAAGGTAAAGAAAATGGGTAAGTTTTGTGGACGACAATGACATGGCTAAGAAAAGCACATTGGGAATTTCACCTCTTTGTTCTAGTAGAATAGGCAAATCTTATTTTTCCATTAGGCTACAGTGCAGTAAAATGGAGCTGCTAGTCCACCAGTTGACAACATCTATTGAGCACTTATGGTATATTTAACACGATGCTAGCCATTGTGGGAATTAGAGAACATTCTAGTTTCTTTCCTTAAGGAGATTATAATCTAGCTGAATAAACAAGACCCAGACAGTATGTCATTAAATAAGAAAATATATTGTAATAATTAAGTACACATTTTAAGAAAAGTAAAAGTCCTAAAGAGAAGGAAAAAAAATGAAAAGAAAGTTTAAAGAGGCTTCATAGAGAAGACAGGATCTGAATAGAACCTGAAGAGATGGTTATGATTTGAAAATAGAAAATATGTAAAAGGTTAGATATTTCAGTAGAGGAAAACATAACGAGTAAAAGTATATAGGAGAGAATAGGGATGATAGAAAGAGAGGTGGCTGTGTTAAATAAAATGTGACTTATTAACTTGGTTTATAGCTCCTATGTAAGCAGGTATGGGAAAGTTTCCTATCAAAAAGGCATTGGCTGTTAAAGACCTATACCAAACAGTGACTGTTTAATTCATGAAGTCTGAATCTTCCTAAAAGATAACAGGAACAATGATAAACAAGACTGACCTGAACACAGAATATTTCAACTGCACACGAACAGATAAAAATTAAAGGACCAAATCTAATAAGGGCAAGAATCAGCTGTCAAAGTCAACTTAGAGAATCAAGAGTTCAAATTTCCGAAATCAAGGTCTAATGAGTTCAAGTAAAAGCAGAATCTTCAGAGAGAGAGAGGGTCCTGAGTGTTTGTCTTCGAGGCCAGCTAATCATCGGGACTTGCATTTATGAGCCAAAGGAAGATATTTGAGAATCTGACTCAAAGACCTGGGGTGGGGCTGGAAGGGAGACCATTAGGTTAGTAATAGCTCTCGATAATCACATTTCTCATTGCAACACTATCCCTTTAAGATCCAAGACATGGGAAGAATGTTTTTATGCTCACTGAGCCCAAAAACCGTAAAGCCTGAAAGAGGCCTTAAATATCCTTATTGTATTTCAAATAAATTGTGAATACTAGTAAGTTTGGAGGAATATTTGGAAAGATTTAACTCCACAGTCCAGAAGAAAACAATAATTAAAGTATGTTTTGGAGCATCAAACTTTGACTTCCAATAGTTATAGGGAAATGTTAATCCCTATGATCTCCCAGAACATTTGTGATAATGGGAGACATTTAGGGAGGAAAACAGAATTTTACAGAGCAGAGTCGCTGCAATGAGTGTCTACAGGGTAGTCTCATATAGATTTATAAATTCTCTGCAATTTTCTCCAGAGAGACCAGCATAGCTATGTGAGTCTATCAATGCTTTTGCAAAGGTAATGCTTACAGTGCTTGTGGTCTTCTTAACAGCAACCTTAACCTGAAGACCAAATTTGGCAGAGGTAAAAAGGAATACATTCAGGAAAATAGTAGTTACAAAGCCTATTTACCTTATTAACAAGTGTAGAGAAGAAAAGTCAGAATCTATGAATTAGACTCTTACATAAAATAATGATCAGGATTTAATCCAGTTAACCTTTTATTCTTGATACCTTTGGTTCTATCTTAGCAGTAAAAAAACAAACAAACAAACAAAAAAACACACACAAAGAATAGAAGAGCAGACAACACATCAATTGAATTAACATGTGAAAAAAATCTAGATTCTTACTGCATGCCTTAAGCCAAAATAAATTCCAGATGGACTGAAGTTCTAAATATAAATAACAGAAGCTTGAGAGCAATAGAAGTAGGTAAATAATAATGTTATACTTGGTAAAGGAGAACTGCCTAGGCATATCTCCCAAAACAAAGCTCATAAGAGAAAATAGTGATAGATTTGATAACATAAAATTTTTATTTTATTTATTTTGTTTATTATACTTTAAGTTCTAGGGTACATGTGCACAATGTGCGGGTTTGTTACATATGTATACATGTGCCATGTTGGTTGGTTGCACCCATTAACTCGTCATTTACATTAGGTATTTCTCCTAATGCTATCCCCCCCAACCCCCCCACCCCATGACAGGCCCCGGTGTGTGATGTTCCCTACCCTGTGTCCAAGTGTTCTTGTTGTTCAATTCCCACCTATGAGTGAGAACATGTGGTGTTTGGTTTTCTGTCCTTGTGATAGTTTGCTCAGAATAATGGTTTCCAGTTGCATCCATCTGCCTACAAAGGACATGAACTCATCTTTTTTTATGGCTGCATAGTATTCCATGGTGTATATGTGCCACATTTTCTTAATCCAGTCTATCACTGATGGACATTTGGGTTGGTTCCAAGTCTGCTAGTGTGAATAGTGCTGCAATAAACATACATGTGCATGTGTCTTTATAGTAGCATGATTTATAATCCTTTGGGTATATACCCAGTAATGGGATCACTGGGTCAAATGGTATTTCTAGTTCTAGATCCTTGAGGAATCACCACACTGTCTTCCACAATGGTTGAACTAGTTCACACTACCAAGAACAGTGTAATAGCATTCCTATTTCTCCACATCCTCTCCAGTACCTGTTGTTTCCTGACTTTTTAATGATCACCATTTTAACTGGTGTGAGATGGTATCTCATTTTGGTTTTGATTTGCATTTCTCTGCTGACCAGTGATGATGAGCATTTTTTCACATGTCTGTTGGCTGCATAAATGTCTTCTTTTGAGAAGTGTCTCTTCATATCCTTCACCCACTTTTTGATGGGGTTGATTTTTTTCTTGCAAATTTGTTTAAGTTCTTTGTAGATTCTGGATATTAGTTCTTTGTCAGATGGGTAGATTGCAAAAATTTTCTCCCATTCTGTAGGTTGCCTGTTCACTCTGATGGTAGTTTCTTTTTCTGTGCAGAAGCTCTTTAGTTTAATTAGATCCCATTTGTCTATTTTGGCTTTTGTTACCGTTGCTTTTGGTGTTTTAGTCATGAAGTCCTTGCCCATGCCTATGTCCTGAATGGTATTGCCTAGGTTTTCTTCTAGGGTTTTTATGGTTTTAGGTCTAACATGTAAGTCTTTAATCCATCTTGAATTAATGTTTGTATAAGGTGTAAGGAAGGAATCCAGTTTCAGCTTTCTACATATGGCTAGCCAGTTTTCCCAGCACCATTTATTAAATAGGGAATCCTTTCTGCATTGCTTGTTTTTGTCAGGTTTGTCAAAGATCAAATGGTTGTAGATGTGTGAAGTTATTGTAGAGACCTCTGTTCTGTTCCATTGGTCTATATCTCTGTTTTGGTACCAGTACCATGCTGTTGTGGTTACTGCAGCCTTGTAGCATACTTTGAAGTCAGGTAGCATGATGCCTCCAGCTTTGTTCTTTTGGCTTAGGATTGTCTTGGCAATGCGGTCTCTTTTTTCGTTCCACGTGAACTTTAAAGTAGTTTTTCCCAATTCTGTGACAAAAGTCATTGGTAGCTTGATGGAGATGGCAGTGAATCTATAAATTGCCTTGGGCAGTATGGCCATTTTCACGAAATCGATTCTTCCTCTCCATGAGCATGGAATGTTCTTCCATTTGTTTGTGTCCTCTTTTATTTCGTTGAGCAGTGGTTTGTAGTTCTCCTTGAAGAGGTCCTTCACATCCCTTGTAAGTTGGATTCCTAGGTATTTTATTCTCTTGGTAGCAATTGTGAATGGGAGTTCACTCATGATTTGGCTCTCTGTTTGCCTTTTGTTGGTGTATAGGAATGCTTGTGACTTTTGCACATTGATTTTGTATCCTGAGACTTTGCTGAAGTTGCTTATCAGTGTAAGGAGATTTGGGGCTGAGACAATGGGGTTTTCTAAATATACAATCATGTCATCTGCAAACAGGGACAATTTGACTTCCTCTTTTCCTAATTGAATACCCTTTATTTTTTCTCTTGCCTGATTGCCCTGGCCAGAACTTCCAACACTATGTTGAATAGGAGCGGTGAGAGAGGGCATCCCTGTCTTGCAACAGTTTTCAAAGGGAATGCTTCCAGTTTTTGCCCATTCAGTATGATATTGGCTGTGGGTTTGTCATAAATAGTTCTTATTATTTTGAGATACGTTCCATCAATACCTAGCTCTTTGAGAGTTCTTAGCATGAAGGGCTGTTGAATTTTGTCGAAGGCCTTTTCTGCATCTATTGAGATAATCATGTGGTTTTTGTCTTTGGTTCTGTTTATGTGATGGATTACATTTATTGATTTGCATATGTTGAACCAGCCTTGCATCCCAGGGATGAAGCCCACTTGAGTGTGGTGGATAAGCCTTTTGATGTGCTGCAGGATTTGGTTTGCCAGTATTTTATTGAGGATTTTCGCATCGATGTTCATCAGGTGTATTGGTCTAAAATTCTCTTTTTTTGTTATTTCTCTGCCAGGCTTTGGTATCAGGATGATGCTGGCTGCATAAAATGAGTTAGGGAGGATTCTGTCTTTTTTTATTGATTGGAATAGTTTCAGAAGGATTGGTATCAGCTCCTCTTCCTACCTTTGGTAGAATCTGGCTGTGAATCCATCTGGTCCTGGACTTTTTTTGGTTGGTAGGCTATTAATAATTGTCTCAATTTCAGAGCCTGTTATTGGTATATTCAGGGATTCAATTTCTTCCTGGTTTAGTCTTGGCGGGGGTATATGTGTCCAGGAATTTATCCATTTCTTCTAGATTTTCTAGTTTACTATAAACACCTCTACACAAATATTCTCTGATGGTAGTTTGTATTTCTGTGGGATCGGTGATGATATCCCCTTTATCTTTTTTTATTGAGTCTATTTGATTCTTCTCTCTTTTCTTCTTTGTTAGTCTTGCTAGTGGTCTATCAATTTTGTTGATCTTTTCAAAAACCATCTCCTGGATTCACTGATTTTTTGAAGGGTTTTTTTGTGTCTCTATTTCCTTTAGTTCTGCTCTGATCTTAGTTATTTCATGCCTTCTGGTAGCTTTTGAATTTGTCTGCTCTTGCTTCTCTAGTTCATTTTATTGTGATGTTAGTGTGTTGATTTTAGATCTTTCCTGCTTTCTCTTGTGGGCATTTAGTGCTATAAATTTCCCTCTACATACTGCTTTAAATGTGTCCCAGGGATTTTTATGTTGTGTCTTTGTTCTTATTGGTTTCAAAGAACATCTTTATTTCTGCCTTCATTTCGTTATTTACCCAGTACTCATTCAGGAGCAGGTTGTTCAGTTTCCAGTTTCCATGTAGTTTTGCAGTTTTGAGTGAGTTTCTTAGTCCTTAGTTCTAATTTGATTGCACTGTGGTCTGAGAGACAATTTGTTGTGATTTCTGTTCTTTTACATTTGCTGAGGAGTGCTTTACTTTCAACCATGTGGTCAATTTTGGAATAAGTGTGATGTGGTGCTGAGAAGAATGCATATTCTTTTGATTTGAGGTGGAGAGTTCTATCGATGTCTATTAGGTTGGCTTGGTGCAGAGCTGAGTTCAAGTCCTGCATATCATTATTACCCTTCTGTCTCGTTGATCTAATATTGACAGCAGGGTGTTAATGTCTCCCATTATTATTGTGTGGGAGTCTAAGTCTCTTTGTAGGTCTCCATGGACTTGCTTTATGAATCTGGGTGCTCCTGTATTGGGTGCATTTATATTTAGGATAGTTAGCTCTTCTTGTTGAATTGATTCCTTTACCATGATGTAATGCCCTTCTTTGTCTCTTTTGATCTTTGTTATTTTAAAGTCTGTTTTACCAGAGGCTAGAATTACAACCCCTCCTTTTTTTTTTTTTTTTTTTTTTGAGCCTGTGTGAGTCTCTGCACGTGAGATGGGTCTACTGAATACAGCACACTGATGGGTCTTGACTCTTTGGGGCATTTATTCCATTTACATTTAAGGTTAGTATTGTTATGTGTGAATTTGATCCTGTCATTATGATGTTAGCTGGTTATTTTGCCCATTAGTTGAGGCCGTTTCTTCCTAGCATCAATGGTCTTTCCAATTTGGCATGTTTTTGCAGTGGCTGGTACCAGTTGTTCCTTTCCATGATTAGTGCTTCCTTCAGGAGCTCTTGTAAGTCAGGCTTGGTGGTGACAAAATCTCTCAACATTTGCTTGTCTGTAAAGGATTTTATTTCTCCTTCACTTATGAAGCTTAGTATGGCTGGATATGAAATTCTGGGCTGAAAATTCTTTTCTTTAAGAATGTTGAATATGGGCCCCCACTCTCTACTGGCTTGTAGAGTTTCTGCTGAGAGATCCACTGTTAGTCTGATGGGCTACCATTTGTGGGTAGCCTGACCTTTCTCTCTGGCTGCCTTTAACATTTTTTTTCTTCTGTTCAACCTTGGTGAATCTGACAATTATGTATCTTGGGGTTGCTCTTCTCGAGGAGTATCTTTGTGGTGTTCTCTGTATTTCCTGAATTTGAATGTTGGCCTGCATTGCTAGGTTGGGGAAGTTCTCCTGGATAATATCATGAAGAGTGTTTTCCAGCTTGGTTCCATTCTCCCCGTCACTTTCAGGTACACCAATCAAATGTAGATTTGGTCTTTTCACATAGTTCCATATTGCTTGGAGGCTTTGTTCATTTCTTTTTACTCTTTTTTCTCTAAACTTCTCTTCTTACTTTATTTCATTAATTTGATCTTCAATCACTGATACCCTTTCTTCCACTTGATCAAATCGGCTATTGAAGCTTGTGCATGCCTCATGTAGTTCTCATGCGATGGTTTTCAGCTCCATCAGGTCATTTAAGGTCTTCTCTACACTGTTTATTCTAGTTAGCCATTCTTCTAATCTTTTCTCAAGGTTTTTAGCTTGTTTGCGATGGGTTCGAACATCTTCCTTTAGTTCAGAAAAGTTTGTTATTACTGACCTTCTGAAACATACTTCTGTAAACTCGTCAAAGTCATTCTCTGTCCAGCTTTGTTCTGTTGCTGGCGATGAGCTGCGATCCTTTGGAGGAGAAGAGGCGCTCTGGTTTTTAGAATTTTCTGCTTTTCTGCTCTGGTTTCTCCCTATCTTTGTGGTTTTATCTACCTTTGGTCTTTGATGTTGGTGACTTACACATGGGGTTTTGGTGTGGATGTCCTTTTTGTTGATGTTGATGCTATTCCTTTCTGTTTGTTAGTTTTCCTTCTAACAAACAGTCAGGTCCCTCAGCTGTAGGTCTGTTGGAGTTTGCTGGAGGTCCACTCCAGACGCTGTTTGCCTGGGTATCACCAGCAGAGGCTGCAGAACAGCAAATATTGCTGCCTGATCCTTCCTCTGGAAGCTTTATCTCAGAGGGGCACCTGGCTGTATTAGGTGTCAGTTGGCCCCTACTGGGAGATGTCTCCCAGTTAAGCTACATGGGGGTCAGGGACCCACTTGAGGAGGCAGTCTGTCCATTCTCAGAGCTCAAACACCATGCTGGGAGAACCACTGCTCTCTTCAGAGCTGTCAGGGACATTTAAGTCTGTAGAAGTTTCTGCTGCCTTTTGTTCAGCTATGCCCTGCCCCCAGAGGTGGAGTCTACAGAGGCAGACAGGCCTTATTGAGATGAGGTGGGCTCCACCCAGTTTGAGCTTCCGGGCTGCTGTGTTTTCCTACTCAAGCCTCAGCAATGGCAGACGCCCCTTCCCCAGCCAGGCTGCTGCCTCGCAGCTGGATCTCAGACTGCTGCGCTAGCAGTGAGCAAGGCTCTGTTGGCATGGGATTTGCTGAGCCAGGCATGGGATATAATCTCCTGGTCTGCTGTTTGCTAAGACCATTGGAAAAGTGCATTATTTGGGTGGCAGTGTCCCGATTTTCCTGCCATAGTCTGTCACGGCTTCCCTTGGCTAGGAAAGGGACATCCCCCAACCCCTGTGCTTCCCGGGTGAGGCAATGCCCCACCCTGCTTTGGCTCGCCCTCTGTGGCCTGCACCCACTGTCCAACCAGTCCCAATGAGATGAACCCGGTACCTCAGTGGGAAATGCAGAAATCACTCATCTTCTCTGTCAATCATGCTGGGAACTGCAGATGGGAGCTGTTCCTATTTGGCCATCTTGAAAAATATGGAATGCTTCATGAATTTGCATGTCATCCTTGCACAGGGTCTTGCTGGTCTTCTCTGTATTGTTCCAATTTTAGTATATGTGCTGCCATAGTGAGCACCATAAAAATTTTATATTTGGTAAGGCAAATAAACTCACAGATATGATGAAAAGGCAAGTCATAGTCTGTAAATGTATTTATAATACATATAAGGAATTAATTTTCTCAATATTAATATGTATTAATTAATATGTATGAGATATATAACGAATTAATTTCCTTAATATTTAAATGAATCTTATAGGTTAATGAGAAATGACAGCCCCAGTAGCAAGAATGAACTAATAATCATAAGGGATAATATTCATTGTCACTAGTGATTAAATAAATGCTAATTTAACAAAATCATATTAAGGCTTTGAGATTATAAAAGAAAAATATATTGTGTTAATAAAGGTGTGGTGAAAAGATAATTTCATATACTGAAACAATAATGGTTGAATTTTATTTAATAAGTTCTATGTGTCAGATCCCATTTTACATTTTATGTATATTTTCACATTTAATCTTCAGAACAACAATAAAATTTGATATTTTACCTATTTTTCATATGTGGATACTAAGAAGAATTCAAGAACTTGCCCAGTGCCTTCAACCAGATGAGGGTGAGCTAAGATTTCGACCTACAGGCTACTAAGAGGCCATGGTCTTACTCATCACTTGAAAGCTACTTTCATTTATGGAAAAATATCAATTGATAATGCCTTTCTAAGAGATAATTTGGCAAAAAATCAATTTAATTACAAAAGTTGTTATACTTTTACCCACAAATTCTTCTTTTAGGAATATAATGTGAGAAAAATACAAAATTATATGTGCAGAACTATTGTTATAATATGGAGCATAGTGAGAAGATAATGCAAATATGAAAGAATTAGGAAATGGCAGTGTAAATTTAAAGAACAGCTATAGTGGAATATTATGTAGATATTAAAAATGATGTTGAAACATATTTAATGGTCAGAGATACACACTTTGAGTTCAAGAAGCATGGTACAAGCAGTTCCTATATTCAAATTGCTGCCAAGTCCGATTACAAGCCCTTTTGATGGTAATGATATTCTTATTACTAACATTCATAGAGCTCTTTATGAATGTTACTGAGCATTTATAAACAAAAATGTATTTTCATTGCCATGGACTTTATATTCTAGTGGAAGAGACTGACAATAAGAACAAAATGGAAAATATACAGCATACTATAAGGACTAAAGAGAAAAACATAAAGCATATGCAACATTGGTAAGGGCAACTAAAATTTACAGAGAATGACCAGGGGCTCACAAAAGAATCAACTCATAAAACAGAGATCATAAAAAAGTCAACTTTTTAGCAAACACCACAGATCACCAGAGGAAATTGAAATACAGAGTCAGGGAATAATTTTTCAGAGTTCTGACACCTAGTTAGAACAAAAGGTAGAACACAGGCACTCTGATTTTCATATGCTACAAATGGAAACTTCAAAAGAATACCATCTAATCATTAATAGTAATTATTTATGGATGGTGAGACACATTGAATTTTTTGAAAAGTAACATGTATCTTATACATCAGCAAACATGGTATCTTTTTAGTGATGTTTGGCATGGTCATCACATTGGTGAAGAAATAGAAAAGTGGCTTATTAGACATTTTTTTGGTGGGGGTTGGGGGATGGAGTTTTGCTCTGTCGCCCAGGCTGGAGTGCAGTGGTGCGATCTCGGCTCACTGCAAGCTCTGCTTCCTGGGTTCACGCCATTATCCTGCCTCAGCCTCCCGAATAGCTGGCACTACAGGCACCTATCACCACACCTGGGTAATTTGTTTTGTATTTTTAGTAGAGACGGGGTCTCACCATGTTAGCCAGGATGGTCTTGATCTCCTGACCTCGTGATCTGCCCACCTCAGCCTCCCAAAGTGCTGGGATTACAGGTGTGAGCCACCGTACCCGGCCATTTATTAGACAATTTTTGAACGGATTTCAAGGCACACTAAATCTGACTCACATCTTTGGCTTCTGCTGTAGTTGCTGTATTCCAGCTCCATACTTTATTTTTTATAATAACTTTATATTCTATGTATGATCTCCAGAGTGGCTTCTCCTGTGGACTGCCTGTACAATGACACCACTATGACTAAAGCCACTGGATTTCTCCTTTCTCTCTACTTTTCATGTCCCATGTTGAATAAATGGCCGAATCTAATAGACTTTTACTTTCATCATTTTCTCACATATGCCCTCTGTTTTCCATTGTCATGACCATGGTATGTTTAGGCTTTAAATTTCTCTCTCTCTCTTTTCCTGAGATAAGCACCACACCAATCTCCCTATTCTCTCACAATTTATCCAGAAAGCCATCTTCAGACCTTCTGGTTAACAGCTAGATTATCACCAGACCCAATCAGATCATCCTCCTAATCTTGTTCATTCAATCTCACCCTAGTTCCTAGGGTTAGTGTAAATTCTACATCCTGACAGTCACTACTAGAAGTGGCTGACATTTTCCATCTTATCTTTTACTCTCCATTGTATATGTTTCATAGCCCAGCCATGAAAGAGATAACAATGCTCACCAAATAATCTCCTTTCTCCCACTTTATGCAGTTTCTTGCCATTGAGCTGGCCATATGGCTAGTTCTGGTTAATTGGCTGTTAGCAGAAAGAACACACGTCATTTCTGTGCCTGAGCCTAGAAGAACAGGTGTGAGTTCTCCATGCTTCTTTATTCTCTTCCTGAAGCAACAAGGAAAGTTGCACATTTAAATCCTGCAGCTACAAAGTGGTGGAATCTGAGACCTCATTGATCTAGTGTGTGAGCAAAAAATAAACATTTGATGTGTGTTGGTGTGTTGTGCTTCTGGGATTTTGAAGCGAATCTGTTACTACACATAACTTAGCCTCTTTAAACTGGTACATCAACCAAAGTGGATGAACTCACCAATTCCTGCACCACATTGTGCTTTCCCTTATTCTTAACTTTGCCTTTGTGCTTTCCCTTATTCTTACCTTTGCCTTCATGTATCTCTCCATTGGGAATATCTTTCTCTGAATGATCAATTCCTCCATCCCCCCATTGCCTTATTCTAATTATTGGCATATTACTCACCCTTCCAGAACCATCTCTAATGTTAATCATGTCTAGATGCTTGCCCAATCAGATGTAATTTAACTTTCTTCTAATCATGAGGAGGCTTGATAGTCACCTTTTTTATTGCTATTCACAAATTCTGTCTCATCCTATAGTTATTGGTATACTTACTTTTCCTCTCTGTTAGAAAGCAGGCCCTTCAGAGGGCCTGAATTATACTTACATGTCACACCTGCACAGCCCTTTGTATCTAAGTTTTCTGGAAAATATTTACAAAACTGAGTTGAAGACTCAGAGTGTGCAATACAATTTTCAAAAATTCTATCATAGTAGCTAAAAGAAATTATGTCTTAATATTTAGAGAACATCTATATGATGATTTTTGCAGAGTTTGTTACTTTCCTGTTTCTTTTCTATTTTCATAATGAAATGGTGAACTCTTTTTTCACTATTTTCTTCTCTGGGCCTAGCACATTGCTTGGCACAAAATCAAATACTAGATAACTTGTGGGTGAATAAAGAAAGATTCAGTACATAAAACATTACTATATTAAAAATTGAGTTAGCTAAGACTTAATTGCTTACAAGACCTCTATAGCTGGAAAAAGCATTTAATATATAAGAGTTTTTAGAGGTAACAGTGACTTCAGAATAAGAAAAATGAAAACTAAATTTAGAAGAAGGTGTTATATTTCATAAAATATTCTCATATATGTTATCTCAGTTGATTGTTGTTCTGATTGTCTGCAGTAAGCAGATATTATCCCTACTTTACAGATGAAAAAACAATCACAGCAAAGTCAAGTGACTTGCATAAGGTCAAACAGCTGGTTAAAAACTTTCCCAGGTCTTAATTCCTGGTCCACAGCTCTGTATTCTACGTTATTACCTTTTTCTAAGTTCAAGACAAGGAACACCTTTAGGATCATCATTTTGTTTGTGTAATGTGTTATCTTGGCAGCAGCAGCTAGGTAAGTAGTGTAGCTGAAGAAGGCATACATGTACACACACACACACATACACACAAACATAATTATACAAGCGTCCTCCAGTCTGGGCCAAAATAGAATTAATCCTGTGTTCATTGCTGGTGAATGCTGAAATCTTCCATCTCAGTGTTGTGTTTAAGAATAAGTCCATATACACACTCTGTAATTGAATGTCAGGAAATATGAAAATATATTGTTTTATTGCTACTGTTCATTGATTTATCGAAGTGATTTATTGACGATGGACATGCAGTACAACAAATCACTTTGCTGACACCGTCAGCTGCCTTAACTAGGTTGTCAGTTCACGACATTAAAGGTAATGGATAGTGATTATTTTACAGTAATGGGTTTAATCAGCACTTTGAATGACTTAGCAGTCATGTCAGAGGAGAGCCAACTTATCATTTATCATGGCAGCATTTTGTTTACCAACATCATCTATAATTCATTTGATTGTTAACAATCATCAGCAAGTACCTCTCAGGCAAACTTTTATCAGAGATGGAAATCTGCACAGCTGCAGCATGCTAAGTTACCCCAAGGGGCTGCCTGAGCAGACACAGGTGGGGAGGCATGTTGTTACCCTGGCCCGAGAGAGGTGGTTTCCACCAACTGGGCTTTTAATCTTCTCACAGTGAGTTGGATTCTTTATGTTTCCATCTCTTCAACCCCCTGATTCCATAGGATCTTCAGTAACCCAGAAAGGTTTCAGGTAAAAAAAATCTATGAAGGTAGGAAAATGAGAGGCACAAGATCTTGTGTTAAGCTTGAGTCAGCTTAACATAGCTAAATACATCATCTTGGCTCTGCTACTTGTCACAGTAGAAGCCTGAGCTGATCCACTACTGAAGTATCAGACATGTCTGGGGAGGTTTGATGACCCAATGGGACAGACATAGCAGGAGTCTATTTTCATAAAAGATTGTACAGCTTCCTACAGGAAAGCTCAACAAAATGCTAGGACATTCTTTTTGCCCTTTGAGCACCTGAAATTTATCTCTAGAGGGTAAAAAGCACACGCATACATCATTTTAAATATAATTTTAGTGATTTTGCAAGCTCTCTAAAGTCTAGCCCTAGGCAGTAAAATAAAGTAATTAGGAGCTTGGATTCTGGAGGAAAGCACACTTGACTAGAACATCTGCTTTGCCCATTGCCAGTTTTGAGACCTTGGGCAAGTGACTAAACACCTTTCTGTTTCATTCATTCACAGCAATAATAATATTACCTTTGTCAAGGGTGCCTATGAATATTAAATGAATTAATGTTGGTAAAGTGCTTAATGTCATGCCTACACAGAATAAGTGCTCAAAGATTAGTTTTTATTATTGCTGTTTTTTAACTTATGAATTCAGTCTTACAGCACCTGTCTTTACAGAAGAGAGAATCAGAAAGCCAAATTAAGGTGGAAACAAAGCCTTAGTTGTACGAATCCCTTATTGTGTTTTAGTCCTGTTTGTCTATTCATTTTCAGACACAATGCCAGCAAGAGACAGAGGGAGGAAAACAGGAGCCATAAATAAGAAGCTGGAAGAAAGAGCTGTTCTGCTAAATCTTGGTGGTGGGCTGCAATATAAGTTACACTATCTTGCTTTTCTCTATAACATAAGAAAGCACTACACAGCACATAGCTTTGGCATCTTAAAAGTCCCAGGGCATCAGTGGGGGTAGAATGCCCAGGGGGAGATGACAACACCAATAGGAGGGGCAGCAGTACCTAACACAAGCAGCATGCTCAGCAGAAACAGCAGTGGGAACCACAAAAGCTATAGGACCTGGAGGTGCCATGGACCCAGATGTATATAAAGCATGAATGAGTAATTCAAATAGCTGATTAAGAGAGGGAGAAGAGGAACAGAGAAACCGTGCAGTGGCTAACAGGACCGTCTGACTTTAAGCATAAGTGGAATATCCCCTGAGGGCTTCCAGAAATTATTTTATCTGGGGGCAAGCATATGTCACCAGAGGCTGGAGACCTAAACTATCAGGGTAGGGATAAAAGCCAGAGAAGCACTGCTCTACAGTCATGAGCAACTTGTCTTTGGCAGAGCCATTTATCCTCTCTTGTCATCATTTTTTTTATCCTCCATAAACTGAGAGTATTAGTATTAGACAGGATGTGTAGGCACCAGTGGGTAAGGGCTCGGTAGAAATACATCAGAATCCTCCTATAGTCTTTTTCAAAATACATATAGTTGTGGTCCTCAACAAATCTTATCAAATCCCTGGTCGGGGTTTGGTAGATGTTGGATGGGATGAAGTTGGGAGAGCTGCACTGGGGTGTGTGTTTGTGTGTGTGTGTGTGTGTGTGTGTGTACTGGGGTGATGGTATGTATATTTAAACTCCCTGTTATTCTCATTGATATTTCTACTTTTGATAACCGTAGATTAAACCATCTCTGATTTACTTTCAGTCCTGTGATTCTATACATTTTTGATAGATTAATTAAATTCTAATAGTTATATTTAGTTTCCTTTCATAGATCTTTTCTTAGTTCTTTGCCTGGTCCAACCATCCCTGGTCATGGAGTAAGCAAGCCCCTCTAAGTTAGGTACTATAGGAGAGACATTAGAAAAGGGGAGCACTCTCAAGTAGTTTAAGAAATGAGTACAAATATTATAATAATAACTTTCATTGATTGCAATGTGATAAACACTGTTCAAAGTGCTTTTAATGTATGAATTTATTTAATCTTCACAACATACTTATGAGGTAGGTTTGGTTATTATTCCTGCTTTATAGATGAAAAAAATTCAAGCACTAGGAAGTCAAACAATTTGCCCAGTGTCAACCAGCTAGAGAGTGCTAAAGCCATTCTTTTAACTCAGGCATCTGATTCCGGGGACTGGGCTGTTAACCCTTTCTCTACAGGGCTTGAGAATGATTAATACATAAACAAACAGCTAGGGGAGAATGACTCACACAGTGCACTCCTCTCAGAAGACAATTGGCACATAGGTGGCTAAGAAACCCTTTCTGAACCTCACTCATGTGGGTAACAGAAAGGCTAATATTGTCCCTATTGGAATTGACAATTAAGATGTGCGGCCAACTTCTTTACTTGGCATGTTATGCAGTATATGCACAAATCATACTCTCTTTGGTGCTGAAGGGAGAAGGAAAGTGTGGAGACAGGCTGGCCTGGGAATCACAAAGGTGATATTCCAAACATTGGAGCCTGAAGTACTGAAGACAACTTGGCCTACTTCACAACGTAACTGGAGGCAGGCTCTACTTTTGAACCTGACCAACTCCTTTTGGCCTGGATAAGCAGTCTTTTTTGTGAGATGGAGTCTTGCTCTGTCGCCCAGCCTGGAGTGTAGTGACACTATCTCCGCTCACTGCAAGCTCCGCCTCCCAGGTTCATGCCATTCTCCTGCCTCAGCCTCCCAAGTAGCTGGGACTACAGGTGCCCACCACCACACCCGGCTAATTTTTTGTATTTTTTAGTAGAGACAGGGTTCACTGTGTTAACCAGGATGGTCTCTATCTCCTGACCTTGTGATCCGCCTGCCCTGGCCCCCCAAAGTGCTGGGATTACAGGCATGAGCCACCACTCCCAGCCCAAGCAGTCTTTTATCTATACAAATCCCAGGGAAAGAGGATAATGTCCAGGAAAAGAGGGACTGTTGAGAATGGCCACCATGATAATGAGATTACGATCACATTCCTGTGGCATGATCAGGAATCAAACAGGCACTGACCCCTGAAGGAGTGGCATCTTATGACCCCTGGAATAGTGGCAGGGATTTTTAAAAAAAGAAAAGACTTAAATCCTGGTAGAAGAAAGTGATGATGCAGCTTGCCTAATAGCATGCACTTTATTAGCTAAACATTTCTTTCCACCTATTTCATCATCTGCAAAAAGCTAGGAAATATTCAGATTTAAACAACTGGTGTGAAAAAGAGAAACCAATAAAGGAAACTTTTATTGCTTTTGAAATAACCCCATTTACTTATACCTCCATAATGCAACAGTAGTTGTCTGTCTCCACTCTGGCTCCAGGAAATATTAACTTGAAAGTCTTCTCCCTGCCAAAACCATCTTTTCTCATCTCTGGGTGATAAGCAGGATACTCAGGAAGGAGGTAGAGGAGAATAAGGGGTCTTCAAAATGAATTTGTTCACAACAAGCAAAAGCTGCTAGTGCAGAGATATTTCCTTATTTACTAAAACTTCTTCCTGCCACATGCCCCTCACAGGACTCCAAAATGAGGATATGCCTGCTCAAATACCAGTACATTCCACTGGGAAGGAGAGTCCCTTGCCAAAAGTGATGTCACAGCTCAGAAGAAATGAGAAGTGCTCATAATCAGGAAGTATATACCACTTTCTCTCCTGCTGCAAGGGAAAGGATGGAAGCTGGGTGTATTAGTCCCCACTCATGATGCTAATAAAGACATACCCAAGACTGGGTAATTTATAAAGGAAAGAGGTTTATTGGTCTCACAGCTGGGGGTGCCTCACAATCATGGTGGAAGGTGAAGGAAGAGCAAAGGCACTTTTTACATGGCAGCAGACAAGAGAGCATGTGTATGGAAACTGCCCTTTATAAAACCATCAGGTCTCATGATACTTATACACTATCAGAAAACAGCACGGGAAAAACCCACCCCCATGATTCAGTTACCTCCCACTGGATCCCTCCCACGACACATGTGGATTATGGGAGCTACAATTCAAGATGATATTTGGGTGAAGACACAGCCAAATCATATCACTGGGATTGCTCTTTTTCTCTGAAAATCCAAATGCTTGATTAAAATTTGAAGAAATTTAAATAATCAAAGTTTTCTGCTCAAGTGCTAAACATGAAGCTCAGAGCTTTTGAGAGATTTCAAATATTCAATTAATCACTGTTTTATTGAGGGCCTGCACATACATAAGATAAGCCACAACATAACCAAATGATCAAACAGACTGTACAAAGAGGAGATATTAGTGTTGGCTAAACAAGCCTTTAGAACAAAGTGGGCCTTGAGGAAATGATTGACCACAAAAGGGGCGAGGACAATCAAGAAGACAAAAACTGCATCAGCAAAACTTTGAAGATGGAATATTATTGAAAAATGAGGTCATCCCCATGAGGATAACTTGATTTGGCTACAAGTGTGTGTATATAAATTACTGCCTAAAAGTATGTTAATATTACTGTAATTTTTGATGAATATCACATGAGTCATATCTAATTTTCAGTCTTTCAAAATTAACTGGATGGGTGCAATTTAGCAAAGTTGTGACAAAATAGTAATGGCAGCGTTGCAAATTTCCTTTCAAATGAATGAGGGCGTGACCAATGTCTCCATATGGTACTTTTGCTATCAAACGTGCATTGTTTAGACATTTTAACAATTGGACCATTCTACATTTTGGACAGGATATGTTAACAGACAACTTTTTCTGAACTAACTTTAAATGTTTAATAGAAACTATGCATCCTATATATGCTCATTGTAGATTTTTAAATTCAGATTTTAAAAATGAAGAAAAAAGGTTAGACGAATTGCTAACTAGAATAACCAGTGCAGAGAAGAACATAAATGACCTGATGGAGTTGAAAAACAGAGCATGAGAACTTCATGAAGCATACACAAGCTTCAATAGCTGAATCAATCATGCGGAAGAAAGGATATCAGTGATTGAAGATCAACTCAATGAAATAAAGCGAGAAGACAAGATGAGAAAAAAAAGAGTGAAAAGAAATGAACAAAGCCTCCAAGAAATATGGGACTATGTGAAAAGACCAAATCTACATTTGACTGGTGTACCTGAAAGTGATGGGGAGAATGGAACCAAGTCGGAAAACACTCTTCAGGATATTATCCAGGAGAACTTCCTCAACCAAGCAAGGCAAGCCAACATTCACATTCAGGAAATACAGAGAACACCACAAAGATATTCCTCAAGAAGAGCAACCTGAACATGCATAATCATCAGATTCACCAAGGCTGAAATGAAGGAAAAATGTTAAGGGCAGCCAGAGAGAAAGGTCGATTGCCCACAAAGGGAAGCCCACCAGACTAAGAGTGGATCTCTCAGCAGAAACTCTACAAGCAAGTAGACAGTGGGAGCCCATATTCAACATTCTTGAAGAAAAGAATTTTCAACCTAGAATTTCACATCCAGCCATACTTATCTTCATAAGTGAAGGAGAAATAAAATCCCTTAAAGACAAGCAAATGCTGAGAGATTTTGTCACCACCAGGCCTGCTTTACAAGAGCTCCTGAAGGAAGCGCTACACATGGAAAGCAACAACTGGTACCAGCCATCACAAAAACATGCCAAATTGTAAAGACTATTGATGCTATGAAGACACTGCATAAACTAATGGGCAAAATAACCAGCTAGCATCATAATGATGGCATCAAATTAACACATAATAATATTAACCTTAAATGTAAATGGGCTAAATGCCCCAATTAAAAGACATAGACTGGCAAATAGCATAAAGAGTCAAGACCTAGCAGTGTGCTGTATTCAGAAGACCTATCTCACATGCAAAGACACACATAGGCTCAAAATAAAGGGATGGAGGAAGACTTACCAAGCAAATGGAAGGCAAAAAAAAAAAAAAAAAAAAAAAAAAAAAGCAGGGGTTGCAATCCTAATCTCTGAAAAAACAGACTTTAAACCAACAAATATCAAAAGAGACAAAGAAGGCCATTACATAATGGTAAAGGGATCACTGCAATGAGAAGAGTTAACTATCCTAAATATATATGAACCCAATACAGGAGCACCCAGTTAGAGACCTACAAAGAGACTTAGACTCCCATACAATAATAGTGGGAGACTTTAACACCACACTGTCAATATTAGATCAAAGAGACAGAAAATAACAAGGATATCCAGGACTTGAACTCAGCTCTGGACCAAGCAGACCTAATAGAAGTCTACAGAACTCTCCACCCTAAATCAATAGAATATACATTTTTCTCAGCACCACATCACACTTATTCTAAAATTGACCAAATAATTGGAAGTAAAACACTCCTCAGCAACTGTAAAAGAACAGAAATCACAAAAAACTGTCTCTTAGACCACAGTGCAATCAAATTAGAACTCAGGATTAAGAAACTCACTCAAGACCGTACAACTACACAGAAACTGAACAACCTGCTCCTGAATGACTACTGGGTAAATAACGAGAGGAAGGCAGAAATAAAGATGTTCTTTGAAACCACTGAGAACAAAGACACAACGTTCTTTGTGTCTGGGACACAAAGAATCTCTGGGCCACACTTAAAGCAGTGCATAGAGGGAAATTTATAGCACCAAATGCCCACAAGAGAAAGCAGGAAAGATCTAAAATCGACACCCTAATGTCACATTTAGAAGAAATAGAGAAACAAGAGCAAACAAATTCAAAAGCTAGCAGAAGATACGAAATAACTAAGATCACAGCAGAACTGAAGGAGATAGAGACACAAAAATCCCTTCAAAACATCAATGAGTCCAGGAGCTGGTCTTTTGAAAGATCAACAAAATAGACTGCTAGCAAGACTAATAAATGAGAAAAGAGAGAAAAGTCAAATAGATGCAATAAAAAATGGTAAAGGAGATACCACCACCCATCCCACAGAAATACAAACTACCATCAGAGAATACTATAAACAAACACCTCTACACAAATAAACTAGAAAATCTAGAAGAAATGGATAAATTCCTGGACACATACACCCTCCCAAGACTAAACCAGGAAGAAGTCGAATCTCTGAATAGACCAATAGCAGGTTCTGAAATCAAGGCAATAATTAATAGCCTACTGACTAAAAAAAGTTCAGGACCAGACAGATTCACAGCAGAATTCTACCAGAGGTACAAAGAGGAGCTGGTACCATTCCTTCTGAAACTATTCCAAACAATAGAAAAAGAGGAATCCTCCCTAACTCATTTTATGAGGCCAGCATCATCCTGATACCAAAACCTGGCAGAGACACACAAAAAAGAAAATTTTAGGCCAATATTCCTGATGAACATTGATGAGAAAATCCTCAGTAAAATAATGGCAAAACAAATCCAGCAGCACATCAAAAACCTTATCCACCATGATCAAGCGGGCTTCATCCCTGGGATGCAAGGCTGGTTCAACGTATGCAAATCAATAAACATAATCCATCACAAACAGAACCAACGAAAAAAGCCACACAATTATCTCAATAAATACAGAAAAGGCCTTCGACAAAATTCAGCCACAGCCCTTCATGCTAAAACCTCTCAATAAACTAGGTATTGATGGAACATATCTCAAAATAGTAAGAGCTATTTATGACAAACACACAGCCAATATCATACTGAGTGGGCAAAAACTGGAAACATTCCCTTTGAAAACTGGCACAAGACAAGGATGGCCTCTCTCACCACTCCTATTCAACATAGTGTTGGAAGTTCTGTCCAGGCCAATCAGGCAAGAGAAAGAAAGAAAGGTATTCAATTAGGAAAAGAGGAAGTCAAATTGTCTCTGTTTGCAGATGACATGATTGTATATTTAGAAAACCCCATCGTCTCAGCCCAATATCTCCTTAAGCTGATAAGCAACTTCAGCAAAGTCTCAGGATACAAAATCAGTGTGCAAAAATCACAAGCATTTATACACACCAATAACAGACAAAGAGCCAAATCATGAGTGAACTCCCATTCACAATTGCTACAAAGATAATAAAATACCTAGGAATCCAACTTATAAGGGATGTGAAGGACCTCTTCAAGGAGAACTACAAACCACTGCTCAATGAAATAAAAGAGGACACAAGCAAATGGAAAAATATTCCGTGCTCATGGATAGGAAGAATCAATATCTGGATAATGGCCATACTGCCCAAAGTAATTTATAGATTCAGTGCTTTCCCCATCAAGCTACCACTGACTTTCTTGACAGAATTGGAAAACCCTACTTTAAATTTCATATGGAACCAAAAAAGAGCCCGCATTGCCAAGACAATCCTAAGCAAAAAAGAACAAAGCTGGAGGAATCATGCTACCTGACTTCAAACTATACTACAAGGCTACGGTAACCAAACAGCATGGTACCGGTACCAAAACAGATATATAGACTGATGGAACAGAACAGAGGCCTCAGAAATAACACCACAGATCTACAACCATCTGATCTTTGACAAACCTGACAAAATAAAAAATGGCGAAAGGATTCCCTATTTAATAAATGGTGCTGGCAAAACTGGCTAGCCATATGTAGAAAGCTGAAACTGGATCCCTTCTTTACACCTTATCCAAAAATTGACTTAAGATGGATTAAAGACTTAAATATAAGACCTAAAACCATAAAAACCCTAGAAGAAAACCTAGGCAATACCATTCAGGACATAGGCATGGGCGAAGACTTCATGACGGAAACACCAAACAATGGCAACAAAAGCCAAAATAGACATGGGATCTAATTAAACTAAAGAGCTTCTGCACAGCAAAAGAAACTATCAGCAGAGTGAACAGGCAACCTACAGACTGGGAAAAAAGTTTTGCAATCTATCCATCTGACAAAGGGCTAATATCCATAATCTACAAGGAACTTAAACAAAATTAGAAGGAAAAAACAACCCCATAAAAAAATGGGTGAAGGATATGAACAGACACTTCTCAAAAGAAGACATTTATGCAGCCAATGAACTTAAGAAAAAATGCTCATCATCACTGTTCATTAGAGGAATGCAAATCAAAACCACAGTGAGATACTATCTCATGCCAGTTAGAATGGTGATCATTAAAAATCAGGAAACAACCGATGCTGGAGAGCATGTGGAGAAATAGGAATTCTTTTACACAGTTGGTGGGAGTGTAAAGTAGTTCAACTATTGTGGAAGACAGTGTGGCGATTCCTCAAGGATCTTGAACTAGAAATACCATTTGACCCAGCAATCCCATTACTGGGTATATACCCAAAGGATTATAAATCATTCTACTATAAAGACACATGCACATGTATGTTTATTGCAGCACTGTGCACAATAGCAAAGACTTGGAATCAACCCAAATGCCCATCAATGATAGATTGGATAAAGAAAATGTGGCATATATACACCATGGAATACTATGCAGCCATAAAAAGGATGAGTTCATGTCTTTTGCAGGGACATGGATGAAGCTGGAAACCATCATTCTCAGCAGAGTAACACAAGAAAAGAAAACCAAACACTGCATGTTCTCACTCATAAGTGGGAGTTGAACAATGAGAACACATGGACACAGGGAGGGGAACATCACACACTGGGGCCTGTTGGCAGGTGGGGGCCTGGGGGAGGGATAACATTCGGAGAAATACCTAATGTAAATGACGAGTTTATGGGTGCAGCAAAGCAACACGACACATGTATACCTACGTAACAAACCTGCACACTGGGGTATGCACATGTACCGCAAAACTTAAAGTATAATAAAAAGAAATAAAATATTTGTAACCTCTTTCCCCTCTCAAAGATAATATTTTTGTGTATTTCTTTCAGACTGTATGCATGAGAATGTATGTGTGTTATGATATGAATATAAAGGGCATGCAATTTGTGGTAGATTATACGTTTCCCAATGTGTCAACCTTCCATGTATGCTAAGCCCTGGCAGAGTGTCCCTTCCCACACTGACTCTGGGGTGAGCCGTGTGACTTGCTTAAATCAGTGGGACACCAGCAAACAGAAGACTTGATCAGCTCCAGATCTAGCTTTCTTGAGAATAAAAGACCACATTTATAGAAAAGTCCAGTCATCCCACTTGTCCCAGATGAGCCAGGCCTTGAGTAACCCTGTTGCTGCATTGCATAGCACCGCTGTGTGAGTCATCCCATGAGAATCCCACAGAATGACTGCTTAGCCAACCAAAAAATTATGAGATATAATATATTGTTATTTTAAGTCACCAAATGTTAGTGTATAACTGATGCAGTGTTTTAAACCTGATTTTTCGTTTAGTGTACTGTGAACATTTGTTTTTGCTCTTAAGTAGAATTCAGGAACCTAATTTTTAAAATGATTTTGTCACATTCCATTACAACATGTACCATAACCTGTTTAACTAATGTCTCATTGTTTGACATGCTTACAATTAATTTTTAATACCCAATTGGTGACTCTCTAATGCCACTTCCACTATGTAAACTTATTTTAAAACAAGTTTATATGTAATTACCTTCTAAGCTCTTTGAGAATAGTAGCTGTGAATAAATAAGCCTTTCTCCGTCTTAAGCTCTTCTACTGTTCATGGCAAATAGTCAGTGCTCAAAATATTTATTGAATGAAAAAATGAATAAATAGCTCATAAATGTTAGAAAAATAGCATTTAATAATAGCCTACACATTTTAATACAATGTTATATTCAGGCAAAACATTATAGAGAAAGCTTGCTATTGGTAGACTCTTTTCCCTCACCTCATACTTTCATGCTGTCCAAAAACACTAAGAAATGAGCATTTTCATGAAATCAGCATTGCTGCATTAAAACCTATTATTCCCCTGTCCCATTCTTTCAATGTCTTGTTTAGAGTGGAGGTGACAACCAGCTAAACTGATGAAAAAATTTGTACTAAATTGATACTCTACTCTGTTTACCATCCTGAAAAATGTGTATGTTCATGAAGAAATAGTTTGTGTTTCCTCAAATCATACTACATTTACCCATATTCTGACATTTATGACAAGAAAATACTTTGAGGCATATACTGTTTTAGAGTTTTTGTTTCTTTAGTTCACTTTGTAAATAAGGATAATTCAGAGATGACCACATTGTGTTTTTCAATAAATTATCATCTATCATTAAAGTTAATCCAATATCCAATTTAGGTTTGAATTGAAATGTTTTAAATCGGTAAAAGAATCAAGATAACAATTTCTTTTCCTATTAACCTTTAGGACAGTTTCTTTTATATTTTGTTTCCTTTGGATAAGGGGAAGTACATTGTAATCTTTATTTTAAATTAGGTTTTATAGCATATTTAATCCCCAGGTTAAAGCATATTATTCACATTTAAAAGAGAAAATGAACAACCTTAAAGATGTCAGCTTCAGACTGAAACCACAGTGGAAATAAGCTATTTGGATAACGTTGTCTAGGAGGTACCAAAACTTCAAAAGATATCCTTATAGTTTGAAACTCTGACCCAGAAAACCCTTTTTCTTCACTGCTTTTCATGGTGAACCATTTTGAATATCTACTCATTTTACTTTACTTTTCCCACACTGTCATTCTTTCCCTTTGAGAGGCAGGCCCAGGAGTGGGAAGAAAGGCTCAAAAGGAAAGAGGACCAAAACTAACTGAGCACAGTTTGTTGCCACCTGAAATAGAATCTATTACCAAATTTTACGCTAACAAAACTGAGGCTTAGGTGATTACAGAAGCAATCAGTTACAGAGTCGACACTCAGATCTCTCTAGATCCAAAGCACATTATTTCTTAAACTGAGCAGTCAGAAGGCCCAGATTCTAGTTATGGTTCTTACAATCCTTGTGACATCTTGAGAAGATACATGGGCTTCAGCTTCCTTATCAGCAATATACAGATAAAGCACCTTTCTTTTCTGTTCATGAGGATAACATCACCTTTCCTACCTATTTCATGGGGCTAGTATAATATGGTTGAGAATATGTTTTAAAAACGGAAACATCAAATAGGAATACATTGCCTTAAGTTCCAGGTTCTGAATGAATTTAAGTAATAGATTGACTGGGCCCACATAGGGTATCTTGGTCATTCCCATGAGAGGGAAAGAGTAGGGCTCTTCAGAGTGTCCCTTTGAACTGAGCCTCTTGTTCTTCCTTTCATGGTGACTCATTGATTTTCTTTCATTCTTTCCTCACAGCAGTCTTTGGGATTAAAAACAAAAAATAAAAAACTAAAACCCCTCTAATAAGGCAGAGATCCACTCACTGAGAACGGTTTATGAAGAGAGAAGAAGGGGCAACCATATAGGGCTAGTGCTGTAGGAACACATGTTTTGAATCTGGTGAGAGAAGAACTAAGTTGAATTGGATGATTTCTGAACTTAGAGAGAAATTTCTTTTAGTCAGTAATAGCCATTACTGACTTCTGCTTGTAGGTCTGGTGAGTCAACACCCCTTCTACTCTTCTCTACACCCTTAGGTATCATTCATTTTCTTTCACAACTTTTATATCTCTGCAATGGTTTACCTCCTATGTTCTCATTCTCTAGGGGTACATTCTATAAAATCAACTTTGGTGCCAAGAATTGGACACTAAATGATGGGGAACACTTTGGCCATTGCTTTGCATTATGGTGGGTCCATTTATTTTTTAGTGGCCCTTTAAACTTCCCCTGCAAAATGGGGATATGGCATTTGCTCAGGTCTCTTAATCTTGAATATTAAAAAGGTCTTTAAAAAACTCTAGGGTTTCTTTCATTGACACTGCTTGCTTATAGAACCTTTTTCGATGGCAAATACTAGTTCAGTGTTCCAGCACTTCAAACTTTTTTCTCCTCCAGAGGCAATATTCACTTAGACAAATAACATGTTTCTACCTGGTTGAACTGTATGCTATCGCTGTGTTTATAGGGCAAAAATGGTTAAATGCCAGAAATTTCATATAGTTCAGCCTAGCATCTCAAATTTTTATTTTTCTTCATACATGTCTTCTTCCCTCCTTTTATTCCCCTTCCCCTTCCTCTTCCGCTCCCTCCGTCCCTTCTCTTTTCCCTTCTCTCTCTCTTTCTGTCTCTCCCTTTCCGCTCTTTCTCTCTCTCTCACCCAGGCTGCAATGCAGTGGCGTGGACACAACTCACTGCAGTCTTGAACTCCTAGGCTCAAGTGATCCTCTCACCTCAGCTTCCCAAAGTGTTATTACAGGTGTGAGCCACCAAATTGAGCCCATATTTACCGTTTAATATATAAACAAAACGATATGCATTCTGCTTCCCCAAAGATAAATAATAGCATTATGTTTTCCTGTTAATAGATATTACAGAGTAATAAAGTTTTCGTTTTTTGTCTGCAACCTAAAATGCTGACTCACCAGATGATACAGCTTAGGAGCTTGATACAGATGATACAGACATGAGTAAATACTGTATCCCCATTTTGCAAGTGAACATTTTTGTGGCATTTCAGTGCTTGGGGAAAGAGAAAGTAATGCAGACCATTCCTTGGAAGAGAGAAGGATGGGAAAGGAGGAGGTTGTGACCTGGGCCAGATAGGAAAGAGAGAAGGGATACCAAGAGGATTCCAGAGCCTTTTCTCTAGGGAATCTCTTCCTGTAGAAATGGAGTTCTGACCGTTGAGAAGATACCCACTGACAGTAGGGAAGCCCAAGCTCTGAAAATTACAGGGTTTCTCTCCCCAGATCCCATTTTACCACTTACTCCAAGTATTACTTATAGTCTCATGATGAAAACAAAGTTTAGTGATTTAACTATGATTTGTAATCTTCAGATTTAAAGTTTACATATTATATGATTTTTTATTAATTATATTTTTTCTACAATTTTGTTCTCAAAACTGATGTTACAGTATAATATTAGAATGCCCAGTGGGGTACATATTTCTAGACATGTCTGTGAAACAATGCGTAGGAGAGTGGAGTGCCTCTGAAACTGTGGTAGAGGTCCTGAATGGCAGCTGTAACCTCTGTAAAGGCAGCAGTGGTTACCCACGGTCATTTCACGAAAGGTGCATTTACTGTGCATTACAAAGCAAAGATCTTGGGGGGAAATAAGAGGAAATAAATGGAAAATATGGGTGATCCATTTTTTTTGTTTTATTTTTCTCCCAGTTGATTATGCGTTGAATACTGTTGGAGTGTTTTTTGCTCATAGGCATTCGCTGTATAGCATTAATGACTGCAAAAGTGATATCAAACACATATTGAGCACTTTTTATAAGACAGATTCCCTAGGCCAAGATTAACTTGTATATCTCAGTTCATTCTTACAAAATTCTTGCATGAGAGATATCATTAGTAACCCCATTTTGAAGAAGAAAAAAAATCTAAATTTAGAGAGGTTAATTACATGCATTTCGGAAGGGCAGAACCAAGACTCATATCATGATCGATCTGACACCAAAGGTAGAATCTTCAAAATGACCCTCTGTGACCTGTCAGTCATACCACTCTGAAGAGCATATAAAAGGCCAGAAGGAAAAATCTGGCTGGACGGTTCAATGAGTTAAGAAAGAAGGATGAGAGTTAATGCAGGTAGAGAGGCAAGACTGGTGAAACAGCCAAGTACTCTTACAGTCTATGTATAGAAAAAAATCTCCACATCCCTACAGCCATTGTATCAGATAGTCTTCTTCATTTATTCCAGATTAACTTCCTGTTAATCTCCAGGTGATTCTCTATTCTTCCCTTTAGAAATCTAAACCATTTCTGAGTGAAATAAAACAGAAATCAACACAAACCTCCATACTCTTTCTCTTAAAGTTGGAAACACTGGCATGGCATTAAAACTTAAATATTTCACTGGCCTTTACTGGCCTAACATTTCTTCTCCCACATTGATTTTGCTCACCTTGGAAATGGAATTTGGAAGTAGATTAATAATGTTATAACTTTTGTTACTATGGTGACCCAGGATAGAGGGTATGAGATTTCTTCCCTTCAGATCTTGATATTGAGAAGTCTGCCTATTTGTCCCTGTCTTTTACAAAAGCTCATGGTGTGATAGAAGGGATAACGTGTGGGAAGAAGCATTATTACAGAGAAAAGCAGATTTAGAACTGGCCTCTCCCTGCTTCTGAAAGGTCCAGGTGCAGATAACTCTGTAATTCCTGTTCAAAGACTAATAAAGTCTTGGATGGTTTGAAGTCTGACAACTGTACTGACTGATTTATTTATGGATTTCCGAAGTATATCCACAGTTCTCATCTCTTTTCTGTCCATATTCATCCCTAGGTAATCTCAGTCTCAGTTTTAAAATACATCACATTACGATGCCTCCTAAATTTTTATCTCCATCCAGAAATCTCTCCTGAACTTCAGACTTTTAACCCAAATGCTCTTTGACTAGTGTTGTCAGGTGAAATACAAGATGCTCAGTTAAATTTGAATTTCAGATGAACATTATTTTTAATGCATGTCACAAACATTGTATTTACTTATGCTAAAAGATTATTCATTGTTTATCTGACATTCAGATTTAACTGGGCATCCTTTATTTCATTTGATAAATCTAGTAACGCTACTCTTCAACCAAAGACCTCTATTTGGATAACTAACAAATGCTCGTAGCTTAGGATGTTCAAAGTGGAACTCCCACATATCCTCAACTAAACATCCTTCTCTCACAGTCTTTCTCAAATCTGTGAATGACAACTACATTCTTCTGATTATTCAGACCAGAGCTCTTGACTCTTCTCCTTTTTGGGGCACTATATTGAATCTAAATATAAATGGTTTGATTCTACCTTTATTGTCTGTCTAAAATCCAATCACTTTTACCACATTCATTGCTACTACCTTGAACAAAGTCATTGCCATCATTTGCTGGACTATTAAAAGCACTTCCTTCCTTTTGTCCCTGTAGTCCTTTTTCCACACTGAAGTAAGTCAGACTGATTCTTTTAAACCAGAGCACGTCAAAGAGCTCTAATTGCGAGTAAAGGCCAAAGTCATCAAAATTGTCTACAAGGCTCTCTGTGCCCAGCTCCTCGGCCACTGCCATCGCTTTGCCTCTCCTTCCTCATCCCCAGACATTCTTCTATTCACTTGCTCTGTGCCCTGTGTGGTGCGTGGCGGGGAGGCGCTGCTCACTGTTCCTCAAACACACCAAGTCTTTGCACGGCACTCTTGTTTGTCTGGAAGTTTCCTTTCTCCTTATATGCACAGCTTGCTCCCTCACAATGCCCTTTAGGTTTTCAAATATCTTATTAAAGATGCTCTCCTTTCTCCTCCACCCCTCAACATTCACCATTCCATTATATTGTTGTACTTTTTCCATATATGTTCACTACCTGACATATATGCATATATATATATTTTTTTTATTTTCAAGCCTGTGAATATAACCTCAATGAGGGTATGAACTTTTTTTGTAGTCCCAGAACTCAGGACAGTACATGGCTCAAAGTTGGTATTCCAGGAAAATTTGTTGATTAAATGAATGAAATCAACAATTGCTTTGCAGTAGTCAGATGCAGAAAAATCCCACACAAAGATTAAATAGGCATATTAATGTGCATATAAATTGGAATATGCACATTTGTGTACTTGGACATATAGGAATAAACATCTTTGTGCATATGTGTGGGTCTCACATAATCCCAGTGTGCTTACTGAGAAGAATACCATAAAACATACCTTTCCTTCTCTGTTCTTAAATCTGGTGTTATTACCAGAAATCCATTTGTGCCTCTGTCTAAAGCTTTATGCGTCTATAATTGGATTGTTTTTCTTTTTGCTTACTTTTTTTGGAGGAGACTTTAGTGAGTTTTTTTTCCTTAGTATTTTAGGTAATGCCTCCCTGAGTCATATATTAACAGTGATAACTGTTTATCTGGCTGTCCCTCTTTCTCCTGGCATCTGTATGATTTCTTTTAATCACATTCCCATTATCCTCTAATTATGTAAAATTGTTATATTAAATATAATTTCTACTGGTAGCCACAGGGTGGCATTCATGTTCTTTGCTATCATTTTAATGACTGATAGATTACAAGGTCACTTTGAGTAGATAAATAGCCTATAGATCCTTTCCAGTGAGGTTCACATTCTGATTTTTCATATTAACACTTGTAAATTGCAGAACTTATTATGCTTTCCCACCCATCCCTCATTTTGCTTCCAGCACCTTCAGTCCCTTCCTGCAGGAATCCAAGATGACTCTATCAGGTGGCCTTGTTTTAATATTCGCCTCAGTCAAAGAGAATCTAATGAAAGCCAGAAGCTGACACTGCCTTGGTATTCATTTCAACTCAGCCATCATGGGAAGATTTGCCAGCAGCCTTTAGCACAGGGCTCTGACTGAACACTTGCTGGTAAACACTAAACTGAATAGCAAGTAGGATCACTCACCCCAACAGGTTTGTGCCAGTCTAGGTGTAATCTCCAGACAAGTACTTAAGGCACTAAAGCCATCTACTGAATATTTAAACATGACTTTGATTATCAGGAGAAAACACACACACACACACACACACACACACACACACACACACACACACACACACACTGAAATGTTTACCTGGGAAGTTCAGCTCTGAAGAAGCATTTGGATGGTATTTTAGATATGCAGAGCTTATTGCTTTTACTCTGGAGCTGGGTATTTCATTCATTCATTCATTTATTCATTCTTTTAGGTAACCTAATTATCATTCATTTAACTTATGGTGAGTTCATACATCATTACATATTTTATCACATTAATTTATCAAATATTATTTTTCCCATTTTAGAGATGAAGAAAGTGAGTTAACAGTTAACAAAGTTAACAATTAATTGAAAGCAACACTGAGAGTAAACTACAGAGGTGAAATAAACATAAAGGACTTTTGACTATTTTTTCTCTTTTCACATCCCCACAGTTGTTATGGGAGTGATATAAACACTTCTTCCCTCCAGGTACCCCAGACCTTGAAATATTACCATTTTTTCACTATCTCACGTGGACTTCTTTTAATAGGGGCTCTCCTGGCTTTCCTCATTCCAGCTTCTTCTCCATTCTCTTTCTGGAACCACCTTACTAAAACTCTGCTGTGATTTTTTTTTTTTTCTGACTCAGAAAAGTAGACTATCATGCAAAACTCAGCTGTGTTTTTTACTCCTCATTGACCCTTTAAAATTAATTTGCTGAAAATTTCTTTCTTCTCCTTTCAATAAACATCTTAGCAATCCCCTATGAATTTTCTGGGTACTTATAGGTAATAGAAAGTCCTATGCTTTCCTTAAGTCACAAATATAAACTCAATACAGAAACCAGGATGTCTATCCCAGTATCTTAAGCAAGACTTTAATGGAAATGCTTCTCCCCTTTCACCTGCAGCTAAGCTTCCTGCCTTCAAGGAGCAGAGTGCAATCAGATTCACCTTTTTCTTTTCTTTTTCTTGAGATAGTTTCACTCTTGTTGCACAAGCTACAGTGCAATGGCGTGATCTCCACTCACTGCAACCTCCGCCTCCTGGATTCAAGTGGTTCTCCCCCCTCAGCCTCCTGAGTAGCTGGAATTACAGGAGTGTGCCAACACATCCAGCTAATTTTTTTTTTTTTTTTTTTTGTATTTTTAGTAGAAACAGGGTTTCACCATGTTAGCCAGGCTGGTCTCGAACTCCTGACCTCAGGTGATCCACCCGCCTTGGCCTCCCAAAGTTGTGGGATTTACAGGCGTGAGCCACCGTGCCCAGCCTCAGATTCACCTTTCTTACTTGCTCGCCTTTTCTCCTACTTCCTAGATGTGGTTACTGACTTTTCCAGGGTAGTGGATGAAAGAAGAGAAGTAGTGGAACTAGAAGTTCTTATTTGACTGGTATAAGAAGATAGCTTTGCTTTCCTAAGCCTGAAAGATGCATAAAGCCAACTCTCTAATGGCATTTGTGGGTTCTCTAGATGGTCCTTGGCTCGACCCTTTCTTTAACTTGCTTCTCGAAATGCCCTCGGTTTCTGCTTTTTTTTTTTCTGTTTGTTTGTTTGTTTGTTTCAGCAGTCCACTCTAGACCCTCTGTTGAAATGCCATTGCCCCAGAAGCAAATCTTTTGACCCAGAATCATTTAAAACATGATCACAGGCTCAAATTTTTACCGTAGTTCCGTATCTGGCCCCCAGGATTCATGCATCTTCGACCATCATTGGGGGAATAGTAGTTACTCCCTCAAGCATTTCACTCTTCTCCCATGAGATGCTTTAGCTGGCCTCTCATCTTTGGAGTCTTTCAGACTAAGCATCCTTTCTCTGTATTTTCTAGCTGCAGAGAATGTTTCTCAAATTCTGACTAGTCTTATAGATCGCTTCTCTAGTTGTGAAATTAAGCCTTTCTCCTCAAAAATCCATTGCTCTGTTGCATTTTGTGCAACATGTTTTTGTCTTCCTTGCGGACCAGTTGTCAAACTGACTTTCTAGAATCTTCTTTGAAAAATTGGCTCCTTTGTCACCTCACTTTTGTATTTGATACCTATTGTTTGGCCTTCAAATTTTAATCCCAGTATATATATATATATATAAAGATTATTTAGATTCCAAATTTTGGAACTGGTAGTTCAGCCTAGCCATGTCACTGACAATAAAACACAAAGCAACTTGGAAACTCAAAACTCTGAAAAGTGATACAGCATATTTGAAAATAATCCAATATAAATTCTTAAGATGGAAATGTAATAAACAAATTCACTGAGTTTATAATTTTGCTTAATAGTGTATTAAACATAAAGAGAAAATTAGTGGAATGTGATATAGACTGAATAAAATGTCTATAAAGAAGTACAAAGAGACAAAAAAATGGAAAATTCAGGAGAGTGGGTAAGAGAAAGATGATGCAGTAGGGTCTAATACATGTTTGAGACAAATGGAAGAGAGAATAGTACAACCACATATATTTAAAGCGCTAATGTCTAAAAATTCTCCAAAACTGATGAAAGACCTCAATCCATAGATTGAAAAAAATTCAACAAAACTATAGCAAAATAAATTTTAAAAATACCTAGACAAATCACAGTGAAATTACAGAAATCCATAGAAGACATCATCTTAAAAATATCCAGAAGGGGGGCAAAAGATTTCCTTCAAAAGAGCAGTATTTTGACTGAAAGCTGATCTCTCAAAAGCATTGCAGCTTTTGAAAATTAGAACAAGGCAATGAAGTAATATCTTTAAAATGGTGGAAGAAAATAACTGGAAACTTAAATTTTAGCCCTGTGACATATCTTTCAACAATAAAGGTGAATATGACAACTAAATGTACGTTTGAACTGGGACTAATTCTGGATCAGAAAAAAATGCTATAAAGGATACTATTAATACCATTGCAAATATTTGAGTATGTACATGAGATACTTGCTACTCATAGTACCATCTGGGGATATGCCTCACCTGTGAGCTTCTTAAATTATGAGCATAATCACAGGCACCATTCCAGATCCAGTGGATCATTTTCATATTTTTACAAGATCCCCAAATGGTTTGTATGTACATTAAAGTTTGGGCAGCACTGTATTAGTTAATTATATTTTATTTATGTTAAATGTCCTGATTTTGATAAGTAAGAAAACGTGACATGTTGGAAAATGTCTTTGCTCTCTTGATATGTATGCTCATATATTTAGAGTTGAAGGATTATGATGTCTGCAACTGAATGTAAAATGGTTCATCAAAATGATGACAGGACAATAAGTAAAAATATATAGTAATAATTATAAGAAAATGCATTGTTACCGTGAGAGACACTGCAAATATGGCAAAATGTTTTTAATTGGCGAGTCTAGGTGAAGAGACAGGTGTTCATTGTGCTATGTTTGCAATGTGGAAAAATAGCTTTGGAAAGAAGTTTGGAAAACATATTCATTAAGGTTGAAGATACACATAATGTATATCCCAACATTCCACTGCTAAATGTGTATCCAAGAAAAATATTTGTGTAAGTCTACTAAAAGACACATGCAGGAATATTCAAAACAGTTATTATTTGCAATGATCCCAATCTGAAAACACTCAAAGTTCCATCAACAATGCAATGGATAAATTGTGACATATACAATGGAATATAATAGAATATTACAAAGCAATGGAAATAAATTATCTATAATTACAGATAATATTCATGATTGTTATAAATGTAATATTGAATGAAAGAAGCAAGATCTAAAAGAATGTATGCTGTATTTTATTTCACTGTATAATTTTATTTCAGTTGACAGAGGCATAATTAAGTGCTAAAAGTATAAATAAAAGCTAGCAATTTATTACTGCCCATGTCAAGATAGTGGTTACCTGTAGGAGAGAGGGAGATGGTTGGGATTGAGGAGGAGCATATTTAAATTTTATATGTTGGGAAGAGTCTAACTTTTGAAATGGGGGGTGGTTCTATAGATGTTTGCTTTATATTAATTTATTAAGCTAAACATTTATGTTTTATGTACTTTCTGTATATGTGTTTTATTTCCGGACAAAAGAAAGGTTTAAAAAATAAGAAAAATATGATTACTCTGGTTGGTATGTGGAAAATGTACTTGAAGAGATAAGAACAAAAATGGAGAGATAGGAGGAACTCACCATATTCTGAGATAGATGGTGACAGTATGTACCAGAGAGGTAGAGGAACAATAGAGAGAAGTGGATAGATTCCAGACAGTTTGGAGATAGAGTCAATGAGACTTGTCAGTGGAATGTATGTGCAGACTGAAACTTTCACCTCCAAAAAACTGTATAAAGAACAGTATCTTGGTTTTTGGATGGAGTAACTATGCAGATGATGAGGCCATTGACTGAGATGGAGAACAAGGAAGGGACAATTTTGAAGGGAGAAATCAATAATGTATTCTGGGGTGTAGAGAGAGAAGACAATGGGATCAAGACCAAACCTTAGGGCATTTGGGTGAATATGGTATCATAAAAGCAAAGATAAAAGAGTGTTTCAAGAAGGAGGGATTAGATGAGCAAGATGAAGATAGATAAGTGGCTTTTGATTCTGGCAAGATGAAGATTGTTAGTAATTGTATTACAATAAGAGCAGTTTCTGTGGAGAGGTAGGTAGGAATAGTAGCCTCCTTGAACTGGGTCAAAAAGACAATGGAAATGAGGAAGTCAAGAAATCAAGGATTGAAAACCTTTTAAAGACATATTGCTGTGAAACTGAAAAGATAAATAGTGTTGTATGATAGCTAGAGTGGGACATAGGGTCAATTTTTGAAACAAGGACACATTTCCAGTTGATGAGAATAATCCAATGAAAGGAAAATTATGATGCAGAAGAAGGATAGAATATTTCTAAGGATGAAGGATGAAATCCCTGAGTAGTAGAGAGAATAGAATATAGGTGATAGTGAGCATTTATTATGTGGTAGTCATGGTTCAAAGAACTAGAGGTATACAGCATAAAAATTCATTTTCTGCCTTTAAGGACAGCACAGAGCAGTAGTAAGACAGGTTAGTAAACTAACAATTGTAACATAGTATGCTGTTAAAATACAGGAATGCTCAGAATTACTCTAGGATTACAGAACTCAGCCTTGGAAACGGGATGGGGAAGGCTTTCTCAAAGAACTCAAAGGATGCATCTAATCTAACCAGACATAAGAGGGATAAGTAAACGTTCTTTCACAAATTCACAACTGCTAAACTTATCAGAGCATCGCTTCCTCCAAACACGCACATCTGATCCTTCACTCACATCAAAGCATCTGTCATTTGTTTAACATGTCACGCTACGTTATTATGCATGTGCTGTTGGTTTTCTGTAAAATGCTTTTTCCTGCCTTGTGCATATCTCTTTGTCTACATATCTCAAAACTCAGCTTAAAGGCCAATTATTCTCCAGTTTGGTTTCTAACTCTACAGGCAGAAAAAAATCACTTTTGTCCCTGGGCTCCTATGGCACTTTCAGAGCACCTTTATAGCATGGGGATTTGTGACTTTTGAGGGAGTACCATACCATGGTTGAGCATGTGGATGCTGGTGCCAGGCTGCCTAGGTTCAAACTGTAGCTGTGCCATTTACTAGCTGTGTCATGTTAGGAAAGTTCCTCAATCTCTCTGTGTCCCAGTTTTTTCCTTTCTAAAATGTGGATAATCAAACCAACCCACCGCAGTGGAAGTGAGAGAGATATGAAAAGAGAAAGAAGGCACAGATGATATAGAAACAAGGGACACCCAAGAGGAAAATTCCAGACCCTGAGGGTTTGCTTGGAGGTCTGTCCTGCTTCCTTGACCAGCCTTGCTCAGCTTTCCTAGAGAAGAGATGAATATATGTGCTGGAGGGAAAATTGGTCCTTGTTCCTATCTTTGAAAACATAACCGCGTTGCCTATGAATTATGTGTGATTCTAGAAATGAAACCAATTTTATTTTTGACAAGGTCTTTTTTGTCTTCTGCATTCTCTCCCTTTAGTTTTTTTAAGTGCACTGTCCATTTTGCCAATTTGTTCCCATGGAAACCATTGAAAATTTATAGCTTGTTTAAGTGGATCTGAGAAGAGGCACAGGTTGTTGTGGGTATTAAATTAGTTTACAATTCAAAGCACTTAGAGTGGTGTCCGGCAACTGAAAATATGCTCGCTAAATCTTAGCTATTATTATGACAATTATATGTTTTTCCACTATGATAATAAAAATATCTCTTATTTATTTTTATTTATTCTTTGCATCCTGCCACTCTTCTACCACCCACCAACTTGCTCTTAAATGACGTAAAGGAGCTCAATAGAGACATACAGAAGAAACAAATGAGTAGGTTTCCCTCCCCCACTACCCAACAGGTTTTTATAGCAAGGCTGTCTTCTTGATGTCTCCTTTGGGCTTAGCTAGGTTTGGACATAAAGCACGCAGGACATAGTGTTATTTTAATAATTTTTATACGGGCTTGCCCCTAAAGATTTTTTAAATAGCAGAAATATCAGGGGCAGTGCATTAAATCCTTAACACTTTAGTGCAACTGCTAACAAATCAAAGATTGTCAGAATAAAACTTGAAGCTAAAAAAGTTGAATTTCCTTTTTGTTACGGAATCTTTTCTCAGCATCCATGACCAATGTTCTGTCATTTAGTCTCTGCCTAACCCCCAAAACTGGTTATCAAGAAACCTCTCTTGGGAAAATTTGAACATTGGGTGCCAGAGAGGGAGTAAGAGACAAAGAGGAGACAGGGACAGAAAAGACGGAAATAAGAGACACCCAGGACAAAAATTCCGGATTCCTGTGGGTTTGCCTGCCAGTCCTGCCCTGCTTGGCCAGCCATAGCCAGCTTCCCCAGAGGAGTGATGTACGCACTGGAGGGAAAATTGGTCCTGATTTCTATCTTTTGAAATCATAAGTGTAATGACAGTGACATCTCTGTGATTTTAGAAGGGAACCTGGTTTTATTTTTTCACAAGTTCCTTTTGGTCCTTTGCATTCTCTCTCTCTCGTTTTGAAGTGCACTGTCCATTTTGCCAATTTGTTTCCATGGACACCACTGACAATTTACAGGTTGTTTAAACGGATCTGAGAAGAGGGAATAGTAATAAATAAAGCCGTGACATGGCTATAAATACCAAGAGTGCTCTGGACTTTCATCCTCCACCTCTCTACTTACCATTTAGCAAATCAACTCTTACAATCATAATATAAAAGAACACTGGACTTTTTTTTTCTCTGTGAGTGGCAGGAGGGAAGTAAATACATATCAGTCCTTATCTCTTTGGATTGAAAGTGGTGGCCAATCTAAGGAGAAGAGGGCATTCTCGAAGGAATCTATGGATTATTAGTTGGTGTCTGGCCCACGCACAGCTGTTAGCACTTACTCTTTCTCAGAGTAACTAGGGAAACTGTGGCTCCTAATTTGATTGCCAACAGCAGGGAAGAAAGACCTGGGGATTTTGTCATGCTCACTGATAGTGAAAAGGGGTGGATGTAGCAGAGAAGAGATGGTTGCTGAGAGCGACAACAGAGAGATGCCAAGATTAGGAGGCTGAAACCCACAAGGGCAATCTCTGGTACTGCAGGGAGACCATCTCCATAGCATCCACAACGGAAGGGGCAAAGTAGAGGGTAGACGCCTGGGCCACCAGGGACTAAGGCCGACTCAAAGGAAGAGGGTTGCCTTTATTCAGAGAAGTGCTGCTCAGATTTAAATTAAGAGGGAGAAAGTAAAGGAGGGTTGTGACTCATAAGAAATTTTAAAAGGAAAGGGAAGCAGGGTGAGAAAACAAAAAGAAATGAATACAGTAGACATAGACATAGAGAGATAGAAATTCAAAACTATGTTCAAGGAAAACAAAATCAGCATTTTCCAAAGGTACATCTTATAAGATTGACTCTCACAAAATTAGTGATTGTCTGCCATTTTTCCAGCATTCTGCTAGGCACACTGGGGAAAAAAAATAAAGGTCAAAATTTCTACCCTGAAAAATTTGCAATGGATGAAAGAAAGCTTGAAAAAACATTTCTCCATCAAATACCATAGGTCTTTTCTGTTAGATAAGAAAGTGACAGCTCAAACAGAAGTTGATAGTTGTAATTTGCGTGAAGCTGGAAAGCCCTTGAGAATATAGCCCCTCTTGTTGCTGTTGATCAGTGCTGAATCAGTATCAGCCTAGAATGTCAAAATGGCCCCTGGACAAATACCTTGGAAAATAAGGAAGTTGAAGAAAATGTTTTACATTTATGACATGGTAATGACTTAAACAGTTTACCTTTACAATCACATCTGTTCCCAGTCTTGAGCAACATACTTGCTCTAAGGCTTAATTTGGATTTTACGTACTAATACCCAGGAGGTGGTAGAAATGGGGAACCAAGAAGAGGCTACCATGCTGAACAGCTTAGAACTCTACTCACAAGTTGGATATTCCAATTGGCTCATTGTAGAAAAGGGATGGAATCTAGAAAAATCTCGTCTGGCTCCTCTCTTGCACCCTCATACACACAAAGATTAGAATTTTTAAGCAGGATGGAGATGGCACTTTTACAATTTAGAGTGCTGACATACATGGAGTTTGATGGAGTATTTTAAAGAATAGCAAAATACTCATTCTATATATCAATTCAAGTAGCCTGGAATTGCCCTGTGATTATATGATGTAAGGTGCTCTGAATAAGTTAGGTAACAGAATAATTGATTGAAATAATTAGATAGAACTAAAGGTCCAATATGGGGTCTAAATAGGAAGCACGAGGAACTTTTCAAAAAAGGCTGGTAAATATGGGCCACTCCTTTAAGAAACTCAAGGAATGAGCCAAGTAGACCAAGTAGATAAAATATCCAGTGAATGATATATTCCTATACAAGATGCTGAGAAACTTGCCCATTGACAACCTTACCAGTTAGACAGAAGACATGAAAACAGATGAACAGCCAGATAAATATTGCATATAGTAATTATGCACCAGCTATAAATATGGTGACTTGATGTTTTCTGCCTCCAGGGAAGTGCAGTTAAAATTGGGATAGTGATTTTCATGAGAAGGGAATCAGAATTCAGGGAACCTGAGTTCAGAATTTTAAGTAGCCCTAGAGATTGAGTCATCATAATAAAGCATTATAGACCACCAAGGAGAACTTTATTTTCTCATGTCACTCCCATGATGTTTGCACGTGAAGAGGTTAAGATTCTTTCCTGCCTTTTTGTTTCTAGCAGGATTCCTTGGGCTATGATATCCATTTGTGTTAAAGCATTCAGCCACAGGCAATCTGGTCTGGTTGCTTTTTCTTTGTTTAGATGCTCCACTGAAGTAATAATAAGATTAGCTCCCGAAAAACCAAAAATTTTGACCCCTGTCTTTGCTGAAAGTTGTTCTCTAATGTTAGGGAAGTGTAAATTCCAAAGCTAAATCCTGTGTTATAGGAGGAAAAAAGAAGCCTAAGCATACCTCAGAAAGATATCTCTGCTAGTGATTTATGTTTTCTGCTTTGTAAGCTGTGATAGAAATATGGTTTTAGATATGAGGATCAAGTGTAATATCCTAGTGTTCAAAATATATATCCCCAGCGCAAGCTTTCCCCACTCTGAGTTGCTGGAATTTTGGTTAACTGCTTTCTTTCTTTTATTCTTGAAAAATCTGTTTCCTGGTATGTGACACAAATAGGCCAATGATAATTCTAGGAAGTGGCTGCTCTCCATCCATCTTGATAAGGCAAACAAGTAAAGGAAGCAGTTGCCATTTGTATGCTTTTATTTGTTGAAAATTAGTCCAGAGCCTATGGGGGAGGGGACCTCATGCTTGCATTGTGCGTTCTTGTGCATTCCTCTGTTGGAATTCTTCCTTAACATGAAAGTGCTCAGGACACATTTCTACTTTAAAATATTACCTGGGGCTGGGCACAGTGGCTCATGCCTGTAATCCCAGCAATTTAGGAGGTTGAGGCTGGCGGATCACCTGAGATCAGGAGTTTAGGACTGGCCTGGCTAACATGGTGAAAACCAGTCTCTACTAAAAATATAAAAATTTGCTGGGTGTGGTAGCGCATGCCTGTAATCCCAGCTACTCCGGAGGCTGAGGCAGGAGAATGGCTTGAACCCGGGAGGTGCAGGTTTCAGTGAGCCGAGATCGCACCACTGCACTCCAGGCTAGGCGACAGAAGGAGACTCTGTCTTGAAAAATAAACAATAAAAAATAAATAAAATATTACCTTGTTTCTTGTCACTTGCCGGTTTGAGTCTGGATTTCCTAGCATGGCATCCAAAGCCTTTTATAATGTGACCCCAAGCATGCGAAGCTTCTCTATTGCTGTATGATCACTGATCATACATCCCTAGGACTACAACCAGCCCACCACACCTTCATTTCTTTTTGCCTTTGACTAGTCTACCTTCTCTGTTTGGAATTCTATTATTTTGTTTTCCGTATCATGTTTCCTCTCCAACTCTTCTTCCTGACCTACTCATTCTCCAAACTCCAGCTTAAAAGTCATCTCTGTGAAGTCTTCTTGAGTAACTCTCTTGATCCTAATGTAACAAAATGGTCTCTGCTCGTCCCTTTTGTTATAAATTGGTTCAATCAAGGTCAAGGATGGTGTCTCATTAACTTCTGTATTTCCCAGTGCCCAGAAGAGTGCTTAACACATACTAAGTACCAGTAGGAAAAAAAAAAAAAAAACAAGAGAGAAAATAATGAATAGGTACTAGTGAAATACAAATATTGGTGAAAAGAGAACTATGTTAAAAATTACATAACTGTCTTTTGAATACACAATTCATATTTTAACTTAGATAATTACATTACCCAGATTCATTTTGTTACTGAGAAATCAAACTATTGAAACTCAAAAGTAAATCACAAAATTCAATCTTTTTTGTTAGTCCATAGAACTTCAGATTTATATGATACGGACAATTGTTCTGATAATCTATTTTTTCTTAACAAGCCATCCTAGAGCCTAGATGCTTAAAATAAAAATTCATTATTTTATTTATTAATTTTTTATTTATTGTTTTATTTAAAATGTTGTAGGTCAAGAATTCAGGGAGAATTTTACTGGATGGTTGGTCTCTATAGTTGGAGCGTAGGATCTCCTTACACATGGGCATTTTGGTGCTGCTTGGCTTCTTTCTATCTCTCCACGTGACATCTCATCCTCCAGGCCTCTTAACAGAGCCTGGAGTTCTCACATGATGATTTCTGAGTAGTTATACTTCTTACCTGGTGGCTGGTCTCCCACAGGCAGGAAGTGGGCACTGCCAGGCCACTTAAGGGCTAGCCCTAGAACTGGCACTGATTGCTTCCTCCACATATTATTGGTCAAAACAGTAACTGAGTCTATCAAGTTCAATCTCTCTTAATGGGATGTGATGAGATCACATAGAAGAAAAGCATGTAAGATGGAGCATGATGTTGTGGCTATATATGAGAAATGCAACCAATGACACAATATATATTTGATAAATCAGCAACTAAAGGCCCTTGTCATAAACATCAATCAACCCTCTAGAAATGTTCAATGTCTCTCACTCTAACAACGTATAATCCAGTATAAGCTTCTTTCTGTAGCCTCTCTGCCACAGAGATGGAATCTCTGAGGAAGAGAAAGAAATCCAAGTCTACTTTTCTTCACCTTGATGTTTTGATTCCATGTATATTATGAAATATACTACAGAATACAAGTAAGAGTCAGTTTTGCTTCATATTGTGAGTATTCACCCTGGCATAACTAATTTTCCCACAAGGTGGCTTTAGGTAAATTCATGAGTATTAGAGCCTCACTGGGTTAAATAGAAATAGGAGTGTTACCGCATGTTCTCACTCATTAGTGGCAGTTTAATAACGAGAACACATGGACAGAGGGAGGGGAACATCACACACTGGGGCCCGTCGGGGGCTTGGGGGGCTAGGGGAGGGAGAGCATTAGGAGAAATGCCTAATATAGATGACAGGTTGTTTGGTGCCGCAAACCAGCATGGCATGTGTATACCCATGTAACAAACCTGCACGTTTTGCACATGTATCCCAGAACTTAAAGTATAATTTAAAAGTATTAAAAAAGAAATAGGAGTGTTAGAAACCTATTCCTAGCCTTTGAGGCTGACAGCAAATAGAGCAAGGTTTCTTAAGCTTTGAGTTGTGATTCTATTAATGGGTCAGGAAATCAGTTTAGTGGGTTGGGGCCAGTAGTTTAAAAAAAAGAGAGAGAGAATAGAATACAAAGTGTTAGTTTTATATACATAAGTATGTATAGGTGTGTTTTGTGCATGTGTGTGAATGTGAGAACTGGATTACAATGTGATCTCTATTTCTAACTATGAGCCACAGTCAAAAATGTTTTAAAGCCACTAAAATAGAGCATCTGTGTCCTCTCATGAACCCTCTCTTGGTACCACTTTCAAAGGCAAACATGGGACTAAAGGGACCATTGGTTTGATCCAGCATGGCATTTCTGATGTTCTTAAAAAATATATTCTGTTTGGGGCCCAGAATGACAAATAGCTCAGAGTCTAATAGAAACATCGTTTTCTAAGAGAAGAGATTGCTTTACAGACAGTGTACAGCAAAATAAAATATCTCACCTCTACAGCTTGTGCCCTCTATCACCAATAAAGAGTTTTTATATAAGATTTTTTCTCTCTCTTTTCAAACTTACATTTGATTGAATAGATTTCCCAAGAGCTTAATTCTTCACCTATCCAATGTTTCTGACCCTTGACAGGCTACAAGAGATGGTTCTGGCTAGACCCTGAAGTACTGAGAAATGCCTAGTTGTGCAGCAACAGCCATGTCTGATTGGACTGGGGGATTCCTTCTGCACCATTCTCAGCTCAAGTATGGGGGTCTTGACATAGAGGTATTTCTTTAATCTCTGTTCTGCCACATGCTACTCAGTCTTGTTCCTTCCTACTAAATGTTTTACCACTCCTATCTTATCTACACCTGTAAAGGAAGAATGATTTATTTTAGTGTCTGTTTTTGACTCTCCAAATTAGGCCCCTTTAAGATTATAATTTGTTATGAATAGTAAATAGAGCTTATAAGTTGCTTTTCAAATATGTGGTTTCACTTAATATTCAGAAGAATCTTGTGTGATGGTTATTATAAATATTTTCATTTTAAAGTTGGAGAAGTTGAGGCTCAAAGAGGTAACGTTGCTTGTCCAAGGTCATACAAATATATTAAGCAGCAGACGTAAGATGACTTTTGGCCCCAAATCCTATATCATGCTGCCTTCGGCCAGAGAGGAATAGGTCTGAGCTAACTTTCTGGACTTGTGAATTTTCTTGACTTTATTTTAGGTTTCTTTCCTATGGATGCCTTTAGGGCATTCATCCCTTTATTAATCCAGCTCTCAAAATCAGATTTAGTTCAAATCTTGCCCTACTTCTAGAAGTCGATGTCATTGCAAAAAAATAAAAGTGATATTAAGGCATCTATCTAATGATAGCTAAGCAGAGATATTTCACATAGAGAGGTACTTTGTTTTGGGCCTGCCAGACTCTTCTATACCTCTGCCTGGCTCTTAATTTGATTTTTTACGAGATGGAGTCTCAAAACTCTGTCACCCAGGCTGGAGTGCAGTGGCGTGATCTTGGTTCACTGAAATCTCTGCCTCCCGGGTTCAAGCGATTCTCCTGCCTCAGCCTCCCAAGTAGCTGGGATTACAGGTGCCTGCCACCCCGCCCAGCTAATTTTTGTATTTTTAGTAGAGCCGGTTTGCAGGGAGGTTTCACCATGTTGGCCAGGCTGGTCTCAAACTCCTGATCTCAGGTGATCTGCCTGCCTCGGCCTCCCAAATTGCTGGGATTACAGGCGTGAGCCACTGTGCCCAGCCTTAATTTGAGAATGTGGTGAATGAGCCCCCAAAACATTGGTATGTGTCTTAGTCAATTTGTGCTACCATTACAAAATACCCAAGACTGGATAATTTATAAAGAACAAAAATTTAGCTCCTTACAGTTCTGGATACTGGAAGTCCAAGTCACCAGCAGCCATGGTGTCTGGTGAGGGCCCATTCCTTACATGGCACCATTTAGCAGTTTGCATATGGCAGGAGGAATGGAAGGGCGAAAGGGGATGAACACTGTGTCCTTACATGGTGGAAGAGCAGAAGAGAATGAACCCACTCTTCCTCAAGCTTTATAACATGAGCCCTAATTTCATTTATGAGGTGCCACCCTCCTAACTTAATCACCCCCTAGAGCCCCCACATATTTATACTATTACATTGGTGATTAAGTTTTAACATATACATTTTTGGGGACACAGTCAGACCATAGCATTCCACCACCATCCCCCGATACCCCGCACCCAACAAACTTTGCAGATAGATCACTGCTCTACTGATGGATGTTGCGAATATCTCTGCTTTGGCCTCTAGAGGGGACACTGCTTTTATTGGAGTTACTTTAAAGTATAGACCAGGTCTTCCAACTGTTGCTGCTGCAAAAAAAGACAATTCCTAAAGACCGTACACCTAAATCAGACTTCAGAATCCCTTGGCGTATGAATTCCTTACCTCGCTCCCCTGCTGTTCATCACATGACAGTAACTAGTCTACCTTATCCCCATTTTCCACCAATTACTAAAAATCTCCAGAACTTTCTGCACTTTAGAATTCAGACCCAGCAAAATTCCCCTGATCCAGAAAGAGCTGTTGCTACCTCTAAGAAAAATGGTTAATGCCTGCCTTACATCTGTGTAATCAAATGGGCTTTGCAAATCATTCTCTCCTAGAACAAAGAGATTCTCTGCCCTAAAGGCAAACCTCAGAAGCAGAAAAGACTTATATCTTTTAAAATGGCATTTTTTTCTCTCAGAAATTGGTTGGCTCAGTCTTTGTTGGACACTCCATTATGCAGAGAATTTTACATATTGCCATGGCAATTGCCCAGAAATTCAAAATCTTCACAACTGTTAGCCAGTTGTTTTTATATTTGTAAGTGGAGTGAAGTTGGGAACACCAATTTCCCTAAAATTTGGGTAATGAAGAAAGCACATGTGTTCCTGTAAGCCAGTAAGCACTAATCTTCAACCCCTTACATTCCTGAAACTTTCTGATAAGTTTTCATTTGATTTTAGTTTTTACTCATCTCCTATTTCATATACATAGCCTCTCCATCGTGTACCCTCAGTAAGGTGTACAGCATGTTGGCCAAAGGCCAGAGGCACATTGTTCCTATTCTATTGTCTCTTCCTCCAAAATTCTGGAGCCTAAAAATAAGTCTGGAAAGTGGCTTTTTAGTGCTGCTGGCTAGTCTAAGTTCTGTCTGCCTTAGGCCTGGAAGTCCATCAGCAGGCCAGTAATCTTGCTCAGCTGTGTATATTGATCAGATTACCAAAATGACAGCTGAATTGCCAAGTCGTTTCTGTCAACCTTGTTCCTTACTCAGGGCATACCACCTGGAAGGGGTCCAAATTGTCTTTCCTAACATTTATTGTGAAGGACAGCTGTCTCTGTAACTTCCAAGATCCCCTCTCACCAGCTGAGCTGGGATCCTGGGCCAAACTCCCACATGCACTTATACCAGCTAGTGTCAATTTGCTGACAGCTGACATTTCTTATTGCCAATCATTTACGATAGCATGGCCTATTTGGTTAAGAAATAATAGGACTTAGGAAAGGAGGAGAAATAAGACAGAGTGAGAGAGGAAAAAAATGTGATTCTAAAATTACAAAAAAAGCAGTAATTAAAATGACTGAACACATAAGGGCCAGGCTTTTGGATTATATTTGCAGTATGTCTGTTTTGTTCATGTATTTATCTCTCTCCCACTCTGTCTCTCTCCGTCTCTCTCTGTCTCTTTCTCTCTGTCTCTCTCTCTCTCTCTCTCACACACACACACACACACACAAACACAGCAAACATAAATAAAAAGTCTAGTCATAACACAAGGCCACTAAACCCACCTTTATGGTTCACAAAGCAAATTCAATTTTACCACAACATTCTTCCTTGCTTACCTGGCATTCATCATGATTCTCATTAGGCCTGTAGCCTTTTATGAGATTTACTAATATCGATGAGGACTAGATTGGTAGATGACAGTTTATAAGTTCTTCCTTCCACCTTTCCTCCCTCCCCCTCTCCCTTCCTTCCTTCCCTCCTTCCTCCCTCCCTTCCTTCCCTCCTTCCTTCCTCCCTTCCTTCCTCTGTCCCTTTCTTCTTTTAAAAAACTGTCATTGAATACCTATAATTCATATTGTACTACTAAGTTTTGTGAAGGATTCCAAAAAGCATAGATGAAGATATCTTTGCCCTTAAGAATGTTGTACCTTGGAAAATGAAATAAAAGCACAGGAAATGTTAAACATTAAATGTCAAATGTTAATAACAACAACAACAATAATACAGTATATGCCACAAGTTAGGGTAAGGACAATAAAATTCCAAAAGGACAATACAGAGTAGATGCTATGTGCTCAGAGCAGGGAAAGAGTGTGAGCTCAGGAGATGTTTTGCAGAAGTGATAGGACTATGATAGAGTTTTTATGAAAATGTATGTTTGGGATAAATGGAATTAAGGTAAAGGAGAAATATGTAAAAGGTAATAGGTAAAAGAAGAGTGTCTGTAAGCTTCTTCCTGTTGGAGAACATCTATCTGCTACCTCTTCAGAGCTGAGATTAAATATGCCTTTTGCCACTGAATGTTCAACAGAGGGCCTGGGACCACATGGTATCTGCCGAACAAATGCTGAATGCAAAGATAAGATTCCAAACAAAGCCACAAGAGCATACACACTTACTTCATGTGTGTGTTTATGTGTGTGTGTGTGTGTGCATGTGTATCTGTATACTTTAATATGGAAGATTTAGGGAGCAAAGTGATTTGTTTTCTGCCTTGCTTTGACTACATCTATAATGGCTACTGAAGAGAGAGCTGTAAGCCACTGTCAGGGAAGAGAAATACTTTAGGGGAAGATGAGCGATAAGGACAGGGAGGTTTATTGCTCACAACTTACACAATTATAGACCCCAAACAAGAAGCCACCTTATGGCCCCAAGCTTTCTAATTGTTTTTTCAAGTAAAGTGGAATGAATAAGTTCCTAACATTCCCTTTTTAAGAGCTGTTCTTGAATTGGGAATATTTCTTTTATTACAATCAAGGGAATATATATCAGGATAAGGTAAGTCATCCAATTCTAGCCCAATACCACAGCCAGTAGTAGTCTATGAGGGAAAGTAGTCCCAAACCCACACCTGTCCAAGTTCCCAACTTGGAAAAAAAATTTTAAGAAACAGTCTGTCAAACTGTTCTACTTTACCTAAGATTATGGTAGCTACATAGGAAATAAAACAATGATATTCTCTACCCCTGAGACTTTTTTTTCCTTGTGGTGAGCTTGGTTCAATTTAGATGGAAGAATTGTCTTTTATCTTTCCTGCTTGTAAATACTAATATGTAATCTGATTGGTTCAGCTGTCAATACTTTTACATTTCTTCCTGACAGCATAGTTGCGCATAGGCACCAAAGTTTGAGATCTTATTGCTAATTTGCCAGATTTATTGGGTTATTTTTTTATTACACTCTTCAGAGGTAAAAGTAGAAAAAAAATCCAATTTCTGATGCAGCTTTAATCTAGTGAATACTGCTGGAAACTAATAGAAAAGCAGCCATAAATTCAACATGCACAAAGAGTGCTGGATGGGTGATGGAGATAGAAAGGAGATTTGTTCATGTCAGATTTAGAAAGCAGGCATCTGTATTTCTCAATGATAAGGGATACAATGTAACAGGCAGCTACAGAAGTGCACAAATGGCAGGGGATTTTATGACTAATCCATTTATTTTCTTGAGTCTACAACAATTATTACATGAGCTTGATGTTATGCTCTTTAATTATGAAGCTTCAGGTCCCAGGGTGCCCAAGGAGTGTGTACCTACTACTCGTAAGACTCAGGTCAACAGGTTGCTATTGTCTTCTCAACCCACAACCTTGGGCAGCTCTCTTCAGTAATCCTGGCTATGAGGTGACTGTGAGGGGAAAAGGCAAGTCATCCTGCTCAGTGCCCTCAGAACATGCTTTTTTTCTTTCAGTATCTACAGTGCCTAGAACTGTGCCTGGACAAAGAAGACCTGAAGTACACATTTGTTGAACTGAGTCTCTTTTAATGTCTAGTAAGGCTGGTGCTATAACTTTATCCTTATGCAGTCAGCAAATATTCGAATATACACTGAGAGAATCCCCAGAAAAAATGAGTACTATAATGGTTAAGAGTACTATCATGGTTTGGACTATGATTGGTCAACTTGACTGGGTCTTCACCCAGATACCCAGATAGTTGGTAAAACATTATTTCTGAGTGTGTCTGTGAGGGTGTTTCTGGAATAGATTAGTCTTCAAATCAGTAGACTGAGTAAATAAGATCCAACTTCACTCCCCAGTGTGGGCAGGCATCATCTAATCTATTGATGCCCGAATTAGAACAAAAAGGTGGAGAAAGGGTGAATTTTATCTATCTTTCCTTAACCTGGAACATCCATCTTCTGGTACCCTCAGACATCCAGAGACACTTGTGGCCCCTCCTGGTTCTTGGTCCTTTGGCCTCAGACTGTGAGTTAGAGCATCAGCTTCCCTGGTTCAGAACTTTGGAGTCAGGCTGAATTATAACACTGGCTTTTCTGGTTCTCCAGCTTGCAGATGGTATGTTGTGGGAGTTCCTTGCCTCCATAATTGTGTGAGTCAATTCCCATAATAAATATATATATGTATTATATTATATATAAATATAAATATATATATAAATATTTTATATAAATATATTTATTATATAATACATTATATATGTTAAATATATAATATATAAATATATATTATATTATATTATATTATATTACATATATACATTTAGTTCTCTATTTCTCTGTTTGGCTCTGTTTCCCTGGAGAACCCTGACTACTGTAAGTACCATTTAATGCCCCATTTTCTCTAACTGGGCTGGAAGAAGTAGAAAAACAGAGACATTCTCTCTTTGTCTTCTCTATCAGAGCTCTACATGAGTCCTGGTGAATTGCAGAATCCTCAAAAACTCTATTGCTTTTATAGAGTGTTTTTTAAATGGCCTTTTCCAGTCCTGATCCTTAATCTACTCACTGAAACCATGACTCTGGCCATGTCTAAAAGTCCTAAATCTACACCAAAGAAGCCAAGTTTCTAATATTCACGTCCAGAACACCAAGATGTAAATGGTAGGGTGAGAATATGCCATTCTGAGGCAGTTCCTAGAATGGTTTCTGCTGTTGTACCCCTGTGCCTTAGCACAAGCTCTGTTTAGAACTGCAGACTCTGCTGGTTACTGCCTATTAGTTCTACAACACTCAGCCCAGGCTCATGTCTTCTGGGAACCTTTCAGTGCACTCCACTCCGGGATAGGAACCATTCCTTTGTACTCCTATAAATTTCCATGTGTTCAGAAACTTTATTACTTGCTTCTCTGATTAAGCTGTTGACTTTAGTTATTCTTACACACAAATATATACACAGAATTATAAACACCTTTAAAGCCAGGTCATGCATTTTATTCATCTCTATTGTCTCTTTAATGACCACAAAGTTTGGCAGATCCTGGGGATGCAATACATATTTTTGAATAAAAAAGTGAAGCTGTTCCAAAGATACTAGGATTAGGCAAATGAAAATATGGTAGAAGGAGATAAAGAGTGGAAAGGCTGCTTTGCGTACTTTTTGGATTGATCTAATTTGTAAAATCATTAAAGTCCTAGGTTAAGGATGGTGGGCCTGGGCTCTCTAGTCACTGGGATGATGCCTTCTCTTCTTCCAAAAACTGTTCCATTCCTGTGAGAAGAATGGAACAGTTCTGGTCACTTTCCTGAGCATAGAGACAAACACTACCCCAGATTATCCTGTACACAAGAGGCTTAAGGACCAGGATATGCAAGGCCAGACTCACAATAAAGGGAAGGACAGCATCCTGTAGCCCCCTGTCCCACTTTACCATCTTGAGTGCATAGTCCAATGGACTGGACAGTCCACTGGATCTGTCCAGATGGGCTGACTACCACTAATGGGAAAAATAGTGAATTTCATAGAACAAAACAACTTTACAACCCTGAGGGAAAAGATAATACTGTTCCCACAAGCATATTAATACTTATTGAGCCTCTCTTGTTCAGAACCTGTTTCTATAGGTTATGTGAGGTTGCATAGACATGCAATGGTAAAAGATATATGACCCAGTTCCTTCTCTCCTGGGGCCCTGAGCTTACAATATGGCCAATGACAGGGAACAGTACAAAGCCACATATGTTGACATATTTATTAAAAGGTGAATAAAATCAAGTGTCATAAATGTATGTTCAGTAAATTACCATGAGTAGATCTGATGAAAAAAGTTAGTAATGACTGAAGTTATCAGGAGCTGAGAGGTGAGGTTTTTATACTCTTCAGGTTCCAAGGACATTGCAGCCCTTCAGGCTTTGTTTGATTCGTACCAGTAGTCTTTCTCATATATGCCTCCAATCTTGTCTCCAAAGTTATCAAATATCTAGCCTCTGGCTCATAGCTGCTGTCTCTACCCCACTGCCTGCCATGTTTTGAGTGTGATTTCAAGGTCTGCGTGGGCAACTTTCCCCAAACCTTGTACACTTTGTTTCTTGATCTACTTAATTTTAGTGATGTTCATATCTACTCATCTTCAGAAATTCTTACTTAGATCTATCTAGGTTCCGATGTCCCTGTAACTTTTCCTACTCTGAGATTTTAAATCCAAGCTCTACGATCACTTAGGGAGTGAGAGGGGTATGGCTAGACAAGAGGGCAAAGGCAGAACACTGGGGTACCACAGCATTCAGACCTTGAGTAGAGGAGAAGGAGTCAGCAAAGGTCAGTGCGACGGAAGAAAACCAGGAGGGCATGGCATCACAGCAGAACAAAGCAAGTTTTTTTGATACACTGTGGGGTCAATTGTGTCAATGCTATTGAGAGATTGATTAAGATAATGAGAGAAAAATGGCTGTTGGGTTTATTAATATGTTTGAGGTCAAAAGACAAAGTTACAACAAATTTAAAGATTCAAATTGGCTTTTATTTTTTATTCTAGAATAAGGCAAAACTTCATTCTTGAAAATAGAATGAGTTTTCCGATGAGCTGACCAGAGGAGGTTGGTTTTACAGACCAAAAAGAGCAGAGAAAAGCAGAAATAGGGAACAAATAGCTGATTGGTCATTTCAAAGTTACTTTTCTTATAAAGGTTGAAGCCAAGACTTCCTTATGACACCCACTAAAATTGGCCTGTTTAGGGATATGGTTATTATTTCTCTCTCTCCTGATTTCTTGGAAGGTCAGTTAAACAGTTTGGTTTCAGCTTGGTGGCATGGAACTTCAGCATGAATGATTCCATTTTGGTTTGGTCTGTCGGGAGCTCAGTACAAACCAGTGGCCTCCTATAAATTTTATTTAACATTGGTAATCTTGTAAAGTGCAACTTAAAGCTTTCAGAATGATATCCTGAATCAAGCAAACCTCTAAGTAAATACTCCTAGGAAGGTGCTACTGACTGGAGGCAGAGGGAACAGCAGGAAATGAACCAGCTTGTACACAATGGAGAGTATGATTTTTGACAAATTGAAATGACTAATCAATTAAGGAACAGACCTGGGAGATTCTACTGAATCTTTAGACAATACTCTAAAAATGTTGGAGGGAAATTAAGTGTCAGGCCTCTGAGCCCAAGCCTGCACATCCAGATGGCCTGAAGCAAGTGAAGAATCACAAAAGAAGTGAAAATGGCCGGTTCCTGGCTTAACTGATGACATTACCTTGTGAAATTCCTTCTCCTGGCTCAGAAGCTCCCCAACTGAGCATCTTGTGACCCCTGCCCCTGCCTGCCAAAGAACAACCCCCTTTGACTGCAATTTTCTACTACCTACCCAAATCCTATAAAACAGCCCCACCCCTATCTCCCTTTGCTGACTCTCTTTTCAGACTCAGCCCGCCTGCACCCAGGTTAAATAAACAGCCTTGTTGCTCACACGAAGCCTGTTTGGTGGTCTCTTCACTTGGACACGCGTGACATTAAGTAGCCTAAGAAGGTCAGGAGGACTAAAACAAGCATCAGTTGGGTAGAGACAGGTAGATAGTAGAACCAAACTGGAGTTCAAATAAGGACTAAAGCTGAAACTAAATATTTCCTGAACATATGCTGGTCATTGCTCATTACATAAAGAGGAGCTGAAATTTGGATTTGATAAACAACTTCAGGGAGAGAAAGGGATATATAGAAAGGAAGAAAAAGACTTGAGGCTACAGAGGAATTCAATGGTTAATACTACACTCTGAAAGGGTTTTGTCACATGGAAGAACAAATACATGGAATGTATATAATCTCCTTAGCTGACCACAACCCTGTGTTCAGACTTTCAGTGTTATGTAGAGAGATTAAAGCATTCTGCCTAAAAAGACCAGGAGAGTCACAATGTCTTCTGAATTGTAATTAGACCCACAAGTACAGTGTTGCTTTGGGCCAACTATTTAAGTCTCTGAGCTTCAATACATTTATATGTAAATTGAGGAGCAATGTACTCAGTAAGTCATAGGAAGCCAGTTACTTTCTCATCTTTTCACTGACCTGCCTAAAGGAAGATAATTATCAAACTGGCCAAACCCAGAACAAACTGTTCCAATGAGGCATATATACATTGCAATGGAGCTGTGGGCCCAGCAGAAGGGAGCTTGAAATAGCAATATCCAGAAAAGAGGTGCTGCTGAGACTCCATCTTTAGCCTCATGCATTATGCCTTTGTTTTAAAAGAGGCAAAAATCTAAGGAAGGAACTGGAACAATTTGCTCTGGGCTGGTGACAAATCCTGTGGGCTGGTTCATGGCAAAAGGAGTTGCTATGTCGTTGTCAGTTCCCTCCTCTCTCTTTTCTGATGTGTCAAGACAATTCAAAGACTTTTTTTTTAACTTATGTGATCCTGTATTAAACATGAATTGGAAACATACTGTGTGGTGGGAATAGAAAAATAAACTTGGATGTCATGGTCTCTGCCCTTGAGGAACTCCCAGTCCAGTGAGGAGGATAAATATACATAACAGAGTTAAAATAACTGTAGGTGCTGTAACACCTGTATAGTACACAATGTGGGTATATCTCCAAACTCCAGTTCACCTGGCCTGTATGGACAGTATAGATAATTGACCCTTGGGAGTTCTGTTTGTTAATTCTGCCCACATCTATGTCTTCATTAGACTCTTTAATTTAACATTGTGAGTTTGCCATCTGTAATTCTGGAAGAACTTTCAGAGTGCTATAAGTAGCAAACATTTTAAAGTACCTACTTTAAGTCATGAGTAATCCACAAGGCAAGTTTATTAGTGCCATTTCACAAATAAGTAAACAGGTTCTGAGACTTCATGTATTTGAACTGAGAGGTCCAATAAATTATCTGATTCAGTATATTTCAGAATCATTTTGAAGGTTTTTTTAAAGTTAAGAGTGCTAGTCTTTCCCCCCTGATTCATTAGGTCTGGGTTAAGGCCTTAGAATTTGCATTTCTAACGAGTTTACAGATGATGCTAACTCTAGTGGTCTAGGGACCACACTTTGGGAACCACGGCTCTAGTATTGAAAGTGTCTTTACAAAAATTATAACAATGAGAAAAGTATGACAGTAAAAGAGATATAACATAACAAACTCTATCTTGCCTTTACCTCCAAATTGTCCTGGGTCATTCCTGAACATGGGCCAAGCTGACTTTAGAAGAAACTTAGTTTATAGTTTAAATAGTAGCCCTTTCCAAAACTAAACTACCTTTGTAAAACTAGTGAAATACCACCAGGTTAGGAGAATGAGAGGGGTCTCAATTCTGTAAGTGTAGCTAAACAATTACCAGCCATGATTCTGGAGGTCACAAGATTTGCAACTTCCCCAGTTACTCCGTAAATAACATCATTATTGTAGAGCCTAAGATTGACGTTTTAAGATGTCTTTTCAGACTTTTGCATTTCTGACTGTGACTCCACTCAGAACAACATCTCCTCTGTAGCCCCTACCCAAAGGTGGACTCTGTGCATGAAGACCATTTTCCACACCTCTGTGATTTCATCCCCAACCAGTCAGCAGCACCCATTCCCTAGCCTCCTGCCTATCAAGCTATCCTTGAAAAATCCTAGCCTCTTAATTTTTGGGGAGGCTCATTTGCATAATAATAAAACTCCACTTTCAGGTTTCACCAGTTCTATGTGTATAAAACTCTTCCTCTATTGCAAATCCCTCGCCTTGATAAATCAGGTCTATCTGGGCAGTGGGCAAGAAGAACCCATTGGGTCTTTACAATATTTGTTAGTATCTGGCAGAACAGGTTTTTGGGACCAAGTCTGTCTGCCTGTGATAACTATGTCCTTTCTACTACACCATACTTTCTCTTCTTGCATAAGCATTGTTCTTAATGTTTCTTTTATGGAAGCTTAGCTTAACAACAAGAAGTTACATGGAATTAATTTTAGCAAATAGTGACACTCTACTGCCTTTTCAAAGGAATTGCCATACATTCCAGGACGCCTAGGATAGTTCTGTTTTTTGTCTATTAATCTCGCATATGCATATTAGTTTTCCGTTTTCCTCCAATAAGTGTTCAAGGTTGGATAATACATTATAGGGCTATTCTGCTTTTAGAGATTCACAGCTCAACAACTCACATTCACATTTTAAAAACTCCAGAAAGTACTTGAAAAGGTTTTTGAACTTCATTTAACCCAGTGTTCTCAAATTTATATAAGCATGGGACTCCTTTATTCTATGCAGGTAACACCTTTCAATACTTTGGTGAATGCTGACCTACATTCATTTTTTTTGTATTATCTTTTTAAGTATGTGTACCACTAGAAAGTGGACTCCTAAGCATTATATCTGACACTCTATATCCTTCTATGGCACCTTGTTGGGTGCATGCCAGGCTTCCAGTCAATGTTTGTTAATTAAAATTGATTTAGGCAAAAATAAATCCCATATTTTTTTAGTAGAAATGTTATGAGACAGGGAAAAATTTCAGTGTTTACTCACACTCCACAGAGATGTGATCTGTGAACAGGGCATTGCATCTGGTGGAAAGCAAACCTAAGGCGCCCTATCATCTTTCAACTCAGCTCTAATCTTCTGAGGTGAAATAGACAAATAACAGCTTCCTCACACCAATAGGCTTATGATTATGAAACGCGTCATCCTGGAAACGTCCTCTTTTAGTAAACCAGTGAGAGAGGAAGGAGTCTCAGCCTTGGACATATCCATATCCATGCTGGTTCCTGGGTGACTTTCTCAAGTATCACCTTGCTGTTTACTGATAGGTGGAGACAAAGGGCAAAGAATGCTATAGACATCACACACTTGGGGTTAAAATGGACTTTGTTCACTGACATTATTCATTAAAATAGGCTAATAAATCTAAAATCTCATATAGAGCTTGCTAGGTGTCCAGTACTCTGAAGAATTGTTATACATACATGCATACACACACACACACACACACACACACACACACACCCCTCAGCCTTATCCTATTTATAAAAGTGGATTTGTAAAAAGTTTCATAGGTTGTACAATTACTGTACACATGAGCCAGTTATATTTGCAAAGAGAGAAATCTTTCTTGGTCCCAAGTCTACTTCTTAATATCCAATAGACAATTCTCAAATGGCTGTCCAAATGCCAAGGCATAATTCTACAACCAGACCCAAATCCACATTCTCTTTAAAGATGAATTTATTCACTTTTCTTTCGTTAACTTTCTTAACCTCATGAATCAACTTACACACCCTCTCTAGGATGACTTCCTTCAACCTCTGTCTGGGCTGATAACCCTTCCGTATGGATGGAGGGAATCCTGAGCTAAGCTCTAATGTATCACTTATGTTATATTGAAATTGTCTGTTTATGACGTCTGTCTCCAGTGAGTTCCAGACAGGGATGATGTATTGCTCATTTATGCACCTAGTGTGACCAGGGTCTAACACAGTACCTGACACATAATTTTTGCTCATTGAATATGTGTCGAATCCAACTGAGCTTTCTACAGGGGGTCTCATCTGTCATTGAACTCGTAGAACACATTGGTGATATTTCAACAGGGGTGAAATGCCCCCTCAAGAAGGTGAATAGTAATACTTAGAAGGTGATGATAATGTAGAAATTAAAGTGGTTGTATCTTCCAAAGGGCCACAGTACATAAACAGATGTACAGTATATTTTGGAATTACAAGTTCATGGCAGAGTGTGATTTTTTATTAAAATGGTTGAAAAGGCTGTTTGCCTGGTGATCGTTGATAAAAGGTTGAGAAACACTGCTTCTGAATAGTGTTTCTAGAAAAATGGCCAAGAGGACATCCCTCCAAAACCAGCTTGAGAGTTTGCTAAAATGTGGATTACAGGCTCCACTGCAGATGTTCTGCCTCACTCACTTGGTAGGTGACAGAGACTAGCACACAGTAGGTGCTCAATAAGTGTCTGCTAAATAATTGTTTGCTCTTCTAATTTCCCATTTCCAGGACAATGACAGGACACCTTTCTTGTAAAGATTCATTCTTGTCAACTAAGGTTTGCATCTTGCTGACTTATATTCATTGCATTCATTACTCAAGGAAAAGAAAATAGTCCTAGTTGATCTATTGACAATGGAAGAGCATCCACAACGTGGGAAAAATCATGCTTACTCAAATTTGGCTGGGTTAAAATGTTAAGCTGGGATAAACACCACATTCTCAGGCCGCACTGTTAACTTCAGAATGTGTGTAGGAAAGAAGTCTAAAATTCCTTTCTTTTTATCCTCAGCCAGAAGTCACTACTACTAGAAGTTCCTACTTGCCCCATTATCACATGGCTTAACTGCTCCAAAGGGCCTCAGCTGAGCCAGGGAAATCAGCTTTTTAAAGGCAATACAAACTTGTGTGAATCACAAAGAGACACACTGAGAGTCTCTTCAGAGGGTGTCAGAAGATTATGGATTGCTTCTTTTCTATATCTAGTTGTTAATATTCCTTCCAAGGCTAGCAGTGCCTTCTTGCTTTACTCCCTTGGGTGAGCTCTTTCATCTACCTCTTCTTCCATTCTAGTTTTTCCTTCTGCTATATACCTTGATCTGTTTACTTCCTTCATTCCCATTCAGTGTGTCTGCTTTCCTTTGGGCAATTATCCTGAATTATTTAACAGTTGTTCCATTTATTTTCTGCTCATTTCATTCCCTTGTTTTCTTTCTTTGTTGGTTTGTCTGGGTTTCCTTCTGCCCACATATGCAATGCATCCAGCATTTCTCCTCTTTCTAAACCATAAACCATGGTGGATTGTATTTGAACACCAGAAAGGAGAGATGCAGCCCTATGTGGGTGGTTAGAGGAGGAGCATGCATCAGTGACTTGCTTTTAGGAGATAAATGATTTGATCGTTTTTCGGGGAGCACAGTAGGCAGCCTATAATTAGTAATGAAGATACATCTTTCCATCGATTTGCTAGACTGCACAGAACTTGGGTTCACTGTGTCTGCAGTTTTCAAATTTTTTCACTGAGCATTTCTCCTGGCAACTCTGGGTCAAAGTAAAAAGAAAGTAATTTTGTTGTTAAGAAAAATTCTATTCTAACTTTTTGAAGTTTTTACATTTGTCAACAGCTGGAAAAGTAGTTTTCAAAAGGAGAAAGTCACATATCTACAACTATCTTATCTTTGACAAACCTGACAAAAACAAGAAATGGGGAAAGGATTCCCTATTTAATAAAGCGTGCTGGGAAAACTGGCTAGCCATATGTAGAAAGCTGAAACTGGATCCCTTCCTTACACCTTACACAAACATTAATTCAAGATGGATTAAAGACTTAAATGTTAGATCTAAAACCATAAAAATCCTAGAAGAAAACCTAGGCAATACCATTCAGGACATAGGCATGGGCAAGGACTTCATGTCTAAAACACCAAAAGCAATGGCAACAAAAGCCAAAATTGACAAATGGGATCTAATTAAACTAAAGAGCTTCTGCACAGCAAAAGAAACTACCATCAGAGTGAACAGGCAACCTACAGAATGGGAGAAAATTTTTGCAACCTACTCATCTGACAAAGGGTTAATATTCAGAATCTACAATGAACTCAAACAAATTTACAAGAAAAAAACAAACAACCCCATCAAAAAGTGGGCAAAGGATATGAACAGACACTTCTCAAAAGAAGACATTTATGCAGCCAAAAGACACATGAAAAAATGCTCATCGTCACTGGCCATCAGAGAAATGCAAATCAAAACCACAATGAGATACCATCTCACATCAGTTAGAATGGCAATCATTAAAAAGTCAGGAAACAACAGGTGCTGGAGAGGATGTGGAGAAATAGGAACACTTTTATACTGTTGGTGGGACTGTAAACTAGTTCAACCCTTGTGGAAGTCAGTGTGGCGATTCCTCAGGGATCTAGAACTAGAAATACCATTTGACCCAGCCATCCCATTACTGGGTATATACCCAAAGGATTATAAAACATGCTGCTATAAAGACACATGCACAAGTATGTTTATTGCAGCACTATTCACAATAGCAAAGACTTGGAACCAAGCCAAATGTCCAACAACGATAGACTGGATTAAGAAAATGTGGCACATATACACCATGGAATACTATGCAGCCATAAAAAACGATGAGTTCATGTCCTTTGTAGGGACATGGATGAAGCTGGAAACCATCATTCTCAGCAAACTATCGCAAGGACAAAAAACCAAACACTGCATGTTCTCACTCAGGTGGGAACTGAACAATGAGAACACATGGACACAGGAAGGGGAACATCACACACTGGGGCCTGTTGTGGGGTGGGGGGAGGGATAGCATTAGGAGATATACCTAATGTTAAATGATGAGTTAATGGGTGCAGCACACCAACATGGCACATGTATACATATGTAACAAACCTGCACGTTGTGCACATGTACCCTAAAACTTAAGGTATAATAATAATAAAAAAAAGAAAATGATAAAAAGAAAACAGTAAAAATAAGGCAAGAATAAGAAAAGCCATATCGGATTGACAATTATATAAATTGGTTATATTTCCCCATTAAAAGACAGAGATGCTGAGCAGGAAAAAAGAAAAAAATCCAGCTACCTGCTATTTTGTAAGAGATGTAAAGAAAAAAAAGAGAAAAAAAGTACAAGAAAATACTAAACTTATGAACAAATCATTAGTATTAATTATTAATGGACAGAATCATTCAGTGGGACAAAAGAAATATTTCATATTGGTGAAAGATATGATCCACCAAAATTATAAAACAATGTAGCTTCATAATACATAAAGGAAAAATGGATAGAAAGCAGAGGATTTGACAAATCTACAGTGGTAACATATTTTAATGCTCTTTTCTTGGATCAGAGAGAGAAAAATTAGTAAAACTAAACTATAAAAGATTTGAATAACCCAGTTGTAAGCTTGACCATAGGTAGTTTGCATTCTTTTCAAATACATGTGGGATATTTATAAAAATTTAACATGCATTAAGCCTCAAAGAGAAATCTCATTTTCTAACCGCAATATAATAGGAACAGAAATTAACAAAAAAAGATAGTCAAAAATAAAAACAAAGAAACAGTAAAATTGAAAGTTAAAAAATTAAAAAAAAAAAAAAAAGGAGAAAGTCCTTTTTCCACGTGGCTCCTCACAAATACACATACCCTCATACACATTTGGGAAACTCCTGACATTAGATAAGTTAAGCCTTTGGTAATCTCTTCCTAAATGCTGTCTTTCCCTCCAGGAGCCTAGCCATGGAAGGCACCCAATGTATTTTCTAGGCTTCTCTCTCTAAATTGGAAGAAAAGAATATTATAGGGTAAAAATGGCTCAGTATGGAATGAGAGCCTCCTACCAAGGAAGACTGCAATTAAGAGGCACAAAAAGGGAGCCTAATCCACTATAAGCATTTCAATTTTCTGGCAATCCAGTTTGGGAGAGACTTTAGAGGTAGTGACAGTTACATTGATATTCCCTAAATCCTTGCTGTTATTTTCTCCTACTTTAGCAGTAAACTGAGGAGGAACCAGCCACGGGCATTTTGATGTCATTTGCCAGATGCTACTGCTTAGACTGCTCTTTGGCCTAACTTTGTGATAGGGATGCTACCCAATTGGGTACTTGTGAGTGCTTCATCCAAATTGACATTCCGTCTGTGGCCATTTACATCCTATTTAATCAAGTATGAAGCGTATTCATTCAACCAATATGTTCTCAGTTCCTATATGCAAAGCAAAAGGAGTCTTACTGAGTGATACAAATAAAAACAAAATCTAGTCTTGTGTCTCTGCATTCATGACTGAGTCTCTGTCCTCTAGTAGGAGAGAGAATGTATTCAGGTATTCACTAAATTGTTGTCTCTTTAGAACACCAGAGGCACATGGTGGTGTTATAGAGTATTTGCTGTGGGGAATGAGTTCCAGGGTGAAACAAATGGGGGAAACACGAAACTACACTTGGAAAATCACTGGGAAGTTAAAAAAAAAAAAAAGTTTATTCACTGCAAAGTCTTGCAGTAAAGTCTTTGATTTGCTAATGACATAGGAGCTAATTCTTTCAGAGTTTTTCCAGATTTTATCTTGGGAAAGGCTGCCTAGTCCAATGTGGATAGTGGTTAAGTACTACAAGAGACATATTACAACTTTGGTTTGAGTCAATAGAGGATTATTTTGATGCCTGGAAAATCAACAATTCTAGAGAGAAGATTGTATTTAAGTGGAACTCTTAAAAGATGGGTAGAATTTAGAATTGGGATTTGTGAGGGCACAACATGTAGGACACCTGAAGATAAAATTAAAGAGGTAGGAAACTTGACACATACGTGAAAGATTAGGTGAGGTGGACAAAAGAATAGCTTGTGGAAAAGTCAATGGTGGTGGATGAAGGCTGGAAAGATAAATTAAAATTCTGGAAGATTTGACTCAGATGAAGAAGACTTTTTTTTTTTTTTTTCGGTATTTGTTTTACAGTAAAAATGATAAGCACTTCCTTTCTAGTCTAAAAAGTCCTCCAAGAACAATGACCAGCACAGAGTTTAAAAGAGTAGGCGGTAAGAAGAGACTTAGTAGTTTGTGTCCTTGAACAAGCTGTGTCATATTGTACTGATCCTCTATTTTCCATCTGAAAAACATGTGGAGGATCATAATGACTCCTTGGGGTATTGTGGTCACTAAATGAATGTTCCATGTAATATGTTTAGTACAGCATCTGATCTATATGTGTGTATGTGCATGTATGTGTGTATATTCTCCCTATATATATATATAAAACCTAGCGAATATTAGTTGCTTGAGTTAATACTTCCTGTGAAGAGAAGAAAAGTATAAACAATGACTATAGGTAATTTTTTTAAAAATGTAAAACACTGGTCAATTCCACCTGCTTTGATCAGCATCTGTTAATTCTTTCATTTGTAAAGATTTCCTGTGACCCAGATTTACACCTATACTTACAAATTTTAAATATGGAAATCTGGACTCGTCATGTCTAATTTTCTGTCTTTGGAAATTTTACATTTGGTAATATCTGCTCTGTCTTTACTGGGTTTGTGGTACAACCATCTCTCTTATATGTCCTATAACAATCATCTCTCTTATATGTCCTATAACACATACACACACACACACACACACACACACACACACCCCACAAACTTATTATGAATCTTACTGACATAAAGGATGTGTGGCACATGATTTACAAATCATAGTAAAATAACCAATATTCTTTATGGTAAATTCCGTAAAGCCAATTGATTAGTATAAAATGTTTTTGTTGAAGTCGTAGACAACCTATGATTGTATTTGATGAATAAGTATATTTCCAACCTAAATATTGGCTGAAATTTCTCTTTACATCAAAGAGAAAGATGAAAGTAAAACAACGAAAATGCACATAAAATTTGTTTCTCAATGACATAAGAAACTTTTTTGTTGAGTCAGATAAAGTTTTTTAATATTGAAATATTTCTTCAACTTTTTGTGCCATTAACAATGTGAAAACTAGAGAATGACACACATAAGTTAAATGTGCATTATTACTGTTTTCTCCATCACTTAAAAAAAATCTAGACAATCAACAAAACAATAAGCTAAACCCTGATTTTAGGGTTTGCTAGTTACTGTAATATAGATACTCCCACCACGGCCAATTTGAATAGAAGTAAAATGTAGTGAGTTAATAAGGAAGTGATGGGTTTTAAGAATCTGTTTTAAATTTAATTTAGTTGTAAATTTACAGAATTTAATTTGAAATAGTGATTGTGTTTAACAACTGACTTTCATAATTCCTGAAAATTTAATAGTCAGATATTAAGGGTAATCAGATATCGACACTGAGGAGTTTTTGCTAAAACTGAACTTTATAAGGAAGTGCACAGATGGGCTTGGGAGAAGGTTCTGGAGTCTGACTAGTTTGGCTGACAAAGGAACCTTTGTCACATTGAATTAGCTTGAGTTGGCATTTATGTTTATGGTACTGGGAAAATGTTCTCATGATTGAGACTTTGGAATAGCCCTCTCTCCTGCTCTTCCCTCAGCAATTTCTTGCATTGTGAAAGAAAAATTTTCTGCTTTGATTTTCCAGCACAGACCTGCCTCCACTAGTGCTATTTTAATTTGGTTCTGCAACACCCCTCAATCCTGCCTGCTCTAATCTCATCACAGCATGTTCCAATAACACTTCTTGGCTCATGTTTTTGCTACTTGGCATCAGCACCTCTAAAATGAATGCAGTATTTCACAGAGAGGCACATGATCAAGCACTAGGTAAAACATCACAACTATGGTCACTGTTTTGGGGGTATTCCGGCTTTAAGTTTCTGAAACAAATTTCATGCATGGAGATTTAGCCATTTCACTTGCATTATAATTTCACTTAATGATTAACTTGTACTTCCAATTTATGTCATCAAAATGTGTCCTTTCCGGAAAATGTCAATGATAACCTGCATCATTTATTCTTAGGACCTTCTCAAAAATGCTACATGTAAATGAGGAACATCTGAGTTTGAGGGCATCATTTCTCCAATTTGATGCTTTTTATAAAGCTGCATCACTCTCTTTGTAATGCACAAGTGACTGAGGCCAAATGGAGGAATTTTTCAAAGCCTCTCTGAAAGCAAAGAAATACAATTGTCTGTATACCAACCACATCCTGCTGAGGTTAGAGTTAATTCTCATGACTAAAAATGGAGATATAAGTAGCAATTACATAGTTGTGGCTACCCACAGCACATTAAACGATGGAAATATTAGTCCCCAGGTTTAAATACCTCTGTATTTCTCCCAGACTCCTCTTCAAAATCATGCAATAGGTTATTGGGATCTGCATTCCTAAGTTGGCTGTCCTTCAGGACAATGTTTAAAGGTATATTTCCCTATCTACACTACTTCCACTGGAATCTGCTGAACTGATCTGTGTTTTTATTTCTTAGAACATACTTATGTTTTTCAATTTAAACTGTGTTGGTTTTTTCTTTTCAGTCCCCTATTACAAAGGCTTTTCTGCAATGTCATTCCAAACTACAACACAGGGATTATTTATATCATTGGCAGCTTGTCAGTGCCTCTCATGTGTTTGGGGTTCTTTTCTTTTCCCTCCTCCCCATCTTATGCAAAGACAAATGTTATCCCTCATCTTAAAGGTTAATATGGATGGTGGAATCCCATGATCTCAAAGGCAGTGCAGTAATTTTTATAAGCATCAATACCTGCATTGTTTACAGAGTACAGCAGGGATGAGTTTGCTCATTACCACATGCAGACTGAGAAAATTAGGACAAGTGCATGCTTAATCATTTCCCAAAGAAACAGAAATGCTCTCTTCCTCAAATGTTCCTCTGAGAAGGATGTACTGAATGTTAAAAATATAGGTATCCAATTACCAGATGAAAACTGAGCTACGTATTCACTGTATCCTTCATCTAAAAAGTTCCATACATAAGGACCTTGCCATATTTTCAGACTTTTTCCCCTTCCATGTATCTCTCTGAGCAATTAAGTGATTTGCCTACTGGCAGTTCAATAAGCTTTTGATAGAATGGACCCATTTATTATAAAGAAATATGCCTAAGGCTCCCTCTGGGACTCATAGCTAAGGCATGGGTAGCGTAAATATAATGTGGGGTAATATTCAAATGTTGGAGTCAAGTATTCACCCGTCTCCTGGAATGATTTTTCTCCAACCGATCAATTGTGACTCTTTGCAGGGATAAAACAATGGCCACTATAAAAATGCAAAATATTGAATACTCATCTTAAATCTGTCTAATTTCTCTCAATCTCCATAACCAAACTCATCTGTATTACTGTAATAACTTCCTAATTAGTTTGTTTGCTGTTTATGTTTGTTGTTTATGAAAGATTTGTTTCTCTCTGACCAGGGGGTAACTCAATGACATGCGGTCATTGTGCATTGGTGCATAGAGGCTTCTCCACCATGTCTTCAGCTATACACATTTCATTGCACAGATATTCCATGGTTTGCTTAACTGGTCCTTATCTGTAACCACCTTAGTTATTATCAATCAATTGTTGCTACAAAAAATGCTGTAACTTTACATAAACATAATTTCATGTAGCTAGAAATATAAATTCCCCCAAATAAGGTTGCTGGGTTAAAAGGAAAATGTATGCTGTGTGTTGAATTTTGTCTCTAAAAAGTTATGTTCAAGTCCTAACATTTAGAACCCATGAATGTGGCTTTAGTTGGAAATAGGATCTCTGAAGATTTAATCAAGTTAAGATAAGGTTGTACTGGGGTAGGCTGGGCCATAATTCAATGACTGGTGCCCTTATAAGAAGAGAGAAGATTGGACAGAGATATACAGGGAAAAACACTGTGAATATGAAGGCAGAGACTGGAGTGATGCATCTACCAACCAAGGAACAGCAAGGATTTCCAGCAACCACCAGATGCTAGTAAGAGGCAAGGAAGCATTCTTCCCCAGCACCTTGATTTCAGACTTCTAGCCTCCAGAACTGTGACATAATAAATTTCTGTTGTTTTAAGCAACCAAATTTGTGGCACTCAGTTATGGCAACCCTAGGAAACTAATACAATACCTTTGTAATTTTGACAACTATTTCTAGATTATGCTTCATGGACATTGTATCATGCTGTCCTCTCACTAGCAAAGCAAGGCAATGGTTCCTGTCCTTCAGCCTCACCAGCAGAGGGTAATGTTAAACTTCTGGATAACTTATTATCATCTGTCGGATAGGCATCAAGGTAGTTTTCATCAGTGTAGTTTTAATTTATCATCAGTATAGTTTTAATTAATATTTTCCTTCTTATGAGTAAGTGTTTTGTCATATGTTTAAGGGCTATTAATATCTCTTTTTCTGTGAATACTCTGTTTATATTTTTTGTCTTTTTTTTTACTGTTTAGCTATTGTTGTTTTGTTTCAATTTGTAATTATATTAGAGGATTAATTCTTTGTGGCAGATTTTGTAAACATCTTTTCCACTTTATCATTTGTCCTTTAAAATACCAATTCACTAAATTTTTGATTAGACTAATTTATTAATAATTTGTGTGGGTTCTGGAATTTGAATTGGAAAGATTTCTCTACTCCCAGTTTATAAAGGAATTCATCCATGATCTTTTTTTTCTTTTTTTCATCAAAGCATTTCATTGGAAATTTTGAAAGGATAAAGTTGGATCCAACTTTATCTTTTTCCAGATGGTACATAGTTTATTTCAACACCATTTATGCTTGAAATGTTACCTTTATCATATACTGAATTCTCATATATGTTTGGATCTATTTCTGGGAATTCTATTTTGTTATATTGGCCTGACTTTCTATTCATGTGCCAATAGAAACCTGCCTTACTTTTTGAAGTTCTGAATATGTTTGAATGTGTAAGCCATCTAGTCAATTTTACCACTCACTCTCTCTAATGAACCCACTCCAATTAAGCCTCCATCTACATCACTTTACCCAAACTGCAGTCATCAAGATTTCCAATGAACCCCATGTGGCTAAGACAAATGGTTGGTTCTCAGCCCTCAACTAACTAGATTCGTCAGTGACATTTGACATAGTTGAAGAATTCCTCCTGAAAATACTTTCTTCAGTTAGTCTTCTCTCTTGGTTATCTTACTACTTCACTGGTTGTTTCTTCTTAATCTCCTTGCACATTCTTTTCATTTCTCTGACCTGCACATCCCCTGTAAGCCCCATGGCTTAGTCTTCTGACATCTCTATTCTCTCCATACTCACTTTCTGAATGATCCCGTTTAGGGATAGTACATTAAATACCATCTGTATCCTAAAGACGACCATATTTTATATCTTTAACCAGGTCCTCTCCCATGAACTCAAGACTCATACATTTAATTGTTTATTCAATGTTTCTACTTGTACTTAAAAATTACTCTCTTGAAGACTCCATTCACAATTTCCCTCTACCAAATATGTTCCTTTTTTAAAAAAACAAAACAAAACAAAAATCTTAACTCTTTTTTCCCTCTCACACCTCACATCTATTACATAAGCAAATCCTGTCAGTTCTAACTTCAAAATATTTCTGGAACCCAACCTCTTCTCAACATCTTCACTGCTAAGTTCTGGTCAAAGTCCAGTCCTCTTTTGAGAGGACTGCTGTAATATCCTCCTGCCTGGTCTCTGCCTCACCATATAGTCTATTCTTCCCACTGCAGTCAGATTCTTTAGAAGACATAAGTCAGATCATGTTGCTTTTCTGCTTAAAATTCTCCACAGGAATATCCATCTCGCTTAGAGCAAAGGAAAGGCCAAAGTCTTTGTCATGACCCAAAGACCCTAAAATAATGTGAGTTTCACGATGACTTGATCTCCTTCCACACTTTCATATTCATTTCCAGCTGCAATGCCTCCTTGTTGTTTCTCATACCTGCTAGCTACTCTTTAATATTTTATTTCATTAAATCATCACAATTCTACCATGTGGGGATCATCCTCGCTTTGCAGCTGATACAGGGACACACAGAGAGTATACTATTCTTCCCAAGTCTGTACCATTAGTAGTAGAAGAACAAGGCCTCTGATATGGTTTGGTTCTGTGTCCCCACCCAAATCTCACCTTGAATTGTAATTCCCCAAGTCCCCACGTGTCAAGGGTGGGACAAGGTGGAGGTAATTGGATCACGGGGGTGGTTTCCCCCATGCTGTTCTTGTAATAGTGAGTTCTCATGAGATCTGATGGTTTTATAAGTGTCTGGCGTGTTCCCTGCTTGCACTCACTCCGTTCTGCTGCCCTGTGAAGAAGGTGCCTGCTTCTCCTTGGCCTTCTGCCCTGATTGTAAGTTGCCTGAGGGATTCTGCAGCAATGCAGAACTGTGAGTCCATTAAACCTCTTTTCTTTATAAATTACCCAGTCTCAAGTATTTCTTCATAACAGTGTGAGAATGGACTAATACAGCCTCTAACGTAGATCTCTTTAGAAGTTAATTCTAAATACTTTACTTTACTTCCTTTTGAGACAAGTTCTCTCTCTTGACCAGGCTGGAGTGCAGTGGTATGATCTCAGCTCACTGGGGTCAAGCAGTTCTCCCACCTCAATCTCCCGAGTAGCTGGGACTACAGGTATGTGCCACCACACCCAACTAATATTTGTGTATACACACATTTATTTATTTATTTATTAGTAGAGACAAGGCCTCACTATATTGCCCAGGCTCTTCTTGAACTCCTGGCTCAAGCGATGCACCCATGTCAGCCACCCAAACATCTAGGTTTATAGGTGTGAGCCACCACACCCAGCCAATTCTTTCTATTATAGGAAATTTCTGGTTTGTAGTTATATCTATGTTGCTGTGTTACCTGGAGCACCACCCTGAGTAACATAACTTGGCCACCTGGAGCACCTCTCTGAGTAACATAACTTGGCCTTAGTTTATTCACCTACAAAATGAGGACTTTGGTCTAAGTGTTCTCAAATTTCCTACTCACTCAGAGGCTTAATAATTTCATGACTCTGGAATAGTCCCTGATACTTCTCAAAGAGAAGTTATTAGTGATTTTGCTGAGATGCGGAGAATGAAACAAAATATGAGAAGACATCAGTACAGAGAAAAACTTACTATAGCAGAAGTGAAGAGGTACTAAATGCATGTTTTTTATTACTCAGGAATTTTTTTTCTAGGTCTGTCCCTCTCGATTGTGGGGCATTTCAATTCAGTGTCCATATGTCCATAAAGTAACTTGCCTTTACCTGTTACTCTTTTCATCACCTCCATTTTCAGATCAGACAGTCAGCATGTGGAGAAAGGAGAAAACTTATTTTTATCCAGGCTCATGAAGCTTAAAAGAACTGTTTCCATTTCTTGAGTTTAGAAGGTTTATATAGCAACTCATCTCCCTAATTCTGCTTATAGTCAGGATAAAAGTTAAGTCACTCCAAAAGATAATGGTATACCTATAATCTACTATCTCAGTATCAATTCCATCAGAGGGCCAAGGGGACAACACATTGGTTCCTGACTCTAAATCTATCCATGCTATCATACCAACATTCCTGCATCCTACTCACCTGAGGCAACTCTTCCATAGCTTCTCTAGGGTTTGTCAGGTGGCTATGACATCATCCACTTGGGTTTAGTGCTGCTCTTGCCATTTCCTTGTGATATAATTTGCTCTGTCTATAGTTGATGCTCCTCTCTCCTAAGGCCTGACTCTATAGGCTTGGGGGCAAGGCCTTCTCCAACTTTCTCCAATCTTTTACCTCTAGTCTCCTACAGTGCTATTCACACTATCATTCTTTATCTTACACTCATGACGAATTGTTTTTTCCTTCTAGGAACCTGAATGGTTTCATTAGAGACTAGGATAGAAGCTAATTTGATAGAGTATAACGTATTACTGCTCCATGCTTCTGTGGCAGAAATAAAACTACTCAACTTTGGGAGTACACAAGAATTGCTGAAATTTTTTGTTGTTGTTTCTTTTAAATCAGATTAAATCTAACTCAGAGCCTCAGTCCACATACATAACAAAAAATGTAAGCTCACTTTTCACTGAGGAGCCCTCCATGAGCTGAAATAAGCAAAGTTTCTCATTTAGAGATTTTACATGATCAAAAGAGTACCTAGGTCCAACTTTCTGAGATCTCATGGCTGAAATAGCTGGTCAGGGAGCTGCATTTATATGCGCTGTGATGTGACTGGAAGCCCTGGGGATGAGCAAATATTTTTTAAAAAGTATACGTAAAATAATAAAAGAAATAATGAGTAGATGATTCCAGATGCTCTTTCTGTATAACTGTGATCCCCACTTTCCTTTAGAATCAGTCCAAATTCCCCACATCTCTGTTTGCTGTGGTCTGCACAGTGGTCAATGACACTGTAACATAAGACCAGAGAGCTCTGTGCTTTACCTGTCATAGCCCACTACCCTGGTGGGTAGGTAGAGGCCATTGTTTCTCCCACTTTACAGAGATACAGACATTTTAAGTAATTGGTGCAAGGTTACACAGAGATTAAATAGCACAGCCAGGATTTGAGCCCAGATGCTGTGGCGCCAGAGTTCACCCTCTCAACACATGCCACTGTTAATCTCACATCAACCCAAGAAGTTGGCAGTCTTCTGACTCCCACTTTACAACAGCAGAACTGAGGCAGGTGTGGGCTCTCTCTTGCTCATAATTACGCACCTATGAAAGGGAGAATGGAGTCCAGACCCAAGCCTAGATCTTCCAATCCCATAGCCCTCATTTTTGGTTTCTCTTTAATCCTTGCTGCTATAGACCGGTTGTTTCTTTGAATAAACAAAATTCATATGTTAATACTAATCCTCAATGGGATGATATTTGGAGGCAGGGCCTTTGGGAGTTGATTAGGTTATGAGGGTAGAGGCCTCATAAAAGGGATTAGTGTTCTCAAAAAAGAGACCCGAGATAGCCTGCTTGCTTTCCTTGCCATGTGAGAACACAGTAAAAAAGACTGCTATCTATGAACCAGGACACTGTGACAGTGCCTTGATATTGGACTTCTCCGCTTCCAGAACTGTGAGAAATCAATGTCTGTTGTTTATAAGTCACTCAGTCTGTATAGTTTGTTATAGAAGCCCAAAAAGACCGAGACACCTGCTTTTCTCTTTGTTCCTGTTGTTTTAGAAAAAAGCAGATTCCCTTGAGAGGGTAATGGGGCACTCTGTTTGCTGTGTATCCCTGAGCTCACTCTTACATGCAGAGATGAGTCCAGGTGGGAGCAGCAGGGCTAGGAAACCTGTGCAGCGGAGGAGCCCAAGGGGATCCAGTGACTAAGGTCACCTGTGCCTCGTGCACGCTTCACTACGACCCTATTTCTTAGCATTTATAATCAGACACAGGCCAACAAGATGTAGACAAATACCTAGAGAGATAGAGACATCCCTTGCAGAGCACACCAAGAGAGAATACTCTGTCTCGAGCCAGCCTAAAAATATACTCTGTTTACAGCACATACACCCTCCCTCATGCTGCAGTGTCTCAGAAACAGAGGCAGAATTTAATCATCCCATCCTCTGATGTGAAGGTCTCTATGGTTTAATATGCACACATCACAGATTTCAAATTTTGCTGCGGAAATTCAGTCTTCAACAAAAACCTAGCTGTCTCTTTGACTTGAAATGTGTTCTAAAATGTATAATAAAGGTCTACTGAAACCAATAAAGCATCTCCAGAAAATGCTGGTTTAACTCACACAGCCAATTCTCTTTTTCATAAATTCAATTTGTATTATTTGGTTGAAGAGACTGTTCTCTGAGCCCTGACACAAGTGAGTGCTGAGGCTGCTGACACTCAGTCCAGAGTCTGCATGGACAAAAAAATCTCTGGGAAAAAAAAAAATCACGTATAATAATTGATCTCATTTGTTTGGTTTGTCAGGCCCTGCCTGGCTCTACCTCTCTGCACGCCTTTTCTCTCCACTGCTGAAAGCTGCTTGACCAACAGGGTTGGTCCTTCTATAATCCCTGGATCCAAGAAACTCCAGTCCACCTCTGGTTGGGATGGAATTGTGTGTGTGTGTGTGTGTGTGTGTGTGTGTGTGTGTGTGTGTGTGTGTGTGGTGGAGGGGGCTTGGCCCTGGAAGGCACTGCTTCTGGAGTGTGCCCCAGTTCTCATAAATAAACCCATGTTGTTTCTGAGACCTAGTCCTCACATTGTATATTGATTCTAGCACAGAACTCCCAGCTCCTTATGCTCAAGTCCCTGTTTGCCTTCCTGTTTAGTTCCCTAATTCTGTACAGAATGGAGAAACCCACCTGCTTATGCTAACCTTAACCTTGACACTATTTGTATTTTGGGCCTGATAACTCTACTGTGGGAGCTGTCCTGTGCATTGCAGGCTGTTTGGCAACATCCTGGCCCCTACCCACTAAATACCAGTAGTATCGTTACCCCAGTCATGACAGTCAAAAATGTCTTCAGACATTGGCGAATGTGCCCCGGAGGGGGCAAAGCAAATTGCTGCTGGTTAAGAATTCGTGTTTTAATTCAATCCAGGGATAAGCACACTGTCTTTGTACCCCAGTGTGGTTGCCAGCAATTGCCAAGAGGCTTCTGTGACCTCAGGGCTGACCAATACAATACAATATAAGCCCTGAATGTGAATCACCAATGTCATTTTAAATTTTCTAGTTACTAGGCGTGGTGGCTCACATTTATAATTTCAGCAATTTAGGAGGCCAAGGCAGGAGGATCCCTTGAGCCCAGGAGTTTGAGACCAGTCTGGATAACACAGTGAGACCTCGTTTCTAGAAAAAAAAAAAAAAATTAGCCATGTGTGGTGGCTCATGCCTGTAGTCCCAGCTACTCTGGAGGCTGAGGCAGAAGGACTGCTTGAGCCGGGGATGATGAAGCTGCAGTGAACTGTGATCACACCACTGCATTTGAGCTTGGGTGACAGAGTGAGACCATGTCTCAAAAACAAATAAATAAATATAAATAAGTAAGCAAAATTTCTAGTAGATACATTAGCAAAGCAAAAAGGAATAGGTAAAATTTATTTTCATGCTATATTTTATTTTATCCAACACATTCAAATTATTATTCTTATTTCTATTGGTAAGTCTTCAACATCAGGTGTGTATATTATGTTTATAGCACATCTCAATTTGGATTAGACATATTTCAAGTGCTGAGTAGCCATATATGGCCAGTGGTTACTGTACGGGCAGCACTAATGTAGATTTCTAAAACACCCACTCCTCTTCAATTCATTCTGAGAATCAGAATCTTAAAGTGATAAGCCCCAGTAAGCATGGGGCTTTTGTGTCAGGAGTACCTGGTTTAAATATTTCTATATCTGACTCTGTGAGCTTGAAATAATTAATTGATGTCTTTGAAGCCCAGCTTCAATATCTGTGCTAGGGAAATAATAACAGTTGTTCTCTAAAGAGTTGTTACAAGAGTGACATGAAATAATGTACACAGTGCCTGGTATGGAGCAGACACTTAAGAAGTGGGATAGCTGTTTTCTGAACCTTTGCTATCATCAGAGAAGTTGAGTATTTAGTTCCCCTAGTCTAGCCTCTTGCTTGAAGCAACACTCATGCTCCATCTTTTGGACACCATGCTCTATGCTTAAATGGACACTCGGTGTGCTTGCAAAAGATTGCATCATCCCAAAGAATTCAAGATTATTCTCTCGAGGGATGGCATTCCAAGATGGCCGAATAGGAACAGCTCTGGTCTGCAGCTCCCAGCGTGATCGACGCAGAAGATGGGTGACTTCTTCATTTCCAACTGCAGTACCTGGTTCATCTCACTGGGACTGGTTGGACAGTGGGTGCAGCCCATGGAGGGCAAGCTGAACCAGGGTGGGGCGTCACCTCACCCAGGAAGCACAAGGGGTCAAGGGATTTCCCTTTCGTAGGCAAGGGAAGCCGTGACAGACTACCTGGAAAAACAGGACACTCCCCACCCAAAGACTGCACTTTTCCCAAGGTCGTAGCAACCGGCATACAAAGTGATTCTCTCCCATGCCTGCCTTGGTGGGTCCCATACCCACAGAGCCTTGCTCACTGCTAGCCCAGCAGTCTGAGATGTATCTGCAAGGCAGGCAGCAGCCTGGCTGGGGAGGGGCATCTGCCATTGCTGAGGCTTGAGTAGGTAAACAAAGCAGCCAGGGAAGCTCGAACTTGGCAGAGCTCACCACAGCTCAACAAGGCCTACTGTCTCTAGACTCCACCTCTGTGGGCAGGGCATAGCTGAACAAGAGGCAGCAGACAACTTCTGCAGACTTAAACGTCCCTGTCCCACAGCTCTGAAGAGAGCAGTGGTTCTCCCAGCACAGCATTTGAATTCTGAGAACAGACAGACTGCCTCCTCAAGTGGGTCCCTGACCCCCATGTAGCCTAACTGGGAGACACCTCCCAGTAGGGGCTGACAGACACCTCATATAGGTGGCTGCCCCTCTGGGACAAAGCTTCCAGAGGAAGGATCAGGCAGCAATATTTGCTGTTCTGCAATATTTACTGTTCTATAGACTCTGCTGGTGATACCCAGGAAAATGGGGTCTACAGTGGAACTCCAGCAAACTCCAACAGACCTGCAGCTGAGGGACCTGACTGTTAGAAGGAAAACTAACAAACGGAAAGCAACAGCATCAACTTCAACAAAAAGGTCATCTACACCAAAACCCCATCTGTAGGTCACCAACATCAAAGACCAAAGGTAGATAAAACCACAAAGATGGGGAGAAACCAGAGCAGAAAAGCAGAAAATTCTAAAAACCAGAGAGCCTCTTCTCCTCCAAAGGATTGCAGCTCTTTACCAGCAATGGAATAAAGCTGGACGGAGAATGACTTTCACGAGTTGATAGAAGTAGGCTTCAGAAGGTCGGTAATAACAAACTTCTCTGAGCTAAAGGAGGATGTTCGAACCCATCACAAGGAAGCTAAAAACCTTGAAAACAGATTAGATGAATGGCTAACTAGAATAAACAGTGTAGAGAAGACCTTAAATGACCTGAAGGAGCTGAAAACCATGGCACGAGATCTCCATGATGCATGCACAAGCTTCAATAGACGATTTGATCAAGTGGAAGAAAGGGTAGCTGTGACTGAAGATCAAATTAATGAAATAAAGTGAGAAGACAAGGTTAGAGAAAAAAGGGTAAAAAGAAACAAACAAAGCCTCCAAGAAATATGGGACTATACGAAAAGACCAAATCTACATTTGATTGGTGTACCTGAAAGTGATGGAGAGAATGGAACCAAGTTGGAAAACACTCCTCAAGATACTATCCAGGAGAACTTCCCCAATCTAGCAAGGCAGGCCAACATTCAAATTCAGGAAATACAGAGAACGCTACAAAGTTACTCCTTGAGAAGAGCAACCCCAAGACACATAATTGTCAGATTCACCAAGGTTGAAATGAAGGAAAAAGTGTCAAGGGCAGCCAGAGAGAAAGGTCGAGTTACCTACAAAGGGAAGCCCATCAGACTAACAGCGGATATCTCGGCAGAAATCCTACAAGCCAGAAGAGAGTGGGGGCCCATATTCAACATTCTCAAAGAAAAGAATTTTCAACCCAGAATTTCATATCCAGCCAAACTAAGCTTCATAAGTGAAAGAGAAATAAAATCCTTTACAGACAAGCAAATGCTGAGAGATTTTGTCACCACCAGGCCTGCCTTACAAGAGCTCCTGAAGGAAGCACTAAATATGGAAAGGAGCAACCGGTGCCAGCCACTGCAAAAACTTGCCAAATTGTAAAGACCATTGATGCTAGGAAGAAACTGCATCAATTAACAGGCAAAATAACCAGCGAACATCATAACGACAGGATCAAATTCACATATAGCAATATTAACCTTAAATGTAAATGGGCTAAATGCCCCAATTAAAAGACATAGACTGGCAAATTGGATAAAGAGTCAAGACCCATCAGTGTGCTGTATTCAGGAGCCTCATCTCATGTGCAAAGATGAACACGGGTGCAAACTAAAGGGATGGAGGAATATTTACCAAGCATACGGAAAGCAAAAAAAAGCAGGAGTTGCAATCCTAGCCTCTGATAAAACACACTTTAAACCAACAAAGATCAAAGGAGACAAAGAAGGCCATTACATAATGGTAAAGAGATCAATTCAACAAGAAGAGCTAACTATCCTAAATGTATATGCACCCAATATGGGAGCACCTAGATTCAAAAAGCAAGTCCTTAGAGACCTACAAGGAGACATAGACTCCCACACAATAATAATGGGAGACTTTAACACCCCAATGTCAATATTAGACAGATTAATGAGACAGAATTAACAAAGATATCCAGGAATTGAACTCAGCTCTGCAACAAGCAGACCTAACAGACATCTATAGAACTCTCCACCCCAAGTTAACAGAATATACATTTTCCTCAGCACCACCTTGCATTTATTCTGAAATTGACCACATAATTGGAAGTAAAGCACTCCTCAGCAAATGTAAAAGAAAAGAAATCACAGCAAACTATCTCTCAGGCCACAGTGCAATCAAATTAGAACTCAGGATTAAGAAACTCACTCAAAACTGCACAACGACATGGAAACTGAACAACTTGCTCCTGAATGACTACTGGGTAAATAATGAAATTAAGGCAGAAATAAAGGCATTCTTTGAAACCAATGAGAACAAAGACACAACATACCAGAATCTCTGGGACACATAAAGCAGTGTGTAAAGGGAAATTTAGAGCACTAAATGCCCACAGGAGAAAGCAGATAAGATCTAAAATTGACAGCCTAATATCACAATTAAAAGAACTAGAGAAGCAAGAGCAAACACATTCAAAGGCTAGCAGAAGGCAAGAAATAACTAAAATCAGAGCAGAACTGAAGGAAATAGAGACACAAAAAACCCTTCAAAAAATCAATGAATCCAGGAGCTGGTTTTTTGAAAGGATCAACAAAATTGATAGACCGCTAGCAAGACTAATAAAGAAAAAAAGAGAGAAGAATCAAATAGATGCAATAAAAAATGATAAAGGGGATATCACCACCGATCCCACAGATATACAAACTACCATCAGAGAATACTACAAACACCTCTACGCAAATAAACTAGAAAATCTAGAAGAAATGGATACATTCCTCGACACATACACTCTCCCAAGACTAAACCAGGAAGAAGTTGAATCTCTGAATAGACCAATAACAGGAGCTGAAATTGTGGCAATAATCAATAGTTTACCAACCAAAAAGAGTCCAGGACCAGATGGATTCACAGCCGAATTCTACCAGAGGTACAAGGAGGAACTGGTACCATTACTTCTGAAATTATTCCAATCAATAGAAAAAGATGGAATCCTCCCTAACTCATTTTATGAGGCCAGCATCATTCTGATACCAAAGCCGGGCAGAGACACAACCAAAAAAGAGAATTTTAGACCAATATCCTTGATGAACCTTGATGCAAAAATCCTCAATAAAATACTGGGAAACCGAATCCAGCAGCACATCAAAAAGCTTATCCACCACGATCAAGTGGGCTTCATCCCTGGGATGCAAGGCTGGTTCAATATACACAAATCAATAAATGTAATCCAGCATATAAACAGAGCCAAAGACAAAAACCATATGATTATCTCAATAGATGCAGAAAAAGCCTTTGACAAAATTCAACAACCCTTCATGCTAAAAACTCTCAATAAATTAGGTATTGATGGGACGTATCTCAAAATAATAAGAGCTATCTATGACAAACCCACAGCCAATATCATACTGAATGGGCAAAAACTGGAAGCATTCCCTTTGAAAACTGGCACAAGACAGGGATGCCCTCTCTCACCGCTCCTATTCAACATAGTGTTGGAAGTTCTGGCCAGGGCAATCAGGCAGGAGAAGGAAATAAAGGGTATTCAATTAGGAAAAGAGGAAGTCAAATTGTCCCTGTTTGCAGACGACATGATTGTTTATCTAGAAAACCCCATTGTCTCAGCCCAAAATCTCCTTAAGCTGATAAGCAACTTCAGCAAAGTCTCAGGATACAAAATCAATGTGCAAAAATCACAAGCATTCCTATACACCAACAACAGACAAACAGAGAGCCAAATCATGAGTGAACTCCCATTCACAATTGCTTCAAAGAGAAGAAAATACCTAGGAATCCAACTTACAAGGGATGTGAAGGACCTCTTCAAGGAGAACTACAAACCACTGCTCAAGGAAATAAAAGAGGATACAAACAAATGGAAGAACATTCCATGCTCATGGGTAGGAAGAATCAATATCGTGAAAATGGCCATACTGCCCAAGATAATTTACAGATTCAATGCCATCCCCATCACGCTACCAATGACTTTCTTCACAGAATTGGAAAAAACTACTTTAAAGTTCATATGGAACCAAAAAAGAGCCCGCATCGCCAAGTCAATCCTAAGCCAAAAGAACAAAGCTGGAGGCATCACACTACCTGACTTCAAACTATACTACAAGGCTACAGTAACCAAAACAGCATGGTACTTGTACCAAAACAGAGATATAGATCAATGGAACAGAACAGAGCCCTCAGAAATAACGCCACTTACCTACAACTATCTGATCTTTGACAAACCTGAGAAAAACAAGCAATGGGGAAAGGATTCCCTATTTAATAAATGGTGCTGGGAAAACTGGCTAGCCATATGTAGAAAGCTGAAACTGGATCCCTTCCTTACACCTTATACAAAAATCAATTCAAGATGGATTAAAGATTTAAACGTTAGACCTAAAACCATAAAAACCCTAGAAGAAAACCTAGGCATTACCATTCAGGACATAGGCGTGGGCAAGGACTTCATGTCCAAAACACCAAAAGCAATGGCAACAAAAGCCAAAATTGACAAATGGGATCTAATTAAACTAAAGAGCTTCTGCACAGCAAAAGAAACTACCATCAGAGTGAACAGGCAAACCACAACATGGGAGAAAATTTTCGTAACCTACTCAACTGACAAAGGGCTAATATCCAGAATCTATAATGAACTCAAACAAATTTACAAGAAAAAAACAAACAACCCCATCAAAAAGTGGGTGAGGGACATGAACAGACACTTCTCAAAAGAAGACATTTATGCAGCCAAAAAACACATGAAAAAATGCTCATCATCACTGGTCATCAGAGAAATGCAAATCAAAACCACTATGAGATATCATCTCACACCAGTTAGAATGGCAATCATTAAAAAGTCAGGAAACAACAGGTGCTGGAGAGGATGTGGAGAAATAGGAACACTTTTACACTGTTGGTGGGGCTGTAAACTAGTTCAACCATTGTGGAAGTCAGTGTGGCGATTCCTCAGGGATCTAGAACTAGAAATACCATTTGACCCAGCCATCCCATTACTGGGTATATACCCAAATTACTATAAATCATGCTGCTATAAAGACACATGCACACGTATGTTTATTGCGGCATTATTCACAATAGCAAAGACTTGGAACAAACCCAAATGTCCAACAATGATAGACTGGATTAAGAAAATGTGGCACATATACACCATGGAATACTAAGCAGCCATAAAAAATGATGAGTTCATGTCCTTTGTAGGGACATGGATGAAACTGGAAACCATCATTCTCAGTAAACTATCGCAAGAACAAAAAACCAAACACCGCATATTCTCACTCATAGGTGGGAATTGAACAATGAGATCACATGGACACAGGAAGGGGAATATCAAACTCTGGGGACTGTGGTGGGGAGGGGGGAGGGGGGAGGGATAGCATTGGGAGATATACCTAATGCTAGATGACGAGTTAGTGGGTGCAGCGCACCAGCATGGCACATGTATACATATGTAACTAACCTGCACAATGTGCACATGTACCCTAAAACTTAAAGTATAATAATAAAAAAAAAAATGATAAAGGGGATATCACCACCAGTCCCACAGAAATACCAACTACCATCAGAGAATACTATAAACACCTCTACGCAAATAAACTAGAAAATCTAGAAGAAATGGATAAATTCCTAGACACATACACCCTCCCAAGACTAAACCAGGAAGAAGCTGAATCTCTGAATTGACCAGTAACAGGCTCTGAAATAGAGGCAATAATTAATAGCCTACCAACTAAAAAAAGTCCAGGATGAGATGGATTCACAGCCGAATTCTACCAGAGGTACAAAGAGGAGCTGGTACTATACTATTCCTTCTGAAACTATTCCAATCAATAGAAAAAGAGGGACTCCTCCCTAACTCACTTTATGAGGCCAACATCATCCTGATACCAAAGCCTGACAGAGACACAACAGAAAAAGAGAATTTTAGACCAATATCCCTGATGAAAGTCAATGCAAAAATCCTCAATAAAATACTGGCAAACCGAATCCAGCAGCACATCAAAAAGCTTATCCACCATGATCAAGTGGGCTTCATCCCTGGGATGCAAGGCTGGTTCAATGTACACAAATCAATAAATGTAATCCATCACATAAACAGAAACAATGACAAAAACCACATGATTGTCTCAATAGATGCAGAAAAGGCCTTCGACAAAATTCAACAGCCCTTGATGCTAAAAACTCTCAATGAACTAGGTATTGATGGAACGTATCTCAATATAATAAGAACTATTTATGACAGACCCACAGCCAATATCATACTGAATGTGCAAAAACTGGAAGCATTCCCTTTGAAAACAGGCACAAGACAAGGATGCACTCTCTTACCACTCCTATTCAACATAATGTTGGAAGTGCTGGCCAGGGCAATCAGGCAAGAGAAAGAAATGAAGGGTATTCAATTAGCAAAAGAGGAAATTAAATTTTCCCTGTTTGCAGACGACATCATTGTCTATTTAGAAAACCCCATTTTCTCAGCCCCAAATTTCCTTAAGCTGATAAGCAACTTCAGCAAATTCTCAGGATACAAAATCAATGTGCAAAAATCACAAGCATTCCTATACATCATAAACAGACAAACAGAGAGCCAAATCATGAGTGAACTCCGATTCACAATTGCTACCAAGAGAATAAAATACCTAGGAATCCACCTTACGAGGGATGTGAAGGATCTCTTCAATGAGAACTACAAACCACTGCTCAATGAAATAAAAGAGGACACAAACAAATGGAAGAACATTCCATGCTCATGGACAGGAAGTATCAATATTGTGAAAACAGCCATACTGCCCAAAGTAATTTACAGATTCAATGCCATTCCCATCAAGCTACCACTGACTTTCTTCACAGAATTGGAAAAAACTGCTTTGAAGTTCATGTGGATACAAGGCTACAGTAACCAAAACAGCATGGTACTGGTACCAAAACAGAGATACTCACCAATGGAACAGAACAGAGCCCTCAGAAATAATGTCAGACATCTACAACCATATGATCTTTGACAAACCTGAGAAAAACAAGCAATGGGGAAGGGATTCCCTATTTAATAAATGGTGCTGGGAAAACTGGCTAGCCATATGTAGAAAGCCGAAATTGGATCCCTTCCTTACACCTTATACAAAAATTAATTCAAGATGGATTAAAGACTTAAATGTTAGACCTAAAACCATAAAAACCCTAGAAGAAAACCCAGGCAATACCATTCAGGATATAGGCATGGGCAAGGACTTCATGACTAAAACACCAAAAGCAATGGCAACCAAAGCCAAAATTGACAAATGGGATCTAACTAAACTAAAGAGCTTCTGCACAGCAAAAGAAACTACCATCAGAGTGAACAGGTAACCTACAGAATGGGAGAAAATTTTTGCAATCTACCCATCTGACAAAGGGCTAATATCCAGAATCTACAAAGAACTCAAACAAATTTACAAGAAAAAAACAAACCCCATCAAAAAGTGGGCAAAGGAAATGAACAGACACTTCTCAAAAGAAGACATTTATGCAGCCAACCAACACATGAAAAAATGCTCATCAACACTGACCATCAGAGAAATGCAAATCAAAACCACAATGAGATACCATCACATGCCAGTTAGAATGGCGATCATTAAAAAGTCAGGAAACAACAGGTGCTGGAGAGGATGTGGAGAAATAGGGACACTTTTACACTGCTGGTGGGAGTATAAAGTGGTTCAGCCACTGTTGAAGACAGTGTGGCAATTCCTCAAGGTTCTAGAACTAGAAATACCATTTGACCCAGCAATCCCATTACTGGTTATATACCCAAAGGATTATAAATCATGCTACTGTAAAGACACATGCACACATGTTTATTGCAGCACTATTCACAACAGCAGACTTGGAACCAACCCAAATGTCCATCAGTGATAGACTGGATTAAGAAAATGTGGCACATATACACCATGGAATACTATGCAGCCATAAAAATGGATAAGTTCATGTCCTTTGCAGGGACATGGATGCAGCTGGAAACCATCATTCTGAGCAAACTATCACAAGGACAGAAAACCAAACACCACATGTTCTCAGTCATAGGTGAGAATTGAACAATGAGATCACTTGAACATAGGGTGGGGAACATCACACACTGGGGCCTGTAGAGGGGATGTGAGGGGCTGGGGGAGGGATAGCATTAGGAGAAATACCTAATGTAAATGATGAGTTGATGGGTACAGCAAACCAACATGGCACATGCATACATGTATCAAACGTGCACATTGTGCGCATGTACCCTAGAACGTAAAGTATAGTAATTAAAGAAAAGAACAAAGGAAGTTACCAAAAAAAAAAAGATTACTCTCTCTTGTTCCTGCCCACTTGCTGTTAATTAAGCCATGTTTAGCTCTGTCTAAGAAAAACGGCAATTAAAAAAAAAAAAACTGAGCTTTCTGTTTATTTTTATTTAAACTGATACTTGCTCTTGTTACTACAACTCAAATAACACGAGGTAAAAAAAAGAAAATTCTTGAATGCATCTTCTCCATTAAGCAGGGTCACGTGTACAGAACAATCTATTAAGCCACAGTAACAGTACTATATTGCTGGCAGGTTTCCTCTGCAGAGACACACAGTCAACATTTTGGCTCGTGTTAAGAAGAGAACAGAACAGAACAGATCCCTCAGAAATAACTCCACATATCTACAACTATCTGATCTTTGACAAACCTGAGAAAAACAAGCAATGGGGAAATGATTCCCTATTTAATAAATGGTGCTGGGAAAACTGGCTAGCCATATGTAGAAAGCTGAAACTGGATCCCTTCCTTACACCTTATACAAAAATTAATTCAAGATGGATTAAAGACTTAAACGTTAGATCTGAAACCATAAAAACTCTAGAAGAAAACCTAGGCATTACCATTCAGGACATAGGCATGGGCAAGGATTTCATGTCTAAAACACCAAAAGCAATGGCAACAAAAGCCAAAATTGACAAATGGGATCTAATTAAACTAAAGAGCTTCTGCACAGCAAAAGAAACTACCATCAGAGTGAGAAGGCAACCTACAAAATGGGAGAAAATTTTTGCAACCTACTCATCTGACAAAGGGCTAATATCCAGAATCTACAATGAACTCAAACAAATTTACAAGAAATAAACAACCCCATCAAAAAGTGGGCGAAGGACATGAACAGGCACTTCTCAAAAGAAGACATTTATGCAGCCAAAAAACACATGAGAAAATGCTCACCATCACTGGCCATCAGAGAAATGCAAATCAAAACCACAATGAGATACCATCTCACACCAGTTGGAATGGCAATCATTAAAAAGTCAGGAAACAACAGGTGCTGGAGAGGATGTGGAGAAATAGGAACACTTTTACACTGTTGGTGGGACTGTAAACTAGTTCAACCCTTGTGGAAGTCAGTGTGGCGATTCCTCAGGGATCTAGAACTAGAAATACCATTTGACCCAGCCATCCCATTACTGGGTATATACCCAGTGGATTCTAAATCATGCTGCTGTCAAGACACATGCACATGTATGTTTATTGCGGCACTATTCACAATAGCAAAGACTTAGAACCAACCGAAATGTCCAACAATGATAGACTGGATTAAGAAAATGTGGCACATATACACCATGGAATATTATGCAGCCATAAAATATGATGAGTTCATGTCCTTTGTAGGGACATGGATGAAATTGGAAATCATCATTCTCAGTAAACTATTGCAAGAACAAAAAACCAAACACCGCATATTCTCACTCATAGGTGGGAATTGAACAATGAGAACACATGGACACAGGAAGGGGAACATCACACTCTGGGGACTGTTGTGGGGGGGGGAGGGGGGAGGGATAGCTTTAGGAGATATACCTAATGCTAAATGACGAGTTAATGGGTGCAGCACACCAGCATGGCACATGTATACATATGTAACTAACCTGCACATTGTGCACATGTACCCTAAAACTTAAAGTATAATAAAAAAACAAAGAAAGAAATGGTGAGAGGCTCATGGATATGACCTCAAATCTGAAGTGAAGGCAGAGTTGGAATGGAGTTTAGAGCAAATAGAAATATTGGAGTAATTCATGCTCATGGCCAGCTCCTTCAAAGCACTGAAGTGTATAGAATGGCTGCAAGGAAAGACCTGAGCTTCTCTGTCTTGTGACGAAAGTGAGTTTTGTTTTTCTAAAACAAACCAGTTCTCTGCCCAAATTTACATTTTTATAGATGCCACATACATTTTCAACCTCTAAAATATTTTGGTTAAGATGTTTTCAAAATAATAAATCTTCAAAATAAAAAAAAAGAGAACAAATGGCTGGACCAATTTGGCTAGATAAATGGTTAAGTAATCCACCCATTTTTTGTTCTAATGAGTAGGATGCATAAAAGATATAAACTTAGCATAATATCAAAGACACCCCACATTAAAAGTATATCTTTAAAAAGTATACCTATTACATTTTCATTTACATTTAGTTCAGAACTCGTATCCAGGAGTAGTGGGGTTAACTGCTTATGATAGGAAGCTTACAGTCTTACTGTGCAGTATTTATTTCTTCATAGTTTTCCTACCTGTGCAGGAGATTTCCTCCTTTCTTCTGTGTAAATCCCTTTTCACTTGTGTGCAAACATGAACTGTTCAGCACAATGTGCTAATTAAAACACCCATTTTGCTTGAGTGGTCTTTGTCAAAGGCTTAAAGAAAGCTTGTGTATTGCCTGGATCGCCTTGAGATTACTGTGAGAAACCTATCAGGATTAGTTGAGAGACATATTCTAAGTGTCTACCATTTGTCAGGCACTGAGGTTACCCAGATGATTAAAGGACAGTTTGTACTCTCAAGAACTTCATGGCCCAGGAGGAAGCAGCGTCTAAATAAATGATCAAAGAGGATATGTGACTCATAATGTACAGGACACTGGGAGCACAAACAGAGGAACAGCTTTTTATTCATTCACATCTTTATTGATCATCAAGTATGGGATAGACAGGCACAGGGTGGCGAGGAAAAGTGACAGTAAAAATAAAAGATCAAAGGTAAGAAAGGCATATTTTCTGCCTTCTTTTTCTTTGTAAAATTGTTCCTTTTTCCAGGAAGAAAATAGTAAAATAAATCTTTTGATCTCTGTGTTCCACCATATAAGCATTTTTTAGATAATCCCTTTTCTAACTGCTATTTGATTCTGAATTTATGTGTACACTCAATTAAACCAGACAATAAAAAAAAAACCCCTAACAATTTACCTGAACATTTAAGGCTACTATAAACATTAATTTCCCTGGCCCAATTAATAAAGAGGGGGCTCTAGTTAATAGAGTTGCTGTATATATGCAAAATATAATTTGGTAATCCACTTTCTGTTAAATATTATAATACAATCAACTTAACTTTAAATCTCTCTTAAAATTACTTTATTCTATTTTTGCTAAATTACAATGTTTTTCAATATCTTGCAGGGTCTTAGAATCTTTACCAGATACAAAAATAATAACTTCACAATGGAAATGTGGACTTATGGTGAGCTGTGTATTTTTCGAAAAGAATTGTATCCTAGGCAGAGCCTTTATATAGCAAGTTTTTCCTCTTCAAATTTGTTTTTAATTCAGTCTCATAGTAGTCCTATAAGGTTAAAACATTATTACAGTATTATTTTTCTCATTTTACGGATAGATCAACGGACCACACAAAGATTAAGTGACTTGCCTGGGGTTATGTAAAATAACTTTACTGGCAAAGCCAGGACTATATCTCAGGTTTCCCGAGTCTCAGTCTTTGAGCCTAATCAGAGAATTTCTACTTATTTTACGTACAATTTATCTAACTTTTAATTGATTATTTGACAAATTTCTATCCTTTAAATATTTTAATATCATTCCTATTTACCTATTAGTTGGGAAACTTCCTAGTTTGAGGTAATCGATCATTGAATATCTATTAGGTATGGGATGGCCTACTACAAAACAGGCAGAAGAAATGCTTTTCTCAAGAAACTTGGAATGTAAATATTGATGTATAAGATCACTTTCGCATGGGTTAGACTAATTATAATGCTTAGCATGAAACATGTTAGTTCTTGTAACCAAGGAAAGTATTATGGTCAGAAATCACTGTACAGTTATTCCATCTTTGGTCCTAGAGTTGATGTGATATTGGCAAGAGGTTAGACAAATAGACCAAAGGAACAGAATAAAGAGTTCAAAAATATACTCACATGTCCACAGTCATCTGATATATAGCAAATATGCCATTACAATTCAGGGAGGAAAGAATGGTCTTTTCCGTAAATGGTGCTTAGTTACATGGATACTCATATGTGAAATAAATATAACTTGACCTCTACCTCATACCATATGCAGAGTAATTTAGGATTAACCATGGACCTAAGTGTGAAAGGCAAAGGAATAAAGCATCTAGATGAACACAGGAGAATGGCTTGGTGTCTTCAGGGAGGCCCAGTCTAATCACACAGGTCCTTAAAAGTGGAAAAAAAAGAAGAGTGGTCAGAAAGATGAGGCATGAGATGGTCTCAATCTACCACTACTGGCTTTGAAGATGGAAGAAGGGCTTTGAGCCAATGACTATGGCAGCTTGCAAGCTGGAAAAGGCAAGGAAACAGATTCTTATAATATCCAGAAAGCAGTATAGCCCCAGTGACGGTTTTATTTTAACAAACTGAGACTTGTGTCAGACTTCTAACCTATAGAATTGTAAAGTTACACATGTGTGATATTTGAAACCACTAAGTTTGTGATAATTTATTATGGCAGCAATACAAAATTTTAAAAAAAGGAAATTTAAAAACAAAACATTCCTATTCCTCCTTTATGAAGAAGCTTAAAAGTGACACTCACCTGCTTCCTTTAAACCTAGTTACTCTACCCCTGGAGAGCTCAGAGAACTCCATTTTACTACCATTCATCTTGTTTTACCTTATATTTCTACTGGATTGTGGATTCTCTGTAGGCATCTTTACATCTTCCATTGTATATATGCCAGGCACCATACATGTGTTCACTTTGTATACTAGGTGCTCTATGCATCTTTGGTAAATTACTTTAAATTGAACCATTTATTTGCATGAGGGGCAGCAACCAGGAAAGACAAGATTCCACTAATGTGTTCTCTTAGCCTGCTTAGCAAGCTTTCCACTGCAAAGATACATTAATGCTAGGGTTCTGAATAATGAAGCTGAGGTTGTTTAAAACAGCAGGCTGGCATCAGATGAAACATTTCCATATCATTCTACATTAAATAAAACATTTACCATTTCATGCTTTCTTTTCTGGTAATTTTGCCTTGTCCTTCACATTAGTGATTTGTTCCACATGGCCACTCATTTAAGACAACAGCAGGCCAAGAGGTGTGACAAATGGAGACAGGGCCATACCTGATCACCAGGATTCCATTATGCTTCCTTGAGTTTAGAACTAGTAAAACTGTCAGTATCTTAAAACAAAGGAACTGTGCTTGAGTCTACATATTAGGAATTCAGTGACTGCAGTAGCAGTGATCGCATTATATAGCAAGTGGACAGACATGGCTATAAAGGGAGCCTACAGTCAAAATGAACTGTTTTTCTGTGTCCAGTCAAACAACAAATATTTTCCAGTACCTAATATATGTGTAGCCCTGTGATAAGTACTGCAAAGGGATATGAGAGGGAGAAGATAGATGCTTTATATTTCAAAAATATTTAACAGTGGGGAAAGAAAAGATTAGGAAAAGTAACACAAGGGTGAAACGAGTATATGCAATAAAAATTCAGAGGAGCGAGGGAGCATTTCACCAGGAAGGCTTTGGAGAGTTGATATGAATAAAGGTAGTAGTAACATTTAAGCATTAAGTTGGACAGCTGAAGATGTATGGTGTTGGTATGTGCGGGGTACATTCAAGGAAACACTCTCAGTCCCATTTGTCTCAAACAGGGTTTGTCAACCTCTGCTCTATTGACCTCCCAGTCTGTGTAGTTCTCTGTTGAGGTGGGGGGGGGGGCATTGTAGGATGTTTAGCAGCATCTTTTGCCCCTACCAACTAGATGCCAGTTACTTTACCTCCTCTTGGAGGTATGACAACCAAATGTCCCCTGAGAAGCAAAATTGTCGCCAGGTAAGAACCACTGTCGTGGAGTAAAAGTTCAGAGAGAGGAGACATGAGAGTTACATGCCATGTCAAAGAGTTGGGAATTTCATTCCAAAGGTCATGAGGAACCACTGAAAACATTTATGCTAGAGAATGGCAAGTTAAAAATTGTTTGAAGGCAATTTATTTGACGGAAGCACCCGAGAAAAACTGGAGGGAGGTGTTGTAGGGAAAGGGAAGAACAACTTAAAAGCTATCACAATTGTCCAAGCATAAAATGAGGAGGTTTGGTGGCAGCAGAACTAGAGAGCACTCAGTGGCTATAGGTATTCTTTTTTGTATTTTTAAATTTTATTTTAAATTCAGGATGTACATGTGCTTGTTTGTTACATGAGTATATTGCATACTGGTGGGGATCGGTTCTGTAGTATACCCATTACCCAAATAGTGAACATTGTACTTGATAGGTGATTTTTCAACCCTCAACCCCTTCTTCCATTCTCCCCACTGTTGGAGTCCCCAGGGTCTATTATTCTCCTCTGTATGTCCATGTGTACTCGTTGTTTAGCTCCCACTTATAAGTGACTGCGTGAGGTATTTAATTTCGATTTTCTGTTTTTGAATTAGTTCCCTTAGGATAATTGCCTACAGCTCCATGCTGCAAAGAACATGATTCGTTCTTTTCATGGCTGCATAGTATTCCATGGTGTATATCTACCACATTTTCTTTATCCAGTCAACCATTGATGGAAACTTAGGTTGGTTCCATGACTTTGCTATTACAAATAGTGCTGTGATGAACATATGAGTGCAGATGTATTTTTTATATAATTTTTTTTCCTTTGATAAGTAGTCAGTAGTAGGATTGCTGGGTTGAATGTTCTGTTTTTACTTATTTGAGAAATCTCCACACTGTTTTCTATGAAGGTTGAACGAATTTACATCCCCATCAACAGTGTCTAAGTGTTTTTCCCCACATCCATGCCAACATCAGCTACAGATACTCTTAATGCCCTACAACTTCAAAGTACTTTTATATTTAGATTAGCATTTCAATACCATATTTTATATGAATACCAAGTTCTCAGAGGTACTTTTCCTTACATGAAAATAAAGCAGCAGAACTCCCTGGTCCTGTGTGTAAGCTTAGATGGAGAAAGGAACAGCCACAAGCAGCAGCTAAAGCAATCTGTAGCTTGGGAACCTTGGCTAGGAACGATTCACAGACTGTTGGTTAGGAAAAAGCAGTGTAGCAGCATAGAAGCAGGCATGTGGTGCCAATCCTCTGGGACCATCTTTCAGGCCCATGGAGAGAAACTAGCAGCAACTTCCAAGCCACCAGAAGCCTCTAAAACAATACATTTTCACTTTCACTCCATTCTGTCTATAAATTTTAAATTCATATCCAATTATGGTAAAAATATTTTAGTAAGTTTTTTTAAATAGTTAAATAGCACTGAAAGGAAAAAGAGGGGAATATATGCTTGGTTCTCCATTCTGTGGCCATTTTTGAAGTTCACTGAACCCAGTTTGGAATTTTGGAAAACCTGTTACTGTGGCTGAGCTCCATGGAAGGTCACTTCCTTCATGTTTTAAAAGTGACACTGAAACGCAATAGGTAATTTTCCACGTTTAGGCTACAATGATATAATTAATGCGATTTCCTCAACTGATTAAAAATTCCATAAGGGCAATTACCACATCATATATTGTTATTCTCTACGTCTTTGCGCAGTAAAATAGGGGCAAATAACAGCTTATGCTTGTCACCTGCCTGAAGTTAAATTCACTATTACTCATGAGCAAAATGACTTGTGAAAAGAATGAAGTTCTTGATATCACAGGTTGAGGAAATGTTCCACCCAAGAGGCATGTGGTATATTACCTTGGAGCACAGGATCAGGAATCAGACAAACTGTGTTCAGTTCCTGCAATCACCACTTCTATGTGTATGAACTTGAGAGATTTGTTTACCCTCAGTGCCCCAGACTGACACCTCACACGGCCAGGTACTCCTCTGAGACAAAACTTCCAGAGGAACGATCAGGCAGCAGCATTTGTTGTTCACCAATATCTGTTGTTCTGCAGCCTCTGCTGCTGATACCCAGGCAAACAGGGTCTGGAGTGGACCTCCAGCAAACTCCAACAGACCTGCAGCTGAGGGTCCTGACTGTCAGAAGGAAAACTAACAAACAGAAAGGACATCCACACCAAAACCCCATCTGTATGTCACCATCATCAAAGACCAAAGGTAGATAAAACCACAAAGATGGGGAAAAAACAGAGCGGAAAAACTGGAAACTCTAAAAATCAGAGCACCTCTCCTCCTCCAAAGGAACACAGCTCCTCACCAGCAATGGAGCAAAGCTGGACGGAGAATGACTTTGACAAGCTGAGAGAAGAAGGCTTCAGATGATCAAACTACTCTGAGCTGAAGGAGGAAGTTCGAACCCATGGCAAAGAAGTTGAAAACCTTGAAAAAAATTAGACGAATGGCTAACTAGAATAACCAATGCAGAGAAGTCCTTTAAGGACCTGATGGAGCTCAAAACCATGGCAAGAGAACTACGTGACAAATGTACAAGCCTCAGTAGCCAATTCGATCAACTGGAAGAAAGGGTATCAGTGATGGAAGATGAAATGAATGAAATGAAGCGAGAAGAGAAGTTTAGAGAAAAAAGAATAAAAAGACATGAACAAAGTCTCCAAGAAAGATGGGACTATGTGAAAAGACCAAATCTATGTCTGATTGGTGTACCTGAAAGTGACGGGGAGAATGGAACCAAGTTGGAAAACACTCTGCAGGATATCATCCAGGAGAACTTCCCCCAATCTAGCAATGCAGGTCAACATTCAAATTCAGGAAATACAGAGAATACCACAAAGATACTCCTTGAGAAGAACAACTCCAAGATACATAATTGTCAGATTCACCAAAGTTGAAATGAAGGAAAAAATGTTAAGGGCAGCCAGAGAGAAAGGTCGGGTTACCCACAAAGGGAAGCCCATCAGACTAACAGCAGATCTTTCAGCAGAAACTCTACAAGCCAGAAGAGAGTGGGGGCCAATATTCAACACTCTTAAATAAAATAATTTTCAACCCAGAATTTCATATCCAGCCAAACTAGGCTTCATAAGTGAAGGAGAAATAAAATACTTTACAGACAAGCTAATGCTGAGAGATTTTGTCACCACCAGGCCTGCCCTAAAAGAACTCCTGAAGGAAGCACTAAACATGGAAAGGAACAACCAGTACCAGCCACTGCAAAATCATGCCAAATGTAAAGACCATCAAGACTAGGAAGAAACTGCATCAACTGACGAGCAAAATAACCAGCTAACATCATAATGACAGGATCAAATTCACACATAACAATACTAACCTTAAATGTAAATGGGCTAAATGCTACAATTAAAAGACACAGACTGGCAAATTGGATAAACAGTCAAGACCCATCAGTAAGCTATATTCAGGAAACCCATCTCATGTGCAGAGACACACATAGGCTCAAAATAAAGGGATGGAGGAAGATCTACCAAACAAATGGAAAACAAAAAACGGCAGGGGTTGCAATCCTAGTCTCGGATAAAACAGACTTTAAACCAACAAAGATCAGAAGAGACAAAGAAGGTCATTACATAACGGTAAAGGTATCAATTGAACAAGAAGAGCTAACTATCCTAAATATATATGCACCCAATACAGGAGCACCCAGATTCATAAAGCAAGTCCTTAGAGACATATAAAGAGACTTAGACTCCCACACAATAATAATGGGAGACTGTAACACCCCACTGTCAACATTAGACAGATCAATGAGACAGAAAGTTAACAGGGATATTCAGGAATTGAACTAAACTCTGCACCAAGCGGACCTAATAGACATCTAAAGAACCCTCCGCCCCAAATTAACAGAATATACATTCTTTTCAGCACCACACCACACCTATTCCAAATTTGACCACATAGTTGGAAGTAAAGCAATCCTCAGCAAATGTAAAAGAACAGAAACTATAACAAACTATCTCTCAGACCACAGTGCAATCAAACTAGAACTCAGGATTAAGAAACTCACTCAAAACCGCTCAACTACATGGAAACTGAACAACCTGCTCCTGAATGACCGCTGGGTACATAACGAAATGAAGGCAGAAATAAAGATGTTCTTCGAAACCAACGAGAACAAAGACACAACATACCAGAATCTCTGGGACACATTCAGAGCAGTGTGTAGAGGGAAATTTATAGCACTACATGCCCACAAGAGAAAGCAGGAAAGATCTAAAATTGACACCCTAACATCACAATTAAAAGAACTAGAGAAGCAAGAGCAAACACATTCAAAAGCTAGCAGAAGGCAAGAAATAACTAAGATCAGAGCAGAACTGAAAGAGATAGAGACACAAAGAACCCTTCAAAAAATCAATGAATCCAGGAGATGGTTTTTTGAAAAGGTCAACAAAATTGATAGACCACTAGCAAGACTAATAAAGAAGAAAAGAGAGAAGAATCAAATAGATGCAATAAAAATGATAAAGGGGATATCACCACCAATCCCACAGAAATACCAACTACCATCAGAGAATACTATAAACACTTCTATGCAAATAAACTAGAAAATCTAGAAGAAATAGATAAATTCCTAGACACATACACCCTCCCAAGGCTAAACCAGGAAGCAGTTGAATCACTGAATAGACCAGTAACAGGCTCTGAAATTGAGGCAATAATTAATAGCTTACCAACCAAAAAAAATCCAGGACCAGACGGATTCACAGCCGAATTCTACCAGAGGTACAAGGAGGAGCTGGTACCATTTCTTCTGAAACTATTCCAATCAATAGAAAAGGAAGGAATCCTCCCTAACTCATTTTATGTAGCCAGCATCATCCTGATACCAAAACCTGGCAGAGACACAACCAAAAAAGAGAATTTTAGACCAATATGCCTGATGAACATCGATGCAAAATCCTCAATAAAATACTGGTAAACCGACTCCAGCAGCACATCAAAAAGCTTATCCACCACGATCAAGTGGGCTTCATCCCTGGGATGCAAGGCTGGTTCAACAAACACAAATCAATAAACGTAATCTAGCATATAAACAGAACTAAAGACAAAAACCACATGATTATCTCAATTGATGCAGAAAAGGCCTTTGACAAAATTCAATAACCCTTTATGCTAAAAACTCTCAATAAATTAGGTATTGATGGGACATATCTCAAAATAATAAGAGCTATCTATGACAAACCCACAGCCAATATCATACTGAATGGACAAAAACTGGAAGCATTCCCTTTGAGAACTGGCACAAGACAGGGATGCCCTCTCTCACCACTCCTATTCAACATAGTGTTGGAAGTTCTGGCCAGGGCAATCAGGCAGGAGAAGGAAATAAAGGGTATTCAATTAGGAAAAGAGGAAGTCAAATTGTCCCTGTTTGCAGACGACATGATTGTATATTTAGAAAACCCCATCGTTTCAGCCCAAAATCTCCTTAAGCTGATAAGCAACTTCAGCAAAGTCTCAGGATGCAAAATCAATGTGCAAAAATCACAAGCATTCTTATACACCAATAACAGACAAACAGAGAGCCAAATCATGAGTGAACTCCCATTCACAATTGCTTCAAAGAGAATAAAATACCTAGGAATCCAACTTACAAGGGATGTGAAGGACCTCTTCAAGGAGAACTACAAACCACTGCTCAAGGAAATAAAAGAGGATACAAACAAATGGAAGAACATTCCATGCGCATGGGTAGGAAGAATCAGTATCGTGAAAATGGCCATACTGCCCAAGGTAATTTATAGATTCAATGCCATCCCCATCAAGCTACCAATGACTTTCTTCACAGAATTGGAAAAAACTAAATTTCATATGGAACCAAAAAAGAGCCTGCATTGCCAAGTCAATCCTAAGCCAATAGAACAAAGCTGGAGGCATCAGGCTACCTGACTTCCAACTCTACTACAAGTCTACAGTAAACAAAACAGCATGGTACTGGTACGAAAACAGAGATATAGACCAATGGAACAGAACAGAGCCTTCAGAAATAATGCCACATATCTACAACTATCTGATCTTTGACAAACCTGACAAAAACAAGAAATCGGGAAAGGATTCCCTATTTAATAAATGGTGCTGGGAAAACTGGCTAGCCATATGTAGAAAGCTGAAACTGGATCCCTTCCCTATACCTTATACAAAAATTAATTCAAGACGGATTAAAGACTTAAATGTTAGACCTAAAACCATAAAAACCCTAGAAGAAAACCTAGGCATTACCATTCTGGACATAGGCATGGGCAAGAACTTCATGTCTAAAACACCAAAAGCAATGGCAACAAAAGCCAAAATTGACAAATGGGATTTAATTAAACTAAAGAGCTTCTGCACAGCAAAAGAAACTACCATCAGAGTGAACAGGCAACCTACAGAATGGGAGAAAATTTTTGCAATCTACCCATCTAACAAAGGGCTAATATCCAGAATCTACAATGAACTCAAACAAATTTACAAGAAAAAATCAAACAATCCCATCAAAAAGTGGGCGAAAGATATGAACAGACACTTCTCAAAAGAAGACATTTATGCAGCCAAAAGACACATGAAAGAATCCTCATCATCCCTGGCCATCAGAGAAATGCAAATCAAAACCACAATGAGATACCATCTCACACCAGTTAGAATGGCAATCATTAAAAAGTCAGGAAACAACAGGTGCTGGAGAGGATGTGGAGAAATAGGAACACTTTTATACTGTTGGTGAGACTGTAAACTAGTTCAACCCTTGTGGAAGTCAGTGTGGTGATTCCTCAGGGATCTAGAACTAGAAATACCATTTGACCCAGCCATCCCATTACTGGGTATATACCCAAAGGATTATAAAACATGCTGCTATCAAGACACATGCACACGTATGTTTATTGCGGCACTATTCACAATAGTAAAGACTTGGAACCAAGCCAAATGTCCAACAATGATAGACTGGATTAAGAAAATGTGGCTCACGCCTGTAATCCCAGCACTTTGGGAGGCCGAGGCGGGCGGATCACGAGGTCAGGAGATCGAGACCATCCTGGCTAAAACGGTGAAACCCCGTCTCTATTAAAAATACAAAAAATTAGCCGGGCGTGGTAGCGGGCGCCTGTAGTCCCAGCTACTCGGGAGGCTGAGGCAGGAGAATGGCGTGAACCCGGGAGGCGGAGCTTGCAGTGAGCCGAGATCGCGCCACTGCACTCCAGCCTGGGCGACAGAGCGAGACTCCGTCTCAAAAAAAAAAAAAAAAAAAAAAAAAGAAAATGTGGCACATATACACCATGGAATACTATGCAGCCATAAAAAATGATAAGTTCATGTCCTTTGTAGGGATGTGGATGAAGCAGGAAACCATCATTCTCAGCAAACTATCACAAAGACAAAAAACCAAACACCACATGTTCTCATAGGTGGGAACTGAACAATGAGAACACATGGACACAGGAAGGGGAACATCACACACCAAGGCCTGTTGTGGGGTGGGGGGAGGGGGGAGGGATAGCATTAGGAGATATACCTAATGTTAAATGATGAGTTAATGGGTGCAGCACACCAACATGGCACATGTATACATATGTAACAAACCTGCACGTTGTGCACATGTACCCTAAAACTTAAAGTATAATAAAAAAAAAAAAACTTAAAGTATAATAAATAAAAAATAAATAAATTTAAAAAATAAATAAATAAAATGGGGCTAAACAGCACCTACCTGACAGGGGAATTATAAATAATTAATGGATATATATGCTTGAGGATGAAAACTATTATTAGAATGGTGAAGACAAATTAAATATAAAGTAAATATTTTAATATATATATATTTTAAAAATTGGTATTTGAAATGTGCTGGCTATTTAAAGGCCCACCCCCCTAGAAAATCCTTTGGTACTATAAAGAATCACCTTCTAATTTATTATTTAGTGGTAGTGGAGATATATTAATTTACTGAAAGCAGACAGCTCCAACAAATCATGGATCATCTAGGAGTCAGCAAAGGGTAGGAAAAGCAAGATTTGGGGTCAGACCTTAGCTGTGACACTGATTCTCTCTATGAACATCCTCTCCTGAGCCTCATGTCCTTGCCTGTGACAAGGAGATAACCACCACCTCCCTTGCTAAGAAAATTAATGTGTGTAAGTCACCTACTGCAGGGTTTGGGTCACAGAGAAGTTTAGTGTCGCAATGACCTGCCTCAAGAAAGGAGACTTTGGTCTGTGTGACTACGTATGTCTCTCCTAATCTTAGAAAACATAAAAAAATCTAAGAACTACTGGTAGAAAAGTTCTCATTCTCCATATAAATGCAAAAATATTTCCATTTCAATGACAATCAATCTCAAACGCATGTCTCTCAATCACCTTTACTTTTTCCATCATATACATCAAGTAAATGGGCCTGATTCAAGTGGGCTACAAAGCTTGCTGGGGGAAGGAGAAGCTAAAACATTAGAGAATAAAGTCCTGCATTATGATTTTTGAGGAAGAGCCATATCTGCTTTGTAGCAATCACTTCCATAGCCCATGAAACTCTTTTTTTATTGACTATGGAATGTAGACATACTGTCAAAGGATTTAAATCAATTTTTACAATCGCTTTCTTGAACTATCATTACCTCAACAAGATTCATAGCTGTAGCTGATTTGGAGAGAATTGTGACTAAAATATCAGAGCTGCAGCTCTTATGGAAAAATTTCTCTCTGTGGATTGTTATTTTTCTGACACTTAAAAGCCTAATGCCAGAAAGAAATGAAATCCCATTTTGCATCTGCCTGTTTAAATGTGAGCTTTTAACTATCATAATTCCTAAGCCTGGCTTCGCATGTATCACCTTACTCCAAACAGAACGTTGGGATTAATGGCCTGGTATTAAAAGCAGAAACAAAAAGCAATTGCTTTGGGAGGCACTCAAGTACAGTAATACCTAGCAGAAGAAAAGGGTTTGATACATAGCTGAAAAGCTAGGTTTGTACTAGTTATCAATGCAATCTTGTGGAAAAGTAATAGATCATTCTTCTATTTACTGGCATTCTGAAACTGCGGATGCAATAGTTTAACCCTTGAAAAATTGGATTCATTTACTGAAGCACTGAAAATCAATGGAAAAGAACAATCCAGGTGTCTCTCCATCTTCACTCTCTGCTAAATACTAAACTTCTTGACAGGTGGGATTCCGTGTTATGTTATTAGCCTTCATAAAAGCCACAACCCTCAACCCACACAGGTCCTCTGTATGCCTGCCCAAGGAATTGGGCAGCAACTGGGGTCACAAAGAGGAAGAAGAAATGATTCCTGCCTTTATGTACCAGTAGGAAAGGGCAAAACAGATGCCTTAAAGTAATAGAAAATTGCTGTCTAATTCTAGACTAATTGGAAAACAAGCAGACTACTGGCTCCCTTCTCTAGATATTGGGATCGCCACAAAAGGGATAAGGAGGTGAATGGGTTTCAGAACAGTTTTATCAGTCAAAACCAAAACATTGTCAAACACTTTGAGAATAAGATGATTTGACCTCTGGATGTTTGTTTGGTGGAGGAGAATTGGAATTAGTGCTGAAAACCAAGAGAAGGATGTGGTAATATAAAATAGACTGCAACATGAGAGGGGCAAGGGGACATTGAGGGTTATCAGAAATCATTTTCTAATCATTCTCTTTCCCTTCTTTTATATTGAGTTGAGTGGATCACCACATGCCTAATAGCTACCATGGGAGAAAGAAGTAGCAGATCCAGTCTAGTACCAACCATATCCAGTAAGCTCGTATCAGCATGGAAATTGGATGATGGATAGATGCTATATCCGGGACTGCAGGCATGCTGTTCTGATGCAGACCACCCTTCACCCTGCTTGCTAGTACTTCTATCTACAACCAATAGAACAATTAAATAAAAGGTTGGTGAAGGACCCCAGAAAAGAGTAGTACCTGAGACTGAGGCATTAGGAGATTTTCTGGAGTCAGGAGATGCCTATGGGAAAGGTGAGAGATGCAAAAAGGAAAGGTCAAACTGTAATCCCAACTAGCAGGCTAGACATTTGGGTTGAGAAACTATCTCAGGAGACATCAAGAAGAGATAGATTAGGAAAAAAAATCCACCATGAAAGTGGAGCTCTAGAATCCTCAGAGAAACAATCCTAACTGGTGAATATTATCTATCTATTTATCTATCTAACCACTTAACATCTCTGGAAATTGTCCTGACTGCTTACAACAAAGGAGTAAGTGTTCATTAATGAAACACTAATCTGGTGTGTACTACTCTGGTCAGGTACGGCCAAGAAGACAGCTCCCAATCAAGGGATATGATGTCTCACTTGGAGGGGCAAGACACTAGCATTTCTCATTACTCCTAGTTCTAAGTTGCAGAGGCTAATGTCCTGGTAAGTATAGTTTAGAAGCTAGGGGTTCTCTTCTCCCACCCATCTCCAACTTGTAAAGTGGAAGCTCTAACCCAAGGGTGTTAGGCTGAGAATGTTGGGCCTAATTACTCTTGCCCCAGCTTGCTTGTAGGGCCTACATTCCACACTGGGTTAGGTAACCTGAAGAGACCAGAGTCTAGTGCCTGCACGCAGCACCCAGCTAGTAAGCAGGCTGCCATGTGAGAGAAGCCAGCCACCGATTCTACCCTCAACTCCAGGGCTGTGGCTCAGGGATTCTTATCAAATAGGATAAACGCACAATGAACTTCAAGTAGGATAAAAACAAAGGGATCCATAACCAGACATATGATGTTAAAAATGGTGAAATTCAAAGACAGAAATTTTGAAAGCAACAAGAGAAAAACAGCCCCCTGCAAACAAGGAAGACTTAGTAAATTTAACAGCTGACTTCTCATGAGAAACAATGGAGGCCAAATTGCAGTAAATGACATATTCAAGGACTGAAAGAAATAAACTGTCAACCAAGAATCTTATCTTCAGCAAATGTATCTTTTAAAAATGAAGGCAAAGTAAAAGTGTTTCCAGATACAAATGAAAAAGTAAAATAAATCATTTCTTCAGATCTACCTTATAAAAAAAACTAAAGGAAGTTCGTCAGGCTGAAAGCAAGTAAACCTAGATGGAAATTCACATCCAGATGAAAAAATAAGGAGCAAAGGTAATTATATAATTACAAAACATTATATATATATGTGTGTGCATATATATACACACACATACATATGTATATTTATTCTCTTAACTGATTTAAAAATAATTTTTATAAAACAATAGTATATAATTAGATTGTTTGGTCTATAGCATACAGAAATGCAATATATTTGACAATACTAGCACAAAGAAGGTTGGTGAGAACAAGCTCTATTGGAGGAGGAAAATGACACAAGACAGTAACTTGAATCCATGGGAACAAATGAAGAGAACTGGACATAGTAAATAAGATTAATGTAACAAAGTCTATAAATATATCCTTTCTTTCCTTTCTTTTCTCAGCTTATTTAGTAGCCACAAAACTATACAAAGTACTTATAACAATGTATTTTGGGGTTTGTAACAGGTATAGATATTATATCCTTAACAATATTAGCATAAAGAAATAAAAATGGAAGAGAAATAGAACTGTATAGGAGCAATGTTTCTTTATTTCACTGGAAATATTTTCTTGACAGTTTAAGTCTTATTTTGCCACCATGCAGACAAAGTAGTTTGGTTTTGCTGCTGCATAAGTTATGAAAAAGCGCTCAGTTTTCAGAAATATTTAAATTTTGGGTTTGTGAATAAAGTACTGTAGTCTGTATAATAGAATTTTAATAAATGTAAAAAATACTGAAACATGTTGAATACCAGAGATACACTTACAAAGTGTGAAAATATAAGGATAGAAAAAGTATACCAGGCATATCAGAAATAAAATATTTCTGACAAAATTAAAGTCAAATGATCAGTGTTATATAGACATATAACAGCATATACCATTTTATGCTTATAAATGGAGCAAGAGAATAAATCAAAATCAGATGTGTGTAGCCTCATAATAGACCCAAATTGCATAAAGTAACAATTGACAAAATTATGGGGAGATAGGTAAATCAACAACTATAATTATAGATTATAGTATATCCTTCTTGGTAACTGTTAAAGCAGAGAAAAATAAGGATAAATAATATTTGAAGAGTACTATCGACAAACTCAGTTTAAAGATTTAAATACATGTATATAAATATAGTTCTGCACTGTATAATGACATTTTGGCCAACAATGAACTGCATATGTGACAGTGGTCCCATAATATTATGATGGAGCTGAAGAATTCCCATTGTTCATGGTGATGTTGGTGTAAATAAACCCACTACATAGCCAGTTGTATGAAAGCAAAGCACATACAATTATGCGCAGTACATAATACTTGAGGATGATGGTAAATGACTATGTTACTGATTTATGCATTTATTATACTATATGTTTTATTGTTATTTTAGAGTATATCCCTTCTACTTATAAGGAAAAAAAAGTTAACTGTAAAACAGCCTCAGGCAGACACTGTAGGAGATATTCCAGAAAAAGCCATTGTTATCATAGGAGACAGTATCTCCATGCATGTTATTGCTCTAAAGACCTTTCAGTGGGACAGGATGTGGAAGTAGAAGGCAGTAATACTGATTATCTTGACCCCATTTCGCCTAGGCTAATGTGTGTGTTTGTCTTAGTTTTTAACAAAACCAAAAAACGTAGCAATTAAAACATAAATAAAAATGGAAAAGAGCTTATAGAAAAAGGATATAAAGAAATAAAATATTTTTGTACAGGTATACAATGTGCTTTTTAAGCTAAGTACTATTATAAAATAGTGAAAAAAAATTAAATTTGATATAGTTTGGCTCCGTGTTCCCACCCAAATTTCATGTCGAATTGTAATTCCCAATGTTGGGGAAGGGACCTGGTGGGAGGTGATTAAATCATGTGAATGGATTTCACCCTTGCTGTTCTGGTGATAGTGAGTGAGTTCTCAGGAGATTTGGTCGTTTAAAAGTGTGTGGCACTTCCCACTTCTCTCTCTCTCTCTCCTGCTCCACCATGGTAAGATGTGTTTGCTTCCCCTGACACCATGATGGTAGGTTTCTTGAGGCCTCTCAGCCATGCTTCCTGTATAGGCTGTAGAACTAAGAGTCCATTAAACCTCTTTTATTTATAAATTACCCAGTCTCAGCTAGTTCTTTATAGCAGTATGAGAATGGACCAATATAAAATTTAAAAAGTCTATAAAGTAAAAATGTTACAGTAAGCAAAGTTTAGTTCATTATTGAGGAAAAAATATTTCTTTATAAAGCATACAGTAATGTCCTAGGCCTTCATATTCACTCACCACTCACTCACTGACTGTATTAGTCCTAGTTCATTTTACGTCACTATAAAGAATACCTGAGTCTGGGTAACTTATAGAGAAAAGAGGTTTGTTTTGGCCCATGATTCTGCAGGCTGTACAAGCATGGCATTGGCATCTGCTTAGCTTCTGGGGAGGCCTCAGGAAACTTTTAGTCATGGCAGTAGGGAAGGGGAGTCAGTATGTCACATTGTGGGAGGGGGAGATACAGAGAGGGGGGAGAGGTGATGGCCTTTTTTAAACAACAAGATTTCATGTGAACTCATACAGTGAGAACTCACTCATTACCATGGGACAACACCAAGCTATTAATTAGAGATTTGCCCCAATGACCCAAACACCTCCCACAAGGCCCACCTCCAACATTAGAGGTTATGCTTCAACATGAAGTTTGAAGGGAACAAAACACATCCAAACCATATAATTGACTCACCCAGAGCAACTTCCACTCCTGCAAGTTCCATTTATAAGAAGTACCCAATGAGGGTATACCATTAAAAAACATCTTTTATACTGTATTTTTTACTGTACCTTTTCTATGTGTAGATATATTTATATATAAAAATACTTACCATTGTGTTACGATTGCCTACAGTATTCAGTAGAGTCCTATGCTGTACAGGTCTGTAGCCTAGAAGCACTAGGCTATACCATATAGGTGTGTAGTAGGCTCTACCACCTAGCTTTGTGTAAGTATAGCCTGTGATGTTTGCACAATGGTGAAATCACCTAATGACACCTTCTCAGAATATATCCCTGTCATTAATATTTGGAATCTATAAGGAACTTAAACAAATCAACAAGGAGAAAAAAAAACAAATAATACTATTAAAAAATGAGCAAAGGACATGAACAGACACTTCTTAAAAGAGGAGATACATACAGCCGAAAACATGAAAAAAATACTCAACGTCACTAATCACCAGAGAAATGCAAATTAAAACCACAATGAGATACCATCTCATGCAAGTTAGAAAGGCTATTACTAAACAGTCAAAAAATAATAGATGTTGGCAATGATGTAGAAAAAAGGGAATGCTTATACACTGTTGGTGGGAATGTAAATTTGTTCAACTCCTATGAATGACAATGTGGAGAGTTGTCAAAGAACTAAAAATAGAACTACGATTCAACCTAGAAATCTCACTACTGGACATCTACTCAAAGGAAAACAAATTGTTTTATCAAAAAGGTACCTGCACTCATATGTTTATCACAGCACTATTCACAATAGGAAAATGTCCACCAACAGTGGATTGGATAAAAAAAAAAATGTGGTACATATACACCATGGAACACTACACAACCATAGAAAATATGAAATCATGTTCTTTTCAGCAACATGGATGGAGCTGGACACCATAATCCTGAGTGAAATAATGCAAAAACAGAAAATCAAATACCACATTTTCTCACTTTTAAGTGGGAGCTACACAATGCGTACACATGGACATAAAAATGAAAACAATAGACACTGGGGACTCCAAAGGAGGGAGGGAGGGGAGAAGGGTTGAAAAACCATTTGAGTGATAGATTCACTAGAAGCCCAAACCCACCATTACAAAATATATTCATGTAATAAACCTGCACATTTACCTTCTGAACTTGCAATGGGAAAGGAATAAAGTACACTGGAAATGGTAAATATGTGGGTAACTATAAACAATTTTAAAAATAAACAAAACAATGAAATTCTTCACAATAAAAAGAACACATCCCTATTGTCAAGTGAGGCATGACTTCATAGAATTTAAAATTAATACACAGAAAATTTCTTTAATTATACATATATACACATATATATAATTAATAGAAATTGATGATACATTAGGCCACATGTTAAGGAACAGAAAAGGAACACATCAGAAAATGTAAGTTGTTGATAATTTTCTAGTTCTTGCATTAGATGAAGGGCTCCAAAGTGTCTATTATAATATACATAAATAAATGAACATGTAAATAAGCAGACAAAAAAACAAATCAAAAATAAAATAGGTTATGCACGGAAAAATAGTTATAGTGTATTATGATCCAAGGATTAGAATTAAAATTTCTGTACAAAAAAGTAGAAAAACATTTTAAATGTAGGCCTTGGACATCAGGGAAGATAGGAAAGAAGGAAGTGCCAGGTATCCACATGCCCATCTAGACCTAGACAACAATTATACTGGTAGAATCTGTTGGATGTGACTATTTTGGAACTCGAGAGTCTATCAAAGGCTTGTAGCTTCCAGAGCAAGACATGGACACTGAATCAGAGTTGATTTTGATCAGTTTCAGCTTTCTGTGGGTAGCAGCTACCTATCTCTTTATCCAACTCTCTGTCAGGCAGCCACATTTGCGTTCCTGGAACAGCTTACGCACAGTTTGTGGGAGTCAGCATGGGCAATAAGGATCTTGTCCTCTGCATATCGGAGATGTGTGTTCAGATTACCTATTGCTGCTTTTGATCATGGAGGTGCAGACATAGAGGCAGGCTGCCATTCCTACAATGCCCTCTGCTATTTTTACAACATCCTCTGGCTGAAGTGGATTCCAGAGGATATAAAGCACCAGACCCTGTGTTTTGTTTAGTTTTTCCCCTTTATTTTCTTTTGGAAATCAAACATTTAAAGACTAGGACATTTAAAACCAACCATATATCCTAGGGAATTTAGAGAGTTACCACACATGCCTAGGAAGGAACAGAGGTTCAGAAAATAATTGAGAAGACCTTAATTATACATCTCAGGCTGATCCCTGGCGCAGAGACATCCTCCAACAATCAGCAACAAACAGACAGACACAAAACAAACGAACAAAAAAACAGTAAACCCTAGGAAAAGACAGGAAGCTTTTCTTCTAAAATTAGAAACAACAAGCCAAGGATGCTTCGTTTCACCACTTCAATTCAGCATAGAAGTTCTAGCCAGTGCAATTAGGCAAGAAGAAAAAAGAGGAATTCAAACTGAAGTGGAAGAAATAAAAATATTTCTGTTTGCTGGCGACATGATCTTATATGTAGAAAGCTAAAGATTTCACAGGGGAAAAATATTGGAATTAATAAATGAATTCAGAAAAGTAGCAGGATACAGACCTCACACACAAATATCATTTGTGTTTATATCCACTAATAATAAATAATCCAAAGAGAAAATTAAGAAAACAATTTCAATTACAATAGCATCAAAATGAATAAAATAATTAGGAATTAGCTAAGAAGGTGAAAAACTTATACAATGAAAACCACAAAACATTGCTGGATAAAATTAAAGAAAAAAAATGAGTAAAAAGATATCCTATGTTCATGGGTTGAAAACTTTGTATTGTTAAGATGTCAAAGCAATCTACAGATTCAATGCAATCCATATTAAAATCCCAACATTTTCTTGAAGAAATAGCACACTTCATTCCAAAATTTGTATGAAATCTCAAGGGACTTCAAATAGCTAAAACAATCTTGAAAAAGAATAAAGTTGGATTACAAATACTTCTAGATTTCACAATTAAGTGTTAAGCTAAAGTGATCAAAACAGTGTGGTTTTAACATAAAGATAGACATATATGCAAATAAAATAGAAAATCCATAAATTGACCCTCATTGCATATGATTGAATGTTTTATTGACAACGGTGCCAGACTCAACAGAGAAATTATACCCTTTTCAATAAATGGTGCTTGGAAAAATGGAAATCCATATGCAAAAGAATGGACCTTTATGTACAAACTTATGCAAATATTAACTCAAAATGTATCAAAGACATAAGTGTAAAAGCTACAACTATAAAACTTTAGAAGAAAGCATATAAGAGCTTTTTGACATTGGATTTGGCAATGATTTCTTGACTATGACACCAAAGATAGGCAACCAAAGGAAAGATAAACAAATCAGATTTCACCAAAATCTAGATTTTTTTTTTTTTGCATCAAAAGACACTATCAACAGAGTAAAAATGCAACCCACAGAATGGGAGGAAATATTTGCATCACATGTCTGGCAAGGGATTAATATGTAGAATATATGCAGAACTCTTAAAATTCGACAACAATAAAACAACCCAATTTATAAATAGGCAAAAGACCTAAAGAAACATTTATCCAGAGAATGTATACAGATAGCTAATAAGCACATACAAAATATTAATATGCTCAGCCTCACAGATATTTAGAAAAATGCAAATCAAAACAACTATGAGATACCACTTCAGAACCATTACGATGGCCATTACTAAGAGAACAGAAAATAACAAGTGTTGGCATGGATGTGGAAAAAATGAAAACCTTGCACATTTCTGGTGGGAATGTAAAACGGTGCAGCTGCTGTGAAAAACAGCATAGTGGTTCCTCAAAAATTAAACATACAATTACCACTTGATTGAGTAATTTCACTTCTAGGTATATACACAAAAGAATTGAAAGCAAGGACAAATAGGTATTTCCACACCCATGTTTATAACAGCATTATTCTCAATAGCCAAAAATAGAAACAACCCAAATGTCCATCATCAACAGGTAATCAAAATATGGTATAAACAATAGATATATATACCTTAAACAAAGAAATTCTGTTACATGCTATGACATGGATGAAATGTGAAGACATTATGATAAATGAAATGTCAGACACAAAAGGAGAAATATATGATTCCACTCTTATAAGGTAATTAAAATAGTCAATTTCACAGAGCCAGAAAGTAGAACAGTTATTGTCAGGGTTGGGAGGAAGGGGACAATGGGAAGTTATTGTTTAATGGATACAGAGTTTCATTATGAAATGGTAAACACTTCTGGAAATAGATAATGGTGATGGCTTCACAACAATGTGAATGTACTTAATTCTACTGGACTACACAGTTAAAAATAGTTAAAATGGTAAATTTTATGCTATGTATATTTTACCATTTTTTTAAAAAGTCCTGAATTAATTTCAGAAATTAACATAAAGAACGTGTCCTTGATTAAATGCTATAAAATTTAAAACTATAACAAAAGCATTAAAAAACTCCTATTTCTTGAAATCAAAAAACCTCTTATTAACACTTTAAGAAAGAAAATTGAAATAAAAAATACTTAAGAGCTGAATGACAATTAAAACACTAAATGTCAAACTTTTCAGAATAAAACTAAATTATTTATTGGTTATTGGTTTGAACTCATACATCAGAAAAGTAGCAAACAACAATGACAACAAAATAATGAAAAAGCAAATGATCTAAGCTTTGTATTAAACTAGAAAGATAGAGAAAGAAAAAATATTAAAGTTAAGAGTATGAATCAAGGAGTACAAAAATCTCACTAACATGACTAATAAATTAAGAAACTGGTCCTTTAGAAGATTAATGTGATAGAAAAATTTTTGCAAGACTTGAAACAAAAAAGTTGATACAAATAAGCAGAGTATTAAAATGCATATATAAAAATATAAAGTATTATGAGTAACACATGACTTATTTGAAATATATACTTAATATAATATAAACAAACTTCTAGAGTATAAAATAATATTTAAAGAAAATATGAATAGACCTATAAACATTTATGGAATTTAAATGGAAATCACAGTATTTATTTACAAAAAAGACTTAAATCCAGATAACTTTATGGTTAAGTTCTGTAAAAGTTTCAAGAATAATCCTTTCTTAATGAAGGTTTTTAGCAGAATAAAGATAAAGAAGGCAATCTGAACAAGTAAAAAGAGACAATCCAGTAAAATGAAAGTAAAGCCAATTTTACAGATATGTATAAATGACAAAATCCTAAATGAAATATTAAGTACCTGAGGATAAATGTTCACATATGTACCATAATCAAGAGGGATTTATCCCAAGAATGCAAGTCAGAAAATATGTTGATATTATTTTCCCCATTAAAAGATAAAGGAGAAAAACATACGATTATGTTAATTGATACACATAAAGCAACTGAAAGTTCAAAACCGATTATTATAAAAAAAACCTAACACATAAACATTTAGAAAAATGGAAATAGGTGGTAATTTCTTATCATGATAAAAGTTATTCAATGCAAGCCTGTAGCAAATATATTTAATGAAAAACCTTTAATCGTCTTTGAAGTAAAAAATATGACAAGGATGCTTGCTACCATTCTTACTGGTTAACAGAGTTCTTTCTCTCTCAATCTCTTTCTCTCTCTCTCTCTCTCTCTGTGCATACATATATATGTATATATGACTTAGAAGGTGTGGTGGGCACAGAGATGGACTGTTCACATTTGCCTTCAGCAAAAGCCTTGCCACCAGCCATGGGGAGTAGATGGCCTTCAGCAGTCTGCTCCTTTAGGGCTTTGCTCACTTTCAAAGAACTGAGTCACCTGAGGTCATGCCCTTCTTGGATCACCTGTCACCTGGTGATTGAACAAGGCAGTACATAAAGGTCTGGCTCTTTTGACCCACCAGAGGACAATTCTGATTAGCATTCCTCATTTCAGAACTCCTTGCTGAGACGTCTGAGGCTGTGTTGGATCTGCATAGCAGTTTTAACTTCTCTCATTCCCCTATGCTGAAACCTCCTCTTTCCTTTCATAGGTGTTGATCCCCCATTAAACACCTTGAATTCTTAACTCTATCCCAGAATCTTCTGCAGATGAACCCAAAAGAAACAAATATATGATCAGTGACATAGAAAACTTAATGGAATGACTAAGAGTGTTTAGAAATGTTGCTTAGAGGATCAGTATTTTTTAAAAATCAATTTTCTGGCTATGTTGGACTAGCAATTTACAGATTGAATTTCTCACCAGTAACAACTAAGAAGGCGGGATAAAATATGGAAAACATATATTTGAAAGAAATAGAGAATTGAAAAGAGTAATAACTTGAGAGGCCAAGATAAGCCAACTTTCCCATTGTTGCATTTGCATATTTATTATTAGTGCAAGCAGAGAGACTAAGAAGCAGTGCATAAAGTAGTTGTTAAGAGTCAGAGAATCTCAACAAAAATTTTAGCAGTCCCACTTTTAGGCGAAAAGAGAAACCACAGATAAACATCTATTTACTAAGGTATAGTTAAAGAAACTGTATGCCACTAACCGAAGAACCAATCAATAGGTAATAAAATAAAATAGAAAACCTACGATCAAGCCTACATCTAAAGAGGACACTGGTGTGTAATACAGGTGTCACATATTAGTGGGGTAAAGAATGGATTTCTGAAGAAATGATATTGGAAAAATAGGTTCACTGTACTGAAAATCATAAAAACAAAATTACACCTTTATTTCCCAGCTGAACTCGAGATGTATCAGAAGCCCAAATGTATAACTCCAAGTTAACATAAGAAAAATATAAAAACTTGTGTCATCTTGGAATAAGAAATTTTTAAAGAATACACCAAAAAGGACTATTCAAGGAGAAAAATTGGTAAATTTTCCCACATCCAAATTGCACAGTTCTCTTTACTGAACTACATAATAGACAAGGTTACTGGTTTTGTGACAAGATTTGAAGGTGGTATTTGCTTCATTTAAACAGATAAGTGATTCATATCTGTAATATAAAACAACACCTGGAAATAAGTAAATGACAGAAAATCCAACAGAAATTTGAGGAAAGCATATGAACAAGGAAGTCACAGAAAGAGACCAAATGACAAATATGTAACAATAATGATGAAAATATTGATAGTAATTGTTATGAATAATTCTATTGTATTAATCCATTTTCACACTGCTATAAAGCTGCTACCTGAGACTGCATAATTTATAAAGGAAAAAAGTTTAATTGACTCACAGTTCCACATGGCTGGGGAGGCCTCAGGAAACTTATAATCATGGCAGAAGGTAAAGGGGAAGCAAGGCACATGTTACATGGCAGCAGGAGAGACAGCAAGCGAAGGGAGAACTGCAAAACACTTTTAAAACTGTCAGCTCTCCTGAGAACTCCCTCACCATCATGAGAACAGCATGGGAAAATCACGCCTGTGATCCCGTCACTTCCCAATAGGTCCCTCCCTCAATTACAGGGATTACAATTTGAGGTGAGATTTGGGTTCGGGAACAGAGCCAAACCATATCAACTATGTTCCTAGGAATAAAGTACATATATTAATTTCACATATATTAATTTATAGAGCTCCACAGAGAGACCTGCACAATAAGACCCATTTCATAACTGCTTATGGTAAAAGTAGGACAGGAAGAACACAGGTGGTCCTCACTATAAAATGAGAAAAAATGTAATATGTGCATGTGGTAGAATACCATACAGTTAAGGAATTAAGACATATATATATGCCATCATGGAAGAAAGTTGAAAACAGCAGGAAATGCATACACAATACCTTTCATGGAAACCAAACACATATGCGTAATACCAATTTTAAGTTCACATGTATATCAAAATATATATGTTAAGATGAGTTTGATACTTATGTACCCAAAACACTAGAGCTTAAGCAGGGAGGAAAACAGAAAAAGTGAGAGGAAATGCTGAAGGGGTGCTGCATTTAAGAGACAGGATAAACATTGCCTATTATTTTGAGAATATCATACATTCAGTTTTTTATAAACATTAAGACTTAAGTGAAAAAAGAAGGAAGCAAAAAAAGGAAAGAAGGAATGAAGGAAGGGGCAAGGGAGGGAAGAAAGTTAGGGCGGGAGGAAAGAAATCCCATCAGAAACCAATTTAAACAGTTAGGAAAGTTTTATCTCACATACTTGGAAGGCAATCCAGTGGCTCTGTCTCCATCCCCTGAGACGCTCTACTCTATGTGATATTCATCCTCAGGCTGGCAGCAAGACAGTTGCAGCAGTTCCAGTCCCACCTGTACCCAACAATGTTCAGAAGGAGAGATGATAGTTTTTGGAGGCTCTTTTGGGGAAAGAATGTTCCCCCAATACCACAGTAGACCTCAACTCCAGTCTTATTGGCCCAAATTTGGTCACATGTTCTTTCCTGAAACAATCACTGGCAAGGTGATCGACTGACTTTATTCCTAAAAAACTGGTTTTACCAACAACTCTAGAAGTGGGGTTGGCTTCCCTGAGGCTGTGGTTCTCAACTGGGAGCAGTTTTGCCTTTCAGGGCGAATTGGCAATGTCTAGAGACATTTAAAATAATATATCACAACAAGGGGTCAGTTGCTGTTGGCATCTAGTGGATAGAGACCAGAGATGCTGCTAAATATATTGCAATGCACGGTATAAGCTCCCAAAACAAATAGTTACCCACTCCAAAATAGTATAACCCCCCAAAACAAATAGTTACCCAGTCCAAAATGTCAATATTTCTGCCCTAACACATACAGCCTCTATGAATAGCTGAAGAATATAAATGGAATAACTAGATAGGAAGAAGGAAGAAGAAAACATAAATAATTATTTGCAAATAAAATGTTATGGAATCTCAAATACAGGGGGAAAGACTACAGTGGGACGAAAAATGTTTTACTCCATCTGGTGGTGATGAGTAGATGGATATTTTCAGGAATGGCTAAGAAAAGGTATTTAGAGGATAATTAAGGCCACAGTGTCTGATGTTCTACAGACATCAGTTTGTACCCCAACCTTGAAATAGTCTAGCTATATAAATTTGGCAAATTATTTAATCCTTCTGTAAGTTTGCTAGATAAGGCATCAAAATACAGAATTCAGTTGCATTTCTCTATATAACAAAATATGAAATTTAATAAAAATATGATTTACAATAGCATCCAAGAAAACCTTATAATCAAATCTAGAAAAATATGTATAAGACTTCTACCTAGAAAGTTAAAAAATTAATAGTAAATTTTAAAAAATTAAGTTAAGTGGAAGAATATACTAATGTCATTGTATGGAAGACAAAAATGAACAGATTAAACACAATTTCAAACAAAATACTACCCTATCCCCTCTTAGGTGGTCTGTAGTTTTAACTCTTAAACTTCCTTTGGGATATATCATCTATAAAATGGGAATAATAGTGTCTATCTTATAGTGGCGGTGGTGGTAGCTTTAAGTGAGATAATCATGCAAAGATATCACCATACTGTCTACAATACATTAAAAATCAACAAATGCTAGACTTCATATAATTATTATTGGACATTATAATAATTAAGACACTTGTGCTAAAAATGATTCTTGAAAGAGGGAGAAATTTTCCAGGCATATAATGACAGAAGAAGAGCATTGCAAATCATAGGAAAATCCTAGGCAAAATCCTGAGCCATGAAGCAGTATTCATTAAGGGAACTGTAAGTATTTCTGTTGCGTTGAAGCCAGGGTTGTATGGTTAGAGGTGTCACCTATAAGCAGCTGGAGGGGTGAGCAGAGGTTACAGCAACTACCCTCCCACACTCTTAAAATGCTACTTGGCTTTACTTTAGTTTTAAATGAATGGCCTCCTTTTCCTTTCAAAACTTGATTCTAAGTCATGTCTGATATCCTTGGATTTTCAAAACTGACAGGATATATCTGGAGAGCTGGTTTAATTTGGAGATGAGGTAGTGACTGTAAGGAAAGCTGTATGTTTTCTTAATAAAATCAAGCCTTAATTCTGTAAATTTGGTGATGGAAAGAGGTGTTGCCTGTGGTATCAAAGTCCATATCAAGAGATCAAATGGGGCAAGTAAAATCTTCAGGTGGTCTATGACTTCCAACTCATTGACCCCTTCTCACATGGAAATTCTTCAAGGGATCCAGAGGTATTACTTGGAGCCCAGGTGGAGAGAAGAATGAGAAGCCCGTGACACTGAATTAAGCCCAGTGAATTGTTTAGCTTTAAAAGGACCAAAAAGGTCCTTTTGATTTGCAGATTTTTGAAAGAAATATAAGGTCACCTATAAGAATAGCTTTTTAAAGCACTTAATGGGGGAAAAATAAATTACTAGAGATGAACATTTTTCATTTTTCTTTAAAATTCTACATTGCAAGGATGAACAAAATGGGGGAAAATGCAGCAGAATGGACATTATCTTGTGTTTTATTCCAGGAGAGTAGAGAATACAAATTTCAGAGCTGAAGAAAAAGACATTTATCCCGCCAGCTCTGGGGCGGGAAGCAATATGCTTTATACTTCATTTCTATTCTAACCATCAGGTCTCCAACAGTTTCCCCTTAAAATACAAAAATGAAAATAAATTGCATTCAAATGTACAATGAAAGATAAGAAAGATCTGGTTTGTTTTTGTTATTTCTTTATAGTTCAAATATGTCTGAGGCTCTTTTTTTCAGAATGACAAGTGCTCATGGTCTAAAATGCACTCAGTCTGTGTCTCCCAGATGGTTTAGCAATCAGCAAGTTGCTGTGCTGCATTTTGAGGGTAAAATAAAGTCAGGTGGGGGCAGGGTCATGCCAGCATTCTTGTACAGACTACATAGGGGACAAAACACACAACCTGATTGGGGTTAGGGTCCACGTTCACTCAATGGCATGATGAAATCACATATTATCCTCAGGGGTCCTTCCAGAGATGCTCCCAGGAATTGCATGGCTCCACTCTATTCCCACCACTCTCTAAACATCAAGTCCAGCCTAACATAAGACTGGTAAATGTCAAGAATTTTGTCTCCTTTCAAATATGTCTTCATGTAAGTTTCCCAGCAGCTGGTTGTTACTTAGGGGCTATTCCAGAGAATACGTATTGGAGGAAGTACACTCACACTGTGTGTGCAAGTAGGATTCTGTGCTACTGTTGATAGTATTGATTCACATCCAAAGGCTATGCCTCCTGTGCTCCACCAGGGATAGGATCTGTGTTTTTGTTTTGGAAACACTAATAATTGCTACACAATTTTTTTGCAGTATCTGTGTACCACCTAAACTGGTGTTTCCTTGAAACGTTCTTCCTCCCTCCTTTCTTTCCCTCTTTTTCTTTCTTTCTGTATCTATTTTTCTTCCTTTTCTATAAATAAAATTTTAAATTAAGAAATTATATGTCACTACATTACTTGACAATAGAAAGTAAATTTTAAAAAATGAAAACAAAAACTGTTATTACATTTCAGCCAGATTTAGCTGCCTACCAAAGATCTATGCCGGCAACTTGACTTTTTTTAATCAAAAAGGAAATTAGTAAATGTTAATGAAATTTTAATTTCCAAAGAATCTCATCTCTGATGTAATCAGAGGGAATGGATGGAAAGGGAATATATATATTTTAACAATGTGACTCAGTGTTGGCCAATGCCCTGTCCATGTGACACATAAAAGTTCACATCTGGTAGCACCAGAACAGAAAAACACTGAACTAAGTATATTTTTACCAAATCATGGTCTCAGGGCCAGCTCATGACAAATCTGCTTCTCCACTCAGCAAATACTTATTGCACATGTACTCTGTGCTGGTCACTGTTCTAGGCTCTGGTGATACAGTGGAAAACAAAACCCATAAAGTCGCTCTTCTCACAGAATTACACTGTATGAGTAGAAATTGAAAATACACAAATAAGTGATAAGGAAAATACATAGCAAGGCAGAAAGAGATCAGTGTCGTAGAAAATAACAAAACAAATATTGAGGATAGAGCACTGGGGTGGTTGTAATGGGAAAGGGTGCCTTTGGCAGCAGGAACAGTAAGCACAAAGTGCACACCTGCTCTGCTGGAGGAACAGGGAGGGGGACACTGGCTGGAGCAGACTGGACGAAGAGAAGCATGGTAGAGATGAGGAGAGACAGGTAACATGAAACTGAAATATGGACAGATCATGCATGGCCATGCAGGCTGCTTTGGCTTCTACTCTACAGAGTGGAATAACAAGTTGATTGAAATTTGCTTGACTGCCCAATATCTCCTTGCAGCACTTTTCTCCTCTTACTAGCAGTATTTCCACTCCTATCTCCCCGCCTCAGGTGGTCTGCGGTTTTAACTCTTAGTTTCCTATGTGGTCCTGTTCTCAGGAACAGATCTGAAAAGCATACTCACAATGAAATAAAGGTCTGTTATCTCTGGAAAGTTGGTGCGGTCATTGCTTTAATGAAATTTCTCTCCTGATTGGATTCATGCCAGAGTTAGTTAGGTTAATGCTCTGTTTTTGTGTCCCAGGGCAGAGTCAGAACAAAACCCTTTTGTGATTTCTATTTTACATATCCACACTCGGGTACGTGGATTAGTTATCTAACCAGAAGGACAAGGGAAAAACTGTAAGGAAAAATGTGCAGAAAAGGCACATTAAAATAGCTTCAAATTTATGCAGAAATATAAACTAGGTAAAACTATATAAGATGAGTCAGAGTAGAGCAATAAACTTTGTGATTTCTAGGTTGGAAAGAGCAAGATCCTTGCAAATTGTGAGGAGTAAGATCCTTGCAAATTGTGAGGAGTAAGATCCTTGCAGATAATAGTTTTCCATCGATGTAAGCAGTGAAAGAGCTGGCTACATGGTATAGTGGTTTAAAGAGAGTTGAAAGTCTCCATTGGTTGCCAAATATATCTCATATTCTATTATAGTGCAAAGAAATTGTATAGAAGGAATTGACTATCAAATGTAGGTTTTCTGAGAGTAGTGGCTTAATACTTCAGAATAAGTAATTGACACCATAGCTGGAATTAATTTATCTGAGTATGTTATCTCCTAATTGGAGATAAGACCCAACATGTATTATGTCAGGTATAGAGGAAAGGGGGAAATTAAAGGAAGGTTAAAAAAATAAGAGTTTACCTATGTGGGACTTCCTACTGGAAAGCCATGACTAAAGCAAGTAAGTGTGTGTGTGTGTGCGTGCACGCACACATGTGTGTTATAGAAAAACAAGAACCATACTGTGATATAGTCTTGCTTATTTTCTCAGCTCTAAGAACAGCACCTAGCACATAATGAGTAATCAAAATATATTTTTGAATTAATTTACTGAGTAAACAAATAGTGAAAATGTGAGAGGAAAGAGAAAGTAGGATATAAATACCTCTAGGGCAGGGAGTTTTTCAGTAAGGAGAAAAATGACTACTTGAAGGAACTTTCTGAAGACAGGAATGCTGAAGTGTGGTAGGGGAGGGTGATAAAATAAAACTGATAGGGAGGATAGATGTCACCATTATCATCTGTCCCAGATTATAGAAAACACTTTGAGTATCAGATAGACATGACATTGACACCAAGAGTCTGAGGGTGGGTCAGGCCTAGGGTTTCCTTCGTCTTCCCATTGCCTCAGAGTAAATAAGGGGCTGTGATGTTGTTGCAAGAGAGTGTTTTTGTGCCTCAAGGTTCATATGGGTTTAGGAAGTTGTTCAGGTTTGCAGAAAGAGAGAGAAAGAGAGAGATCCATTAGAAATATGCTTTGCTAGTATTTTTTAAGTTGAGGAAACAGCATTGACCTGGAATTCTAGTATTATAAATGGGCTGACCACTCTATAAGGCAAATCTAAATTTGTACGATGCTCATCATCTGTATACTGGGGAAAGAATCTGAATTGCCTGGGGACCTTTTAAAAATGTAGGTCTCCAGGCCCACTGATTTATATCTTCTGAATTATAACTTGTTTCTGTTTTTAAGTTGAATCCTTCCATATATTTCCGAAGTTGGCATCCTGGCAATAGGAAGCTACCTGGGTAGGAGTCAGAGCCACCTTTGACAAATCTCAGACTTATACATTTTCTTTTTCCTTGAAAAATAGAAACACTAATAGCAACTTCCCCTATCGTATGTAATAATACAATTTCTCATACACAATATACAGTGAATGTACAGTTATACCTTGTCATATACCATCTCTATAACCTTAGTTCCATTGTCCTCTTAGTTATTAACATGTTTGGTATAACCTATCTCAAGGGACAAGATATAAAGGTTAAAAGCTTGGGCTTTGGAGTCAGGTATTCAGAATACGACACTACCAGATACTTGCTGGGCAATTTCTTCAAGGTCCCTGAAGCTGGCTTCTCTGCGTGTGTGCGTGTGCACGTGTGCGTGTGCGTGTGTGTGTGGGTGCGTGTGTGGGTTTATTTTCTCCCCTGAAAAAGGAGGATAACATTCATACCTGTATCACAGGGTTGGTAGGAGGATTAATATAGTTATGGTGCTCTGAAAGCACTCGGTTTAATGCCCAGCACAGAACAAGAGCTCGTATTTTGCATTCACTTCTATTGCATTGATATTCCAAACCAGAGTCACAGTGTGAGATGAAATTGTGTTTTAGGTGTGAAAGGAACGTAGAACAAGAAGAATCAGTAGGGAAGTTATGATTGGAGACAATTTTAAGTGTAGGGACAGGAACCTTTGTTTCTGAAAAATAGTATGTTTAAGGTCAGGTGATAGGGAACAGGGAGTTTGGCTATGCATTTGGATATAAGTAGCCTATAGTGAAGTTCATCTCAAGAAGACATTCTCAAAGTCTGCTCAAAACATTGAAATTTTAAAGAACCCATAAAGCAAGGCCAAGCATGGCTAAATAACTTGCCTGAGGTCTCAGAGTTAGGGGCAGACTTAAGATGAGCTGAATTCTAATATGTTGCACAGATGTTTAACACAGTCCAAATGACTAAGAAATAACTATAGCAAAAGTAGTTACTGAACATATCCACATCTGTGCACGACATCCATAATTTTTAAGCCTGCTGACCTGCCATCATATACCAGTTTAGTTTCTTTGTTTGGTTTACAGCATATGACAGTAACTGAAATATGGGGGGGAGTGATGTTGGGTAGAGATTTATTGATCTCTAATCAGTTGAGGGAATGCCATGCCATTGAGGTGTGTTAGAGCATAAAACGAGTTGAGAACTACTGTTTTATGTCTGCAATTGCCTTGAGATATTTTCTTTGAATTTTTTTTCAATAACCCATTATTTTGTGTCTTGAATGTAATTTCATGCCTGCCCTTAGTACCTGAAGAATGATGATTGTGTGTGCTAATGAATCCTGGACTGACATTCCCACCAGGATGGGCATAGCACAGAGTGCTGGGAGGCCAGGCTGGGTAGTCAATGGAGCGTTTGAGATGAAAATCCAGTCCACATTCTGAGAAGGGGGAAAGCAAGAAGTATGTGAGGGTGGCATCTGGAAGTTACTGCCTTGACCCTCCCGTTGGCCATGATGCCTAAAGAGGAGAATAAGAGCCCTGCCTCTGGTTCTGAAGGCAGCTGTCAGTAAAGCACGAAGCTGGAGTGAGTTGGAAAACAGACACTCATGAGACGGGCCTATCTCTGTGTCTGTTTCCCAGCTCTCCCCAGGTGGAATGAAAGGGGAAAGTGTAGAGGAATCGTTATTCAAATGAAGGGCCAGAGTCATACCTGAACCACAGCAGCTGAGCAACAAACGGCAATGGGCAGTCCTTGCAAACAGTCTACACAGATCAAACCAAGCACGCTTTATGTGAGCTTTGCAGAGAGAAAGGCCAGTGCAGGTGCAGGGCTTACCTCACCGCAGCACCTCCTCTGCCCCTCATCTCCATTCTCAGATCCATTTTCAGGCCTGTATTCTCTAAGAAGCAACTAACAGCATTAATATGAACAGCTAACAAATTTTAGCAGTTGCTGTGCTTCATGTACTGTGCTGAGCCCTTTGCATGTAAACCTCACAATGACCTCCCTGGGAAGACACCATTTTAATCCTTCATTCACAAACAAAGAAACTGAGACTTCAATAGGATAATTCCTGAGAGTAGGTTGTGGATATGGGGAGGGAAATTGAGGTATGAAGGTGAAGAGAGACATTAAAAAGGTCTGAAAGTAGTTTGTGTGGGCTGTTTGTAGGAGCTGCTTACTGCCTTTTCTGCTAGAAATCTGTTAGTAAAAACAACGGAAATCTGAATAAACTATGGACCTTAATCATCATGTATCAATATTGGTTTATTAATTATAACAAATGTACCATAGTAATGTAAGACGTTGATAGTATTAGAAACTGGGTGAAGGGTTTATGGGAACTCTTTGTCCTATCTTTACAATGTTTCTGTAAATCTTAGACTGTTCTAAAGCATAAAGCTATTTAAAAAAAAATAAGCATGGTTCCTGACCCCATAATCATTATGGTGTACTAGGAAAGACATACTGGTTGCTGAGAAGGGGTAGAGGTGGTTGAATCAGTTAAGAGGCTATTCAATAATACTGCAAGAGAGATTATGGCACTTTGGAATAGGGTGATGTGCTATAGATGTAGAAAAGAATAGATTTCAGATTTATTTAGAAGGAAAAAGACCTGAATTGGTGAATGTTTGGAAATAACATTAGTTCAGACTTGTGCAGGCTGATGAATGGTGGTAATATTGAGAAGATATGAAAGGCATATGATTCTTGGGATGATCATGATTTCTGGCATGCTTAGTTCATGGTGCCAGAATAGTGCAGAATACATTTGTATTTACCACATACCTAGAACTCAAAGTGGAGGTCTGGTTTGGAGACATGACCTTTAAAACATCTGCTTAGGAGTGGTAATTAAATCCACAGGATAAAGTCATACAGAGAAAAAGTACTGAGAGGGAAGAGAGCCTAGATTCAAGTACTGAGGAACTCCAAAATAGAGTGGAGTTAGATGAGCTTGCAGAATGGTTGAGCTAGAGTTGCTTAAAACATGGGAAGTCGATCAAGAAAGAATAAATAATATCGTGGAAGCCAAAAGAAGACTGTTTCCAGGAATAAGTGGTCATTGGGAATATCTCTGAGAATTAAAGTGAAGTGAGGACTGGAGACATATGGCGATTTAGTAGGATGGAAACCTATAGTGGGCACTACTGGATCCCCTTTGCCATTTGTGCACCCCTCACTTGATAGTGGGCTCTTATTCTAACAACTCACAACAGCAGTTCCCTTTGAATGACTTGCCTCAGGCTGTCATTCAATATGATAAATATATATATATATATATATATATATATATATATATATATGGACATATATACACACACACATTTATTTATTTATTTATTTATTTATTTATTTATTTTTGAGATGGAGTTTCGCTCTTATCACCCAGGCTGGAGTGCAGTGGCGTGATCTCGGCTCACTGCAACCTCCGCCTCCCAGGTTCAAGCGATTCTCCCGCCTCAGCCTCCTGAGTAGCTGGGATTACAGGTGTCCACCATCACACCCAGCTCATTTTATGTATTTTTAGTAGAGACGGGGTTTTGCCATGTTTGCCAGGCTGGTCTCAAACTGCTGACCTCGTGATCCGCCCGCCTCGGCCTCCCAAAGTGCAGGGATTACAGACGTGAGCCACCTGCGCCCGGCCCACGCATGCACATATATTTAAATCCTTCATATAAAATGGGGATAGGTGAGAAAAGGAGCCCTTTCTACCAGAGATTTCCCCTTTCCAAGACTGGAGCAGTGCTTTAGAACTAAAAGTCCAACATCGCAATTTGCAAACCACTGAACCACAACAAGCCACCTCTCCAGGAGGCCAGTAAGTCCTCATTATTAAAGACAGCCATGACATTCAATGCCCCCTCTTTATGGGAAGGGTCTAGCATAGAGGTAGGTGTGATGCAGAATATATGTTTGTGTAGACAGCATATGAAATGGCTGGAATATGGAGGGACTCATGGGAGATCCTAGATTCAAGGGTCCACAGAGACAGAAAAGAATTGTGGAGGACTGGATGTAAGCAAATGTGGCTCAGCTACTTCTAGTACCTGTTAGGGAGAAAGATATGGGAGTTTATAGTGGCCATGTGGCACTTACATGAGCACACCTACTTGCCTGCATATCATGTAAAATGTTGGAATACCATTTTTAAAAAGGGAGACTTTAAAAAGAGGATAATATCATCTCAGAGAGAAATAAGTTAGTTGTAAACCTTTGGAAAGATAAACTTTATCCAGCAGAATCACATGTTTTGACCTCATTTCTCAAAATATAGTTTTTCAGGATAAAGATCTAATCATTAGCATTTTAGATTTATGATATTCATTAGGCTATAAGAGAGGTTTTATTTCTCAGAACAGAATGAATCAAAGACAGCTTTCAGGCAAAGACCAGGCAAACATATTAGTTTAAAACAACAATGACACCCTATGGCAACAGATAAATCAATAAAAGATTTTTTAGGATAAATTCTTATATATTATGCTCAATTAGCTCATATATACTGAAAGAGTTTTTATGTTATGGATACAGTGAATGTGCTTTAAGTGCAAGAATGATTTAAAGCCCCCCAGGGTGAGGAAAAAGTAGAATGTAGCAAAGGCAAAGGGTGTGAGGTCATCCATTAACCTACTTACATAAACAGGCCACCTCATGCATTCACAGAGCCAGTTTGCTGCATATGTATGTTATGTCAGGGGACACAGCAGCATCAGATGCCCTGTCTTCTCCTAGCTGATACCTCTAATAGAGCTTTAGTGTACACAGGCATGGCAATCATCCTTCTCTGTGTCCAGTGTTTCTAGCTAGAAAAATTCTACCCATGGCCCCTGCAAGAAAAGAAACTTTGCTCAGGAGCTGCCCCTGATTGGATCAAGAGTGATACCTTTCTCACGAGTGGCCTGCTCACAGGCTGATCAGTAAGTGCATGGGTGTTCTGGTGTAAAAATCGTGGTAAGAATGATAAGAATGATGGTTTGGGTTATAAGCTAGCTAATTAGGTCAGGTGCTTACAGAATTTTGATGGGCAAATTTTAGAAGATTTCCTAGTTAAAAATTAGAAGACAGAAAAACAGATCCAATTGTGAATCTGAAAACGTGAGTCACAAAAAATCCGGGTTAGCAAAGCACAAGTTGATAGTGATCCTTTTGCATACTACATTTCAAACAAACTATTTTGGTTCCCGCTAGGCTGGCTTATGTGCTGGCTGTGGACTTCATATTGACTTCTTAAACTGAGAAATTTATATTGCTGTTTGCTCTCAAGTCTCACCCAAGGCAGTCTGAATTCTAGATCTACTTTATGAGATTACTGCTGTTTTTCTCCCCACCACCCCCCACCCCCGCCAAATTGAGATTATAATGATCTCTGAAAGAGGGAGAAGTGATGTTCTTCAAGGGAAAAAAGGAAAAAGGCATGAGGCCTCATTATAACCCAGTGGCACAATGGTGTTGAATATAAATTTTAGGCCTCAGGCAAACTTTTGCAAAAGTTCATCTCCTTGGCAAAAAAATTATCTTCCATTGGCTGATTCTTTCCTATACTTTATATATAATTTGTACCTCTAAATGATTGAATTTTAGAGCTAACAGGATTATCTCATTTGTTTCTGTCCTTGTTTGGATGAGATAACTAAAGCACAAAGAGAATGATATGACATTGCCAGACATTGGGGGTCAGAGGAAAAACTACATTCCAGGTTCCTAACTCTCTCCTGATGGGTCATCTTTCACACCATCACACTGTCTCTAAGGCCAGCTCTCCTAGTTCTACAGGACACCATGCATCAGCTCCATCCTACCCCATCCCATTGTGCACGCCAGAAATTACTCCTGCCTTAGTTTCGTTGAACTCCTCCCTCTAACAAGGAGCACTTATGTAGACATTGTTCCAGGATCTCCTGACTCAACCATATATTAGGTTCTTGATGACCTCGATTACTCTTTCTTTCCTTAGCTTCAGGATTATAAACCTCTTTAAATTTTATGCAGAGTTTGCCTCTAAGTGCCTCCGGTGTAAAGGACCCATGATTTTCATTAAAGATATTAAGAACCATGGCTTTAAAAACGCATTGTAAGCCTAACTCTTGGCTCTCCTGAATCTAATGAATGGTATGCCTCCCACTATGGTCTCTTAAGAGTCTGTGCATTGATTAGATATGACAAAACCTTTACAGGGAAATAGAAATATTACTACATGTTGCATCAGTTGTCTTTGCAGTATCTGGCTCCAAATATTTCTTGCAAATGTGCCCTGTTTCCTGCTTGAATCTTATGGTAGATGGCACCTTGTTTCCTGATGATAATAAATGGTAGGCATAGGAGGTAAAAGAGAAAGCAGCACCAGATGCTCACGCATCCACAAAGTTTGAATCAGACTTGTCAAATAAGCCTCTGAGAAGCCTTTCCTGATAACTCTTAGAAACCAACAAACCTATTTTCTCTAACCATAAAACTTGGTATGTTCTACAGAACACAGCTAATTTTTATTTTGGGGCAAGATAGTTCTTCTGCACAATTTATTAACACAAAATTATAGCACTTAAGACATGCAAGGCTAATCTTCAGTCCTCTCATCTGGCAGGGGATATGACTAGGACCCAAGTCACTTCCCACTGAGTACCTACATATCTTACCCTCCTTAGTAAAACCTAAGGACCAAATAAGGGTAATTACCGGTTAATATTTTGAGTTCAATACCAACCCTCACAGTGTTCACTTTAGTCCAATTGTGAGGCTAAATTCAGAAAATGGACAACTTGTTTGGACCAGAGGAAAGGGTCAGAATGGACTTGTGCAGGTTGAGCTCTGCAAACTCCCAGCGCTGTGACACCTCTCACACATCAGTCCAATGTAGAAACAGTGTCTGCACTACGTTTAGGAAGCATTACAATCACTTATTGTGCATAATTAATTTCTAATAAATATTTATTAAATACATACTAAAGGCCAAGAGACATGCTAAGTGTTAAATACACGTTAAACATATATATGTATATATATATAGTATAATACATATAAAACAAAATCAAAACCAAACAAAAACCATGGTCCTTGCATCCAAAAGCTCATAATCTAGTAATGGTATTTATGCCTCCTATTTATTGAACACTTACTATGTGGTAGGGACTCCCTTAGCAATTTCAGCTTTTTATCTCATTTAATTTTCTTAATTCTATGAATTTACTAAATACTATTTACTTAATTTACTTAATGCTTCTCATTGTGTAGTCTAGGTATCAGTATCAGTCTGCAAACTGTTACTTGTCAAGACCAGGTAAGTTTAAAAATCGAGACAAAGTTTAGAAACTTTAATAGAAGTGTGACATTGTTGTGACATTCAGTGATTCATTGACGGTCTCATCTCATTGAACAGGATATAGATCATATGTGTGTTTTTGTACTTACACGGTGAATTGTAGTGGAGTGTAGGTAAACTGACTTTCAAGAAAAAGCAGCAAACAACAACAACAAAAACCCACTTTGACTTGTAGCCTTGGCCAATTTGTGATGTAAATACTCCCACATGGTTGATTTGAAGCTACCAATATGATACAGAAAACAGAAAATTTAGCAATCAGCTGTTCCAAGCCAGCACAAGCTGGCTTCAACACATCCTTGGGTGGTATGAGCTGTATACTCATGATATACTCATGCATGACAAGTGGTCGTGCATGATAGGGTCACTTATTAATCCATGACAGGTTAGAGGAAAAAGAACTTATCTTTCAGAATTACAAGGTACAAATTACTGGCTAATTACACATTGCTGTGAATTCTTCCTGTTTTTATTATCAGGTCTAAGTTAACCTTAGACGTAATGGTTTAGGGCCATCTTCCCAAAGATGCCAGGTGTGAAGCTGAAAATTTAGCACACTTATCAGGATCCATTCCTCCACTTTCCTCCTGGAAATTTTGTAAGAGTTTTTATTTTTTATTTTTACATTAGTTTCCACTGTTTACTTCACTGTCACTCAGTACGTAGTTTTCATTGCTGAGCCAAGAAGTAGACTAATTGGAGCTCAGTGGTCTCTTTCAATCCAGAGATTCGTGATCTTCAATTGTATTATTTTTTCCTTCTTATTTGGTAATTTCCTCTCCTCCATTTTTTCTGTACTGTTGTTCTTCTGGAACAACGGCTTTCTTGCCATTTTTTTTTCTCTTATTTTCAATCTCTGAGTCTTTCTCTTCCACCTTCAGGTAGATTTCCTCCACTATATATCTCAACATCTCTATTGACTTTTAAAAATTCAGCTAGTATATTTTGATTTCCAGTAGGTCTTGATCTCTGTTCTTTGATTTAAAAATAGTATACCATTTTTCTTTCCAGAATGTGATGTTTCTCATTATTTCTCTGAAGATTCTATATTAGGCTCATTAATTTTTATTTCTTCCGAGTTTATTTTTTTCTGTGTATTATAAAAAGTTTCTTGTACTGGAAGCTTTTTAAATTTGTGGTGATTCATTGATGCTTGATTACATTTTAGAGTGTGGCTCTAGAGATCTAGTTGGAACCACTACGTGTGTTTGTTTGCAGGGATTGTCAACTAGCGAGTTCCTTTGTGGGGCAATGAGGAATAACTGGCTTTCTTGATAAAGAGGCCCACAAATGTCAAATCTACAGGGTTTATTCTCTGGTTCAGTTTCTCTAGAAAAACATCCTCTACTTTGCTGTGTGAGGAACAATGTTGGGTCTCAGTGTTCTTGGCTCTGAGGGACACAAGGACTCTGGGGGTTTACTCCATTTCCTGTATAGGCTTTCACTTAATTTTCTTGTTTTCAATATGGCATCTTTCTTCTGCCTTCCTTTGTAATTTTATCAGTGGACTGAAGTCCCCCTTTGGTTCAATTTCCTTTCAGAATATATCTCTGATCTCCTTCCTGGATTAGAGAGAGTTGTTTGTGTACGACGATTGAGGGGTCTCAAGGAGAAAGCCTGCCTAATAGGCTTTCAACTACTTTTGTTTTTTTCAGCCAATTCATGAGCATTTCTGGGGTTCTGTAGCACAAATATGTGGGCATCCCCATCTACTGTCACTTAGGATTCAGCCTTCTCCGTTTTAGTAGCTCTTATTTTTCCTTTCTATTGAACAAAATTTGACATCTCATATATTTTATTAACAAATCTTTCCCAATAAATATTTTCAAATTTTTCTTGTGGATTTATGCCTGTTTTTGTGCTTTTCCTCTTGGTTTTGGGAAAATATGAATAAAAATGTGTTTTGATTCAACATGTTACCAAAAGAAGAGTGCTTTTAAGTATAAGCTATAACTCATGTCATAAGGCCTTGACCAGCTTATGACAATGAGCCAATTTTATAGTTCATTTTCAGGTAGATATTATTAAGGCATGCAGTTCTAGCAGCTTAATTGCTGAAAATTAGTTTTCTAAAGAGCTCTTTCTGTGATTTCTCAAAGTATCGTTTCATTTAAGATCTGGAAACCTACAGTAAGCCAAACAGTACTATAGTACTGGTACAAAAACAGACACAGACCAATGTAACAAACAGAAAACCTTGAAATAAAGCCACACACCTACAACTAACTGATCTTTTACAAAATCAACAAAAATAAGCAACGGGGAAAGGTCTAACCATTAAATAATGCTGAAATAACTGGCCATCCATATATAGAAGAATGAAATTGGAACCCTATCTATCACCACATAAAAGATTAAATCAAGATGGATTAAAGACTTGAATTAAGATGTTAAACTGTAGAAGTTCTAAAAGAAAACCATGAAATACCCTTCTGCACATTGCCCCAGCAAAGAATTTATGACCAAGTTATCAAAAGCAATTACAACAAAAAGAAAAATTGACAAGTAGGACCTCATTAAATTAAAAAGTTTCTGCATAGCAAAAGAAACTATCAACAGAGTACAGAGATAACCTACTGAATGGGAGAAAATATTCACAAACTATGCATCCAACAAATGTCTAACATCCAGAATCTATAAGGAATTTAAGAAATCAACAAGCAAAAAACAACCCCATTAAAAATTGGGCAAAGGACATGAACAGACACTTCTCAAAAGAAGAGATACGTACAACCAACAAACATGAAAAAATGCTCAACATCACTAATCACCAGAGAAATGCAAATTAAAGCCATAATGAGATACCATCTCACACTAGTCAGAATGGTTATTATTAACAAGTCAAAAAGTAACAGATGTTGATGAGGATGTGAAGAAAAGGGAATGTTTATACACTATTGTGGAAATGGAAATTAGTGCAGCCACTATGGAAAGCAGTTTGGACATTTCTCAAAGAACTAAAAATAGAACTACCACTCAATCCAGCCATCTCATTACTGGTTATATAACCAAAGAAAAATTAATTGTTTTATCAAAAAGATACCTGTACTTGTATGTTTGTTGCAGCACCATTCAGAACAGCAAAGTCATTGAATCTACCTAGGTGCCAATCAACAGTGAATTGGATAAAGAAAATGGGATACATATACATCACGGAATACTATCCAGCCACAAAAAGGAACGAGATCATATCCTTTGCAGCAACATGGATGCAGCTGGAGAGGATTATCCTAAGCAAATTAACAGAAAACCAAATAACTCATGTTCTCACTTACAAGTGGGACCTAAACATTGGACATAAAGATAAGAATATTAGATATTGATGGGACAGGGAGCAGGGCAAGGAATGAAAAGCTACCTGTTGGGTAATATGCTCACTACCTGACAGGTTCAACCATACCCCAAACCTCAGCATCACATAATATACCCATATAACAAATCTTCACATGTATCCCCTGAATCTAAAAAGGAAGAGTTGAAATTTAAAAATAAAACAAATAAAATCTTAAAACTGATCTGGAAACTTTGTTTTCCAACCAAATCTCTATTCTGATTGCCACCTGCTCTCCTGAGAAGGCCATGGGGTGGGCAAAGCAGGTCTCTGCTGGGCAATGACTGGCCTCCTCACTCTGGCTGTGGAGATGACGGAGTTCTGCTTTGACCTCCCCAAGATATACTTCATGCTCTCCCTAACTCTCCATATACAGTTGCAACCAGTGAAAAGTGTTGAAAGATAATGTGATTGAAGTCTTGGATACGACAAAGCTACAACATAGAGAAAAAATTATCTTCAAAAAGCTCACAGGTCTAAACCTCAAAGGTTCCCTTCTACGCTCCTGGTGTGCCATTATTGGGCTAGGGCCAGTTCACTCCCTATTTCTGGTCAGTTCCAGTATTTCAGAGTCCAGTGGAAATTGACCCACATTGCCCAGAGAGGATATTTTCCTTCCATATTTAAAGACAGCCTGATTTCTCCCCTTTTATGATTAACACTGATTTCAGGGGAAGCCCCCTCACTGTCACTCCCTAGAATGTGATCTGACTTCACAGACTTTAGGTTTCCAAAGACTGAACTATTCAGACTTCCCTCATGCCTATACAGAACACCAGCTAGCCAGTTCACACGGTGCTTGGTCAGGCTCTTCAGTTCCTTTTCTGAGTCTTTACTTTAAATAAGCAAAAACAGAATAAGCCTTTCAGTCTCCTCTTGCTATAACTGTCTCTCTGCTTCTGATCAGAATATATAACCCAATTTTAAAAAGGGGCAAAACACACTTTAGCAAAGAACAAAGAAGGATGGCAGATGAATACATGAAAAAAAAAGTGCAAAAACTTTAGTCATTAAAGAAATGTAAATAGAAACAACATGGATATCACCTCTTATCCACTAGAGTAGCTAAGATTCAAAAAACAGCAGAAACATCAACTGATAAAATCAAGTGCTGACAAAATTGCAGAACACTGGGTCTCTAATACATCACTAGTGGGAATGCAAAATGGTATCATCACTTTGGAAAACAGGCAGTCTCTTATAAAGTAAGTATAAATCTCTACTCATAGTATGGTACCATAACCATCATATTCCTAGGTATTTACCCGAGAGAGTTGAAACTATCCATACAAATATCTGAACATGAACATCTACAGCAGCTTTAGCCATAATTGCCCCAAACTGAAAACACCCCAGACGTCCATCAGGTGGTGAATGGTTGAAAAGATTGGATACATATCTACAGTGAGAGAGTACTTAGCAGTAAAAAGCAATTTTTAAAAAGCAGTAGAAAGGAACATGCTACTGATACAGGTAACAACAATGATGAATCTCAAAAACATTGTGCAAAGTGCAAGAACCCTGACATGAAAGCCTGTATGATGCTGTATAATTTCATTTATATAACTTTCCAGAAAAGGCAAAACTAAAGGAACAGGATAGATTACATGTCAGTGGTTGTCAGCAGCTGGGAATAGGAGAGGAAATTGATTTCTAAAGGACATGAGGAAACTTTGTGGACTGACAGAAATATACTGTATTTTGATTGTGATGGTGGTTACATGGCTATATAGATTTGAAACTGGATAGTTCAGCCCTAATAGAGCAGCTTGAGATGAATGTAGCCCGGAACAGCTTGAGCAACCTCATGAAGGGCCTTGAGCTAGAACCACCTAACTAAATTGCCCTCAGATTCTTGACCAACAGAAGCCATAAGATAATAAATTGTTCTAAGCTGCTAAATTTGGGGGTAATATGTAATGCAACTATATATTAATCTATATTATATATATTAAATATATTAATATATTACTCATTAAATTTATCCATGTGTCATATTATTTATTATATATTATATAATGTTATATATTGATATATTATTATAACATATATTATGGTTTTTTTTTTTTTTTTTTGAGACAGGATCTCACTCTGTCACCCAGGCTGGAGTGCAGTGGCATTACCTCAACTGCAATCTCTACCTCGTGGGTTCAAGTGATTCTCCTACCTCAGCCTCCTGATCAGCTGGTACTACATAGAGGTGCATGCCAACATGGCAGGCTAATTTTTGAGTTTTTGAGTAGAAAGGGAGTTTCATCATGTTGGCCAGGCTGGTCTCGAACTCCTGACCTCAAGTGATCCACCCACCTTGGCCTCCCAAAGTGCTGGGGTTAGAAGTGTTAGCCACTGCACCCAGCCTTATAGTATATATTGTTTTAGTTAAGGTAGTGGACATGTCAGATTATGCTGGATTTTTAGGTCATACATATGTATTAACTATTTTTTGTTATATCTGCTTTATATATATATATATATATATATATATATATATATGTATTAACTATTTTTTGTTATATAGCATCTACTGGCCTATCTACCTATCTATCATTATTCCAACACAATCTGCACAGGCTTAGATCCACTGAAAAATATACACACTGTCCTTTCATAAACAAAATACTTACAGTTTAAGTCTGAAATATTATCATTTGTATGACTTTAGTTTTCTTCTTTTCCACAATTGTCTTTTATATGACTAACCTAAGGGGCTTGTCACAATGATTCCTTACGTAATTAAGAGAGGGGCTTTCTTCAAAATACAGTATAGCATTTGGCATAAAAAGCTACAGTTTTAAACTGGTCATAATTTTTAAATGGCAGTACATTTATTCAATAATTGTTTTGTGAGCATCACTTCTGTTTGAGACACCAAGCCAGGCATAGAGGTTATACTGCTGTAGGACATAAACGTCATCTCCACCTCCATGAAACTTGTGGTCTAGAAGGGAAGAGAGACATTGAATGAATAAGCCAACAATTGAATATCATTGTGATAAGATGCCATGAAGGAGATAGGCAGGATGGAAATTTTTCAGTTTCAAAAATATCTTATGGTTTCTACCAGTCATTTCTGTATACAGGAAAATATTAGTTGGTTCATGATTATAAAACATATTTATGCCCATTTGACATAAAAAGAGAAAAATTAAAAAAGATTTAGAGAAAAAAGTATAAATTACTCCAGAAAGCCTTGTGTCCCTTTTAATCTCCTTTACCCATGGAAGTGTTCCTTCCTTTTTTAAGCGGGAGAAACTGGTTCTGTGACTGACCCTACAACTGAGATTCCACATAAGCACCAGCTGTTAAATTGTGACCTACATCCTGCCCCACACCTTGATAGGCTGAATTAGTATGTTGATCTTTCTGTCAGCAGCCACACAGGTCTACTAACAGCAACCAGCAGCGATTTCTAACGGCCCTGAATGGCCTTCAAGTCGTTTATGAGGTTGGTGTGAGCCGAGGCAGTATGGTGAGAAATCAAAGAGGTGGTTGCCCTGGGACTGAGCTGCTGTTGTCTAGGCAACTTTATTAAGAACCTTCTGTTCCTGGGAAAACGAAGCCTAAATTAACTCTTGAGTTCTTACAACTAAGACTTTATTTCCCTATTGGTCTCTGGTATTTGGGAACTTCCTACTGTTTCCAATGGAATTCTTTTTACCTTGTTTGGGGCCCTAAAATATTTAGCAAGTGGTATTGGTTTTAAAGATCTCTTAATCCTTCATATACAATTAAAAACAAACTCTTTTACCATTCAGATGCCGGTCAATATATTTATAGAATTAGATCTAACTCCAAATTCAATGATCAATTTCTGATTTGACCTCCAATTCTAAGGCTTTCCATACTAAGAAAAACCCACAGAATGTGATTTTTTTTTTAAAAGCATGTTTCTTCACCTAAGTATAATGTACAAAAAATAACGTGCATTTCCTAAGTTTCAGCAGTGGCAGCCTCACGTTTATAAATTACAGCATGCGATGAGATATGTGCTTCATTGGAAATCAACATACCTTCGTTCAATATTTCCAACATGGAGAGTTTCTTCTCCAGTGTTGGAACAGGAAGCTGTTTGTTCAGTTGAGGAGACAGGAATACTTGATGTTTTATGTAAATATTTACTGTGCAGCAGGGACTGTGTTAGGTACTTTGAAGGTATTAACTCATTTAATCTTCATAACAACCCTGTGAGACAAACGTACTCGTATCCTTATTTTTTAGATAATGAAATTGAGACACAGAGAGGTTAAGCCCAAGGTCACACATGTGTATAATTTGGAGACAGGATTTAAACTGAGGCATTCAGGCTCTAGAGTCTATGCTCAATCATTGTTCCAGGACTTCCCAAAGTGGCCAGCTTGTGCTTAGAAATTACAGTATCGGAAAAATTGCCACTTTTAAATACTGGAACACACTTAGCACACTAAATGCTCACACTACGAGAGGTGTATACAGGGACTAAGACCAAATTATAAAATTGCAGGTCAGACTCACATCTCCCAGCTTAGTTTTTTTTAGGGCATATTCCCATTGAACCATTGAGTAAAATGGTAGGCTGGATCGTCAGCATTATGACATTCTCCCTCTCTCTGTCTTTTCCTTGACAAAGCATAGGCTCTGGAGTCCACTTTGAGTCTTGGCTTTATTTTATTTATTGTCTTTTTATATCGGTCCATTAGCTTTTTGATTTTCTCATCTATGAAATTGGCCTGCTATTCCCACCACAAAATTCAAAGGAGGTAGAATATGTGAATGTTATGTAAAATATGAAGCACAAAGAATTTCAGGAATTGATTTTTGCTGTCTATATGTGTAGTAGGTGACCACCTATCTGGCGGAATTTGAAATCTTCCAAGAAGGTCTTGCTTTCTTCTAATATATCTCAGTTTTTTTAAAATCAGTGCCTGAAATCCCACCATTAATGAGCAATTAAGTTTTGAAGATTTTATTTTAAAGAACTGATTTTTTAAAAAGCTAATACTAATTACAGGCATAATTCTTAAACCTATTCTGCCAATACATTGGGGATTTTTCAACAGATAGACTGGCCCTGTAAGAGACAGTTAGTCACCAAACAGGAAGAGGACAATAGGAAAAGAGGAAACATACACTTTACAGATAGTACATTGTTGCTAAATCCCAACCTTGAATTATTTGAAAGCCAGATCTCTGTGGCTCTTAATAATGATACTGTGATAGTCTTTACATTTCTCTTATAGCAAATTTGATTGCCACGTTCTCATTATAATCCTATTTTTATTCATTTATTAGGTATGTATGTATGTATGCATGTATACTGAGCACCCACTCTGTGCCACACAGTTTAAGATGGAGCACATACAATGGTGGGTAAGAAAGATAATGTCTAGTGAGGAAAAGGGAATTCGGACCATAAGCAGGTGATGGTTGCACAGTGTGATGAGGGCTAAGGGAGGTGGTAAGTGCGGGATGCCCTGGAACCACATTGGAGGAAAACCCAACACTGCCTTTGAAGGTCAGGAATGCTTTCTCAGAGGAAGTGATGTCTATTGTAAGAACAGAAGCAAAAGGAAAAATTAGCCAGGCAAAGCTATGGAAGAAGGGGAAGTGGAGGATTGATGTCTCAGACTAAAGGAATGGTGCATTCAGTGTTTCTGAGTTGAAATACAGCAATATGCAGATTCAGAGAACTCAAAGTTCCCCATATGACTTAAGCATAGAATGTAAAGATAAGAAATTTGGTTAAAAAGGTAAATGAAGATAAGGCCAATGAAGGCCCGGTAACTCAAACTAAGACATTTGAATTTTACCATGATTTGTATTATTATTGATCTGGGAGGCCAGATTTGATTCTGCATCTTTCATGGTCCCCAGTGCTCTCTGATCTCATCTTCTACAACTTGTCCCTCCACCCACTGTGCTGTAGCCAGGTACACTCTCATGTTATCACCCGTGCACTTGTGTTCTATCAGTCTTGCCCCTTCCCCAACCCTTTTCCTTCAGGCCTTTGCTGAAATAGCACCTTCTCAGTTAGACCTTCTATGTTCCTCTGATTTTAAGATCAATCTTCCTTCCTAACCTTCTCTATCTGTACTCCTCCTCCTGACTTCCCCTCTCAATTGTATTTGCCACCTTTTGATAAACTATGTAATTTATTTATTTGTTTATTTACCTCCACTCCACTTCTGGTTAAAAAGGAGGTTAAAAATGTACCTCCACGAGGGCAAGGACTTTTGATTATTATGTCCCCAGGATCTAGAACACTCCCTGGAACATGGTAGGAGGTAAAATATGTATACTGCTGAATGAAAAAAGAAAAGATTTTTAGAATGGTTACTTTAACTTCAGTGTGGAGATAGGATTGGTGGCAGGCCTGAACCAGGAAGGCCAGCTGGAAGCTACTGGAGAAATCAAGACGAGGGATGGTGGTGAACTATACCATGGATTCTAACAGTCTTTAAAAGTGAAATCAACAGGGCTTAGTGATTGATTGGGAATAGTGGTAGTAGAGGTGGTGATATGTTAAAAATAAGGAGGAAGAAATACTTAATAATGATGTCCCAGTATGATATATTGAATTATTTGTAGAGAAATATTTACTCTCATCCCCATTAATGTTGGATTTGGCGCTGTGGCTCATTTTGGCCAATGGAATATTAGCAGAGCAATATGAGCAAAAGTCTTAAATGTCTTTGTTCAGTTTTGCATGGCTCTTGCACTCCAGTAATCTGGTATCTGAAGAAAATGCTCAGGGTAGTCATTTGTCCTTTCAGCCTTGGCCCCAGAAGATACATGGGTGGAGCAGACCTGGTCCCAACTAGTTGACTTGACTAGTTGAGCCACACTAGTTGATCTGTAGCATGAAGCAGAGCTGCCCAGCCAAGTTCATACAAGATCAGCCAAATGAAAATCAGCCTTTAGACCTACAGGCATGAGATTAAATGCTTGTATAAACCAATGAGTTTAGAAATAGTTGTTATGGCTGGGCACGGTGGCTCACGCTTGTAATCCTAGCACTTCGGGAGGCCAAGGTGTGCAGATCACGAGGTCAGGTGTTTGAGGCCAACATGGTGAAACCCTGTCTCTGCTAAAAATACAAAAATTACCCAGGTGTGGTGGTAGCACCTGTAATCTCAGCTACTCAGGAGGCTGAGGCAGGAGAATCACTTGAACCTGGGAGGCAGAGGTTACAGTGAGCTGAGTTCATGCCCTGCACTCCAGCCTGGGCAACAGAGGAAGACTTTGTCTCAAAAAAAAAAAAAAAAAAAAAAAAAAGAAAAGAAAAGAAATAGTTGTCATACAGCAACATTTTGGCAATATCTCACTAATACACCCAGGTTCTGGCTTAGGCTACTTGGTAGACAGTTGGTGCCTTCTACAGATATAGGAAATCAACAAAAAGGAGCAAGTTTAGAGGAAAGATATTCAGTTTAAATTTGGACATACTAGGTTGAAAGTGCTTCTGTGGCATCCAAATGCTTTTGTCATTAGACAGATGGATGATTTGGTCTGTAGCCTAGGAGTGAGAACTGACCAAGAACTATGTTTGGCAATCTTTAGAAAACAGCAGATGATGGAAGCAATGAAAGAGAGTTTTGAATGAGAAAAGACCCTAGGACAGAGACCTGAAAGGCAGTTCACTTTATAAAGGGCATACAAAGCTCTTCTGAGCTGAAGTACCTTTTAAAAAGCTGGGTTTTATATGCTGGTTGAAGGCAGCAGAGTGTAGACAGAGTACATGTTCCACTGTTCTGGTTTGGGGGCTAAATTCAGCAAGTGTGTCTTAGGTCCAGAGAGTAGTTACACCTCACAGCTTCTCCGAGTTTGATTCTGTTCTGTTGGTCACATATGTCACAGCTCTCAACAGATACAACAATAAGCACAAAGGACTGAGAAGGCCAATTTATATTGCCTTTTTCTAGGCTATATGCAAAGGCCATTTCTAAAATCTTCATTATGGAAACACATAACAAGTTGCAAGTTCCTTCTGATTATTGAGAAGGACAAGGAAGGGCAGAAATGTTCTTCTCTGCTCAATGATCCATGCAGTTTGAACAATAACCATCGTAGGCAAATTCAAGGCAGAGATAAGTTGAGATGTATAGCTCGGCAGCTCTCATAAATGAATTTAGTTCAGGTTGAATTAAGGTGATCTGTGAAAATGTGTTCCAAAACGATTCTCTTCAGTATTGGGGACACCAAATCATTGTGAAAAATGGCTTAGCACTTTTGGTAAATGTTTCTATTATAGCCTCATAATTCTATAGAAGTTAGACTAGGGACCTCTAATGAGCTTATTGAAATGGTGACCACTAAATGCTATTTAATATTTGCTGTCCCTTTTCTGAAGGCAAAAATATCTCTTCATTATGTTTTTGCTGACTGTTCTCAGCTCTATTGTGAATGGGTAGAAAGACCATATTTTCCCGGCAGGGAAAAAACAGTCTGCTAAAGCTAGGAATTACAAGTGATTGTTCTTGGTGAATAAGAGTGATGGCACTTGAAAGAGACAGGGACTTTTTCTGCTGGAGAATTCTACAAGCAGCATTTTCAGATTTAACGGAAAATGTCAGGCGTCAGATTTCTCTCATTGTTTACTTATCAACCTAGGCCAAATTCAGCTTAGAACTACCTCAATCCCACTTCATAATGTGTTGCAGGGAACAAGGAGATGTTAAGGAGGCCAGGGAAGGTTTCAAGGCATGGGGCACTTCTGGAGGAGAACTAAAGAAGTATGATTTCACTGGCTACTGAAAGGGAAGGGATTAAGTCTCTACATTCGGTACAATTGGGAATCATTAAGTATTTCAAACATTTGGAAAGCATGAGAAGATTTACCTTTGGAAAAAAAGATCACTTGGGTAACTGACTGAAAGGAAGAAAGAGTTTATAAAAGTGAATCAGTTACGACCCTATTGCAATTGAGTTGTCCAGGTAAGAGATACTGATAGGTTGTACGAGGGCGAAGGTGGTGGTTATGTACATGAAAATATGTATTTGAGACATAATTAATATGTAATCTAGGCAGGATTTGAAAATAGATGCAGAACAAAGAAGGAAGTTGTAAGAATCACCTTAGGAAGATGACTAAACTCTGGAAGAGGTCCAGTTTCTACTAATTAGTTAGGGTGCAAAGTGGGATAAGTTGGTACAGAAAGATTGTTGACTTGGTTTTGGACATTTTAAGAATAAAGTCTTATGAAGACATCAAGGTGTAGATGTACAGTAAGCAGGTGAATATACTGGTCCGAACTGCAGGGGTAGTCTAGCCTGGATATAAAGATTGGTGAGGATCCTGCATTGGTGGTAATTAAAGCTAAAGGAATAAATATATTCTTGTAGAGGGAGGATACTGAGTAAAGATCTTGGACAGGACTGAGGACCTACAAAATTTAATGCTTAGGAGAGAAGGAGATGTCAGAAAAGGGGGATAAGCAGTGAATAGGAGAAGAAGAAGGACAATGAGATATCTCAGAAGCAAAGGAATGAGTGTTGTAAGAAGGATGAAGCATCAGCAATATCAAGTAAGATCAGAATTGAGACACATCCCCTGGAGTCAGTGACATGGAGACAGTTTGTGAAACAATGAAGAAAAGAAAGCACATTTGAGTAGAATATGGGCAATGAGTACATGTAACGCCTTATGAAATTCGACTCTGCAGGGAAATAGAGAGACAGGTATTAGATGAATCAGGAGGGAAATGGCATGTCAAGAGGGGTTTTTGTTTACTTGTTCTTTATATGGGGGACACTTGATCATGTTTAAAAGTAAATAGATTAAGAACAACAATGAGGTAGGAGAAATAATTTTCATTATCTCTAAATAATGGAAATTATTTAGAAAATGGTATAGTTCAAGGGTCTAGCAAGGACTAAGGTAGATCAGGGAGTGCGCACTGAAGATGGAGTGGCAATGTGGGTCACTGGAGGAGGGAGTCAAGGAAATGAATGGTCAGCGGGTTGGACCGGGAATTCATGTGGATGATAAAGTGCTCAGATTTATAGCAGGACTTGGAGTGAAGGGCTGTGGACCAAGTACCAAAGTTTATAACTCATAAGAGCACAATCAAACACGTGATGAAAGACAGCAATGAGGAAGGGACAGAGTGGTATTGCTGTATGGCCTAGAAATCAAAGCAGCAGAAATTTTCATTAGAGGGTCAAAGCAGTGGTAGAGAGTAAGGAAGACGCCTCCACCTTTGAAGCCTAAGGTCACAACTGAGAGGGCTGTACGAGAAGTAGGATCTTCAAGGAAGGTGCATGTTCAGTTAAAACCAGTCGCCGGGCGCGGTGGCTCACCCCTGTAATCCCAGCACTTTGAGGTGCTGAGGCGCGCGGATCATGAGGTCAGGAGATTGAGACCATCCTGGCTAACACAGTGAAACCCGGTCTCTACTAAAAATACAAAAAAAATAGCCAGGCCTGGCGGCAGGCGCCTGTAGTCCCAGCTACTTGGGAGGCTGCGGCAGGAGAATAGCGTGAACCTGGGAGGCGGAGCTTGCAGTGAGCCGAGCTTGTGCCACTCACTGCACTCCAGCCTGGGCAACAGAGCGAGACTCTGTCTCAAAAAAAACAAAACAAAAACAAAACAAAAAACAAACCAGTCATCCTGAGGATGCTCAAGGGTGAGACTGGGTTTTGGGGGGATTTTTTACTATATGTGGAATAGCAGACCCACTAGTTACTATGAAAGGTTTAGCATTCCAAAAATAATAATTATCTTATAAAGTATCTTTGCTAAATACTTAAAACTTAAATACTAAAAACAAGTATACATAGTAAATTTTTAAATATTAATTTCTCAAAACTTATCTAAATTTGCTTTTGGTCAATTCAAATTGAGTTTTTAAATTAATAAGTCCTATTTCTCTGTATGCTACACTTCAGAAACAAGTTGTTTCTGTCTGCGATATTAGTGATCTTGCTATTTTCTTAAAACTGGAAATAATCATAATTACATTTTCCCTAAACATTATACATGGCATATCTAATTGTGCCACCGGAAGACTTCATCAAACAGCCACTCTAATAAGGAAAGCATAGCTTTTATTTGAATGGGGATTTTCAGTGCACTCAATGCCAACGTGCATGGTAGACTGTGATGTAAAAATGCAAGGCTGTGCTTCACCCTGAACGCAGTGGGTCTTCTACATGGATAAAAGTTGGTAGCTGTCCAATGGCTCCCTACAGTTGCCCACAATAACCAGAACCTCAAGAACCCTTACCAACTCAACCAAGCGGGAGGATTGATAGGCAAAGTGTTAGCACCCAGATGGGTATACTTTTTATTATTGTTACTTCTATATCTATCTGTATTCATTTTTCTTCCTTGGAATGTACTCAGCTCTATTCTGGGGAGCTCAGAGAATCTTATCCTCTCATCAGAAAGTTGATGAAGGAATGAGAGATGCTGTGGAATGGGCAATTTTAATTAGAGACATTTGAATAACATGGAAACTGAGGACAGAATTTATAAAATGAGTTACTTGTTGAACCAGAGATTTCTGGATCTCAATTTGCCAGTTAGCTTTGGGCCTTAACATATCATATAGTGTCTTTTTCAATTCCATTTTAAATGCATAGAAGTGCTTTATTCATAGACACCTATGTTGCCAACTATCTTTTTAGAAACTGGCTCCAATTTTTTCCCCTCTCTCCAATACATAACAAGCATGTATGCTATAAATTGCCAAAAAAGAAACAGGCACCCATTCCTATAAGATTAGCTCTAAAAAGCTACAATCATCACAGCCAGTGATAAAAACTTCTATTCCTAATTGGCTACGGGGATTAGGGATACAGTTCTTGAGACCTGAAAGTCACACAGACACTGGAAAAATGAAGAGAATGGTAATTTTCCAGTGTCCCTGATTAGAGCCATCTGTGTTTCCCCAGTGTGGTTCCCCTAATGTATTCTAATGCAAAATATCCTCTCCCCTTGTTTATTTTGGAACACAGCTGTTGTCTTAATTGAGCCTAACAGATAATGGAAATACTGTTGCTTTCCTTCCCCTTCTTCAAACCAGCAGTTTGTGGGATTTGAGGGAGATGGAAGGGAATCTTCTTTACTGCTGGGAATCTATATGTTCGTTTTAATTCTCCAAATTTATTTAGTTTAAAAAACGGGGATGGAATATATATGTATAGATGTGTGCACATACATGTGTGTATGCAACTTCTCTTGGAAGTTGAACTTTGGATAATTGCTTTCCTCTGAAGTCTTTTAATAGATACTTTTTCCCCACATTGTTATCACGTGATACATTCAGTGATTTCAGTTGGACTTTCAAAGATTTTTTTTCTAGCATTTACCTTCTCCAAACTGAAGGAGGTACAATAATAAAGATTGGTTGGTTTGCGCTTTTCCCACTTCCTACCCATTCCACCTGCCCACCTCCCCCACCCCAAAGTCATTGCATGCTACTTTGAGCAAGTTAAACTATTTCAAATTCCATTGTTGTCTTGATCTCTAGCAATTTACTTATATCATTACAGGATATTTCAGACTTCTGTAATTTAGTTTTTGCAGGCATGAAACATAAAATCTCATGGGCTGTCATGAATGAAAATAATGCAACTTTTAAAAACTAATAGCTCAGAATTTGCAATTTTAGAAAAAAATTTTTATTAAGTCCCAAAAACAGTTCTATGGGAGCTTCTTTTTCCTATACATTTTCACTTCACACCTTTTGCTTGTTCGTTAGATAATGAGTTTTAAATTATTTTCTATTGGGAGAATAAAAAGACAAGTCAGTCTTTTCTACAGATTTTTTAAATTATTGTAGTTAGTGTGATACATGAAGAGTGTGATTTCACACACAATTGTAATTACTGTTTTGAACATGGCTATAAATTTGTGCTGTAAAATACAGAAATTCCAAAAAATTTATATTGCATGAGTTTCAGCAAAAAAAGAAAAAAGAAAATGTATGGGGTTCCATACACAATGTAACTAGTTCTGGAGTTGACCTCCTGCCATAAACTATAACACTGGACAAAATATAAAGGACTGACATTGACATTAGGAAGGACTGTAATTCCTGGAAGGACATCACAAAAAATGTGCCTCACATTCACCATGGCTTTCTGATTGAGGCTAGTTTCCTGATTCTGGCAAGAGGTAGAATCCAGGCAAAAACCTAATGAGTGGTATTCCTTCGGTGAGAAGGCAGATATGGAACCCAGGAGTGCTGAAGTCCATGGAACTTTCCAGGGAGGATATAGGAAAGGAGAGAATTCTATATATGGGGGAACCACAGAAATTGCGTGGAGTTTCCTGTAGGACCTTAGTGAAGGCCTGAGCTGCATATGTATGGAGTGAGACCCCTTGACTATTAGCAGAGAACAGCCAACATGGAGTGAAAAGTGAAATAATGATACTAAGGGTCACACAATGCTGGCAGATATAAGTGCTCTAGCCCAGTCAGAATGGTAAAATCCTGTAAAGATCCATTCTTTTATCTAAGACACCAGAAAGGGCACTCCTTTGCAGTAAGAACACCCTAGAATAAGGGCAACTCTAGAGAAACTTAAAACCAAACCTCAACAGGATCATAGAGAGTTGCCAAAAATATTAACTCCCTGGCCCCCAAAACAAAACAAAAAAATAGCAGCAGCTCAATACTCTTCAAGTTGAGATTTGGGTGGGGACACAGCCAAACCATATCATCCCGACCCTGGCTCCTCCAAATCCCATATCTTCACATTTTGAAACCTATCATGCCTCCCTAACAGTCCCCTAAAGTCTTATCTCATTTCAGCATTAACCCAAAAGTCCACAGTCCAAAGTCTCATCTGAGATAAGGCAAGTCCCTTCTTTCTGTGAGTCTGTAAAATCAAAAGCAAGCTAGTTACTTCCTAGACACAATGGAGGTACAGGTATTGGGTAAATATAGCCATTCCAAATGGGAGAAATTGGCCAGAAAAAGGGGGTTACAGGGCCCATGAAAGTCCAAAATCCAGCAGGGCAGTCAAATTTTAAAGCTTCAAAATGATCTTCTTTGACTCCAGGTCTCAAATCCAGGTCATGCTGATGTAAGAGGTGGGTTCCCATGGTCTTGAGCAGCTCCACCCCTGTGGCTTTGAAGGGTACACCTCCCTCCTGCCTGCTTTCATGGGCTTGTGTTGAGTGTCTGTGGCTTTTCTAGGTGCATGGTACAACTGCCGGGGGATCTAGTATTCTGGGGTCTGGAGGACGGTGGCCCTCTTTTCATAGCTCCACTAGGCAGTGCCCTAGTAGGGACTCTGGATGGGAGCTCCAAGCCCACATTTCCCTTCTGCAGTGCCCTAGCAGAGGTTCTCCATGAGGGGCCAACCCCTGCAGCAAACTTTTGCCTGGGCATCCAGGCGTTTCCATACATCTTCTGAAATCTAGGCAGAGGTTCCAAAACCTCAATTCTTGACTTCTGTGCACCCACAGACCAAACACCACACATAAGCCACCACAGCTTGGGGCTTCCACACTATGAAGCCATAGCCTGAGCTGTACACTCACCCATTTCAGCCATGGCTGGAGAGGCTGTGACACAGGGCACCAAGTCCCTAGGCTGCACACAGCATGGGGACCCTGGGCCCGGCCCATGAATCCACTTTTTCCTCCTGGGCCACCGGGCCTGTGATAAGAGGAGCTGCTGTGAAAGTCTCTGACATGGCCTGGAGATATTTTCCCCATGGTCTTGGGGATTAACACTAGGCTCCTTGGTACTTTTGCAAATTTCTGCAGCCAGCTTGAATTTCTCCCCAGAAAATGGGTTTTTCTTTTCTATCGTATAGTCAGGCTACACATTTTCCAAACTTTTATGCCCTGCTTCCCTTATAAAACTGAATGCCTTTAACAGCACCCAAGTCACCTCTTGAATGCTTTGGTGCTTAGAAATTTCTTCCACCAGATAACCTAAATCATCTATCTCAAATTCAAAGTTCTACAAATCTCTAGGGCAGGGCCAAAATGCTGCCAGTCTCTTTGCTAAAACATAATAAGAGTCACCTTTGCTCCAGTTCCCAACAAGTTTCTTATCTCCATCTGAGGCCACCTCAGCCTGGACCTTATTGTGCATATTGCTATCAGCATTTTTGTCAAAGCCGTTCAACAAGTCTCTGGGAAGTTCCAAACTTTCCCACATTTTCCTATCTTCTTCTGTGTTCTCCAAACTGTTCCAATCTCTGCCTGTTACCCAGTTCCAAAGTTGCTTCCACATTTTCGGGTATCTTTTCAGCAATACCCCACTCTACTAGTACCAATTTATTGTATTAGTTCATTTTCATGCTGCTGATAAAGACATACCCTAAAATGGGAACAAAGAGAGGTTTAATTGGACTTATAGTTCCATGTGGCTGAGGAGGCCTCAGAATTATGGCAGGAGGTGAAAAGTACTTCTTACATGGTGGCAGCAAGAGAAAAATGAGGAAGAAGCAAAAGTGGAAACCCCTGGTAAACCCGTCGGATCTTCTGAGACTCATTCACTATCACAAGAATAGCACAGGAAAGACCAGCCCCCATGATTCAATTACCTGCCCCTGGGTCCCTCCCACAGCACGTGACAATTCTGGGAGATATACTTCAAGTTGTGATTTGGGTCGGGACACAGCCAAACCATATCACCAGGTATAAAGATGAGTTGAAGAAAGTAAAATATAAACTGGTACAATATTAATTCTATGTAGACTTTGATAAGAATACAACCACTAAAGAGTAATAAAAAGAGATATTACTAAACACTAAAAAGCCAGTATAGGAAATAAAATGGAATACAAGGATGCTTAACTCAAAGACAGCCTCAAATAGTGTAAAATAGTGTAAAAATAGTATAAAAAGAATAGTGTAAAAAAAGACATAAATAGAAAAACTAGCAAATTGTTAGACTTAAATCTGACCATATCAATATTACATTAAATGTAGTAAACTAAATACTCCAGTTGAAGTTAGATATTGCTAGACTAGATAAAATAGCAAGGCCCAAACATATAAAAGGGAAATACTTTAAATATAATGATGGAGATGGTCTGAAAGAGTAATAATATGTCATGTAACAGCATAAGAAAGAAAAAGAATATTACCTATAAAGATGACCATTTCATAATGATAAAGAGAGGCTAATTCAATGAAAAGACAAAATAATTATAGATTTATATGTAACTAAAAACATAACTTCAAAATTTTTAAAGCAAAAATGGACAAAACTAATGGAAGAAATAAGTCAATCCATAATCATGGTGGGGAATTTTAATATCCTATTATCACTAATTGTTAGATGAGCAGTCAGAAGAATTCATTGTCAAAAGGATATAGGGGATCTGAACAATACAATCAACTCCGTGGATCTGATTCACATATTCAGAATACTAAACCCAGCAGTTACAGAGCACAAGAGCACACATTTTTTTTAAAGTCTCAACGTTCTTCAAGATAATTAATTCTTGTAGACTATGTTCTTTAACCATAATGTAATTAAATTAAAAATTAATAGCAATAAGATACTTGTAAATTTATCAAGTAATTAGAAATTATAAAACACTTCTAAATAACTCAAAGCTCTATAATGAGTCAAAGAATAAATCACTTGGGAAGTCAGAAAAACTTTCAAACTGAATGATAATGCAAATATAACGTTACAATTTGTGATGCAGCTTAAGCAGTTCTTAGAGCTATGTGTATAGGTATAAATGCATATTTTACAAAAGAAAATAAGTTTAAAATTAATAATCTATATTTGTACATTAGAAAGCTAAGAAAGAAAAGGATATTCAAATCAAAGTAATCAGAATAGAGAGAATAAAGATAAGAACAAAAAACAAAGTAGAACAATAAACAAAGTCAACAAAAATAAAACTTGGTACTTTGAAAAGATTACCAAAATTGACAAATCCAAGCAAATCTTAATAGGAAGAAAAGAGGAAAAATACAGATTGCCCATACGAGATGAAAGAAAGAATCCACTACAGATTTCAGAGCCATAATAAAAGGATGGTAAAAAATATTGTGAATAACTTTTTCAATAAATTCAATAACATAGGTGTAATGGAAAAGTTACTTGAAAGCCCTTCTTGCTAATACTTATAAAGGTGAAATCAGAAATATGATTATTATTTTTAGGAATGAAATTGAATCCATAATCAAAACCTTTCCTGTTACTATAACTTCCCATGTAATATAACATGATTTCATTAGTAAACTTCATCAAACATATAAAGAATAGAAATCTTAAACTCTTCAGATAAAGGAAAAAAGGAATACTTACCCATATTTTTTATTATACCAAAAACTGTCAAAGGCACTAAAAGAAATCAATATCTCTTATAAACATAATAAAAAATCTTAAATATCTTAGAAAATTGAATCCAACAATATATAAAAAGGTAAAATGTCATGATCTATCAAGTGGATGGATCTAAGATACAAAAACTTCTAATAATACAAAAATTTCAACATTAATCATTAGTCAACACTAATCTAAGTTAATAGAATAAAGGAGAAAAAAATCTTATTATTGTCTCAATAGAAGCAGTAAAAGCATGTTACAAAAGTCACTTGGGATAAATGTTTCCAGCAAATTAAAAACCAACAGAACTTTATCCATTTAATAAAAGGGATCTGCCGATATATTGAATGCTTTTCACTAAGACTGGGAAAAAGCAACAATGGCCACTCTTAACCATTTTATCTAGTATTATCTTGGATATTCCAGCCTGTATAATAAGGCAAGGAAAGGTGTAAGGATTAGAAACATATTTTCTATATGTTCTTTCATATGGAAAATATTAAAGAATATCTCAAAGTTATGAAAATTAGTAAGTTAATTTGATGTTACAATATACATAAATGAAAAAACAATTGGCAAATAAGGTTCTTATAATAGCAAATAGCAAATATTAGATTTTTAACAAACAACAAAATATGTGCAAAATCTCTATAATGAAAACTATAAAATATTGCTGAGAGAATTTAAGGACCACTTACAAAGTAGAGAGATACACCATGTTTGTCAATTACAAGATACTGTTAAGATATCAATTCTTTCCGAATTGACCTACCTATGCAATTCCAATCAAAATCCAAGTGGGCATTTTAAAGAATGGGAGCTAATGAAAAAATGAATTGCTCTGCGTAAAGTAATAGAAATCTTCTGTTAAAAAACAAAAAACAAAACAGCAAGAAACCGATGAAAATGACAACTGACAATGAGTCTTCTTTTCCATGAGACAATAGAGGTGATGGGGTCTATGTCAAACTGAAGAGCACACTTGTCTCAGAAGGGTCACACCTACTGATTTAGTGTTACTTGATGTGTCGAAATGGTAGTGGCCAGTATTATGAATTTCTGACTTTTCAAAGGAAGCTAGAAATTATTTATGTGAAAGTTTCTGATTTCAATTTTCAGAATACTTCAACCCATTTTTTTCTAACCATAAGAATGGGAAAAATGAGATGTCTGAGAATCTGAGGTTCATATTCCATCATTATGTGTTCTGGTATAGACTTTAAGAGATGGTAGTTTTGTAAAGAAAATAGTCATTGGGAGATAAGTTTGAGTTGGAATTTAAAGACCTAAGCCCATAAATTTTAATATGTATTGAATACTTTCTATGTATCAGGAAGTAAATGTAGGAACTACTTGTATTTTTGAAAAGGAAACCGAGTCTTCAAAAAGTAGCACATACAGGGAAGAGCTGGTGTTTAAACTCAAGTTCGCATGATTCTTGAGCACAAACTGTCAGCCACATAACTCTGTTTCTCCCCAGTACTTAGTAGGTGTCTGGAAAAAGTCCAAGTTAAGGAAGCAGCACAAGTAAGGGGTGGAACTTAGAACTTAGCACAAAGCATACCTCTTATCTTATCTGTGTTGTTTCCTCCCAATTGCCACCATCAATTGCCACCATCAAGAACAGCACAGCTTTGTGTTACCATGTCAGGACCAAGACAATCAGCACACTTACTCTTTGCATTGAGAACATCCTCCAGGAATGTCATTCATTGTTTAAGACTTATCACTGTCTCTGCAAGCAAAGCTCATAGTCTCAGCTGACCTCAGTGAACATAGTAATTTCCAGACATGAAACTAATAATCTACTTGAGCGTTTGTGAGTCCAGTGGAGTGAACTGCATTACCCACTCCCATGTGTGATTAAAATCAGAACAAGAAGACAGGCTCAGGAAGCATAGTAAAGCCCAGGGACACACAGGGGGATACTGGTTATGCTTTCCAGCCTGCCTGCCTCCCAGGTCTTCCACCTCCATCACTTCCTGGGAAGCTCCACCACCTCTGCAAGGATCCTAATGTGGTTCAGGGGAGGAAGACCCAAGGACACAGAATGTTGTTCCAAATAAAGATGGATCCTTGTCCTCAGAGAGCCAAGGGGACACTCCTGCTCCCAGAGGGCTCTAACTAGACAAAAACAGAGTTGAGTTGGTATGTATTAGTATAGCATGCAGGTAGGCAATCCATAGACAAATGTGGATGCCTAGTCATCTCCAGTACACATGGGGTCTTGGCTTCCCAAGATGCACTGCTGGTACCTTCCTTTCCTTAATGCCTCCCTCCTGTTCCTTGCTGCATCCACCTCTTTATTCCCCCAAGTCTTACGTGGGAAATATCAAGAACAAAGGCAAAGCAAAAATAGTCCTGAGATGTTTGAAAAATACCACTAAGGGAAAGACTGTAGAGTGTGTTTGTTCAAGGCAGTTTTTTAAAATAATGTTAATTCAGTGGACTAGTCTTCAGAACATTCACAGCTAGTGGATAGAACACACACTGCTGTAATATTGTAAGTGCCACACAGAGATCTATATCCAGTGCTTTCCTTACCCCCACTTCCAATTGGCTTCAGGCAAAATTAATCACACTCTGGAAATCCTCATACATTGAAGTTGGGGACAGGACAACACAGCTTGAGCTCTGCACGTGCCAAGAGGGCAATTTTCCAGCCCCACACCCTACTCAGTTGTGCAATGCAAACTCATCTATAATTTCCTACCTAAACTGGAGCTGTTTCAATGGGAGGACTTTATTCCCTGTGGTTTTTAGTACATTTTGACTTTCACTGCCATGAGGTGACTTCTCTTAGTTAAGCCAAGCAGAGGCATCTCACTATTTGATTGGCATGTGCCTTCACAGGAGAGTGAGCAAACATCGTGGACAGCAAAGGAATGATGCCTGACTTGCAGATGTTTCATTTTGATGGAGGGTCTGATGCTTTGCTGCTCCAACTCTTCCTGTTTTGTGGAAGAAGAGATGAGCTTCCCAATTAGATGAGTCTGGGTTTGAATCACAGTAATGAATGTCCTTGGGCACATTACTTAAACTCACCGAGCCTTAGTTCCTTCACATGTAAAATTATGACAATAATACTTGCACTACTTAAATCATAGAGTTCTTGTGAGTAGTTAATGAAAGCATGCCCACAAGCTACTTAGCACAGGACCTAAATCATATGAATTTTCAGTAAAAGTTATTTATTGCACCAACTGCCACCCACTCACACATAAGAGATGTTCAATAAACACTGTGCAAAATCAACAAGGGAAAAAGACAAAATGAGAACATGCAAACATACATCCTTCAAAGCTGAAGTTACACTTATAAATTCAACTCATTGCATACGTTCTTCTCAAAGCCACCTTCCCTGGGACAGAGAGGCTATATGGTGCACTGACAGGAAACTAAGAGGAGCCACCTGGCATGGCTGACTCCTGCTTTGTTCAAGAATGGAAACCTTAAGTTTTAGTTGTGCTGAATTTGTGAGATTTTCCATCTCTGGATGCACAAACACAAAACACAACCACATAATGCAGTGTGGAAATTAAGTATGATACGCTATATCAGTTCTAGGCACATTAGTGGAGATTGAAAATGGTTTCACACTTAGACATTTTCAATGGATGATAAACAGGGTTAATGGATTGTGACTGAAATACTTCTGCCCTCTTAAATCTTCCAGGAAGCTTTTAAAACTGATAAATACATATTCTTCATGATGGCTTGCTGAAGTCTATACTAATTCAATTTCAAGCTGCTTAGGACTGTGCAAAATGCAAAAACCTGCTTGCAGAAACATCCAAACCTTGGCACTTTAAAAAAATTGAAAATGATGCTTTAAATCATTAAGCTTCCTAGAGTTTTTTGAAGTCCTGTACATTAGCATTGGCCTGGTGTTATTCTTTTAAGAAGAGAATCCAAGGATAGTATTTTGTTTGCCTGTTTATCTCTGGAAGCTTTGGAATGCTCAGGCATGTTTCTTGGATTGATTTGTGTAATGCTCCACATATGTGGAAAGTCAAAGAGGGATTTTGAGCCATGGATCTTGTCATCTTGTAGGATGCAAGGTCCTGCACTTTAAGACACTTAGTCGTGAGGGAACCAGGCTCACTTGAATCAAAGGAGGAATAAGACAGACAGCACTGCCACACTGTGTAAAGTTACCCACCATTGTTTCCTTAGTATAACTACAAAGGCTTGACAAACATATTCCATGAAGAGCATTATGATCCAGTTATCTTTACCAAAATATTCAGTAGTTATCTGCTGTGTTGCCCTCTAGTGATAACGAAGAAATCATCAATGGCAAGAAACTAGTAGCTGTGACATCTCAGCAGGATAGATAAAACACCAGGAACAAAGAAGAAATCGGAGGCAGCTGCAGTTTGCCATGGAGGTGGTGAGCCCAAGATGGAAAGGATGTAAGGAAAGAACAGCGAAGCATGAGAAATATTAAGACACGAAGCACACAATTCAAGCTGAGACTAGATACGTGTGTCTTAACTTCCCCAAACATTTTACCTTTGAGGCAAAAAGGGAACAAAGTCATTATCTTTTAACCCACATCCTGGGGATTGTAGAAGTTTTTCTACTGGAAGACCAACATAGCTGTGCATTACAGAAGCATGCTTTAATTTGGGTGGGAACTCTGGTTTCAAGCCACTTTCCAGCTAGACTGGCTTTTCATTTCTGTTTTTTAAATTTTTTCTTGTCTTGAGATTTTAATTGTATCTTTTGAAAAGGGGAAGAGTCAAATCTGCTGCACAAGACTTCTTTTCTATATTCAGTGAGACAGAAATGTTTTATAAACTTCAGTTCTACACAAATGTCAATCATCTACACTAACACAATCATTAATTTCTCATTAGGAAATAAACCAACAAGACAGAGTTTCTCCTTCAAAGGAGCTCAAGTCCAGAGACCTTGAATTAACACGAGTACTGATTCCTGGTGGATGGACTGGAGAAGCAAGTTTACCTAAATCATGTTTTCATCTTACTTCAATGTAGCCTCCACAGCATCCAAATAGTAAATTAACTACAATGAGTATTTCTAAAATGATTTGCTAACAGTAATGGTGAATCGAATATTTTTTTTTTTTTTTGTCTTAGGAGTATTCTCAAGAGATTTAGAAGAAATGACTCCTGGGGGCTAAGCATTATACAGATTGAAAGTGGTTCCACTTTTTTTTTTTTAGTTCAAAGACCCTTAACATCTGTGCCAACCTGGGAAACAGATAAAGAATTCTCAGTGCTTTGTTTAACCCAGTAAAGACTCGACTACAAAACAAAACAGAAAATTACTATCTATTCTTATTCTCATTTTATAAAGGCAAGATCATTTTAACGCCCTTTCTTCAAAGTTGGAAGGACACAATCACTTTTTTTATTTTTATTTTTGTAATAGCATCAAGAAAAACATACTTAAAATCCTTCTCATGTCCTAGAAAAGTCAAACATTGCCAAGCTGGTAGTGTCTGCATACCTGCATTTGAAAACAATTTCAAATTGTTTTCAATTTGAATGGTTCTGGGTACATTGGTCTTCTAAGACATCTCCCAAACCTAATTATTTCTTGCCTTCTTCTCTCCTATAAGTAGCTACACCATCTTCAGGAGCACTGAGGACAGATGAGACTCTAAAATTTATATTCTCAGAAGCTTGTAACCCTTGTTATGGTACTTCCTGGAACAACTGATTTCTCACTGCACTGGGCATTTGACAGCCACACTTTTCTCCCTGCATGTCTTTCATCATATAGAAAGAAAACCACTCAGGATAATGGAATAAAGTACCACATTAGGATCTGTAAGCATATGTGTATTTATTCATAAGAATCCTGAAAATAATTTAAGGCATTTAAATCAATTGCACATGTATTCACCATATAATTTAATTAGCAATTATGGAAGGCACCATAAGAGCTCCTATTACACTGTTCCTATTAGAAATAATTACAAATGAAAAAATACTTGCAGCATTAGGAATGGTATTCTCTTTGTGACTGTAAGAGGGCAATTTGTTTAAAAGCTTCACTGATGTCATATATGCAATAGCTATTTGTCATTTCAGCAAAATGCAGTAGGTATATCTCTGTTAAAGGAAACACTGTCACTGTAGCACTTCACATTATTTAAATATACATAATGAAGCCAATAGAGTTAGGCACTCACTATCTACTTAAATGGTCTGATTTTTAAAATCAAATGGAATTTTGGGGAAAAGGAAGGGAAATATTAACCTCGATTTTTATATTTACCATAATAATATTTACCACCATTTATTATATACCTGTTTGTTCCTGGGTAGGGTACTAGATTTAACATATTTGATGTCTCCAGTCCTTATGAATAACTCTAATTCTTACAAGTAATCTCCATGTTACTCATGAGAAAAGTAAAACTCAGCCAGTACTTTATGTAAATTGTACAGGGTCAAGTTACATGCATCAGAATGTAAAGTTGTATAAAAATGTCCATATTATTTCCAGAATAGCACATTTTCATCACTAAGGTATAGTGCTTTAGTGTAAATAATAGGCGAAAAATCCACTGTGACGTGCTTTTGGATTTCCTTTTAAGAAGAGCCAAAAGAGGCTAAATTATACACTGCTAGGTGCAGAAGATCCCATGAACAGTCATAGAAATTCAGACCTATTCATTGTTTCTAAATTTCATTGCAAATATTTTTGACTACCTTAGTGAAAGCAAACAAAAAATGAATTCCTTTCTCAACAATTTTCCTAAGAAAAATGAAAGACCTTTTTTTCTTCTTCTACAGAGATCAAACATAATCAAAAGACCTTCTGAGCACTTAAAATATAAGATCAAAGGGAGAACCTCATTCATGCAGACTAAAACTCAACTTGATTGAGACAGTCAGCATATGACCTTAGTTACTTCCTCGTTCTCTTTCAAATATTTTTGATGAGTTCCCAAAAGCATAGCAGGCTCAACTCCCAACCCATTTCTTTTCTTTCTTTTCTTTTCTTTTTCTTTTTGAGATGGAGTCTTGCTCTGTCACCCAGGCTGGAGTGCAGTGGCCGGGTTCAAGCGATTCTCTTGCCTCAGCCTCCAGAGGAGCTGGGATTACAGGTGCACACCACCACACCCAGCTAATTTTTGTATTTTTAGCAGAGATGGGGTTTCACCATGTTGGCCAGGCTGGTCTCGAACTCTTCACCTCAGGTGATCTGCCTGCCTCGGCCTCCCAAAATGCTAGGATTACAAGTGTGAGCCACTGCGCCCAGCCTCCCAACCCATTTCTTTGGAGAAAGAACAAATTCATCTGGTAAACACAACTGGCAAGTTTTTTTTTTTTTTTTAATTGGTGTTTCAATACCTTTAAAAGTACTCCACTTTTTTTTTTTCATAATTTTAACTTTTACTTTAAATTCAAGGAGTACCTGTGCAGGTTTGTTACCTTTTATCTGGGTATATTGCATGATGCTGGGGTTTGGGATATTAATAATCCTGTCACCCAGATAGTAGGCATAGTTTCCAACAGTTTTTCAACCCTTTCTCCACTCCCTTCTTCCCCACTCTATTAGTCCCCAGTTGCCATATTTATGTTCATGAGTATCCAATATTTAGCAATGTTCTATTGCGGCCATCTTTATGTTTATGAGTATCCAGTGTTTGGCTCCCACTTGTAAGTAAGAACATGTGGTATTTGGTTTTCTGTTCCTGTGTTAATTTGCTTAGGATAATAGTCTTCAGTTGCATCCATGTTGCTGCAAAGAACATGATTTCATTCTTTTTTGTGATTGTGTAGTATTCCATGGAGTACAGTCAACTCAAATTGTTAATTAATAGAAAATTACATCTCTAAAAGAATTCTAAGAGTGATTGCTTTATTCAGAGCTTGCTTATTTATATGACTCTGAAACCATTCTGTATGTTGTTGGAAAGGGGTACATATCTGATACATTTCATTGTGAATATATGTTCCTCAGGAACAGGACTTTACCTGGGACTTTATCGTTGTAAGAAAGATACTATCTGAATGGATCAGTATTTTTTCTCAATTGGTATAAACTAAGTAAAAGTATCTGGAAGTTTTGTTGTTTGGATCTAGGGAACCACAATGCATATTAGTATTATAAAGGCTCTGAGAAGTTCTGCAATAAAGAAACATGTTTAAATTAGTTTAACTGAGCAATTATGGTTTCAGAGTACTGCACTGTTTTCCAGCACTTCTGTTAACATCCTGTAGAACAATTATAGTGGACACAGAAATGTGCTATCCAGATATCCCTGTAAGGAAGGATTTCTTGCTCCAACTATCAGCTCTTTTAGGGTTTGCCTCAGCTACAGAGAGCCTTACCCAAGCGTCTGCCCCTTCCAGTGGTCAGGAGGGGAGTGGCTCCACATCCAACGGCTTATTGAAGTGCTAGTGTAAATGCCTAACCATTCTGGCCAAAGGTAAGATAGCTTTGACTGGCTGCATGTAATTCCAAAGCTCTCCATGGGGTTGAATAAGGTTTTATTGGGCTTGAGTGGCAGTTTGACTTTTCCTCTGCTTAATCCTGCTTCATCTCCCTCCTTTTCACCGGGTGGATCTCAATAAATATCTTAAACACCAAGCTCCACTTCAGAACTCTTTCTAGAGAATCCTATATGTGAACTTGTTACCAGGAGTGTTCTGAGAAAGCAAGGAATATGATGAGATTTTAAAGCCAGGTAACTTATTACCCAGCAGGCAATGGAGACCCTGCTATTGGTATTAGGGGAAGCACAGAGGGCTTCCAGCACCAATATGTCAGTGAATTGTTTAAATTCTTTTCAGTAGTGAACCAGGATGGTGCATTGGTGAAAAAGAATGCAATGGCTGGTGTAATTTATCAAGTATATGAGAAATCCAGAGGAAGTAGTAACTATATTGATATGAGATAGGATGACTAGTGATTGCTTAGCTCTACTGGTATCCACCCCTCGATCCCCCTAAAAAATAATAAAAAGTTGTGATTGACTGCCAGGCAAATGAAAGCCAATTTTAGGGTCAGACAGTCTCCCTGGTAGCTTATAAAGATGCTCTTATCTTTCGAAGTTGAGGTGGGGAAGAGCAAGTTGTGGACAGGACTAGGACTTAATAGTCACAGTGGCCAATCTATGACTAATCAGAGGAGAATAAATGCTCAACCAAGGCAGATCTGTTACTCCAAGATCAGGGCACTATCTGGGCAATATATGGATGATGGATATCATTCCACTCTGTTAATTGGGGCACATGAGCAAGAAGTGGACAGCACTCTGGAAGCCTTAGTAAAACACATGATCTTCAGAAGATAGGAGATAAATCTTAGGAAGATTCAGGGCCCTGCCAAATCAGTGACATTTTTAAATTTGATTTTATTATTATTATACTTTAAGTTATAGGGTACATGTGCACAATGTGCAGGTTAGTTACATATGTATACATGTGCCATGCTGGTGTGCTGCACCCATTAACTCGTCATTTAGCATTAGGTATATTTCCTAAAGCTATCCCTCCCCTCTCCCCCCACCCCACAACAGTCCCCAGAGTGTGATGTTCCCCTTCCTGTGTCCATGTGTTCTCATTGTTCAGTTCCCACCTATGAGTGAGAATATGCAGTGTTTGGTTTTTTGTTCTTGTGATAGTTTACTGAGAATGATGATTTCCAATTTCATCCATGTCCCTACAAAGGACATGAACTCATCATTTTTTATGGCTGCATAATATTCCATGGTGTATATGTGCCACATTTTCTTAATCCAGTCTATCATTGTTGGACATTTGGGTTGGTTCCAAGTCTTTGCTATTGTGAATACTGCCACAATAAACATATGTGTGCATGTGTCTTTATAGCAGCATGATTTATAGTCCTTTGGGTACATACTCAGTAATGGGATGGTTGGGTCAAATGGTATTTCTAGTTCTAGATCCCTGAGGAATCGCCACACTGACTTCCACAATGGTTGAACTAGTTTACAGTCCCACCAACAGTGTAAAAGTGTTCCTGTTTCTCCACAAAAAGGATTCCCTATTTAATAAATGGTGCTGGGAAAACTGGCTGGCCATATGTAGAAAGCTGAAACTGGATCCCTTCCTTACACCTTATACAAAAATTAATTCAAGATGGATTAAAGACTTAAACGTTAGACCTAAAACCATAAAAACCCTAGAAGAAAACCTAGGGATTACCATTCAGTACATAGGCATGGGCAAGGACTTCATGTCTAAAACACCAAAAGCAATGGCAACAAAAGCCAAAATTGACAAATGGGATCTAATTAAACTAAAGAGCTTCTGCACAGCAAAAGAAACTACCATCAGAGTGAACAGGCAACCCACAAAATGGGAGAAAATTTTTGCAACCTACTCATCTGACAAAGGGCTAATATCCAGAATCTACAATGAACTCAAACAAAGTTACAAGAAATAAACAAACAATGCCATCAAAAAGTGGGCGAAGGACATGAACAGACACTTCTCAAAAGAAGACATTTATGCAGCCAAAAAACACATGAGAAAATGCTCACCATCACTGGCCATCAGAGAAATGCAAATCAAAACCACAATGAGATACCATCTCACACCAGTTAGAATGGCAATCATTAAAAAGTCAGGAGACAACAGGTGCTGGAGAGAATCAGTGACATTTTTAGTCAGCTAGTGTTCAGGGGTGTTTTGCAATATTTCATACAAGTAAAAGACAAGTTATTGCACATTGTACCTCCACTATGAAGAAGGAAGGACAACACCTGGAGGCCTATTTGGGCTCTGGAGGTAACATATCCTACAGTCAGGAATAGAGCTAAAACCCATATACCAGATGGCATGAAAAGCTGTCAGTTTTGACTAAAACCCAGAGTAGGAAAAGACTCCACAGCAGGTCGAGGCTGTTGTGCCACTTGAGCCATATGAGCAGACTCTACGGTAATGGAGGTATCAGTGGTGATGTCACATGGAACTATGGAAAACCCAAGTAGGAGTCTTCCAGTGAAGATTCCTGGGGTTCTAAAGTGAGGCCAAGTCTTCAGCAATATAAATTTTAGGTCTTTTGTTAGCACCAGGTTGACAACTCGCGGTATGCTATCTCATCCTGCTAGAAAAGGAATACCTAGTGATGAGACACTAAATAACCATGCATCTGGATTTCTTATGATGAGCTGGGTTCTTTCAAATCCACCAAGTCATAAGGCGAGGCATGCCCAGCATTCCATCATAAGATGGGAGTAGTACTTGGTATATCTGGGATGAGGTATTTTAGTCATGAATGGAGCACAAGCAAACTGGTAACCCAAACTCTCATGTTAGCCACAATGGTGCAACACAGCTTCTTCCTCAGCTCACATTTATGGTCATATAAAGAATTCTTTAAGATCAGGTAAGAGAAGAGCAAAAAGCCTAAATTTGGCTTGCAGATGTGTGAACTTAGCATGTGAATGTAAACCAAAAATGAACAGCAGCTGCACAGCAGCCTCACTTAGGAGCGGCCTTGAAGGACAGTGGTAAAGGAAAACATCTCAAGGGGTGGAGTGAGGAAATGGATTTTCATCTTGTGTAGAAAGAGAAGTGGCTTGTGATTAGAGTATACACAAGTTCATGAAAGTGTTAAAAGGCCTGGCCAGCTGGCCAGGAGCTTTAAAAAAAGAAAACTTAGAATTGTGGGACAAGATCTGAGCTAGAGGGATGTAGAAAATCAAACATAGGAATGTGGAAACACAAATCTAGGAATGAGCATGAAGTGGAATCTTTGTGTTAATACCCACAAAAGAGTACCCAGCAGGGAAGAGGCAATATGCGACTGTGTAGACAGAATAACTTGACCATTGTTACCAGTCAGCCTCAGACATTGCCCACCCCAGGGTTGGCACAATAAGCATATGAATGGAGTGGTCAGGGTTGGAGAGATTTAGGCTGTTCAAGGGCTTAACAGCATGAGCTTCTGTTTACAAAGGTTGATTTGGTTATTTTGCTGCTGAGTGTCCACCTGTCAGCAACAGAGATTAACACTGAGCCCCCGATGTAATGATATTCCTCAAGGAGACCAACTAACCACTTGATAGCAAGTTGACTATGTTGGAACATTTCCATCCTGGAAGGACCATATATTTGTTCTAATAGTAATAGATACATATTTCATGCATCAGTTTGCTTTTCTGACTGTGGCATAACCATGACCAATTTTTCAGAGGCTTATAGAGTATTTAATCTGCCCAAATAGAATCTTAAATACAACCATTATGTCAGACCACAGGACTCATCTTACAACAAAGTAAATGTTGGAGTGGGCCTATTAGCATGGGATAACTTGGTCAATCACATACTATACCATTCAGGAGCTACTTTGAAAATGAATAATTGGAATTGTCTGTGAAGGTCAGCAGAGATGCTACCTGAGGGTAAGAGAGATTTAGAATAAATAGCAGTGGAAGAAAAACACAAGTATCAGTTGTGGCTTTGAGAATATACACAGTATCAGGGATTGTTGTTTGCCAAACTAACTTTCATCTTCAAAGATTCATCCAGAAAGAGAGGCCCGCTGGAATGCTAGAGGAGCTGCTTCCTGAAAGAATATGAAGTGTGTCTGAGCAGCACAAAGGGGCACCACTGTGAGAGAGAGAGGTGTGTTGCCCACATGCCTTTTCAAGGAAGAAATTGTTGCCCAAGGTATAATACCTTCAGGGTTTGCCTTGGCCACAGAAGGTTGCTTCTCACAAAGGCTGAACCTTCCCAAGGCAGCCCATATGCAACGAATGATGGAAGAGAAAGTACAAAGGCCTGGCTCACGCAGACAAATGCAAGACGGTTCCGATGAGCTGCATTAAACACAAAACTTCCGAAGGGGTAGGTTGAATGTTTGTTGGACCCGAATGACAGTTCAGCCTTTCCCTCAGCCCGTTCTGCTGCCCCACTTCCTTTAAGAGCCATTGATCCCTAACCTCCAAACTCAGTTCTAAGCGTCTGCTTCAGGAAATGCTACCATGACAAAAAGTGTTCTTTAAAATACGGATGTGGGAAAATTTGTACTAGAAGATTGTAAGAATGAATTGTGTGCTTCTTACTAATAAACTCCGAAAAAATAAGTATCTTAAAATTATGACTGCCAAGTTTCTATCTCAAACCCTTTCACTGAATTTTATTTTAATTAGGTACATGTGGATTCGAGTAAGCAAAAAGAAAGGGAGAAAGAAAATATTGTATACTTTCACGCAAGACATTACTAAACCCGCAAACTATAAGGATTTTATGGCAGTATGGGTTACCATGTTGACTGTAAGTGGCTTAGAATCCTATCGAGAGACCAGAAATATGTGAAAACATAATCAGAATTACAGTTATGGTACAATGGTCATAAGGCAGTAGACAGTTAATTTCTAAATGAGGGAGTAGAGCAAATATATGCTGTAGGAGCTGGAGTCACAAAGGGAGGATACTCAAAAGACTAAAAAAAATTAAAAATAAGAAAATAAAATAATCTCAGACTGAAGTGTTTGGAACCTCTAGAAAAACAGAGGGCTTTGAACTGAATTGGCCCCTCCCTTTCAAATATAACTGCTCCTGTATAAGATCAAAACGCTTGGAAAATTGTTGGAAAACTCTGCACATTTGTAAGGCACAGTGCAGTATTCTACAGATAACATGTGCTATGGACTGAATTGGTTCCCCCCAAAGTTTACATGTTGAAGCTATGAATTTGCTATATGAATTTGGAGACAGAGCTTTTACAGGATAATTAAGGTTAAAGGAGGTCATGAGTGTGGGTCTTATTCGACAGGATAGAAAGCTTTATAAGAGGAGGGGAGAGATCTCTCTCTCCACTTGATGGCACAGAGGAAAAGCCATGTGGGACCTGGAGGGTAGGGGCTGACTGCAAGCCCAGGCAAGAATCCCCACCAGGAACCAAACTGGCCCCAGTACCTTGGCCTTGGACTTCCCTATAAATTTCTATTGTTGAAGCCACCCATTTTGTGGTATTTTGTTATGGCAGCCTGAGCTGACTAAGACAGAAATTACCCTAAAAGGAGAGGCAGCCTCTTCCCTGTCAGAGTTTATTTTCTGCCAGAAACAGAAAACACTGGCAAGACCCATGTCAAGAAGGGAAATGTTCCAAACACATGTGTTGTATATGAGTGGGAGAAGAGAAAGATAAAATACACACATATAGCCCACTTTATTTTCGTTTGATATACCAAGTTTATTTGATTATAAGATATTTTAATCCTTTAATTCCGTAAGTACAAAATAAGCATGTTGTGTGAGAGACATAAAGAAAGGAAAATATTCTTTAAGTAGGAACAAGACCCTACAGAGAATGTATGGCAGTTTGGAGGGTAGGGCTAGTGTAGGGGGAGAATTGATGATATAATCTTTTGATTTAAATAAGAGAGAGCAATTAAAATGAACAGAAGCCACAGCACCTAAATGCAGAACTGCATTTACATAGAAACAAGAACATTTCATGTTCAAGAAATGTCAGTTTTCTATAAATATAGAGGTTCAGTCATTACCACCAGAATTATTCATCATACTATGATTCAAAACAAGATGAATATACTGGGCCAACATTCGGACTCCAATCCCAAAAGAGGCCTTTAATGCATTTTTCAAAATGTCTTTGTCCATTCAAAAATAGAAGTTTGCTGAGTATCAGATAAGGTCAGGAAAAAAATGCACTAATTTCTTTCCAGGTTCAAGTGAGTAAGGAGTAGTTACTAAAAACATTTGGGGCATTTAACTGACTTGCATAAATTCTCATTTTTAATATTAATTTATTATAATAAATCTAAAATTTGGTAATGGAAGAATATTAGTATCTGAGTTCTCATTCTAATTTTCTGATTCCCATCCAAGCTTCAACCTTTTCTCTTTTTTCTTTCTATAATCTACCTGCCTATGTCATATTCATTCTTCAAGTCCAAACTGAGACTCAGTTCATCCACAGAAGTATTTTTTTATGATTTGCTTTTAGGAATTTTTAGGGGACTGTGTGTGTGTGTGTGTGTGTGTGTGTGTGTTCAAATACCCATGTGCATTCTTATATCTTGCTCAGAGTTTAGTGTACACTTTAAAATATAAATCTCATTCCCAATCTTCACTTTCAGGATTTTTTGTTCTATTATTTCTTTCATTATTTCTTTACTCTCATTGCCTGTATTCTCTCAGTCTGGAGCTCCAATTAGACATGTTATATTCATCTTGAATATATGATACTGGTTTCTAAATTTTTCTCTTGTATGTTTCATCTTTTTTTATACTTTAAGTTCTAGGGTACATGTGTACAACATGCAGGCTTGTTACATATGTATACATGTGTCACGTTGGTGTGCTGCATCCATTAACTCGTCATTTACATTAGGTATATCTCCTAATGCTATCCCTCCCCCCTCCCCCCACCCCACAACAGGCCCCGGTGTGTGATGTTCCCCTTCCTGTGTCCAAGTGTTCTCATTGTTCAATTCCCACCTATGAGTGATAACATGCAGTATTTGGTTTTCTGTCCTTGCAACAGTTTGCTGAGAATGATGGTTTCCAGCTTCATCCATGTCCCCACAAAGGACATGAACTCATCCTTTTTTATGGTTGCATAGTATTCCATGGTGTATATGTGCCACATTTTCTTAATCCAATCTATCATTGCTGGACATTTGGGTTGGTTCCAAGTCTTTGCTATTGTGAATAGTGCCGCAATAAACATACATGTGCATCTTATCTCCGTTTGATTCCATTGTTGCTACCAGGTCACAAATTTTTTCTTCAATGGTGATCATTCTAATAAGTTAGTTCAGTTATAAATATATATTTCCTTTTCAAACACCTCTTATTTTCTATTATTTTGTCATAGCATGCTCAGTTTATATTATGTATAAATTACCTTCTCTGATCTCACTGAGACTCAATAGGATTGTTTCAAAAATCTTCTTCTGGCATCTCAATTATTTTTCTTCTAGGACCAGTCTTTCTGTTTGTTCTCTTTAAATCACGGCTTTGGCTTTACTCAAATGAGTGGTGGTTCTTGGTGGTGTTTGTTCGTATTGACACTTGTACTGGGTTAACAAAGTCAAGTGGCATGGTGTTTTTCTGAATTTCTTCTACTCTTTTCTTCCATAGATTTCTACCCTGAATGGAAAGGCTTAAATAGGTTCTGGGTGTGTAGTCAGGTTATTTCAACCAACATGCTGTTCTTTAGGTGCATGGCATAGAGTTTCCTCAGGTTTAGATCTACCTATTGCCAAAGAAGAAGAGATTTATTCTGGTAGTAGAGAAATTTAGTGTGTTTCTCTCACCAATAGAGCTGTCTCTTTCTCCTAAGAATTGGACTTATCCCTAAGACTGAGTCTGAGCCTTCCCCTTGTAGTCAACATATTTTCTTCACTTTTTGGATTTTAGCCTGGGGAAAAATGTTTTTGTCCCCACTGCTCAGTGTGTGTGCGTGTGTGTGTGTGTTTAGAGGTCAAATAGCACAATTACTTTAAATAGAGTTCTTTAATATTAAATAGTTCTGATGGATTGCTCCAGGGGCACTTTTAATTTTTTTTATGTTTTGTTTCATGTATTTACTTTGAGCTTGGAATTTCTCTGCGTCTGTGATTATCTCCATGATAATTTTCACTTGCTTTTGCTTTATGCTGTGATTTACTCAGTTTCATCAAGTCTGATCCATCTGCTTTTTATGGCAGGACTCTCTTAAATATCTTCAATTTTCTTGTTTTCCATCTGTTATGGACCCTGTCTTCATCTCAATCTGATATGAAAATGTATATTCTTACAATTTATTTTACTTACTTTATTGACTAGACAAATATAAATGAGAAAATGATACTTCTTTTTGTCCAATAAAATGTTAATATTGAGGTATATGTGAAAAATAGCAAAAAGGAGGTAACTTTTTAATCTTTTTATGCAGAATTCAATCTTGGCCATATCTTAAAGCTACATGGAACCTCAGGTTGTTCATTACTGGTGTAAGATGATTACACTCCCACGGGTATTTGCATTTTAATAGGGAACTCTTGTAGCACAAAAGCCTTTAAGACCAAACGAAATTAATCTCTAAAAGTGAAATTTGAGATATTATGACAAAACTCTTGGGGCAAAAGAGAAAGAGGAACTTTCAAATGGCAGGATCTCTCTCTACTTTCAAATTACATCATGCCTATCGTAAGACAATCTTTAGCAGGGAAAAGCAGGAAATCTTATGACCCCCAAAGTTCCCATAGGAAGTAAAATTTATTTTCATATAGTCAAAAATATTAAAGGGCTGTCAAAAGCACATCAAATTATTTACATATTTTGAAAAATATACACCATGGCTCTTTTAATTTTTATATAGTATATCACTGTATGAAATGCTACTTTGAACTATTACCTAGTCCATATAATGTCCTTTCTTCTAAAACCCACCAAAGAGTTTGTTAAGATGATTTATATTAAGTGTACAATATTAAATGACACCATGCAATATGAAATGACATTCACACCCATGTAAATTGATACAGTGCCTGCTGTGACTTCAGGTATTTTGGAATAATTAATAATAACTAATTTCTCTGAGTTGGGCAAACTTCCAAAATTCCAAATGCCCATAAATGAGACTGAGCCCATGATTCTAAAGCATGATTAAAACTAGACTTCTCCATTAAGACACAGTGGATCAGATAAATGACATGTTCTGTTACAGACTCTACATTACTCAATACTTTTTCTTTTCTCTTTGATTAAACCATATACAAGATTAATACACCTTAGGTTTCCTTTCCTCCTTATTTTCTTGTCCATTTTACTCCTGAACCTGGCAAGTAAGTAGAAATGGTGAATAACACTCTCAAAGCCTAGCACTTATTGTGATTATAGAAGATAAGTTCCTTAGTTTCTATTTTGATTGAAGAGATAAAATAAGAGAAAACATCAAGATGGAAAACAGCAAGAAAAAGAGATAAATACGATTTCTGTATCTGTTCAGATAAACCTAAAATAGAATTTTGACCACAACACAACTAGAACAATTGGTAGTGATAATGTAGACATGTTATTTTGCAAAATGGTACACATTTTTCCTTTTATTTAAGCAATATAATTAATTGTCTTTACTTAAAAATCCAGTTAAGAACTGGAGAAAGATGCTTTTTTCCCCCTCATTGTGAAACAAATATAGACTGGAGTATACAAATATCTCTCTCATTAGATACAAGGAAAACATATTAAAAGTTGTATATCCTCAAGAACTTATAAAGACAAACATTTCTGGTCATCTTAGGCAATCTGTTGTCTGGACTCTGTGAGTCCTGATCATATCACTTTCATATTTATATTGATTAAGCCACAGCAATTACTGATTTTACTCCATCAAGTAGCCATTTTCTTAGAAAAGTCTCCTCTCCATGAATAAATGAAATATTTTTACCATGAAACAATTAAATATGAGACTTGGGGACTATTATTTTTAGCTTAGAAGAATTGTCTATCTGGCTTTTTGAACTTTAAGAAGCATTATCACAGGCTGCTGTGGAAATAGCAGATGTCACAGATAAGAAGAAACTCTTTAAGTCATGTGTCACAGAAAGAGCAGGTGTGCTCTCAAGGAAAAAAGTTTTGTTTTCATGCAGTTATCTTTTTTCATGAAAATAAATGAAGGAGAAAAACTCACAAGACCATATCAACATCAGCATCTTCTTTTTCCATCTCCCAAACATTTTCCCCTGAAACTAAAGCAGCTCTTTAACCTCTTCAATTCTTGAATCATCTACTAAGTGAGCACTCATCGCTATAAGTACTGAAATCTGAAAAGAATCTTACTGATTGAGTTTCAAAAGCAGCCATTCTACCTCACAAGAGTAACTTCTTTTTAATTAAGAACTGAACAGTAGGTAGATTACAAGAAGATGCTAGAACAGATAAAAGAAGGCATTAGAAATGCAAAGAGAATCTTAGATAATAGATGTGAGAATGCATTCTAAATATACTGCCCTCAAATGCATTTTATGTTATAATTTAAGAGATCAGATGGGGAGAAAATCAGAACATTATAGTCCAGAATAACAAATTAAGATACTTAGATCAGAGAAGAGGCTGAAGTATTTCATAATTGTACTCTTACTCCATTTACAGAGAAAAGAACAATGGGAAAATTGCAGTGGTTTGGAGAAAAGTGTAAAAACAGTAGATTCCTTGGAAACCAGTTGGCTAATACTGAGAAATTTAAGTGTCATAACCCAATGAGCCTAATTTGTGAGTGGTGTGAGTTGTAAAGTGTTGAGGATTAAACTGCTCATTTGTTCTGCGCATGTTAAATAACCTCACCTTTCCTCATTTCTTCTCCCATCAAGAATTCTTTCTCTCTTTCTACAACACTTACTTATATTCTATCATTCTTCAACTTCTACCTCATCTCTTAATATTCATCCTTCTTTTTTCAGTCAATGGTGTCAAAAGAAAAGAGAGGGACAATTAAAAGGAGTCAGTGTGTCACCCACTGGATGCTTCCAGTAGGTGTTTTAAATAAACAAAATACACTTCAGGTTGGACCTGAAGAGCAGCATATATGTTTTTAAAAATATAAACATGTAAGTTTTAAATTCTTAAGTATTATGGAAGTTAGAAAAAAAGAAAGGATGTCTAGAGTGGTTAGGAAACACCAATGGAAGACGATGGACTTAAACTTTGTTTTGAAAGGTAGGGAAGACAAGTGGGAAGCGGAGGGACAGGAGGGCAAATCAAGGAAGTAGGAGATCAAAGGCATAATGATAAGAGTACCAGGTATTCTTAGAAGGAAGCGTAGGCTGAACTTTCAAAAATGTGAATCAGATCATGACCCTCCTCTGTTTAAAAACCTTAAATGATTTTTCATTGTAAATAGAATAGAATACAAATTACTTCTATGACCCTCAAGATCCTATATGATCTAGTTGATGTAGGTCCTACCCACTGCTGAGATATCATCTCCTACTATTTTCTTGCTTGTTCATTCCAATGCAGTCATTAGCCTTTTTTAAAAAAAATTGATTTGTTTGACACATTGTAATTGTATATATTTATAAGATATGTTTGTTGTTCTTGATGTTTCAATACATATCTATGTTGTATTGATACGTATTGAATCTAATTATAACTCCAATCTAATTATAACTTTGTAGCTGTTGAACCAGCTTTCCCTGTCTTCCTCTCTCCCCTCTCTTCCCCACCTCTGGTAACCACTGTTCTACTATCTGTTTCTATGATATCAACTTTTTCTTTTTTCTTCTTTTCTAGATTCTACATATAAGTGAGATCATGCAGTATTTTTCTTTCTGTGTCTGGCTTTTTTCGCTTAACATGGTGTACTCCATATTCATCCACATTGTCAAAAATGACAGAATTTCATTCTTTTTATGGCTGAATAGTATTCCACTGTGTATATATACCACATTTTCTTTATCCATTCACCCATTAATAGACACTTAGGTTGATTCCATATCTTGGCTATTGTGAATAGTGTTACAATAAACATAGAATGGGTGAATGTGCAGCTATCTCTTGGACATAATGATTTCATTTTCTTTGGATATCTATCCAGTAGTAGGATTCTTGGATCATATGGTAGTTCTACTTTTAATTTTTTGAGAAACCTCCGTAGTCTTTTATGTAATGGCTGTACAAGTCTACAATCCTGCCAAAAGTGTGTAAGTTTTCCCTTTTCTCCACATTCTTGCCAATAATTCTTTTATTTTGTCTTTTTGATAATGATCATTCTAACTAGGATGATGTAATAACTCATTTTTATTTGCATTTCACTGATGATTAATTATGTTGAACAATTTTCATATACCTGTCAGCCATTTGCATGTCTTTTGATAAGCACCTAGTAAGTTTTTTTTTTTTTTTTTTTTTTTGCCCATTTTCCAATCAGGTTATTTGTTTTTTTTCCCCTTGAGTTGTTTAAGTACCACATATATTTTGGATATTAATTCCTTGCCAGATGTATAGTTTGCAAATATTTTCTCCCATTCTGTAAGTTGTCTCTTCACCCTGTTGATAGTTTCCCTTACTGTTCAAAAGTTTTTTAGTTTGATGTAATTCCATTCATCTATTTTTGTACCTGTCACCTGTGCTTTTGAGGTCTTATTTTGAAAAATCCTTCCCAGCCCAATGTTGTCAATCATTTTCCTTATTTTTTCTGGTAGTTTAATAGTTTAAGGTTTTACATTAACTCTTTTTTTTTTTTTAAGACAGAGTTTCACTCTTGTCACCCAGGCTGGAGTGCAATGGCACCATCTCGGCTCACCACAACCTCCGCCTCCTGGGTTCAAGCGATTCTCCTGCCTCAGTCTCCCAAGTAGCTGGGACTACAGGCGTGTGCCACCACGTCCAGCTAATTTTTGTATTTTTAGTAGATACGGGGTTTCACCATCTTGGCCAGGCTGGTCTCGAACTCCTGACCTCGTGATCCACCTGCCTCAGCCTCCCAAAGTGCTGGGATTACAGGCATGAGCCACCGCGCCCGGCACATTTAACTCTTTAATCATTTTGAGTTGATTTCTGTATATGGTCAGAGTTAGGAGTCTAATGTCAACCTTCTGCATGTGGTTATATAATTTTCCCAGCATCACTTATGGAAGAGACTGTCTTTTCCCCAATGTGTATTCCTGACAAGCTTGTTGAAAATCAATTGGCTAACTGAGCTTCATAAGTGAAATAGAAATAAGATCCTTTTTAGACAAGCAAATGCTGAAAGAAATTGTTACTGCAAGAACTGCCTTACAAGAGCTCCTGAAAGGTATAGTGAACATGGGAAGGAAAGACCATAACCAACCAATATACAAACACACTTAGGTACACAGACCAGTGACACTATAAAGCAACCATACAAACAAGTCTGCCTAATAACCAGTTAACATCATAATGGCAGAATAAAATCCACACATATCAATACTAACCTCTAATGTAAACAAGCTAAATGTCTCCCAATGAAAAGGAACAGTGTGGCAAGCTGGATAAAGAAGCAATACCCAATGATATGACATCTTTAAGATACCCATCTCACATGCAATGACACCCCCAGGCTGAAATTAAAGGGATGGAAAAAAATCTACTAAGCAAATAGAAATCAGAAAAAAGCAGGAGTTGCAATCCTAATTACAGACAAAACAGACTTTAAACCAACAAAGATTTAAAAAGACAAACAAGGCATTACATAATGGTAAAGGGTTCAATTCAACAAGAAGAGCTAACTATCCTAAATATATATGTACTCAATACAGAAACACTCAGATTCTTAAAGCAAGTTCATAGAGACCTATGAAGAGATTTAGACTACTATAAAATAATAGTGGGAAGTTTCAACACTCCACTGACAGTATTAGACAGATTCTTGAGGTAAAAAATTAACAGGTATTCAGGACCTGAACTCAACACTTGACAAAATGGACCTAATAAACATCTGCAGAACCCTCCATCCTAAAACAACAGAATATACATTCTTCTTATCACCACATGGCACATACTCTAAAATATACCACACAATTGGACATAAAACATTTCTCAGCTAATTCAAAAACACTTGGACCAGAACAGAATAAAAATAGAATTCAATACAAAGAAATTTTCTCAAAGCTACACATTTATATATAATTCAAACAACCTGTTCTGGAATGACTTTTGGGCAAATAATGAAATTAAAGAGAAAATAAAGAAGTTCTTTGAAACTAATTAGAATGAAGTTACCACATACCAGAATCTCTGGGACACAGCTAAGGCAGTGTTAAGAGGGAAATTTATAACACTAAATGCCCACATCCCAAAGTTAGAATGATCTCAAATTAACAACCTAACATAACAACTAGAAAAACCAGATAAGCAAGAGCAAACCAACCTCGGAGCTAGCAGAAGACAAGAAGTAACCAAAATCAGAGCTAAACTGAAGAAGATTGAGACATGAAAAACTATTCAAAAGATCAATGAATCCAGGAGTTTTTCTTTGAAAAATCGAGTAAGATAGACCACTAGTTAGACTAATAAAGACAAGGGAGAAGATCCAAACAAACACACTTAGAAATGACAAAGGGGACATTACCACAGAAATACAAATAATAAAGACTACTATGGATACTTCAGCATAAAGACTACTATGGATACCTAGTTTGTGTGGATATGCACACAAACTAGACAAACTAGAATAAATAAATTCCTGGAAATATGCACCTTCCCAAGACTGAATCAGGAAGAAATTGAATCCCTGAACAGACCAATAATAAGTTCTGAAATTGAGGCAGTAATAAATAGCCTACCAACAAGAAAAAGTACAGGAACAGAAGGATTCACAGCCAAATTCAACCACATGTACAATAAAGAGCTGGTACCATTCCTTCTGAAACTGTTCCACAAAACTGAAGAGGAGAAATTTCTTCCCAACTCATTCTGAGGCCAGCATTATCCTAATATCAAAACCCGCCACAGACACAACAAAAAAATAAGACTTCAGGCCAATATCCTTGATGAACATGAAAGCAAAGATACTCAACAAAACACTAGCAAACTGCATCCAACAGCACATCAAAAAGCTAATCCACCGTGATCAAATAGGCCTTATCTCTGAGATGCAAGGCAGGTTCAACACATGCAAATCAATAAATGTGATTCATCACATAAACAGAATTAAAGACAAAAACCACCTGATTACCTCAATATATGCAGAAATAACTTTTGATAAAATACAACATTCTTTCATGTTAAAAACCCGCAATAAACTAGTTATTGAAGGAACATACTTCAAAATAAGAAGAGCCATTTATGAGAAACACACAGCCAGCATTATACGGAATAGACAAAAGCTGGAAGCATTCCCCTTGAAAACCAGCCCAAGACAAGGATGCCCTTTCTCACCACTACTACTCAATATAGTATCGGAAGTTCTAGTCAGAGTGATCAGGCAAGAGAAAGAAATAAAGGGCATCCAAATAGGAAGAGAAGAAGTCTAACTATCCATGTTTGCCTATGACATGATCCAGTATATCAAAAACCCTATAGTCTCACCTGAAAAGCTCCTTCAGCTAATATCTTCAGCAAAGTTTCAGGATACAAAATCAGTATAAAAAATTAGTAGAATTTCTATAAACTGACAACATCCAAGCTGAGAGCCAAATCAGGAATGTGATCCCATTCACAACTGCCACAAGAAGAATAAAATACCTAGGCATACAGCTAACCAGGGAAGTGAAAGATCTTTACCACAAGAATGACAAAACACTGCTCAAGGAAATCAGAGATGGCACAAATGAATGGAAAGACATTCCATGTTGATGGATAGGAAGAATATTGTTAAAATGGCCATACCACTCAAAGCAATTTACAGATTCAATGCTACTGCTATCAAACTACCAATGACATTCTTCCCAGAACTGGAAATATCTATTTTAAAATTCATATGGAACCAAAAAGAGCCTAAATAGCCACGTTAATCCTAACCAAAAAGAACAAAGATGGAAGTATCACATTACCTGACTTAAAACTATACTACCGGGACACAGTAACCAAAACAACATGGTACTGGTACAAAAACAGATACATAGACCAATGGAACAGAATTGACAGACCAGAAATAACGTCACACACCCACAACCATCAGATCTCCAACAAAACTGACAAAAACAAGCAACGGGGAAAGGACTCCCTGTTCGATAAATGGTGCTGGGATAAATGGCTAGCCATATACAAAAGATTGAAACTGGACTTCTTCCTTACATCATATACAAAAATCAACTCAAGATGATTAAAGACTTAAATGTAAAACACAAAACTATAAAATCCTTGGAAGACAGCCTAGGAAATATCATTTTGGACATAAGAAATGACGAAGGTCTCATGATTAAGATGCCAAAAGTAATTGCAACAAAAGCAAAAATTGACAAATGGGATCTAATTAAACTAAATAGCTTCTGTACAGCAAAAGAATCTATCAACAGAGTAAACAGACAACCTACAGAATGGGAGAATATATTTGCAAACTATGTATCTGATAAAAGTCTAATATCCCTATAAGGAACTTAAACACACTTATAAGCAAAAAACAACTCCATTAAAAAGTGGGCAAAGTACATGAACAGACACTTTTCAAAAGAAGACATATATCCATCCAACAATCATAAGAAAAAAAGCCCACTATCACTGATTATTGAAGAAATGCAAATCAAAACCACAATCAGATACCATCTAACCCCAGTCAGAATGGCTACTATTAAAAAGTTAAAAAAAAAAAAAAACAGATGCTGGCAAGGTTGTGGAGGAAAAAGAATGCTTATACACAGTTAGGGGGAGTGTAAATTAGTTCAACCATTGTGGAAAGTAGTGTAGTGGTTCCTCAAAGACATAAAAACTGAAGTACCATTTAATCCAGGAATCTCAGTACTGAGTATATACCCAAAGAAGTATAAATCATTCTACCATAAAGACACATGCACACATATGTTCATTACAGCACCAATTACAATAGCAAAACTGTGGAAATCAACCTAAATGCCCATCAACGGTAGGCTGGATAAAGAAAATGTGCTATATATACACCATGGAATACTATGTATCCACAAAAAAGAATGAGATCATGTCCTTTGAACATGGATGGAGCTGGAGGTCATTATCCTTAGTGAACTCAGGCAGGAACAGAAAACCAAATATCACATGTTCTCACTTATAAATGGGAGCTAAATAATGAGAACCAATGGGTACAAAGAGGGGAACAACAGACAGCGGGGCCTACTTAAGGAAGGAGAGTAGGAGGAAGCAGAGGATCAGCAAAAATGACTATATGTACTATGCTTAGCACACAGGTGACAAAATAATCTGTACAACAAACCCCCATGACACAAGTTTTCATATATAACAAACCTGCACATGTACTCCTGAAAGTATAACAAAAATTAAAAAAGAAAATCATTTGGCTGTAGGTATGTTAATTTATTTCTGGGCTTTCTATTTTGTTTCATTGGTTTATGTATCTGTTTTTATGCCAGTACTATACTGTTTTGTTTACTATAGCTTCGTTGTATATTTTGAAGTCAAGTACCATGCTGCTTTGAGCTTTGTTCCTTTTGCTCAGGATTGTTTTGGCTATTTCAGGGTTTTTGTGGTTCTATATAAATTTTAGGACTTTTTTTCTATTTCTGTAAATAATGTTATTGAATGTTCTGATAGAGATTGCATTAAACTATGTATTACGTTGGGTAGTATGACCATTTCTATAATATTAATTTTCCAATCCATGAATACAGGATATTTGTGTCCTCTTCCATTTCTTTTATTATTAAAGTTTTAAATGTAGAGATCTTTTTCCTCCTTGGTTAAGTTTATTTCTAGGTATCTTATTTTTTTGTAGCTATTAAAAACATAATTTTTTGACTTCTTTTTGAGGTAGTTAGCAATTAGTGTATAGAAACACTGCTGATTTATGTATGCTGATTTTGTATTCTGCAACTTTCCTCAATTTGTTAGTTACTTTGAACAGTTTTTTTGTGAAGGTTTTAGGGTTTCCTTTATATAAAATCACGTCATCTGCAAATGGACAATTTGACACCCTCCTTTCCAATTTAGATGCCTTTTATTTCTTTATTTTGCCTAAATGTTCTGGCTAGGACTTCCAGTACTCTGTTGAATAAAAGTGGTGAGAGTGTGAATCCTTGTCTTGTCTCTGACCTTAGGGGAAAAACTTTCAGATTTCCCATTCAGTATGCTGTTACCTGTGGAATTCTTATATATAGCCTTCATTGTGTTGAGGTATATACCTTCTATACATATTTTATTGAGAGTTTTTATCATGAGGGATGTTAAACTTTGTCAAATACTTTTTCTGTGCCTATTGAAATGATCATATATGGCTTTTGTCTTCCTGTTAATGTGGTGTATCACATTTATTGGTTTCCATATGTTAAATCATACTTGCATCCCTGTGATGAATTTCACTTGATTACATGAGTGATCTTTTTAATATGCTGTTAAATTCATTTTACTAGTTTTCTGAAAATTTTTGCATCTATGTTCATCTAAAATATTGGCCTGTAGTTGTGTTTCTTTTTTTTCAGGTTGTGTCCTTGTCCAGTTTTAGAGTTGGGGTAATGCTGGACTCAAAATGTGTTTGCAAGTATTCTCTTCTCTTCGGTTTTCTGGAATACTTTGGTAAGAATTGGTATTAGTTCTTTAAGTGTTTGGTAAACTTCAGCAGTTAATCCATCAGGCCCTAGGATTTTCTTTGATGGAAGACTTTTTCTTACTGATTCAATATCGTTACTCATTATTGGTTTGTTCAGTTTTTCCATTTTTTCATAATTTAATCTTAAGGTTATATGTGTCCAGCAGTTTGTCCCTTTCTTCTGTTACCAAATTTGATGGTACACAGTTGTTCATAAGTCTCAGAATTCTTTGTATTTTGCATATTTTACTGTAATGTCTTTTTTCTTTCATCTCTGATTTTATTTATTTGAGTATTTTCTCTGACCTTTCATTTTCTGGGCAACACCAAGTTGTTTCCACTTTAAGGTTATGTACTAGACTTTTCCTCTTACTGGAATGCTCTTGCTTCCACCCATCTTTGCATGCCTGGCTTCTTGATATGCTTTAAGTCTCATTCCAAATATTACCTCCTATGTAAGCCTTCTACCATTTCTTCCAGTTTCACTCTATCCCATTAATCTTACTTTCTACTTAGCAGTTATCATAATTAAAATTGAGTAGTTTGCATCATAGTGTTGAACAGTGTCTCCTTCATCACTCCAAATTCATGTAGAAGATGGGCAGGAGAGAACAGATCTTTTTATCTTGCCCAGTGTTGTATCTCTAGCATTTGCCCAGGTTCTAGCTTGGTGCAATAGCTAGTCTGTGAACAGTTTGTTACCAGTTTGCTAAAAGATAAACCAACACAGAGCTTTCCACTAAAAAAATATATATATATCAGCTAAACTAAACAGTATGCCTAGTTACTTAGTTGATTTATATTCTGACAAACTTCTTTTCTGCCTATGGACTTCTAATAGTTTCTGGAATGCTATGGTCCACCGACTATACCTTGAGTAGCGTTGACCTCATTTCTAAGAGGGGCTGGAAGATTTTATTTCAGTAAAAGCTAAAAGATAACAAAATGTGAGGGATTTAATAAAATATTTGATAGTTTTAGTAGATTGTTTATATTTCAAGTATTACAATCAGTGATAATTTGTTAGTAAAAAAAATTGCTTGTACTTAGCTTGTGAGAAGTAGGGTGGTGTCATCAGAAAAGTCTACTAATAGCCATTAAGGCCAGGTGAGAATAGAGTGTGGGAGAAAAGGCCAACCCACTGAAGCAGTAGATAAAGCTTAATACCAGAAGTCCTATTAGAAGGTAGGACAGACATGGGAATATTCTAATGACAACTAGGGAGAATGTTATTTTGTCTTCCCACAAGAGATCAGCATACTGTATTCCAAACAGAAAAAAGAACTCCACACTGAAAGAGGTTAGTGGGCTTGAAAAACACCAACCTACACCTCAATAATCAGAGGCGGTGAAGATTTCCATAAAGGAAAATAAAAGTTTAAGATTCCAATAAATCGGCCGGGCATGGTGGCTCACGCCTGTAATCCCACCACTTTGGGAGGCCGAGGCAGGCAGATCACGAGGTCAGGAGATTGCGACCATCCTGGCTAACACAGTGAAACCCCGTGTCTACTAAAAATGCAAAAAAATTAGCTGGGCATGGTGGCGGGCACCTGTAGTCCCAGCTACTTGGGAGGCTGAGGCAGGAGAATGGCGTGAACCCAGGAGGCGGAGCTTGCAGTGAGCCGAGATCGGGCCACTGCACTCCAGCCTAGGCCAAAGAGTGAAACTCTCTGTCTGGAAAAAAAAAAAAAAAAAAGATTCCAATAAATCATTAAAATACAATTGTTACAATAACTTACATTTGTGGAGTACTGCCAATGTACTAGATACTGTGGCACATCCATTATGTCAATGAATTTCCTCAATAATTCTTTAGGGCAGATACATCTGTTATTCACTTTAATAGAGGCTTAAACATGTAGTAAGTGGCAGAATCAGTACTTAAACACAAAAAGTCTTAAATGGGAGTCTATGCTCTTAAAATTTATGCATACGGCCTTCCTATGTAAGAAGCTTAACCCCAAATATTGACAGATATAGATAGACAGATAGATAGATAGATAGATAGATAGATAGATAGATAGATAGATATAGATATAGATATGTCTAGAAGGAACCTAGACAGAGATTCTAAACACCAGGTCTTGGGTGAGATACGAGATTGAATATAGAGTGATAAGTGCTGAAAAATAACTTTCTACCAGAAGACCCTCAAAGCCTAAATGTCTGTAATTAGGAATTCTTTTCTTTGGATCTTGAAAGCTTTTCCTATTACTAAGATCTCATAATAACAAGGGAGAAATAAAAAGTTCTGAAACTTGCCTCCTACTGTATCAGAATCCCTGAATTTCTGAATCTGCATTTTTCAAAAGCTCCACATGTGATTCTGATGAACAGACAAGTTTGGAAACCATTGCCTCAAGCTAATCCTTTATGAAGAAATGGTTGGAAGTTTGCTCAGTGACAGACTGATGGTGTTTGGACAGTGAGAAAAGGGTAGGAAAAAACAAAGCATTAAATAGAAACAACATGATTTTTCCTTCCCAAGAGAACTTTTTTTTTAACACTTTCTTACTCCTTTCAGGGCTCTGAGGGGCTTTGCAGCAAATTGACCCAATGTACTAAATAGAATAGTAATTGCATATTCGACAGGTGTTAGTGTGTCTCTTGGAGGAATAGGTGTCCTGGGGATAGAAAGCTCAGATGAATATGATATCATCCTTTGGACAGACAGCTGGAAGTCAACGGTAAGTGTCACTACATGTGGAACAGCATAAACAACGTCCTGTGCTAAAGTGAAGGGACATGGCTTTCCCAGTAAGTTCTTTATTTCAAAATCACATATATTAAGGACTTTTTTTTTTCTAATGATGAATCGATATTCTGCCTGCTATTTTGGGATGTCACTCTGACTCTTGCTCTTATACAATAGAAAAATGGAACTACATAGCAGGAATCCTTGGAAGATTATATTAGTCCGTTTTCGCACTGCTATAAAGAACTACCTGAGACTAGGTAATTTATGAAGAAAAGATGTTTAATTGACTCACAGTTCTGCAGGCTTAAGAGGAAGCATGACTAAAAGGTCTCAGGAAACTTACAATCTGGTGGAAGGCAAAGGGGAAGCAAGGACCTTGAACTTCTTTACATAGTGGCAAGAGAGAGACAGTCGGGTGAACTGCCACACACTTTTAAAGCATCAAATCTCATGGGAACTCCCCTACAATCATGAGAACATGGGGAAAACCACCCCCATGATCCAATCACCTCCACAAGGTCCCTCCCCAGACATGTGGGGGTTACAATTCAACACAAGATTTGGGTGGTGTATTAATTAGTCTGTTCTCACATTGCTATAAGGAAATACCTGAGAATGGATAACTTATAAAGACAAGAGGTTTAATTGACTTACAGTTCTGCATGGCTGGGAAGGACTCAGGAAACTTAGAATCAAGGTGGAAAGCGAAGGGGAAGAAAGGCACCTTCTTCACAGGGTGGAAAGATGGAGTGAGTACAAGCAGGGGAAACGCCAGATGCTTATAAAACCATCAGATCTCATGAGACTCACTAGCCATAGAGACAACAGCATGGAGAAACTGCCCCCATGATCCAATTACCTCCACCCTTGGTCCCACCCTTGGCATGTAAAGATTATGAGGATTACAATTTAAGATGAGATTTTGGGTGAAGACACAGCCAAATCGTATCAAACATAAACCAATACTGGGAAAATCGCAGCCAGTAGGTCTCAAATTGAGGTTCAGCTTCATGTTCTTCTCTACGCCCATTTGTGGCCCTGAATAAAGCTGAATTTTTTTGGTTTTTTTTCGATGGAGTCTCAGTCTGTCACCAGGCTGGAGTGCAGTGGTGTGATCTCAGCTCGCTGCAAACTCTGCCTACTGGGTTCAAGTGATTCTCCTGCCTCAGCCTCCTGAGTAGCTGGGACTAAAAGCCCCCGCCACCACGCCTGACTAATTGTTGTATTTTTAGTAGAAATGAGGTTTCACCATATTGATCAGGCTGGTTTCAAACTCCTGACCTTGTGATCTGCCCACCTTGGCCTCCCGAAGTGCTGGGATTACGAGCGTGAGCCACTGCACCTAGCCAGAGTACAGCTGAGTTTCTATCAACCTATGTCCATTGGTCATGTATATCTGTTAAAATGTGCCATGAGACTCATAATGCCTTATCTAATATTGCCAATATCCATTATATTCAACTATTGTTTGAGTTAATTTAATCTAAAAGAATTCAGGAGAAGCAGCAAGACTACTTTAAGTCCACATTATAACAAAATATGAATTATCCTTTATCTGTAGCTCTGAATGCAGTGCAGAACATACAGGTTTATTTGTATCAGTAGATAATGGTGATGCTAATAACACTTCATATTTGACATAAGTGAATCCTAAATGGAATAACACTTCATATTTGACATAAGTGAATCCTAAATGGAGTCTTAGAGAAAAAGTGGACATATCTATATTTTTTACTTGAGTTTAAGAGTATTTACACAAAATTTATTCATTACTTAACTCATAAATATGAAAGTAGGAACAAGAGGAAGCTTATGCCAGATGTTTGCCTAGGATTGGCATATATTTATTGGAAGATTATGAGAGTTATTGAGAGCAAGTCTAGCTATTATCTGTTTAATTTTTTAAAAGTATATTTATCAGAAAAGTTTACTTGACTTAGAAGTTTTAAAAATGTCATTATTTGCACAGCACATGCAAGCAAGAAGATTTAACTGTCAATAGTTGCTAAGAAAGTGTAACATTAGGTTATACAAGTATGGGGGAAATAAAGACATTTTCATTCATTAAATGTGTGTACTATCATGTTGCACGATATTGAATGTATGAAAGGTGAGATTCATAATAATTAGCATGGGTTAAATTCAGACATTTATATTTGGTGCCAAAAAAAATTGGATACTTACATGATATCCATGTGCCCATTCTGTGCTTTCAGCAAAATGATGAGAAAAATACATCTAGTTAATTTATTTTAGAATAATTTATATATTTGCTTCATTATAGGTGAGAAAGTAGGGGAGAATACATTCCCCAAATGAGAAGACTGAGGAAAAATAATAACTATTCGTAAACCTGAAATTTGTTTGAGGTTTGGCGCAAGCGCAAGATAGAGTTGAAGGTCATTTCTTCTTTCATCTAAATAAATCTTCTTAGGCTGGATGATATATTAAGGGGATATAATCTGTAAAATGTTTTAAATCACTTAACTCTATGTCACCCGGATGCATTTAGTGTGGCTGGAAGGCTCTGTTCAGGAAATGAAGGTTTCTAAATTGTGACTGTTTTTATCAGGGGGTGAATCTTTCCGAAGAGAGAAGATTGGGGATGTGAGAAAAGGTCCTGGCCAGCAGCAATAGCAGACTGTGTCACACTGCCAGCAGCAGCAGCAGGGGAATAAAATCTAAAAATGAAATGTGCTTTTTGAAGGATGCATCCTCTTTGTCTTTTCCCCAGATGTACTCTCTTCCCATTGGTTTACCATATTCTCTTGGCTTGGATGACCACAGTGAGGATGAGACATAGAAAGGAAAACTAAGTCTTTGAGCCAGTTAATAAAATGCTTAATTATTAGTGATATGTAATGTTTCCATTCTTATTGCTTTATATAGAATTTCAGGAAAGACTTCGGAGTCGATAGATCTCTGATCCTTGCATCTGATTTCTGCCTAAGCAGACATCTCTCCCAGAACCTATTTGGGAGCAAGGAGAGAAATGGAGTCAAAGGTGAAAGCTAGCATGAAGATGATTTATTCCAGTAAAACTTGGGCAATGCATCCCCGTCACCATGTCAGCTGTCAAAAATGCCACCGGCCTTTTATTTAGTTGTTTCAGTACTTACTCCTGAAAATCATCAGTCTTTGGAATTGGCACTTTAATTAAAACCTAGAGGGAAGTGGTTGGTATGAATTTGTGCACGGGTTTAAGTGTACATGTGTGAATATGTGCACTTATATGCTTTTGGAGTTTCTGTTTGTGCATGTAAGTTAATATATTTTTAATATGTATACACTTACTAGTGTCTTTATACTTTATGCACTTAGGGTTTATTTAAAGCCGTATTTGTGGTTTTGAGAAACCTATTTATAATCACACTGAGATACAGATACATCAAAAATTGTAATAAGTGAATGTATTCTTTGAAGGAGACCTATTGTAAATCCCGTAAAAAACAAATATTTATTCTAAAAACAAATATTTATTTCTAAGCTATATTCTAAAATATATCCACTGCAAAAACCACAAATTTTTATTCTAAAGGTAGGTTATTCTGGATAATCTAACTTTTTGTAATTCTTATGCTTTTTTTGGTAATATTTTAAGTTTTAAACAAGAAACCTGTGTATGACAGTACTGACTATGGTCAGGCAAAACACAGTTAGATCTGAGGATGCTCTCAAATGGCCCAATGTCTAGGAAACCAATGTCTTAAGTCTCTACCTTTGTGAGAACTCTGGTTAGATTTTCCACACAGAGCTTAGCAAGATGATAATATTTCTGATTTCCTTCTCATCTTCCTTACTAGTGGCATTCTTCATTTTGGGCCTGTGTCACTCTCTTCTGCTATCCCCTGGATAACCAGTCAGACCCCTCCCATCTGGCACTCAAATGGGTACACTCTTTTCTAAGAGGAACTTCTCTCTATAAACCCCAAACGCCATGATAAATTTCCTTTCAAGGAATTGTCTTTAGCTAATATCCATGTTGAATAATGCTAATCACTGTAAAAGTCTGATGAAATATTACAAGGGGAATTTCCTTAGTTAGGGCAAAGCCATGACCGAGACAAGTGATTGTCTAAAGGAATGTCAGATTTCAGCAACATGGTCAGTGAGACACATAAAGAGAAAAAAAACCAAGCTCTTTTTCTCCAAAGAGCTCACACTCTGGGTTATCTTTCCACAGTGCAAAGAAGTATGTGATGTTTTTGCAACAGTGCAAAAAAGTATGTGATTGTCAAGACTGTATTCTAATTTACATAAAGTGAAAGGCCAAGTTGAATATTTGTCCTGTTTAGTGTGAACACCATGAAAATTCATCCAGCAGGACCCCATGCCTGCTGTAAGGGACCCTCGTTCAACAAGCCATAATTGCCTTCACAGACTGACCCCCAAACAATGATAATTCTAAAGAAGAAAATTCCAGGCCAGTTTTCTTGCATCAGTAACAAACAAAGAGGGATGTTATAATAGCTAAGAGAGGAATCATCTGCAATTAGGGTCTTCTGGACAACAGAATATTACAAAGGTATATGATATTTTGGGAACAACATCAGTAAAAGTAACTCTGAACTGGCAATGAAATAACTGATGGTTCTGTTTTGCTGTGTTGGCCTAGGCTGAATATAGAAAAAAAATACATATGTATGTTATATTTCCAGAATCTCCATTCTTTGTCTCACAGGGATGGATTATATTTGGCAAGCTGTGGCATCTTGGCAACTGTCACCTCACATACAGATGGAGATAGGCATGGGTTGGTGAAGATAAAGTAGAGGGGCTGTGAGAATGGCTTGTGTGAAAGTGGGAGAGGACAAGTACTTTTCAGAGTCACAAGAGAATGAGGGGACACACCTTGTATAAGAACAAGAAGAGACTATTGTAGGGGCTCTACTGTATTAATTTGCTAGGGCTGCCATAACAAAATATTATACCACTGATATGGTGGCTGAAACAACAGAAATTAATGTTATCATGCTTCTGGAGGTTAGAAGTTCAAGACCAAAGTGCTGGCAGGGTTGGTTTCTTTTGTGGCCTCTCTCCTTGGTTTGCAGATGGCTGCCCTCTTGCTGCCTCCTCACATGGTTATCTCTATAAACACATGTTCCTGTTGTCTCTATGTCCCAATCTCTTCTTAACAAAAACACCAGACAGACTGGATTTGTGTCTCCCCTAATGGCTTTGTCTTAATTTAAGCACCTCTTTAAAGACCCTGTCTCTAAATGCAGTCACATTATGATACTTGAGTTTGGCAATTTAACATACGAATTTTGGAAGGACACAAGTCAGCCTTAACACCCACATTACCATATACTACAACATGCTCTTGTCAAATCCAGAAATTAGCTTGGTCTTGGTAACTTACACAGATGGTCAAAGCTCTGAGGCTGAGTTTTGTTTGTTTCTCTTTCAGCATTTCAGCAATAATGGCTCCAGGCTGACATATCTGGGATATTATTCCATGTATTTGCTATTTCTACTCATTATGCTATCTCTACTTCTAGTTTTATTAAACAACTATTAATAGCTACCTCTGTAGTATATCTCTGTCCTCAAATGTTTTTGTCTGTTTGATATTTGGTTTAGATCAGGAATCACAAATTAAATCCCTACAGAGAATGAGTAGACAGCACAAATGATGAAATTGGCCCAGCATAGGCTAACAGGAGTGTTGAGATATATGGTGAATCAGAAATGAGAAAGCCCTGGCCCTTCTAAAGGGAGAAGTGCTGCTGATCTCTACTTGCTTGGAGCCATGTGGAAATTCTGGTAGTACTAGGTTTTCTGGTTTTTATAGTGAAGTTGGGAATACAGATTTTAATTGAATACTTATAATTTAAAATTTTTGAACTATTTCAAATAAAATACTGTGTTGGCCCTTAGTCTATATTCCTTCATAAAGATTGTGTCTTGCATCTACTAGAGATGCCGTTTCAGAGCCAATGGTCAATATAGAAATTCTCATTGAGAATAGGAAATACTAGAATAGTGTGTTCATTTGTAGAAGATAGAGACATTTCTATTTTCCAGGATTCACCTTAGATAAAGCACTATGTATATTTTTGTTTTTTGTTTTTTCTTTTTTTTTTTTTTCTTTTGAGACAGGGTCTCACGGTCGCCCAGGCTGGAGTGCAGTGGCACCATCTTGGCTCACTGCAACCTCTGCCTCCTGGGCTCAAGAGATCCTCCCACCTCAGCCTCCCAAGTAGCTAGAACTAGAGACATGAGCCACCATGCCTGGCTAGTTTTTTATACTTTTTATAGAGATGGGGTTCTGCCATGTTGCCCAAGCTTGTCTTGAACTCCTAGACTCAAGTGATCCACCTGTCTCAGCCTCCCGAATTGCTGGGATTACAGGTGTGAGCCACTGCGTCTCTGTGTGTTTCATTAAAAAAAAACATCTACTTAGAGTAAAAAGAAGACTACATGGACATTCTCAAGCAATAAAAATCTATTCACCTTAAATTATAAATTAGAATACTAAGGAAGGCTAAGAGAAGAGAAGGACAGGAGAGGTTCAGCAGCAACAGGTGAGCCAGTGAGATACAGAAAGGTTGTATATCTCAGAAGGTGAGAAATAGTCCAAGCCACCGCAATCAATCCAAAAGGCCTCATGGAAGTAAGAGTGCTTAAGCTGGGTTTAAATCATGAGTAGAAAAGTGACTTCTAATTTTAGGATGTGGTAAAGGCAGAAGCAGCATGTTACATTTAGGGAATAGTGAGGACTAACTCTTAATTGAGAATGGAAACTATCCTTCTGTAAAGTTAAACCAGTGGGCATTTGTAGTTTGGTGTCATTTCTGGTTGCATTTCCTAACCTTGAGATCTTTGCCTAGTTAAGAAAATAGGTGAGAGAAGAACAGAACACTAAAAGAGAGTCTGTACAGAGTAGAAGTTCACAGGCATTTTTTTCTGTTAAGGACCATCATATAATCTCTGCAAGTGCTCAACTCTGTGGTAGCATGAAAGCAGCCATAAAGAAATGAGTGTGGTTGTGTCCCAGTAACATTTTATTTACAAAAGAGGTAGTAGGCAAGACTTGATCTTGCCTCTAATCTGGAGGGAAAAGAGACACTGATGTAGGCTAAGAGGAGGAGAGCAAGGAAGAAGCATCCAGAGACAGAGGCCCTAAATAGTGCCAAACGCAACACTGAACACTTTCAAAATGACTAATATGTTTTTTGAAACTCTATGGAAGTGTAAGAAAGGAAGAAACCAGTATGGTAGGAAGATGATGGGTAGGTGATTTTTTTTTAATGCAGACAGAAATGACAGGCACTATATGGGAAAAATAAAATCCAAATGAAATGAGAGACCAAGCCTATCTGAGGAGGCCAAATGGAAGAAGAAAGCCAGAGCATGGAGGTCAGATCATTCAGAGACATATCAAACATTAGAACAGAGAGGATCCAATGGTAAAACAGTAGATGACGACACAAGCCCATTGCAATAAAAGGGCTCAAAAAGGGGATCTGAGCTCTTATTTTACTGGGGCTACTTCTTTGAACAAGGAACTCGTCAACCTCATTAAGCAAGTCCTGTTTTTTCTTTCAGCAGCTGTCCCAAATTTCTTTCTTCATCTCTAGTCAACTATTCCAGCCCTGAGAGGCATCCAGGAAGATAAGAAATGATGAGGGACATGAGCCTCTGTTGGCGTTCCTGTGCATCTCCCTCAACACCAGGCCCACTTGCCATCCCTCTTTATTTCTGAAAGCTTTATTCCAGTGAGGTATGAATGATCCCATAGGCACAGTGTGGAGTCTACAGAGTATTAAGCCTTGCAGATGTCATTAAGGCAATGTTCCCAGCTGAAGTAATGAATGCAGCCAGCAGGAGACCCAGAGAATTGAGTTTATTGAGGGGATTGTTGTAGTCTCATTATCTAGTTTAACAATTTGGGGATCACCAAATCACATATCATCATAACTCCCTTCTTGCCAATGTTTTCCCCTTCTCTTTCGAGACCTGCCACTGAATCATTTCACAGTATGCTTTAATGACAGTGGATATGGGATTCACTGTGGTTTTATAATAACGCTGCAGCTGCCAGGCTTGTCTAAAGAATTACAAGGTCTCTTTTTTCAAGCACAGTGAAATGAATATCCCATCAAAAATAACACCTTGGATTTTTAAAAAAAAGGTGCTTGGATACAACTTGCAAGAACTAAATTCTCTTTTAGTTTTTATTCTAGAGTAATTCCTAAGCCCTGAGACAATGCCCTTTGTGTGAAGCAGAATATGAGGTACTCACTGGCTTAGGGTAAAACTGACTGTACTTGTCTCCATCTTCCACAAGCCCAGCTGATATTTTATTAACATCCCTGTGCAGCCAGCACCTGGCTCAGTGCCTCGCACATAAGAATTGCTCAGTAAGTGGGAGGCAGGTTGGAGGGATGAATAATTACAAATTTCCCTTGTGTTTCACAGGTCTTGGGAGGAAGCCGGTTAATGTCCTCTTCTCTTGTTATTTACTTTGCAAACTACCATTAGGATTCGGATGCGTTCCAGAGAAGGCTTTTTATTTAGCAACATGAGAACTAGGCAACCTACTTTTTTGTTCTCAAATTTGAACCATTGCTATGAAAATATTTTGAATTGATAGACAATTGGAGCTTGTTTTCTGTACACTCAGCTATAGGCTATCAACTTAAAACTTGAGAGGTTTTTTTAGTGAGGCTTGTTAATGTCTATTATGTGACCAGTACTGATCACAACTTTATAATTACATGAGGACCATCATGTGGTTGGATGTTTTCTTATACTGACAAGCAGATAGGCGCTTTTTGACCGTACATTCTCCATGTTTCTCCATTGTCATCTCTCTGCTGTTTCTGCTGATAATTAAAACCTATGAAATTCATGACTAAATCCGATATTTAAATAATTTATTGTATATTTTACAGACAAGCTATATTCTTCACTTATTGAAGGTACAATTAAAAACACATAAAACTTTAATTCATATAATGTTTAATTGGTAGGTTTGAAGCCAATTATGGTACCAGTGTACTCTTTCCCCAGTTTTAATTCCTACATTAGTTTTCATTAAAAATGTTAAATTAAAAGAAATTGTCATTAAGTATCAGAGAAAGCTGTCACTGAACCTAGCAGGTGGTATCTGTTAACAAAGCTAAAATCACTTAGGAAGATGCTTCCAATGGAATCATGTCTTGATAACTACTGTTAAGCAACAAGAATCCCATTGCCCCCAACACACACATCCTATGATATCCTATACTAAAAGCTACAGCACATATCCAAGCCAGAAAATTGGAAAGTCTTAATAAATAAAAAAAAAACATAATGAAATAAACATCAGTTAACAATTATATGACAACAAAATTGACAACCTTTAAAAAAGACAAATGTGCCCTAAGACCCAGGATTACTCAGCTTAAAATTTTAAATGCTGTTTGGTAGTATCTTCCATATTCTTGGTTTTCTCTCTTTCCCAGAAGGTCTTTCCTATCTGAGAAAAAGTTAGGAAAAAAGTCAAGGCCATTAATAACATTGAACCCCTGGTCTGAAGCATAAAATTATCTCTGTCCCTTTCTGTTTCAGAATATCTCAAGAAAGGGCTATAATTACTATTAATAGCCTGAATCAAAGAAATTTTAAAAATTATAATTTTCTCTTTGTCTTATTCTTTTTCTCCAATTTCTATACTTTCTGTTCTTTGAGACACAGTCTCGCTCTGTTGACCAGGCTTTGGTGCAGTGTTGCGATCTTGGCTCACTGCAAGCTCCGCCTCCCGGGTTCACGCCATTCTCCTGCCTCAGTCTCCCGAGTAGCTGGGACTACAGGCGCCCGGCACCACGCCTGGCTAATTTTTTTTTTTTTAATTTTTAGTAGAGACGGGGTTTCACCGTGTTAGCCAGGATGGTCTCGATCTCCTGACCTCATGATCTACCCGCCTTGGCCTGCCAAAGTGCTGGGATTACAGGCAGGAGACACCGCGCCTGGCCATCTGTACTTCTTTAATTAAACGCACTGAGTGGAAAAATATTTTGTACTGGAGGGTGAGGAAGGTTGCACAACAATATTCTTATGGTGAGAATATTGAAAATTCTATTTCAGCTATTTTGAAATATAGATTATTGTTGATTATAGTTACCCTACTAATAGAACACCAGGACTTATCCCTCCTAACTGTATCTTTGTACCTGCTAACTTCTCACCCTTCTCCTCCCATCTCTCTCCAGCCTCTGGTAACCACTCTTCTACTTTACTTTTATGAAATCAACTTCTTAAGATTCCACATGTGAATGAGGTCATGCAGTATTTATCCTTCCGTGCTTGCTTTATTTCACTAAACATAAAGACCTCCAGTTCCATCCATATTTCTGTAAGTGAAACTTTTCTTCTTATGGCTAAATAGTATTCAATTGTATATATATACACCACAATTCCTTTATTCTTTTGTCCATTGGTCAACATTTAGATTGATTCCATATCTTGGCTATTTTGAAGAGTGCTGCAATAAACACAGAAATGCAGATATCTCTTCAATATATGGATTTTATTTCTTTGGATATACATACAGTAGTAGGATTGTCAGGGCCTATAATAGTTCTATTTAAATTTTTTGAGAAGCCTCCATGCTATTGTCCATAATGGCTACACTAACTTACGTGCCCACCAACAGGGTATACCAATTCCTTTCTCTCCACATTCTTGCTAGCATTTAGTATTTTTTGTCTTTTGGTAGCCATTTTAACTGGACTGAGGTAACATCACATTGTGATTTTGATTTGCATTTCCCTGACTGGTGATGTTGAGCATTTTTTCATATACCTGCTGCCCATCTGTATGTCTTCTTTTGCAAAATGTCTATCAGATACATTGCCCAGTTTTAATTTGGTTGTTTTTTTTGCTATTGAGTTAATTCTTTATATATTCTAGTCATTAATTCCTTGTCAGATACATAGTTTGTGAATATTTTCTCTCATTCTGTAGGTTGGCCCTTCATTCTATTGTTTCCTTTGCTGTGCAGGAGTCTTTTTTGGATGTAATCCTATTTGTCTGTTTTTCCTTTGGTGCCTGTGCTTTTGATAAAAATAAATAAAATAATAAAAAAACCTTGCCCAATCTAAAGTCATGAAGCATTTTACCTGTTTTATTCTAGTAGTCTCGTAGTTTTGGGCTTTACATTTAAATCTTTAATTCATTGTAAGTTGATTTTTTTGAAAGTGGTGAGAGATAGTGGTCTAGTTTCATTCTTTTGTATACGGATATCCTAGTTTCTCAGAGCCATTTATTGAAGGGACTGAATATGTTTTCCTGAATATGTGCTCTTGGAGCCTTTGTTGAAAGTCATTTGGTTGTTCATGTGTGGATTTTTTTTTTCTGGATTATCTCTTTTTAGTACTTCCTGTACTCACTCAACACAGAGTCTCTAGAACCTCCTGATGAATCCATTTAAAATAGTTTTGGATCTATGAAGAGAACAGGGATTAGGATCCCTTAGTCTAAGCAGTGTGTGGTGTCCCTCACTGGATCTGCTCTTCAATTTCCATGATAGCAAGTGCCCACCAGACTGGGGAATTGGAATAGATCTATACGTTTCTTTTCACTAAAATTCTGTATTATATTCTGACTTTATGTATTATATAATAAAAAAAGGTTTAAAAATGAGACACCACATCACCCCTGCCATGACTTGACCTGGCCTACTACTTCTTAGACAAACAATCTGAATTTTGCTCTTAGTTGGACTTTTTGCTAATTATATGCCCTCTTGTTCTATTCCTTCGTACTAACTTTGAAAATATATGTGCATTTTTCTTAGAATTGTTATTGGGTTTTACGTTTTGTGTGTGTGTGTGTGTGTGTGTGTGTGTGTGTGTGTGTGTGTGTGTTGATTAATAAACTACGTAACTGAGGATGGAAAAACAGAAGTTTGCCCAAGTTTTGAATAGTCTTCCTCAACTGTATTTTTCTCCATAAGCACTGTTATTTTTAGGGATCAGTTTTGTGGATTCTAAGATTTTTCAGGAATGCATATATTGTGTTATGTTATGACTTGTAGTTTTAAAAAAGTCAAATAGTGCCAAAAGGCTTATAAAAATAGCGTCGGCTTTCTGTCTCAAAACTGTTAGAAACTCTTCTTTATCCCTAGCGTTCTAAGATTTCATGATGTGCCTTTTTGTGGGGCTTCTTAAATTCATTTTGTTGGGCACTCAGTGGGTACTTTTTATCTGAAGTTACATGCTTTTCGCTTTTGGAAAATTTTCTTGTATGATTTCTTTGATAATTCTCTCATTTTTTTCTAGAACATCTATGAACACAGTGAAAATGGATGAAGATTTAAATGAAACTTCCTCAGTTATGTAATCCAAACTACAAAAATCGAAGTCAAGGGAGATGGATGCCAGGTGTTAGCCTAAGAGTTGGCATATATTTTTTGGAGTGCTGTGAGGTGTATTGCAAGTCTTGCCATTATTTGTTTACATTTTTCAAAAAGCTAAAAGTCGAAATAGCCAAAATAACTCAGACTATTTCAAAAGCTCATTATATGCATAGTGTACTCATTTGAGCAAGAGGAAAGTCTGACTGCTAAGAGTTGCTAGGAAAGGATAAAAGTGAACTGTATGTGTAAAGAAGGGAATGAGAAGGTTGCACACAGGTAGTAGGCTCTTTACCAGCCACTGCTTCCATCCCTAGTTGCTGGGAATATGGGCTGATATATAACAACATCCCCTTTCCTAGACAATTTTCTGATCAACCAGGAGCTGCCTTTCCTCAGGGGCTATGCAACCACCTCTTGGAGTTCAGAATTTAGATGATGACTAACTGATATCAAGGTTTAAAGGCTGCTTGTGTCAAAGTGAGATTGATTCAGTGGTGCAATGTGTACTCTAGAGTTTTCACCATGAGACCAGACGTAAAGAAGCCTCTGAGACCAGATTCTTGTGCATGTTTTTCGTCTTGCCTATCCTGCATTCCTCAACTCTCCTGAAGGCTTTCCCTCATTCTGTCACTTGAACAAGAATCCCCTCCCAGGCTCTGCTTCCAAGGTACCTCACTTAAGACACAATTATACTTTTAAATTCGAAAAGCTATTTTTCCCCTCTGATAACTCTTGTTTATAGTGTCCTGTTCTTGTTACATGAATGTGATAATTTTAAAGGTCTTGTTCTATTTCCTACATAGTTTCTATTTTCTTTTTATATGGTTGCTTTGATCTCTGTTTCACAATTAAGGGTTTCCTCAAATGACTTGTGACTTTTGGCTAATCATTCCTATTTAAGGTAAAGATACCATAATTGGTTTAGAAGCTTTATTAGTCAGGTTCTCCAGAGAGACAAAATCAATAGGATAGTGTGAAAATCGTCAGAATAAAAATTGAGCCACTTGTGTTAATTCAAAATAAAACAAAACTCTGACAAATAGAGCCAGGGAAGGCTGTGAAGAGAGGGTTTCCATGTAATAACAAAACTAATAACAAAACACAAAAAACTCTGCAAAAACTACAACCTTGCACAAAGGTCACTGCAACCTTACCTAAAGAAACACTTCTGTAAGTACATCCGCCCAGCAACTAACTGCCTGTCCACACTTGAACTGAATTCATTCTTGCTATTGATCTTTATAATCATGGATAATAATTTTAAATCAATATACGATCCTTCTAATTTTTCCTTTAAAAGCCTTTGGCTTCCTTTGCCTCCTTGAATATGCACACAGTTTACCATGGCATGTATATTTCCACTGCAATGCCATACTCCCAAATAAATATCTTTTTATTTTAGAGAGCCTCTCTTTGCTTGTTAGATTCATGATAGACAGTAGAGAGATTGATAATAAATAGATGAGAGGAAACTTATTTGGGGAATTGGCTCATGCAATTATGGAGGATGAGAAGTCCCACAGTAAGCCACCTGCAAGCTGGAGACCAAGTGAAGCTGGTAGTGTGGCTCAGTCCAAGCCCCAAAGCATCAGAACCAGGGAAGCTAGTGATGTAACTCTCAGTTCAAGGTCAAAGACCTGAGAACCCAGGGGACACCTGGTGCAAGTCTCAGAGTCCAAAGGCAGGAGAACTTGGAGTTCTGATATCTAAAGGCGGAAGAAAAAGGGGGTCCAGCTCCAGGAGAAGAAGTGTGTGAGCATGTTCATCTTTCCTCTGCCTTTTTGTTCTATCTGGGTCCCCAGCTGATTGGATGTTATCTGTCCACATTGAAGGTGGATCTTCCCCACCAAGTCCGCTGACTCACAGTCCAATCTCCTCTAGAAACATCCTCACAGACACACCCAGAAATGATGCTTTATCACTATCTAGGTATCCCTTAGACTAGTTGACATCTAAAATTAACCATCACAGAACCTCTGTGTGAATGGTGGACTCCTCTTTGGTGGACATTACTTGTAAGCAACTTTAAGCGGGCACTGGCTTATCACTAGGCATACCCAAATAGCTTATCTTTGGGGTGTGGTTCAGTTTCTCTGGAGAAGTGTTCCTTTTTTATTATCTAGATTGTGGAAGCTCGATTGCCTGATAGGTATTCTGAAGGGTCTAGGTCAGGGGACAGCTTTCATTTTGTCCCCTTCTTACAGCCTAACTGCTTATCCTTGCCCATTTCAAGTATATTTGTCTCCAAAGCTTCTCCGGTTTCATTTTTCTAGAAAACAGACCTACCGTCTCCTGGTAAGAGACAAAGTAGGTAAGGGGTAATCACAGGTCCAATTGTTATAGGAACTTTCTAATAAGCCCCTTACTTTTATAGCTTTATCCCTTTATGGCATCCTCCCAATAGCCTTGCTTTTTATTATCCTCATCAGCACACATTTGGTTAAAATAGATCTTTGTACAATATTTTATTTAACAAAAATTTATGTAGTGCTTACTATCTGCTAGTGCAGGTCTAAGCACTCTGCAAATATAACTCATTTCAATATCACAACAATCTATGAGATAATATTATCTTCATTTAACAAATGAGGTAACTGAGCACAGGGTAACTTGCCCAAGGTTGCATAGCTACTAAATGGCAGTACCATATTTTTTATTTCAGGAAATTTGGCCCTAAAATCTTTGTTCTTAGCTTGCTGTATTGTTCCTCTAATGTTGGCTCACTTGCCATTTTGCCAAAGCTTCATTATGATGTGGGGTTACAAATGTCTGAGTTTATTGAAGGGGGAATTTCTGTTTCCAATATTGTTCTGGGGTAAATTACACAAGAAGGGGCTTACCATGATCTTTAAGTTGCTCCTGTGGTTAAGGTTTCAGGGTAGACATAATTATTTTCCTTAAAGGTTTAAACATCTGGTTAGAGTAGCAGGAGTATTAAAATAGTATAACTTGGAAAAAGAAGCATAAAGCCATCTGATTGCATTGATTAATTCCTCAGGGATTTTGATCTCCTCTCTGAGTCTGGGCAATTCACCTGACTCTTTAAAAAACAACTTTCATGAGATATATAGTTATAAACTATATGCTTAAAGAGTACAATGAGTTTTGACAAAAAAAATGGTGAAACCATCAACATCTAGATGATGGATACATGCATCATATCAGTATTCTTTTCATGCCCCTTTGCAAACCCTCCCTTTTACCCCCTTCCCTAACTGTCCCCTGCCCAAGCCAACATCTCCCCCACAGCTCGAAACGCATCTCCCAGGATTTTCTGTCACTACCAATTAGTTTGCATATTTCTAGAATTTTATAAAAATGGAATTATGGAATCACAAAGCATGTACTTTTTTGGTCTTTTTCTCAGAGTAATTATTTTGACAGCCATCTATGTTTTTACATGTATTATAGTCTATTACTATATTTTACATTTTCATACATTTAGTGTATATAAATACAGTTTTGTTACATGGATATATTGCATAGCGATGAAGTCTATGCTTTCAGTGTAACCACCACCCAAATAGTGTCCATTGTACTCATTAGGTAATTTCTTATTCCTCAACCCCATCCCACCCTTCCACCTTTTCTAGTCTCCAATGTCTGTTATTCCACTCTTATTGCTGACTAGTGTTCCATTATATGGATATGCCACATTTATTTATCTATTCCCTTGTACATAGATATTTGGTTTATTTGCAATTTTAAGCTTTACAAATTAAGCTGCTATGAACATTTGTGTAGAAGTGTTTTTATAAGCACATTCTTTTATTTCATTCAGTTAAACACATGGGAGTGGAATGGCTGGATCACTGACTTCTTAAAAATTAACTTCTTAAAAAAGTGCCAGACTTTTCTAATGTGTTTATACCACTTCATATTCCCATCAGGAGTGTATGATCATTCCAGTTTCTCTATACCCTCATTAACACTTTGTATGGTCAGTCTTAATTTTGGACATCCTAAAAGGTATATAGTATTTCACTGAGGTTTTAATTTGCCTTTCCCTAATGACTAGTGATATTGAGCACCTTTTCATGTGCTTATTTATCAGCTCTATGTCTTTTTTTTATTATTATTATACTTAAGTTTTAGGGTACATGTGCACAACGTGCAGGTTTGTTACATATGTATACATGTGCCATGTTGGTGTGCTGCACCCATTAACTCGTCATTTAGCATTAGGTATATCTCCTAATGCTATCCCTCCCACCTCGCCCCACCCCACAACACGTGATGGTTGACTTTTTTGCCGCCTACTATTTATTTACTTTTAACACTGAGATTTGAGAGTTGTTCTTTATATATTCTGGGTACAAATCCTTTATCAGATGTATGCCTTGCACATGTTTTCTTTCAGTCTGCGGTTTGTCTTTTCATTTCTCTTAATAGTGACATTCAAAGAACAGTTCTCAATTTTGATGAGGTCAAATTTGTAAACTTATTTGTCCCAATGAAAGGTAGATTCAGAGTTGTACTTAAATCTCCTGACACACAATCTAGTGTATTTCCCATAAATTCTGTCTCTCAGGAGTAAAATTCCCACTTAACCTATCCTAAATAAAAAGATACATACTCTCATTCCAAGGGATCCAGAAAGAGCAGCCCCTAACTCTCACCATCAAGAACATTTTTACTAGTGAATTGTTCACCTTACAGTAAATTTCAGAGGGAAATTTTGGGGAAATCTCATTAAGGACTTTGTTCTATACAGTCCCGAGTCTCTTCTCAGGCCCTAATTAATTCTACATTTTTCCCCCTTTTCTACAGGCTACAAGGATTCAATCTGCTTTCCTTTATTTTGGAAGTTGTTAACACCCACTCTACTTTCTGGGTTTATTTCCTAGCAAACCTGCCTGCAGAGTAAGAAACCAAGTTTCTGTTTTCTCTTTCTTAATGTCCTGAGGATAGGCACACAGACCCTTTTTATTTTAAGAAGTTTAGTACTAATCACTATGGAAAAACAGATGGTAATAGCAAAAATAACATTACCAGGAAAGTTACAAAGGTTCTAAAAATTGTACAAAATTCTTACAGTGTATTATCTAGTCCATGGTTCTTGACTCCCTCTAAAAGGCTAACAATCAGCCTGTTTGTAGTAGGTGGGGCTTCTCATCTACCTCTAGCAAAGGTTATTTTCTTCCACACATGCCATTCTTTCTAATCAGAGAATGCACTATGCCCTAAAGATTCAATAAAGGAAAACACTGTATTCCCTTAAGTGGGAAATTTGTATCTCTGCAGGCATTCCAACTTGGTGATAGCCATAGTCCCGACCAAGAATGATTCCTTTTATTTACACAGACTTGGGGTTACCCAGTTGAATCGATACTAAGAAGTCCTGGGAAATAAGAAAAATTCAGAGACAAAAATCTCATTCAGTGAGTTTCTAGAGACTAGAAACACAAATTTTCAGTTTCCAGAAATTAGTAGATAGATTCTGGGGTTTTCCTACTTCTGGGACCTCAGAGATAGAGAATAAGTAAGGATCGACAGCTAGTGGGGGGTTAAGACTGTCAGAAATTAGACATAGTAAAAAAATGTTCCACATAGTAGGCAGTGGGGAGTTACACTCCAGTGGCTGGAGTTGGAAATGAAGTGTTGACTTGAGCCAGTGAGAGAAGCCAGAAATGAGGCCATAATCCTGGAAAGCTGGGTCTGAATGGCAACACCAAATTGAACAGAGGTGAATGCAGAAGTCATTTGGTAGCACTTACTGTAAAGAGTAGGATCAGAGGATCATGCCAGCAGCATGGTAAAATATTTTGATGGCTTTCCACCTTTGGCTACATCTGGTTCTGACATCTTTCACCTAGTTTGCCTTAAAGATGACCTCCTTTGTCAACTGTCTATTCTTATAATACATGGTCTCTATTCACTTGAACCTGTTTTGTGAGTTCATAGATCATTACAAGCGGCAGAAAAGCTGAGTGATCCTGTAGTTCACCCCCCCATTTAACACATAATAAGATACTTTATGGAAAACAAACATAATGAGACACATACGACACTGTGATGATTCCATGAGCAACCAACCAGATGTCAACAAGCTTTGAGGAGATTCTTCAAGACCTTTCTACATCATGGATTCATCCTGTATAATACCTGCCTTCCCTTTGTAATTTCATAGTTCAAAAGTCAAATGAAATGATGCTTATGAAAGCTCTTTAAAAATTATGAAGGCTGCAGGGAAATAAAACCCAAGACTCAGACAGTGATGCAGGCATGTTTAAAATTATAGACTGGGTAATCCTAGGAAACAATTTAGAGAATTTGGGGAAACTTGTTTACAGTTCATATTAAAAAAGGAATGAACAGGAAGTATCTATACGCTAGGGAAAAAGACACAATAATAACAATGAGAACCACCATTTGCTGAATGTGTATTGTGTTCTTGGTGTTCTCATTTTATTCTCACAATGATGTCATACATCATTACCTCTGTTTTCTGAGTGAGGCAACTGACACTTTGAGAGGCTAGGAAAATCCTCCAAGGCCAAGCAATTAGGAGGAGCTAAGGCAAGATTTGGAACTTATCAGTCTCACTGCAAGCCCATATTGTTAACTGACCACATGACCTTGCTTCTTTAACAAAAACAAAACTTCTTGGAGGTTTGGGTGCTATATACATACATATATGTATTTATATTATATTATATAATTATATATATATATATTTTTTGAGACAAAGTCTTATTCTGTCAGCCAGGCTGGAGTGCAGTGGCACACTCTCAGCTCACTGCAACTTCTGCCTCCCAGGTTCAAACAATTCTCCTGCCTCAGCCTCCAGAGCAGCTGGGATTACAAGCATGTGCCACCATATGTGGCTATTTTTTTTTTCTTTTTTTAAGTATAGATGGGGTTTCACCATGTTGGCCAGGCTGGTCTCGAACTCCTGACCTCAGGTGATCCACCTGCCTTGACCACCCAAGGGGTTCAATATATTGGAAAGTGATGGTATTTTGAGCAAGCATAAGCCTGATTTCCTGACTCACCCAGTGATTTCTGAGCAGTGGTGGGGGGCGGGGGGTGGGGGGGGCAGTGGGGGGGGCACGGTGGTGTTAAGTACTTATGAAGGTGATGCCCCAGGAGAAGATGAGTGCTTCAAAGAACTAAGCAGGCTCTCCAGGGGAGATCTCAGTCAAGGGATGAACAAATTATCCAATTGCCCACTATCCACACATTTAAGGGAAAAAAAGAGTTATTTCTTCTGACCTACTATTTGGAAAATGGGATGTGAAGTTGCCTCACTAAAAGGCGAGAGTGGAATCTTCGATGTTGCTGATAATGCCTTATTGAGAGCTGTAGAGGAACTGGCCCCAGTCAAATAAGAGACTTAATTAAAGTTTGGAAATCATTTTACTAGATTGGATAAACAGAGAAAACAACCTCTTTCTCAAGCTACTCACTCCCATGCAGAAACATCCCCTTAGCATCAAAGTTCTGACTATCTAAGACCCAGAGAGATATTCTAAGGGAAAATAGCAACTACTTTGAGATTCCTGTGTGAATAGAATTAAGAGGCATGAGAAATTCCAGCCAGGTGGGTTTTAGTTTTCTAACAGCAGAAGCCAGAAGTAATGGATTTAGACAAAAACTTATTTAGACCCAACTGCTAGAGTTATCAAAAGGAAATTGAACTGAATCTTCTGGAGGCCTGGAGAATTCAGCTTGGTGTCCCCACTTTAGAGTGGTTGTGTATACTGAATGAGTTAACACAGTGATTCTAAACCAAAGGCTATTTTGCCCTCCAGAGGGGAATTGGCAATATTTGGAGACAAATTTGATTGTCATAACTTAACTAAGAGAGTGCTACTGGCTTCTAATGAGTAGGTTGTCATAACTACGAGAGTGCTACTGGCATCTTGTGAGTAGAGATCAGGAATGCTGCTAAACATCCTACAATACACTGGACATCCCCACTCCCTGCCCTGCAATGAACACACCAAGGAATTATCCAGTTCAAAATTTCAACAGTGCTGAGACTGAAAAGCCCTGTGAGAGTGCAAAAATGAAACTCTGAGGACAGTACATAGTACATAGTTTGCTCTCAGTGTCAACTATTGCTTTTATGACTATAGAGCCAGGATAACATAGAACCACTCTGCTGAGGAAGCTGCTCCTGCTGCTGCTGTAACCAAGGAGTCAACTCTCCAATTGTCCCAGCTGCTTAGCCAGTCATCTGGCTCCTGCTTCCAGGAACAGGCTCCTGCAAGGTTCTGATTCTTGGCATCATTACCTCTTGGGTCAAAGTCTAGTGTTGATGTAACTGATTGGTGAAATGTAGATTGCTGACTGTGCTTGAGCTAAAGGCAAGATGGAAAGGAGAGTATCTAACATTTTTGGCCTCTGTAATGGGAGATTGGACCTGCTTCCCACCAAACTTCACAATGAGGTGATTCCCCAAACACAGGAAAAAATTCAATTAGACAAAAGGAATAAGAAATTTCCATTACACTGAGATATTGCAGTCGGTGATCTGGAAAGTGACAGAGATTATTACAAAAATTATTGAGAGAAAGGAAAAGTTATTTTCGATGTTGTTCTAAAACAGTAGGGAGTTTGTATTGAGATATATAACTAGAAGAGAGTTCCACCATTCGACACATTTGTTCTTCTTACTTTGAATTTACAATGAAATTATTAGTACTGAAGTTATTCTTAATGTTCCAATTATTAAGTGGCTCCTTCTAGCCTATATTTTGGTGACTTTTCTGCAGTATTTCACACCACTGACTCTCTGTTGCTTAAAATTCTTTATTCTCTTGATTTCTGCAATATCCTTGAATTTTTTGTCTGGATTCTTCTTTGCCTGTCTCTTAATTCCTGAAGTTATTTAGAGTTTAATTCTTGGTTTTCTTCTTATTCTGCATATTCTCTAGTAGATATTGTCTATGTCCTGAATTCTGCTACCACCTAAGGCTGAATGATATTTTCATTTAAGGCCTTGCTGCAGATCTCTCCATGAAATACTAACCCATTTTGCCACCTACCTACTACTTGATTATCTCAAAGTTAGCCTGTCTAGAATGGACACTATTATCTCTCTTTCTCCTTCACCTTTTTTTCCCCATATTTTCTATCTTGTGTTGCCAAGATTTGCTAAAACAATTAAATAAGTGGGAAATATTCTAGATTCTTCTTCCCCCTTATGCCCATGTTCAATTAACAATTAGGTCCTTTTGACCCTATGTCTCTAATATACTATATTTTCACCTTCTCCAACCAAAATTATTTGTTTACATGTGTTTCAATCACATTAGATAATAAATGTGTTGAAATCAGGAAAACATCTTATTTAATTTTATATTCACAGAACTGAGAACTGAGACTGCCTATGTTAACATAACTTGATTATAAAGATAAAACTGTAAACTAATAAATAATTTTGCTGTTTGTTTCAGGAAATTATTGCAGACCAATTTATCCAGGCAACAGTTTGCCCATCTGGGCAAACAGTTCTCTTATTGGACAACATCATTTTCACTTGGGCAAACAGCTCAATTTTCAGGCAACTGTTTTCTCACAAAGAGCCTTATGTCTATCTTAAACTATTGTGTCATGAATGTTGCCCAATCTTGACAACCTTCACACCTTAAAAAACAAACCTCAAACCATTTAAGTACAGTCCCCTAAACCCTATTAATACCCTTCTGTTGTCTCCTTTTGAGACTGATAAAACCCTGTTAATGTGGCTTTCTCCCTTATTGCAGTATGTTTAATAAATTCTGCTTTGCCAAACAACAGGTTTATTTGGTGGATGTTATAAAGGAGTCAACAATCACCAGGTCCAAACACAATCTTTGACACCTAACAGAAGCTCAATTAAATTTTTTTTCATTAAGCAACTAGGCAGAAACTCAGGTAGGGTATTATATGAGAAAAATATGGGGGAAAGGGAGAACAAGAAGGTATTAGTCACAAGGAAAAAGAAAACTGGTTATACAAGAGTCCAGGAAATCTATTAAAAGGCTAAGGGAATAGAACTGACTCTGAAACATAAGAATCTTAGAGCTCCATGAGATTGTTAATCTATGAGGTTGGCCAATCAATTGTGCACACATGTGTTAGCCTCTGTAAGGTGTCACATAGAAGGGACATGAAACTATCTGATAGATCTTGCAATAAAGAGTGTCACTTTTTTCAGTATTTTCTATTGCTAAAGGGAAGGATTTTTCTGTATTTCTGGTCTAGGATGAAGCTCAAGATTTGCCTGTATGGGTTAATGGGAGATAAACATACATTCATTTAAATATTCAGTATTTAGAGTATTTAGTATTTAGTATTTGCTATGTCAAAACACCATTCTAGTTTCTAGCAACATTGAGATGAATATGGAGGGGGCTGAAAAACTAAGGGTTTATTTTATCAAAGAGAAGCAAATGAAAGGAAATAACATGTTAGAGCCATACAATTCTAAAAGGGCTCATTCATGTTCATAAATTTTCAGATTATCTTCTGCTGACCCTCAGAAATACCTATAGAAGGCAAAAACATCTTCGAAGGAGGTTCTCTTTACTTCACGTGAACTCATCATTAACTTAAGTACTGTAGCCTAGAAATCATTGTCAATTGCATTTTTGTTGCAGAGCAAAACCACCTTTTTTATTTGTTTGTTTAAAGGAGTGGAACACTGAGTAACTCTTGAAATGGAAAATGACTATATATCACTTAGTATAATTATGGCCTTCACCAAAAACTTTATATGTCAAGCCAAATAATTAGTAAAGCTCTCCAGTGTGGTAAATCCAAAATGCTCTTGGTCATTTACTCCAGTGTATAACAGCTTTTAATATCAGTAAATATTTCTTAGCAACAAATGTTAAATCTTCCTTCTCTTGTGAATACTAGGTCTCATTTTCTTGTTCTTGATTCAATAAAGATGAAGACAGTCTGGCTGTTCTTCAAGAAAGAAAAATGTTAGAGGCTTACATTAATTAAACTATTGGTGTATTTGCTGAGGTTCATGAGACGCTGAATTATACCCTAGGAAATAAGACATACATGCAAAAAACAAAACAAAACAACAACAACAAAAAACAAACAAACAGCAAAGTAACAATGCCCAGTTATATAAAGGCCAAAAAGCTCAGGTGAAAAAGTGCGAAGAGAAGTGGAGGCCAAGACAAGAATGTGGGAGAGAATGAAATGTGTGAGCCTCAAACAGAATAGAAAGATGGCCAAAAAGAAAAGGTTGGGGAGGGAAGGAAAGCAGCATGAATGAAGGATGATAAAGGATTAGTTTGAGGGTAAAATTTAACTTTATTCTTAACACCAGAGATCTATATGCTACTCACGGATATTTATTAAATAATTATGAGTAATGCATACTCATTAAAATATAAATACATTGAAGATACAAAGAACAACAAAAATTATCTCTAATCACACTATTCCCTCCTCCCTATTGATGTTTTAGCCTTGTTTATTACAGACTTATTCTGGACACTTTAAAAGGCATCATACTTTCACCCAAATATAGACTTGATTGTGAACTTTTAAATTTATTATTGCATAAGATTTTTTATGTTAGTTATACATCTCATTTGATCAAGTATATATAGCCAAAGTTTTATTTAATAATTCATACATAGTTTTATCTTTGAGTAACCTTATAATTAGAATTTGTATAAATCGTTTTGCTACTAAGATCTTTGTACAAAATACTATTTTTCTGTTTTATAATCACTGAGAATGGAGTGAAATGGAGTGGACAAAACACAGACTTTGGAGTTAAATAGAACTGGTTTTGATTTTCAGTTCTGCTCCTTATAGCTTGTAATTTTAAGCAATGTGTCTAACTTCTCTTGGGCCTTGGTTTCCTAAAATATAAAATAAGAATCACTATGGTTACTTTGTAGTACTATTCTGAGAATAAGAATTAATAACTGCAAAGTGTAATGTGCTTAGAACATTCCCTGACACACAATGAATGCTCATTAAATAAGAGTTATTATCAATATTGTTATGAGTATTAAACCTGATATTATATGGTTCTCCTTAGGGATAATGGGAAATATCCCAGGGTTGGGGTGGGGATAGGAAGATGTCATAAAGGAAAACATGAAAAATAAATTCAAAGTGAAGTTTGTAGCCTGATTTAATAGGATATGAGCATCTATTCAAATTCTACCTTTCAGTTTCCAGATAATCAAGATCATTTTATGATTCTAGAGCAATAGAGTGTTTTAATGAGAGCAATGTACTAAGAGAATTAATAATTAATCTTGTATTTTTCCCCAGGTTAAATAACTTTGATATTATTAACTTTTCCCTATCACACCTCATGTATTCCACATTAACCCTTTGATTCTGCCTGTAGCTTTCCACTTATGTAGATACAACTTCTATTTAAGTCTTTGAGATGATTCCTTAGATCCCATTCCCTACTCAAACATAGATAACTCAGTTTGGCATAAAAAATAAAAATTTGGAATTGCCAAACTACACATCAGAAAAACAAAAAGACAATAACAAAAATTCTATACCTGAATGCCAATTGCAAATCTTTGTCTAGCAAAATAAATTAAATAGCTGAGTCCTGAAAGGTGGCTGCACAAAATACTTTGGAAGGTATTTTATTACTGAACTCTTAATATATGTACTTTTGCATCCATGTAAGTTCTTCAAAGATTTATTCTCTCAATTACCAATCAAAATAACTAATAAAAGGAGAACCAGTGGACCAGGCAGGATTAGAGCTGCCTAGGAAGATAGATGCACTGGCCATAGCATCTCGGCTTTAAACAACCTCACTTACTGCTAATTCTGGACCAAGTGACAGCTAACAGAGTGGCTCATGATTAATCATTTGGATTTTTTAAAAGCCCCAAACCCTGCTTCTTAGGATTTAATTAAGATTGAAACTAAATGTCTTGATTCTTAAGTGTACTTTGTAAGAAGTCAGAAACTTGGTTCCTTTAAGGTAAAACCTGAGAAACAAATTTTTTTTTTTTTTTTTTTTTTTTTTTTTTTTTTTTTTTTTTTTTTTTTTTGGAGGCAGAGTCTTGCTCTGTCGCCCAGGCTGGAGTGCAGTGGCCCGATCTCGGCTCACTGCAAGCTCCGCCTCCTGGGTTCACTCCATTCTCCTGCCTCAGCCTTCCGAGTAGCTGAGGCTACAAGCGCCTGCCACCACGCCCGGCTAATTTGGTTTTGTATTTTTGGTAGAAACGGGGTTTCACCGTGTTAGCCAGGATGGTCTCGATTTCCTGATCTCATGATCCACCCGCCTCGGCTTCCTGAAGTGCTGGGATTACAGGCATGAGCCACCGCGCCCGGCCGAAACACAGTTTTTAAAAAGCCATTGAAAGGTGTTTTGTTTCTTTCTAGAACATTAAAACACACATGCACACATACATACACGCACAAACAGAAGAGAAAGATAACCGTACTCTGATTTTGGCACCTATACTGAAATCTATAAATATTGTTATTACCTGCTTGGGTTTGGATTTCTTTCTTTTCCTTCCTAGGAATGAGTGGCAGTTGTAAATAGTATTTGTTTGTTTAGTTTTTATAATATTCTTAACAAGCACCTTGAATGTCCTTGCCTTCCCTCTCTCAATTGGTTTTCCATGAATATGTCACAAATGTCACTGAAGTAATTAAACAATATGAGCTTTGAAAATTAGCATCTAGAATTTACTTAAAACACTTTATAAAAACAAATCATTTTTATTTTATGATTGAAATATATCTACATGATCATTTTCTTTTTAAGGTCTTTTTCCATTAAAGATGTGTCCTAGCATTTTACATGGTTTTTCTGCCCTCTAGTCTATTCAGCTACCCATTATTAATTATTTGTAAACACAAACTTACATATGCTAAGGGAACTTCCGTTTAAAGGCATTCAATGTTGAATTCCTTTATAATGTCTGTATTTAATAAAGTAAAAGGAGTAAGAAAAAAGATCTGGGAACAGGGCACTGGCTATGTAAGGAGGGCAAGGGTGGGGCAGGGAGTTGGGGGCTTGGAATTTGGTGTTTGATGTTTCAAAGGAGCCATGGCTAGGGCACATGTCAATACATTGTGTAAACCAAAAATAAAATTCCAAGCCCCTGACTGACTGATGATGGACCACCATTCCCAGTCAAGGACAGTCCAAAGTAAACCTGAAAAACTAGTTCAGTCCACATTGACAAGGGAGGGTTGAACAGGCCACATCATACCCTCCTCCCTTTGGAATTTAGGCACAACTGACCAGCATTAATATTAAAACAGAGATCTTAAGACCGACAAAATAGACTCTTTGTAATAATTAATAAGGTATCAATTCCAACATGACTCCAGTATAACATCACATGGCAGATAGCAGGTCCTTAAAGAAACTGAAGTATTTTACCCCCAAATAAATTTCTTTGAAATATTTTGAAATGGCCCTGCAAATCAATCTCTTATGGGGGAAATCTGCATTCTGTAGAGAATTCTCTTCCCTTTCCAGGATCTCTTCCTGATCCAGAAGATAGCTGAGAGTCTGGCACCTTCTTAGGTCTGATAAGAGTTCTGAAGCCTGCTACCCGGAGGCTTCATCTGTATAATAAAAACCTGGGTCCCCACAACCCCTTATCTAGACACTCCTTTCTATAGAGTCCAGGTGTTTATATAATATAGCTCTTTCAACCAACTGCCAATTGGAAAATCTTTGAATCCACCTGTGACCTGGAAGCCCCTGCTTTGAGTTGTCCCATCTTTCTGGATAGAGCCAATGTGGACCTTACATGTACTGACTGATGTCCACCTGTAGCTTCTGCCCTCCTGAAATATATAAAATCAACCTGGGCCGGGCGCGGTGGCTCACGCCTGTAATCCCAGCACTTTGGGAGGCCGAGGCGGGCGGATCACGAGGTCAGGAGATCGAGACCATCCTGGCTAAAACGGTGAAACCCCGTCTCTACTAAAAATACAAAAAATTAGCCGGGCGTGGTAGCGGGCGCCTGTAGTCCCAGCTACTCGGGAGGCTGAGGCAGCAGAATGGCGTGAACCCGGGAGGCGGAGCTTGCAGTGAGCCGAGATCGCGCCACTGCAATCCAGCCTGGGCGACAGAGCGAGACTCCGTCTCAAAAAAAAAAAAAAAAAAAAAAAAAAAAATCAACCTGTAAACCAACCATGGGCACATTTTCTAGGACTTCCTAGGGTTGGGTTGTGGGTCACGATCCTCATATTTGGCAAAGAATAAATTTCTTTAAATATTTTATGGAGTTTGCTTCTTTTCATTGACAATTGTTTTACTGTTTTTCACTTTGTTTTATTATCACACCTAAAGCAATGTTTTGCCTTCTTATGCTTTTTTCCCTACCTAACTGCTGTCCCCACCCCCCTTATACCTATTTTTACACTGTAGGTACATCTGTGTTCTATACATAAAAATTCTATACATAAAAACTTATTTTTACTCCCCCATGTACATACACTCTCTTAGGGGTGATATGGTTCCCAATGTGTTTACTGTGTTTAAGAGAGAGATTGGACGAATGATGTGGTGTAAGAGAAATTTTATATCTCATAAAGGATATGCAGTAGTCAGGATTGATGAACTATTTGAATGGAAAACATCAGAGCCAAAGTCCATTGTTTTGGAGTTATATAAAAGAGGACACTTCTTTTAGGAGAAACTACTAGATGCTATATTGGCAATGTGAGGTCTGGTCAGGTTTGAGTTCATCTGTTGTCCATGGATATGGCTTTCCCATTACAACCACATGAGATACATTCATTCATTCTGCTAATACTTATTCATCAGTTTCTACGTTGTATGTTAAAGTGGTATCTATAACCTGTCCATAGAAAAGTAAATACTTGCTGTAAAATCAGAATTATGCCATGCACTAATCAAATAATCCCACTCATCAGGCTACTGCTGGTATCTTTTCATATGATCCAGGTTAATTATTGCAGAGATTGTTTCAGTAGCCTCATATATCAATTATAAATTCCTATACTTGGATTCTTTCCAAGTATAGGAAAGGTTCCTTAAAGAGAATTCCTTGAAGAGCAAGAGGTATGCTTCAGGTTTGGTGTGTATTATCAGATGAATTATATCTCCCAAAAAGATACGTTAAAGTCCGAATGCCCAGTACCTCAAAATGTGATATTATTTGGAGATAGAGTCTTTGTAGCGGTATTCAAGTTAAAAGAAAGTCATTAGGGTGGACCCTCATCTAATACAAATAATGTCCTTATAAAAAGGGGGAATTTGGACACTGTGTCAGTCTGGTAAGGATTCCATAGCAAAATACCACAGGCTAGACGGTATTAAATAACATTAATTTATTTGGTGGCTAGAAGTCCAAGATCAAGGCTCCCTCAGGGTTGGTGCCTGGTAACACCTCTCTTCCTGGCTTGCTGATGGCCACCTTCTAAGAGGGTCCTCATTTGGCTTTCCTTTTGTGCATACACAAAAAGAGGCCAAAGGCCACCTCTGGTGTCTTTCTCTTCTTCTAAGGACACCAATTCTGTCGAATTAAGGGCCCGCGCTTATGACCTCATTTAACATTAATTACCTTGTTATAGGTTCTACCTTGAAACAGAGGCACACTAGGGCAAGGGCTTCGACGTATGAACTTTGGAGGGACACTATTCAGTTCCTAATAGATATAGGGACTGACTCAGACAAAAAGATGTGAAGTGACACAAGGAGAGGACAGTCATCTGCAAGCCAAGGAGAGAGGTTTGGAACAGATCCTTCACTCACAGCCCTCAAAGGGAGCCAACCCTGCCAGCCTCTTGATTTCAGACTTCTAGCCTCCAGAACCGAGTCAATACATTTCTGTTGTTTAAGGCATCCAGCTTGAACTTAGTTACAGCAGCCCTAGCAAACTAATACAGTGATCCTCACAGTCTCATAAAGTAAAAACAGTTTATGCAAGCCTCATGATCATTAGCCTGAGATACTGGAGGTCTAGCTCAAAGGAGGAAAAGAAAAATAATTAAAGCCAAAGTCTTCTGTAACAAATTTTGAAACCATCTATCAGAATATAACTGGCCCATTATTCTGCTCTAGGCAAAACTACTCATATACAGACCTTGCTGTGCCTGTGGATTATTACCTGCTCTTCTGGGCATTGGACCATTTGCTGTCAGAGTGAATGGAAACTGTGGCAATGATGGGATTCAAGACACACTACCCTAAATTATGGCACCTTGGTATTCTGGAAAACAGAGAAGCAGGAAGGCCACTTTTATCTTCCCTTTCCTCTTCTCGCTTGAAGCAGATCATAACACTCTCTTCTGAGAGGGGCCCTCCCTATACTTCAAGGAAAGGAACATCCTTATCTCTGAAGACACGCGAATACAGAGGAGAATCAGAAAAAATCAGGCCTTGGTAAATCCACCTCCCTAAGTTTATTACCATTAGATTATAGCCTCTTTTGTCCAGTCAGACTTCTCTATGACCTCTTCTTCAAACCTAAGCATAAAAATATACAAGTTTACTTGTTTAAGTCTTCATTTCTGAAGTCTCGTGTGTCACACAAAATCACATAAAACTCAAATAAATGTGTATGCTTTTCTCTTGTTAATCTTTCTTTAGTTATAGAGGCCTCAGCCATGAACTTAGCAATGGGTGAGAAAAAGAAATCATTTCTCTCCTATAGGAGCTTATACTGAAAAGCAAGATAGGGACCTACATGACCATGGTGGAGAAGAAAGTACACTGTGAAGGATAAGGTGGCATGAATGGAGAAGGAGTTAGAGATAAGATTGATTTAAGGATGTGAGTAAAGATAAAGAATCTCTGGGATGGAGAAATGAACAAGGGTCTTGAGAAGTAATGAATTAATTAATTAAAGGGATGATAATCAGAAAAAATTACATTTGTAGAAAGTTGCCAGAGAACACAGGGAGCCCATGGAGAAGACTGGTCAGGATTGGAGAAATGAGAGATCAGCAAGTGAAACTTCATGCTGCATATTCCCAATAAAGCTTATTTACCTCTTTCAAGGGCAAAAGTTCTCAGCTGCTGATTAGGTCAAACTACTGGGATTCTTGGTCTCCCTTTAGAAAATTGTGTTTTATCCAGCTCTTGTACACTTTTTGGCTAACAGGCAACCTCTCTAGTACTACATCACGTAGCCAGAATTCATTGATGTGATACTGGGGAGTTAACAAAAACTGACGGACGTGACATCAGTTCAAAGATTTAAAAAGGAAATAAAATATTTTAGCCATCTTAATACAACTCATTTTATTCACAATAATCTTTACAGATCTTCCATTTTTTTCTGTCTGATACAAAATATTTAGATTATCCTCTCTGTCTCTCTCTAAAACACTATCAAAGATCCACTTGTTTCCATCTGATTATACTGTTGGAAAGAAGATTTTTAGTCCTCTATTTCAACACAGTGGATTTTCCACACTCAAAGTAGCCTTTTTTATGCTGGTGGTTGCATTATGATATAATGAAAGTTGTTTGCTTTTGCTGAAGTAAGAAAAAAAGATGGAGTGAAATCAACTGTGATTTTTTTTTAATGCTAGCTTTTCCTATTTAGAAGATTGTTACTGATGGTATGGCAGAAAACATATTGCTGTATTAACAAGGTCACTCAGTCACAAAATCCTATTAATGTGGAAAATGACAGAACCAAGCTGCATGGTGACAAATAAGGCAAATTCTCACCTTGTATTCTTAAGATTCCTCGTTCAAAATCACACGGATGGCAGGAAAGCTGAGAAGAAATTCAAGAGGTGTGCATGACTCTGTAAAAAACATAATTCATATATCATCAGTAGTGACTCTTATAATTTTATTTTTTTTTAACTTTTTGAAAAAAACTATGGTAGCAAAGTAAATCAGGGAATGCAGTTTCAAATTTATGTTCATATAAAAGACTTATCTACAGAAGTATAAAGAAACCTGCTGAGTAGAAAATTTCAAAATAAACAACATACATTTATAATATCACTGACATGTTTAGTTTTTTGTTGTTGTTGTTAGAATTAAAGGCACCAAAAAGTCATTTGCATTTTAAATGATAGTAAATGCATTTCAGATTTAGTTGTCAATTTAATGAAGCTTCAAATATTGATTTTAGCAAAACAGTAAAGTAGGAAATAAAAATAAAAAGGATTATTATAATGGTATCCTGGAGGGGAAAACTATGGTCACTTCAGTCAATGAGACACTAACTTTAGTGGTGTTGTCTAGGCAAATAAAAATAAAGATTGCCTTGATTTAGCTTAAGCAGGAAAAGGAATCTTGCGGGTTTATGGCTTCATAAATTGTTCTGAATGCTTAACATCCCATGAAGAGGCAGCAAACAATGAAGATACTTCATTCAAGAATACAAAACCAGCATACCCAGGCAAAAGCCTTGTCATTCAGATTTAGCATCTTGTTATCCATGTTTGCATTGCTGAAAGGTCTTCTTTGACTAGTCTCAAAGCTTTTTCACTTAGACATGACAGACCATTTTACTTCTGCATTTTAAACACCTAAGAGTCTGACCTGACTTTATAGCTAAACAAAACCTTCGTATACGAGATTATTTATTTTAATGCTTTATGGCCTTTTGATGAACACAGATAAATTACACACACTTTGAGAACAAACTATTCTTTCACGTGTTGAAAACTTAACTGTTTGGCTCCACCAAATACTTTCATTTCTCATTGGAAAACTTTAGGAAAATTAAAGTTAGATGAATTGTTTACTGTAAGGTTGACATAAAGCAGGATCATACAAAATTGAAAGTTTTACGTAGATTGCCCAGCCAGTGGGATATCATGACTTACCCCACAAAAAATTATACCTGTAACAGTCCTCTCTCTCCATATTCTTTTAGAATTTCTCAAGTAAGAAAAGGATGGTGTTACAGCTTTGCTTATCTTATGTTTCAGCATCAGTTATTGATATAACTACTTTTGTTTTACAGAATAGGAATGGTATAATACATCTTCTTAACAGGACTCCTATCTGGAATATTCTTACCATGATATTCAACTTCTCTGGGTCTAATCTCTAGAGATTCATGTGTACTTACATGAACACCACTTTAGCCAGTAATGACTTGCTCTCTCTGTTGGCTTAGGCCACTTACTTGCCTTTATTTTAGATCCCATTGTTACCTGTATTTTTCAAAGGTATGTATCCTGTCATTCTAGCTTACTGTAAAACCTTAACGATCAAGATTTTCAACTTACATACATATTCTTTTTCATTTACAAAGCAGCAAACACTAGATAGTAACACACTCTTCTCAGACAAAATCCCAATCATGCATCAATTTTTGTTTCAGTTACTGGGATGCCCTAGGGTAAATTAATGTCAGATACTTTTAAAATAAAGTCCTCTAACTTTATAATTCCATTCAGTTTTTTCCCCAGATTTGATTTGTACTTTTTCTGACCTTACTTTTTAACCTGCTATTAACATGTTTTATTATAGTATCTCTTTTTTATCAAAAGTGATGGATGACTAAATAAAAAAGTAGACTATTAGCATATGCTAATAAATGGTTTATTTAATAATTACTTTAAAAACTTTGTTGACTATTTTGATAAATTATTTTGAATTTAGTTCCTGTTTCCAATGAATTCAATCTATGAGGAGAGAGGGTACTAGAGACATACAAAAATTCCAGATTAGACAACAGTATTATATGAGTAAGAACAGAAGATTGTACTAAACGTATTCAGCCCAAAAGCAGAAGGATGGCCTCATTGTGACATTAAAATAGGCCATGAAGAAAGGTGGACTTTAGCTAGTTTAATTTGGGGAAAGACAATTTATAGAATGGAATTAACATAAACCGAAGAAATAAATTAGGAAAAAACATATTTAAGAATTACCAAATTAAAACTGTCTCTCAGACCAGAGTACAATCGAATTAGAACTCAGGATTAAGAAACTCACTCAAAACCACACACCACATGGAAACTGAACAACCTGCTCCTGAATGACTACTGGGTACATAACGAAATGAAGGCAGAAATAAAGATTTTCTTTGAAACCAATGAGAAAAAAGATAACAATGTACCAGAATCTCTGGGACACATTCAAAGTAGTGTGTAGAGGGAAATTTATAGCACTAACTGCCCACAAGAGAAAGCAGTAAAGATCTAAAGTAAAGACCCTAACATCACAATTAAAAGAGCTAGAGAAGCAAGAGCAAACAAATTCAAAAGCTAGCCGAAGGCAAGAAATAACTAAGAACAGAGCAGAACTGAAAGAGACAGAGACATAAAAAGTGCTTCCAAAAAAAAAAAAAAAAATCAATGAAGCCAGGAGCTGGTTTTTTGAAAAGATCAATAAAACAGATAGACCGCTAGCCAGACTAACAAAGAAAAGAGAGAAGAACCAAATAGATGCATTAAAAAATGATAAAGGGGATAGCACCACCGATCCCACAGAAATACAAACTACCATCAGAGAATACTATAAAGACCTCTACACAAATAAACTAGAAAATCTACAAGAAATGGGTAAATTCCTGGACACATACACCCTCCCAAGGCTAAACCAGGAAGAAGTTGAATCACTGAATAGATCAATAACAAGCTCTGAAATTGAGGCAATAATTAATAGCCTACCAACCAAAAAAAAGTCCAGGACCAAATGGATTCAGAGCCCAATTCTACCAGAGGTACAAAGAGGAGCTGGTACCATTCCTTCTGAAATTACTCCAATCAATAGAAAAAGAGGGAATCCTCCCGAACTCATTTTATGAGGCCAGTATCATCCTGATACCAAACTCTGGCAGAGACACAACAAAAAAAGAGAATTTTAGATGAATATAACTGATGAACATCGATGCAAAAATCCTCAATAAAATACTGGCAAACCGAATCCAACAGCACATCAAAAACCTTATCCACCACAATCAAGTTGGCTTCATCCCTGGGATGCAAGGCTGGTTCAACATACGCAAATCAATAAACGTAGTCCATCACATAAACAGAACCAATGACAAAAAACACGATTATCTCAATAGATGCAGAAAAGGCCTTCAACAAAATTCAACAGCCCTTCATGCTAAAAACTCTCAATAAACTAGGTATTGGTGGAAGGTATCTCAAAATAATAAGAACTATTTATGACAAACCCATAGCCAATATCATACTGAATGGACAAAAACTGGAAGCATTCCCTTTGAAAACTGGCACAAGACAGGGATGCCCTCTCTCACCACTCCTATTCAATATAGTGTTGGAAGTTCTGGCCAGGGCAATCAGTCAGGAGAAGGAAATAAAGGGTATTCAATTAGGAAAAGAGGAAGTCAAATTGTCTCTATTTGCATATGACATTATTGTATATTTCGAAAACCCCGTTCTCTCAGCCCCAAATCTCCTTATGCTGATAAGCAACTTCAGCAAAGTCTCAGGATACAAAATCAATGTGAAAAAATCACAAGCATTCCTATACACTGATAACAGACAAACAGAGAGCCAAATCATGAGTGAACTCCCATTCACAATTGGTACCAAGAGAATAAAATATCTAGAAATCCAACTTACAAGGGATGTGAAGGACCTCTTCAAGGAGAACTACAAACCACTGCTCAACGAAATAAAAGAGGACACAAAAAAATAGAACATTCCATGCTCATGGATACGAAGAATCAATATTGTGAAAATGGCCATACTGCTCAAGGTAAATTATAGATTCAGTGCCATCCCCATCAAGATGCCAGTGACTTTCTTGACAAAATTGGAAAAAACTACTTTAAAGTCCAAATGGAACCAGAAAACAACCTGCATTGCCAAGACAATCCTAAGCAAAAGTAAGAAAGCTGAAGGCATCATGCTACCTGACTTCAAACTATACTACAAGGCTGCAGTAACCTAAGCAGCATGGTACTGGTACCAAAACAGAAATACAGACCAATGGAACAGAATAGATGCCTCAGAAATAACACCGTACGTCTACAACCATCTGATCTTTGACAAACCTGACAAAAATAAGTAATGGGGAAAGGATTCCCTGTTTAATAAATGGTGCTGGGAAAACTGGCTAGCCATATGTAGAAAGCTGAAACTGGATCCCTTCCTGACACCTTATACAAAAATTAATTCAAGATGGATTAAAGAGTTAAATGTGAGACCTAAAACCATAAAAACCCTAGAAGAAAACCTAAGCAATACCATTCAGACATAGGCATGGGCAAGGATTTCATGACTAAAACGTCAAAAGCAATGGCAACAAAAGCCAAAATTGACAAATGGGATCTAATTAAACTAAAGAGCTTCTGCTTGGCAAAAGAAACTACCTTCAGAGTGAACAGGCAACCTACAGAATGGGAGAAAATTTTTGCAAACTACCCATCTGACAAAGGGCTAATAGCCAGCATCTACAAAGAACTTACACAAATTTACAAGAAAAAAACAACCCCATCAAAAAGTGGGCAAAGGATATGAACAGACACTTCTCAAAAGAAGACATTTATGCAGCCAAAAGACACATGAAAAGATGCTCACCATCACTGGCCAGCAGAGAAATGCAAATCGATACCATAATGAGATACCATCTCACGCCAGTTAGAATGGCGATCATTAAGAAGTCAGGAAACAACAGATGCTGGAAAGGATGTGGGGAAATATGAAAGCTTTTACACCGTTCATGGGACTGTAAATTAGTTCAACCATTGTGGAAGACAGTGTGGCTATTCTTCAGGGATCTAGAACTGGAAATACCATTTGACCCAGCAATCCCATTACTGGGTATATACCCAAAGGATTATAAATCATGCTACTATAAAGACACATGCATACATATGTTTGTTGCAGCACTATTAACAATAGTGAAAACTTGGAACCAACCCAAATGTCCATCAATGATAGACTGGATTAAGAAAATGTGGCAAATACATATACCATGGAATACTACGCAGCCATAAAAAAGGTTGAGTTCATGTCCTTTCAGGGACATGTATGAAGCTGGAAACCATCATTCTCAGCAAACTATCACAAGGACAGAAAACCAAACACCACATGTTCTTACTCATAGGTGGGAATTGAACAATGAGAACACTTGGACACAGTTCAGGGAACATCACACACCAGGGCCTGTTGCGGGGTGGGGAACTGGGGGAGGGATAGCATTAGAGAAATACCTAATGTAGATGACAAGTTGACAGGTGCAGCAAACCAACATGGCACATGTATACCTACATAACAAACCTGCACCATTGTTCACATGTACCCTACAACTTAAAGGATTAAAAAAAAAAATGAATTACCAAACTAGAACCATCCTGAAAGAGTTGAGTGTAGATAGAACTGGTTAAATAATGATATTAGGTATTTGAATATATATTCAAATAATATACTCAAACAAACTGTAAATTGTAGATAGAAAAACTAAACTGATGAACAACTAATTATTTGAGAAGAATATTGTAGGTAAAACTATTACAAAAATAAATGGAAAAAAATAGTAATATTACAAGTGAGGAAGTACATAAAAAAAATCACAGATACCAAAGAACTTATTTCAATAAAAATAAGATACCATCTGCTCAACCAAAAAATAAGTCACACTATAAAGTTGCAAAAATTAAATGGGAGGCATATCAGCACAGGAATAAACTTATAGACTAATTAAATTGAAAACAATATTCAATAGAAGCCCAAGATGTATATATAACTTTACTACTTTATAAAGGCAGCAATTCAGATCAGTTAGAAAGATTATTCAATGACTACTGTTAGGCAACTGGCTGATCCATTAGAAAAATATAGTTAGATTATTTTCTCATACCACATATCATGTGCAGAAATAAAAAATTTAAACAACACATAAACTTGCTTTAAAAATATAGACAAATATTTATAAATTTCTGGTATGCAAAAAGCCATTCAGAGAATGACTCAGTTTCTTCAAATAGTAAAATTTTTATTAAAACAAGCAAACGAAAAGTAATGAAGTCTATTTATTTAAAAAACAATAGAACAAAACCTGCTTTTTATATATGATTGAAAAAGTAAAAACCATTTATAACCAGTATTTTTTAGTTACTAAAAATCTAGCTGTGTGGCATCAACATGCAACACACACACGTACTTTTTTTCCTTTAGAAGAGATATGGTTTTGAAATGTATGTGTGTGTATATGTACAACTGTCTACACACAAATACATACACATACATATGTATCTCTAAAGTTTTTAGTTACCACTAAAAGGAAATGATTGTGATATAAATAGAAGAGGAATGTTTGAAAGGGTATTGGATGGGTCACAGATTCCCTAGAAGGATGGCACAATAAAAGGAATCGAGGCAGGCTAAGTGATATAAACCATAACCCAAATCCTGTTTAGAAACCTTTTTCACTGCCATTACTGCCTCTGGAGATGTTCTCACTGTGATTGCTGGAAAGAATTCTCCTGTGTCCTGGCTTCTTTGTGTCACATCTGATTAGACAAACCTGTATTTTGGATCCTAGCCTTGGCTACCAGGGGACTGAGGGAAAACAGCTATTTGATTTCAATTTCTGTAGTAGGAGGCAACCATCATACACATAACAGACGCATCCCTCAAAAACAAGAGAAATGAACCATGGATTTACAGAAATGCATGTGCATGCTGTGTGTGTCTGTGTATATGTGCTTAGATTCCATTTATTTTGCTCTGTGTAACATGATACTGACACTACATTCTGTCTAAAATATCTTATATATTGATTTGGTATTTATTGCATAAACAACAAATGTTGCATACAAAAGGCTTTTTTGCCCATTCAGAAATGTGTAGTTTGAGAGATAAGATCAGTCTACATGGAATATTTAAGTAATACTGTAAGACAGTATAAATAAATTTTACAGCTGATAATTGCTGATGAAAACTAGAAAGTAGACAGATTTAAGTAACTGGAATAGGTGAGAGGTTTTGTATTAAAAGTACTGATTTGAAATGGACTTTGAAAGATGGATAGTATTTATTACATATTGCCTATATGTCACTGTTTACTTAGCTATGCATATGTGGAAAAGTATGCTTAATATATGAATATATTTTCATACAAAAGATACACTTGGATAGTCAGTTAATTGATTAGCAACCTGTATATAGAACATTTTGGGAGTGGATTCAATTTTTCTCAAATAATCCTTTTACTTTGGTAATAATGCCCTGTACTAACTCCAATTCTATAAATTTTGATCAAGTATATATACATAAATAGTGTACAAGTTATAAATTTGAACATCTTAATAAATTTTCACAAAGTGATCACACCATATAATCACCACACAGATTAAGAAATATGACATTTCCAGCATTAGAAACCCCCAGGTTTTCTCTGTCCAGTCACTGTCTTCAACAGGAACTAATATCTTGACATCCATCACCAGAGTCTTGCCTTCTTTAGAACATTATATAAATGGAATCATACAGAATGTGTTATTTTATTGTAGCTTCCTTCACTCAGCATTGTATTCCTGAGATTCATACGTTACACAACAGTATTTTCCCTCTTCATTTCTATGTAGTATTCCATCATATGAATATGTTACAATTTATCCATTTTACTCAATTTTATTGTTTGCAAATTTTGGATTTATCAATATGGTTTCTGTGAACATTCTTTGTGGTGTACACATGCACATATATTTGGCAAACATTTAGGAGTGAAATTTCTTGTCATAAGATATACCTGTACTAAGTTGTTAGTAGATATCACAAACTGGCTTACGAAAGTGATCACTCCAATTTATACCTCTTTCTACTGTGTAGGAGGATTCCGATTCTCCAAATTCTTGCCAATGCTTAAAATATTACCAGTTTATTTTTGTGTGTGTTTAATATTCACCATTCTGATTTTTGTATAGTGGTTTCTCACTGTCATATTACCCAGGATTACTTAGATGATTAATAAATTTTAAAAACTTTTTATATGTTTATTGGACATTTGTATATCGTTTACTTTTTTTGATGAAACACCGGTTCAAGTCATTTGGCCATTTTGCTACTTGGTTGTTTGTTATTGATTTATAGTTATTTTTATGTTCTAGATGAGTTTCCAATATAGATAGCTTAGTTGCTATCTAAGCTATCTATATTGGAAATATTTTCTTCTCTGCTATCTAGCCATCTATATTGCAAATATTTTCTATTTACCTTTTCAGTCTCATCTTTTGATTAACAAATATTTTAATTTTATTCAGGTCCAATTTATCAAATTTTTTTAATGTTTCATGCTTTGTGTTGTGTATCAGGGTATATGTTTTGTGTTGTGTGTTGGGGTATGTGTGTGTTTGTGTATGTATGGATGTGTGTATGTGTTCTATTTAAAAACACTATGATTATCCAATTGAACAAACATCAATTACTCAAAATCATAACCTCACCAATATACTGTAGTGGAATATTTTTTCATAAATCATGTGACCACATTTATGCAGGTCTCTTTTTAGTTTCTCTATTCTGTCCCAGTGGTCAACTTGTATATCCTTGCTGGTCAAGAAAACTACCAGTATCTCCAGATGGCAAATGATGGTAACAGACTGACTTTTAGGCAAAATATCAAATCCAGAGCACTCTCGGGGAAAGTGGTCTAAAGACAAGGCCAAAACTGTGTTAATAAAGTAATTTTCTTTTTTTTCTTTTCTTTTGAGATGGAGTCTGGCTCTGTCACCCAGGCTGGAGTGCAGTGGCTGAATTTGACTCACTCCAACCTCTGCCTCCCAGGTTCAAACCATTCTCCTGCCTCAGCCTCCCAAGTAACTGGGATTACAGGCATGCACCACCACGCCCAGCTAATTTTTGTATTTTCAGTAGAGACAGGGTTTCGCCATGTTGGCCAGGCTGGTCTTGAACTCCTGACCCCAAGTGATCTGCTTGCCTCAGCCTTCCAAAGTGTTGGGATTACAGGCATGAGCTACTGTTCCCAGACAATAAAGTCATTTTCTCATTTCTTTCCCCTAATCACTAACTGTCTCATAAATTTATGCTGTTTTCATGTCTAAAACACCAAAAGCAATGGCAACAAAAGCCAAAATAGACAAATGATATCTAATTAAACTAAAGAGCTTCTGCACAGCAAAAGAAACTATCATCAGAGTGAACAGGCAACCTACAGAATGGGAGAAAATTTTTGCCATCTACCCATCTGAGAAAGAGCTAATATTCAGAATCTACAAATAAACAAATTTACAAGAAAAAAAAACCATCAAAAAATGGGCAAAGGATATGAACAGACACGTCTCAAAAGAAGACATTTATGCAGCCAACAGACATATGAAAAAATGCTCATCATCACTGGTCATTAGAGAAATGCAAAATCAAAACCACAATGAGATAGCATCTCATGCCAGTTAGAATGGTGATCATTAAAGGCTGGGCGCGGTGGTTCATGCCTGTAATCCCAGCACTTTGGGAGGCCCAGGCAGGTGGATCATGAGGTCAAGAGATTGAGAACATCCTGGCTAACATGGTGAAACCCTGTCTCTACTAAATACAAAAAATTAGACAGGCGTGGTGGTGGGCGCCTGTAGTCCCAGCTACTCGGGAAGCTGAGGCAGGAGAATGGCATGAACCTGGAAGGCGGAGGTTGCAGTGAGCTGAAATCACGCCACTGCACTCCAGCCTGGGCGATAGAGCAAGACTCTGTCTCAAAACAAAACAAAACAAAACAAACAAACAAAAACAAGAATGGCAATCATTAAAAAGTCAGGAAACAACAGATGCTGGAGAGGTGGGAAAAATAGGACAGCTTTTACACTGTTGGTGGGAGTGTAAATTAGTTCAGCCGTTGTGGAAGACAGTATGGTGATTCCTCAAGAATATGGAACTGGAAATACCATTTAACCCAGCAATCCCTTTACTGGGCATATACGCAAAGGATTATAAATCATTCTACCCTAAAGACACATGCACATGTATGTTTATTGCAGCACTATTCACAATAGCAAAAACTTGGAACCAACCCAAATGTCCATCAGTGATAGACTGGATGAAGAAAATGTGGCACATATATACCATGGAATACTATGCAGCCATAAAAAAAGAATGAGTTCACATCCTTTGCAGGGACATGAATGAAGCTGGAAACCATCATTCTCAGCAAACTATCGCAAGATCAGAAAACCGAACACCACATGTTCTCACTCATAAATGAGAGTTGAACAATAAAAACACATGGGCATAGGGAGGGGAACATCACACACCAGGGTCTGTCAGGGGTGGAGGGCTAGGGGAGGGATAACATTAGGAGAAATACCTAATGTGACAGGTTGATGGGTGCAGCAAGCCTCCAGGGCACATGTATACCTATGTAACAAAACTGCACGATCTGCACATGTAACCCAGAACTTAAAGTATAATTTAAAAATAAGTATGCTGCTTTCTTCATTATCATAACAGTTCAGGCTGTCAGTTCTTGCCTAGGTTATTTTAAATCACCTACTGTTTTTTATCCCTGTTTTCACAATTTTACTAGAATAATCAGTTCCCTCTTTAAGTCCTTCCAATTAATTCTTTTCTTACAAATATGGCCCAGCATCTGCCTATGAAAAGCAGGGCCATTGCTTACATTACTATTTTATCTCACCTTTTTTCCTCTTGCATTAGTCTGCCAGCACAGTCAAAAATAGTTGCCCAAAGCTTAAGATTTTAGTTTCACAAAGCTGTGCTTTTACCCTTGTATTTCCTCTGTGAGGAATTTTCCACTAATTTTCTGACAAGCTCTTATTCATTCTTAAAGTACCACCTCAAATTATAAATTCTATATGAAGCTGTTTCTCATTGCTTCCTCACAGAAATTAATTATTTACTTCTATTTACTGGGTGCTAACTGATATTATTTCTACTGTATCTTCATATGCATCTTCATATCCCAATATCTGGCAAAAACTAGGTGCTTAATAAGTGTTGATTGAATTGAATCAGAATGAAAAATTTAGATTTTCCCCTAACATCATTTACTCCTCTCCACACAAAAAAGTAACAATATGGATTATAATTAAATGCTAAACATTAGAGTTTATACATAGTACAAGAAAATAAAATTGACATTAAACCTAATACAGAATGCGCAAACAAAAAAAGAATGTCTCTCTAAAATTATAAGTTTTAAAAAACTTTTTAAAATGAGTACACTGAACCTTCACATACCCATTACTCAGATAAAAAATTATCAATATCTTGTAATATGTAATATTACATTATGTAATATTACAATATGTAATATGTAATATTACATTATGTAATATTACAATATGTAATATGTAATATCTCTTTTTATATTTTGCCTTTGCTGAAGAATCTTAAAAGGAAATCAAAGATGACAGTATATCTCACATTTACATATATAATTTTTTTAAAAAACAGACATTTTCTTATAAAGCTCTGTGGTCATAACTGATAGAGTAAGCAATTTTTGCTGTCATTCAATATCCAGTCAATGAGATTTCCATGATGATTTCAAAAATGCCTTGTTAAGGTTGGTTTGTTCGAATCAAAATTCATGTAAGTTCCACTCATTGCATTTGTTCTTCATGTGTCTTGTGATTCAGATTTTTTATTCCCTCTGTGGTGCTTCTAATTCTGTTATTCAATTCCTTCATGCTATTGAATTTTTGCAAAAACTGGATTAGTGATATTCCACATTCCAGATGTATTTGCTTCTTTTCAGTGTCATTTAGCTAACTTTCATTTATCTACCGTAAATTAAGTTAGCTGTGAATCTTAATTAGATTTAATTCCAAGGTTTTTATTTCATTTGCTTGTTTTCCAAGAGTGCTTTACAGATGATGTGTGTCATATTTCATCACATCTCAGGACCTTAGTTGACTGCTTAGTTCACCTTTAGTGATGCTAAGACTCATGAGTGGAGACAGGTCTTGGCAATCTAATCTCATCAGTATAAGTATCTCTTAACCTTTCATCTGATGTTTTTGTTAATTTATAATCATTGCCTGAATTCACTATTTTTTTTCTGCTAGGAGTTGCAAAACAGATTTTGCGTTTTATTATTTCTTCCACATTTATAGCTGGAATTTTTTAGCAAAGAGGAAATTTCCCCTCAGCAACTAGAAATATTTGATTATCTTGAAATTTAGTGAATGCAGGAAAGGCAGCATAATGCCTTTCAATAGCCAGTGTTCAGAGTTTTTGCCTTAGTTGTGTCCTATGACACACATTGAGGCATATTTTCTCTTTTTTTTAAAATCAAAATCATTTTGAACTCATATTTTTATATATTTAGTTTTCATCAGTTGCACTCATCAGATTTTTAGTCATCAAATTGCTCTTCCTTTGGCCAAAGGAGCATTTCAATGTGTCTCCTGTTTTCTTGAGATAGCCCCTTGTTCTTGAAGACATCCTTTTTTTCTGGCACAAGAGATTTTAGCCTTTAATCCTAAATATTCCAGCCCAGACTTGGTATCAGCCTTGTTTTCTTGGAATCAGCCTTCAAGAAGCCCTGGGTGCCAAGTTACTTTTTATTAATGTGTTAATCATTGATTCTAGGCTTTTTAAGTGGACAAAGCTAGAAAATACATAGTCTTGAAAACAGGACAAAATATTTGAGAGTCTATAATGGTATTTCTAATACATATGCAATATTACGGTATTTTTACATAATTTGTCGGATTTTAACCTTTTATCTTATTTTATACTAAAACTTTTGGCTCCTAAAAACAGTAATATGATTCTTAACTTGCATTTTCTATAGTATAAATAGTTTAAAATAATATTAATACAACTAATAATTAAACTACATAAAATTTAGCATATATATAAAATTATATAAAAATAGAATAAAGTGTATCCTACAAGATTGTATAGTTCAAATCCTGTCATCTAAAGTCACTTGAAATAACTCATCTCTGTGTGTTTATATTACAACTGGTACACAGCCAAACTCTTAAGTATGAACGAAAGATAAAGACATTTTTTGACATAAAATAACTCATGAAATTTACCTACCACATACTTTATGTTAAGGAATTTCTTGAAGATTTCCTCCAGTAAGAAAAATTAAAATAAACCAAGAAAGATTTAGGAATCTGGAAATAGTGCATTAACTTTAAGAACATAAGCAAGAGACTTCCCCAAATGGCAGACAGCTGAGATCCTAGAGATCAACCAGCCCAGAATTGAAAAGGGTCACCAAGCCTTAGGAAGATAGCCGAAACAAAACTATATATCCCACGGACAATTTCAACAGAATGCCTGAGATAGTGAAATAATTTAAATATATAATGAAGTTATTATATAGAAGAAATAGAAAAAAACAATTAGAAAAACCAAAAGCTCTAAAAGGAAGTTCACAGAACACTCAGTGGCTCTGCAGTGAACCTTCCCAAGCTGATAACAACTTGATTTCACTTAATGGTTTCTAACTTTTTGCATCAATATGTGGACAAAGCACAGAAGATTTAATTGCGCTCATGGAGAAGAACATAAATATTATGAACATTGTCTATAAAAAAGAAATTAGGAGACAAAGTGGGGAAATACAGGCAAAGCAAAAGTGGGTATATTAATATCCTCATTCTACAAATGAAGTCAAGAGATATGCTTCATGAAGTAAACAATTAAGGATTTTAATGTCTTATTCAAATACACAAAGGACATTTATAATAAAAAAAGAACTGAAGCAAAAACTATTAAAAATGTGTGGTCTTTGTGAGAGCAGAACACTGTGTATGGCTGGGAAAAGTAACTGTTAATTTTTTTTAAGTGCATTAGTTCATTTTCATACTGCTATAAAGAACTGCCCAAGACTGGGTATTTGATAAAGGAGATTTAATTGACTCACAGTTCAGCATGGCTGGGGAAGCCTGAGGAAGCTTACAATACTGGTGGAAGGTGAAGGGAAAACAAGGCACCTTCTTCACGAAACGGCAGGAAAGAGAAACGCGGAAAGAAGGGAGAAGACCCCCTTATATAACCGTCAGATCTCAGCGACCTCATTCCCTATCACAAGAACAACATGGGGAAAACCACCTCCATGATTCAATTACCTCTACCTGCTCCCAACCTTGACAGGTGGAGATTATGAGGATTACAATTCAAGATAAGATTCTGGGTGGGGACACAGCCAAACCATATCAGTAAGCCATCTAGTAATAATAGATTAATCATGTGCATGGAATACATTGATTAAAATGTATACTATTAATATTTACAGTAGAAGTATTAGATGGCAGAATGACCACTTCAAGAAATGTATCTCACAGTATAAAGCTGGTGAAAATCTCCCAGGATGCCAGTTAAAGGATAAATTATTGAAAGTTGTAAAAGAATGGATGGTCCATATGAAGACCAGAAAATCGAAATACTACCTGTGAGTAATTGGTGTGCCTAAATGAAAAACAATAAATGATATCAATAAAATAGAAGCTGTATTCAAAGACAGAAGAAAAATTTTCATGCCTGATATAACCCTCAATCAAAAGACAAAAATGGCTTATTCTACAAGAATTTTAAGTTTTATAAAAAGTAATACTTGGAGCTACAGATCTGAATAAAGTTACGATGTTTAAAAATGAGAGTGAGATTACAACATCGTATCGCACTTTTTTTTTAAGTTGACTTATAGAGACAGAGACATTGGGATAGTGGAAGACTTCCCTTTCCTAACATTTGACTAATATATGAGCATCTATATAGAGCTGGGTAAACAAAAGTAGTGATACAAGAATTTGAGACGGAAATAAACTGTTTTCATATGAAGAAGTCCCAAAGAAAGATACAAGGATTGAGAAAGTATTCCACCAATGAATATCACATTCTGAAACAAGCACATGAAGGGAAGGTAGGACAGGTATAGCACTGATATTGACAGCAAGGGTTTGAAACTGTATCTCCTATTCACATTTTGATCCATCTTAATTCCTGGTTGCATGAGGCTGATTTTGTATGTCTAAAATCTGCCAGAAGCAAACATATTTTCTCTCTGTAAAATAATAACATCATATCAAGGCACAACTTATTTCAAGGAACTTTAATGTCAAATATTAAACACATGAGTAGAGGTAGCTGGAATGTAGCATGAAGACACATGTATACACACACACACACAGAGGAAAACGTAAGAGGCATATACACCATGGTGAAAAGTTCTAACATATGTATAACTAGAATGCCAGAATAAGGGCAGAAAAAGAATGGTAAGACCAATATTTGAAGAAATAACAGCTGTTTATTTACCAAAACTTGCAAAAAGTTTCAAGCCACCGAACTAGGAGCCCTAAATGAAATAAATATAATGAATGCTTGAGAAAAGCATAGTAAAACTACCAAAAAACCAAAGTATAAGGAAAAATCTTAAAAAGGCCAGAAAAAAGACATAATACTTCAAAAGAAGTAATAAGTGTATCAGCTGACTTTCTAAAAGGAAGTAGCAAGCAAACAATAAGACGATATTCTCAAAGTAGCTGATAGAAAACAGCTGCCAATCTAGAAGTCTATGCCAAGCAAACATACCCTATAAAAGTGAGAATGACATCTTCAGAGACTATAAAATCATTAGAATTAATCACCAGCAAGTTTGCAATGAAGAAAATATACTTCAGGAAGAAGAAAAATGATCTCTGATAGAAACTTGGAGGTGTAAGAGTTAATAAAAAGGAATAAGGGTAAATTTGAATAATTTTTAAAGGATGTCAAATATATAAAATTAAGTCATTAATAAAAATAATTTTGTGACATGCTGAGAGAACAAAAATTCCACAAGCCATCACTATTATTGAAATAAAGTGGACCCTTAGTTCCTGAGACAGCCAGCCAATTTCTTCTTTATATTTAAGTCTGATGTATATAGATAGCCTTTAAGGACCTCCCATTCTTGATGAGAACTGAACTCTAATTTTGATCTCTCTGTATTCTCAATTTGTTGAAAACTCTTATTTTCAGGCTCTTTGCCACATTGTCTAGGCTCAGTAGGTGCCCTAAGGAGAACAGTAGTCTCAAATGCTATGTATCTTCACTGTCTTAGTAGCTGTCCAAATTGTTTTTTTTAAATTTGGCCTGTCTTTTCTGGGTGTTTTCTGCAGGAATTTTTGCCCAAATTACATTGTCTTGAATTACTAAAAGTGGTTTAGGTACACTTAAAACTTAAAAATTACCCTCATTGTTATTAAAATTTCTCCTTTCCAAATAAATAGAAGGTGAAATAAATATAGATTACAAACACCAAAAGATACAAAACCACAGAAACAAAAAGACAACACAAGAAAAAAACATAAAGTAAGTTAGCTGAGGTAGGAAAAAGGCATATAAAATGGAACAACTAATATAAATTGAAAAATTTATAACGAGAAAAAAGATGAGCAGAGAGGATTAAAAATTCAATCCAATTAAAGATTATTTTCAGGATGTATACATAGGAGAATAATTAAGAAAGTTCATAAGAAAAAAATGAAGAAATAAAGCATACATTGCAACCCAAAGGATGATTTAAAATATTTTTTCTCAAAATAAAAGATATGATTAAAAATAAAACATTAAATCAATTAAATATTTGTGTTTTTCATTTATAATTTCTCTACAATGAAATTGTTATGGACAAAATGTTTGTGTCTCCTCAAAATTCATCTGTTGAAACTCTAATCCCCACTGTGATGGTATTAAGTGGGGAGGCGTTTGGGAAGTGAATAGTTTATGCAAGTGGTTTCTCATTAATGGAATTAGTGCCTTTAAGAAAGAAACCCCAGATAACTCTCTTGCTCTTTTTCCACCAGGTGAGGCTACAAAGAGAAGTTGATAGTCTGCAGCCTAGAAGAAAGCCCTCACCAGCACCTGACCGTGCTGATACTGTGATCTGGAACTTTCAGCCTCCGGAACTGTGAGAAATAAATGTTCGTTGTATAAGCCACCTGGTCAATGTTGATTTGTTATAGCAGCCCAAGCTGATTGAGACTGATCAAGATAAAGGGTTAACTATTACATGATATAACTGTGCTGAAATACTTAAAGAAAAATATTTGCAGACTGAAAAAAAAAGAATTTAATTGTAACCTAATTTTTTTTTTTTTTGAGATGAAATCTTTCTGTGTTCAGCTTGAGTGCAGTGGCACCATCTTGGCTCACCGCAACCTCTGCCTCCTGGGTTCAAGCAATGCTCCTGCCTCAGCCTCCTGAGCAGCTGGGATTACAGGCACCCACCACCAAGGCCTGCTAATTTTTGTATTTTTAGTAGAGACGGGGGACAGGGTTTCACCATGTTGGCCAGGCTGCTCTTGAACTCCTGACCTCAAGTGATTTGCCTACCTCGGCCTCCCAAAGTGCTGGGATTACTGGCTTGAGCCACCACACCCACCCTCTGTAACCTAAAGTTAGAAGAAGATTTTTAACATGCTTTTCTGTTTTTGTCTGGGATAAAAAAGACCAATACAAAAAAGGATAAGGAGTAGTGATTATAAAACCTCAGAGTGTATGGGCATCACCTGGAGAGCTCTAAATGTGCAGATGGTTGGCTTTGCCTTCACAGACTTGGTTTCGATTGGTTTAGGGTGAGTCCCAGGCACTGCTGGTTTATAAAAGCCTCCCAGGAGATTGCAATGTACAGACAGAATTGAGAGCTAATGATGTTGAGGTAGATAAGCTGAAAATTATTTTAATAAAGTTAATAGCACACAATATATTCAACTTGGTATCATACAGAATATATCTCTTTAAAAGAGCACCTACAAATTATTTTTAAAAATTACTCACATACAAAGTCATAAAGAATCTTCAGTCAAATCTATAATTTTAAAATGGCATACTCTATATTCTCTAATCACAATATAACACATTGAAAACAAAACACAAAGTGCACTTTAACAACTAGACCCAAAGCAAAAATCAAACTGTAACACAATATTTAGAAAATAGAATAGGGATGAGTTATAATGATTTTAATTATTATTGTAATTATTATAATATGTAAAATATGTGACTAAAATTTTCCTCAGAGAAAAATTAACACTACAACCTAATAATTAAATAATTATTTTATTCCCAAATGAGACAGAGATTGGAAAGGAAAGGATTAAAGCAGCTGGCTTGTGATTCATTCATTTCCTTTAGTGGAGGGATACATCCAGAGGGGAAAAAAAGGGTGACCTGGTTAATCTCCTTGTCAACTAGACTTCTGGGTAAACAGACTAAAAGTATTTGCTGAGAGGAAGAGAGCTTATCTACAGGATTCCCTTAGCGGAACATTACTAGCTAATGGGTTACTGAAAGTAAATATATATATATATATATATATATATATATATATATATATATATTTGGAAATATGAGGCACGGCTCACTGGAAAATGGCAAATGAGTTATGTAACTCTCTGGGTATATAATAGAGATTTTTAAATTATTATTTATTTATTTTTAACCTAACTTCAATGCTCCTCTTGCCATGTAAAGTCACTTAGAACACTCTAGAGGCCTCGTCTATTATTCTGGACCAGAGTGCATGTTTGATATGGGAAGAAAGTATGTGAGAATCACTCAATGTCTCAGACCATTTTTGGCTTTATCTGAGCACTTTGAAGTCCCTGTGTCCTTGATACTGTTGGCAAAGTTTCATCCTAAGATCCATGACTTTGGGGAGTCTGATTCAGCACTCCAATTATTTGTTTTAGATCAGAAAATAAAGAGAAAAATAAATGAAGTACTATTGTCTCCAAGATTTTAGAGAGAGAATAATATAATAAATGTAAAGAATATAGTGAAAATAATTGATAAAAATCACAAATTAATCCATATGAAAATAGAAATTAATTGTACTGATAAATCCAGTGGTTATTTTATGAGGAAATAATCAAATTAATGAATGAGTAGTTAGTATATTTGTTAACTAAAGAAATTCCTATCGGTTATTTTTCTGGGGCATTCCCTCCTCTCTGCCCCTCAAATTTCATCTGCGTTAGCTTGCCCAGGCTTTAATCGTTCCCTCCTCACCTCTGCAAGATGATCATGCTCTGATGGGGCTCTCTATATCTGTGATATGAGCTGGGTAGTCCCTCCATACAGTCAACTGGGATTAGCATAGGGCTCACTCCACTTCCATACCTTTGCTGCCAGCATTTACTCCTTTTGTCCAGTGTTGGAAAACAGTTGTTTCATTTACTTTGTCCAGTTTTACAGTTGTTTATTAAGGGAAGACAGATCTGGTAACATTTACTTACTCATGGCAGGAAAAAAGTATATTTAAAAGCAAAAATAAGGAGAGAAAGGAAGAAAAGAATAAAAGGGAGCAAGAGAAAATAAAATTCCATAAAGGCGAAGAAAAAGAGAGAGAAAGAATACTCAAATGCAGTAATGAGTAAAAGGATAAACTCTCATATTCAAATACAAGTAATGGAATAATAAATGCTCTTGAAAAACAGAAAAAAAATAAGCTGATTTAAATAGTCACCCCAAATACTTCACAAAAATCAACAAAGCAGATAATCTACTAGTTTATAAAGAAACAGAAAAAAATGTTTAATTTAAAAAGAAGGAGGGAATACAAGAACTTATATATGAAAAATCTTTTAAATACATACACATTTTAAATAATTTGTATAATTATACATTTAAAATATGGATAAAATTTGTTAATTTCCAAAAAAATTACAAATTTCCAAAGTAAAAGTAATAACCTTGGACAAAATTATAATGTAATTGGATTTTATTTATTTATTTTTTATTTTTTTGAAACACAGCTTCGCTCTTTGTTGCCCAGGCTGGAGTGCAGTGGTGTGATCTCGGCTCACTGCAACCTCCGCCTCCTGGGTTCAAGCGATTCTCCTGCTTCAGCCTCCAGAGTAGCTAGGATTACAGGCACCTGCCACCACACCCGGCTGATTTTTTATTTTTAGTAGAGATGGATGGGGTTTCACCGTGTTTGCCAGGCTGGTCTTGAACTCCTGACCGCTAGTGATCCACCTGCCTCACCCTCCCAAAGTGCTGGGATTACAGGTGTGAGCCACTGTGGCTGGCCAATTTAATTGTTTTAATTGACAAAAAATACATACATTATGATGTAAAACATGTTTTGGTATGTGTATTCATTGTGGAATGGCTAAGTCAAGCTAATTAACATATGCATTATTGCACATACTTTTTTGTGGTAAGAACACTTTCTTAGAGATTCTCTTTCTTAGATGTCTGCTTTCTTAGTTTCTCTAGCCTAGAATATATTGTTATAGCCAAAGGATATGAAATCAGTAACTTGAAGAGATATCTTCATTTCTATGTTCATTGCAGCATTACTCACCATAGCCAAGATACGGAATCAACCTCAGTGTCCATCAATGAATGAATGGATAAAGAAAATGTATATACACATACACACACACACAATGGTATATATACACAATGGAATACTGTTAAATGTTCAAAAACAAGAGATCCTGTAATTTACAACCACACGATGTACCTGAAGGCCATTATATTAAGTGACATGAGCGAGGCACAGAAAGACAAAGTATATGAATATGTGGAATCTAAAAAAGTCACTCTCATAGAAACGTAGTAGAAAGGTGTTACCAGAAGCTAAGGGCTGGGGGAGTTGAGGGATGATCAAAAGAAGCCTACCTTTGCAACCTTTTTACTTCCTCAATATGATGGTCCAGATGATTTTGTGGATGACTTCATTCAAACCTAAAAAAGAACTCCACATTTTAATCAATTTAATAGTTAAAGTAATAGGGAAAGAATGAAAACTCCAGAACTTATTTTTGCAAAGCTAGTATTTCTCTCATGGAAAATATCCAACAATGGTTAATCAATAAAGGAAAGTGACTATTTATAATTTACAAAACAGAATAAATCTGAGAGTTACTTAGGAAATTTTTACAAAAAAAAATAGAATATAGACTAAAATTCCAAGCTAAAAGTATATTGAAATTCTATATTAAAGGCTGCATATAAGCAATGTGACAAAATACAAACTTATTAATGAATCAAAATTGTAGCTGTTGAAAAAGATTTAAGTGTACTTGTAGGAAATAAATTAAATGATTAAAATGACATTTATAGCAGCGAGAAAAAAATGAATTATTCAAAAATGGTTTGAGAATACCTAGGTTACCACACACAAAAAACATATAAAAATCTCATCCTGGCGGAGTGTGGTGGCTCACGCCTGTAATCCCAGCACTTTGGGAGGCCGAGGCTGGTGGATGTCCTGAGGTCAGGAGTTCAAACCCAGCCTGGTCAATGTGGGGAAACCCCATCTCTACTAAAAATACAAAAATTAGCTGGGTGTGGTGGCAGGCGCCTGTAATCCCAGCTACTCGGGAGGCTGAGGCACGAGAATCACTTGAACATGGGAGGCAGAGGTTGCAGTGAGCTGAGATTGCGCTATTGCACTCCAGCCTGGGTGACGAGAGTGAAACCCCATGTTAAAAAAGAAAAGAAAAGAAAAGAAAAAAATCTCATCCTATCCCATACTTTACAGCAAATTCCTAGTGGCTTAAGGACTATATATATATTTTTAATGGAATTATGGAAGCTCTAGAAGAAACAGAGTTTAATATTTATATAATTTTATAGAAAGAGTTCTATCTATGACATGAAAGGCAAAAGTCATAAAATACATACAGTATTAATAAATCTGACTATATTCATATGTTCATAGTCATAATATTGAAAGGAAACTGGTGGCTTTTACTTTTAGTCATAATGGATTTAATAGGGACTAGAACTGCCCTACCGTCTTCGATTTAACAAAAGCAGACAAAATATAAGAAACGATACTTTTTAGACTTTGAAAACAGGCTGCACAGATGAGTAATTTCTGAAAGAAGAGAAAAAATTGGGAACTCTAAAATGCTCAGTTTCCATTGCCCGAGGAGAGTTTTCAGGCTTCAAAGCTCAGAGGGGGAATCCAAACAGAGCCTGGTGGTCTCCTTTGGTTGAGGAGACCAGTTGAGTATTCAGGGAAGACAAAGCAGCTAGAGTTCACAGGGCAGGGGACTGGGAAAGAGAAAGTGGCACATCAAAGGAGCTCTGGAGATAGGCAGAGGGTTCTCCTTGAATGTGCAGATGTGTACTGATCCGAACATGCGCTAAGCTGAGGAAAGAACTGCTGAAAGGAGGGGTGAAGCAATGCCGAAGTTCACACAGGGCTCGGACTAGTTGATATCCAAAACCAGAGTGAAAAATAAAACTCTACCAATATTCAGAGTGTCAGGTGAAGTACTCAGTGGAGGGGACAAATTTGCCCTAGACTAATGACCTCTCTGGTTCTACTCATCAGAAGTTAGAAGCAAACCCTAAAGTTCAATATGTAGAAGTTAAATTTTTTTTAAAAAGCATAAAATATTATTAGTTTTATATTAACTAACTTTATACGCTACTTTCCAGTTCACAAAATGCTTCTTATAAATATTATCTCATCTTACATGTCGCTTCTTTTGTATTGTAAATTCAAATATCTAAGTTAAATAGTTTGAAAATGATCCAGACATGTGACAAGCCTCACATATTGAAGACATACCCTGATCATCTTGCCTTGTAAAAATCAGGTTAGAGATGGCTGTCTTAGAGACAGACTGACAAGTATATACAGGATTTGAGTTGCAAAAGGACGTCTTTTTGTGATTGAATAAAGGACATGGTGTACTTAGGTTTACGTTGGTCTCAAACCTTATCCCAGAGATTAAGTTTTCACCAGTAGGAGTACTAAATTTTCAAGATGTAGTAAAAAACTTCAGGTAGTTTAATTCAGTGTCAGGTCTCTTTGTGTTGCAGGAGGCTTTATCCTAGCAACTGCTAGTTTTGTTACCTGTCAACTGCGCTTGTGCCAATTCAAGGTATGAATTTATTTCTGATGCTAAAAATTTCTATATAAAGTAAAAGTGACCAGCCTTATAGCCAAGGTCAACTGACTTACATAGTCGGCAAGGAGAAACACCAGAATCCTTAGGAAGCTACTTTTGGGGAAGTCAGATATGATATCTGTGCCACTGTTCAATCATCAGTGCTTCTAGTTTTTAGTGTTTGTTTAAGCATACACAGTGTTCTTAACAAGTCAAGCAATGAAATAAAATACATTCATTATTAATAAAAGTGTATGTCAACTAAGGAATACATCACGTAACAAGACAAATAAGAATGGGCTCAAAAAGAGTACATTCCTCTAAGTTCTCAATAAATCTCTTCAAATAGTAACTCCTTCCTAATACATAAGTGGTTTTCATGCTATAAAATTGCATTTTAATATGGGATATCTGTTGTTAATTTCCTGTTTGATATAAATCATCGATGGTTAGCTTTCTCTTGGTAGATATTCTTAATATTTATACTTCAATTAATGAAACATAAACTCTGTCCAATTGCTTTACACAGGTATACATCAATGAGTCTTTCAATTGTTCTTCAAAAAGGCATGTGGCCAATTATTTTGAAATAAATATTATGCAAAACAAAACCACTTGCAAATAAGAAATAAATGAGCTTTAGTCTTCTCAGGTATCATGTTTCTTCAATTGGTAAAGATCTATATTATAATTTTTCATATTTTGATTATCAACTATTCTTCCTGAGATTAATCCTTGATATCAAACTTATGACAAAGATAATTTGAAATACACAGTAAACTCAGTTATTTTGTCTTTGAATAGAGGTGAGGTCAGAACTCATGCTCTACTCATGGCAGTTCTGTTTATCAGCATCCTCCTCTGTGCTCTCTGCTTAGGTTTCCTGCCTGTCGCTAATGAAGCTGTAAGGACTAAACAGACTTAAGGCTTTGTCTTTATCTCTGAAAAATAAGTAGTGATTTTCTTCTTTCTTCTCAAGAAACATGTTTGCCACAAGATAAGTGTTTTATATAGAGAGAGTGAAAATCATTAATTGCTTCCCACCTCTCCTTTTTTGTAACAGGTACAACAGAAGATTTTAGAAAACAAAGCAAAAATAAAGTCCTCTGATACAAAATGAGATCAGGTTCAATTGACTAGAGTGTCTTCCTCTTGTTTTCTGTAAAAGTATTTTCCTGTCTAAAGCTTATCAAGAAATGCACCCTCAAAATATTTTTTATAGTAACATGTCAGATTCAAAATGTATTTTTTACAATGAGAGATGCTGGGATATTGAAAGATAAAAGAAAGCTAGGAGGGAAATTAATATTTTCACTTTAGGGTCATTCATAACATTTTTCTTCTTAGCAGAGTGTTAAAAAATAAATAGAGTTTTATTTCAAAGAATAGGAATTCAATATCAACCTTTGTATTATACCTTAGAAATAATAGGGAGGGAAAACCATTCATCACATACAACCCACAATTAAATCTTGTGAAGTAATAGGAAGAGCTTTTGCTCAGCCAGCCATCTGAATGGAAGGTGGAAAATAATGACTTGAATTGGCCACTAAATAAATAAGAGTAATTCTTGGACACCAACTCTTGAAAGAATCAACTGCTACTCAAACCAAGTCCCTGCTTCAGATTTAAAATCTGCCTATTCAGCTAAAAGGGAAACAAGTTACCAGAAGACGCAGATCATGGGAACATAGTATAATTGTGATACTACCACAGTAAAAGTAATAAAAATTCTATAAAAGGAAGCTTGAATACATTTTTTATGTCATTCAACTCATTCTCTATCATGCAGTGTGCATGACAGTTAAAACATTGTTCTTGGGAATACAAAACAGTTCAACTTCTGTTGAGAAGAATTTGGCAATTTTTGGAAGAATATGCCAAATTGGGTTTTTGACATTATGTCTAAGTATCTATACCAATTTACACTGGAAAAGATATGAAAAGACTCTTTTATTCTGCCATTATAATAGTGGAAGATTGAAAACAACCCAATTCATGAAATACACAATGATGGAACAAAGTCTGGTATACCAACACATTGAAATACCATGCAACAGTGTACAGAAATGAAGAACATCTATCACAGATATGGAAGGTTCTCCATTACATATAATTGGAAAAATCAAGGCAAAGAACAATATATAAAACATAATTACCTTTGCTAAAAGAAAGAAGTTATGGGCCAGGTGTGGTGGCTTACGCCTGTAATCCCAGCACTTTGGGAGGCTGAGACAGGCGGATCACTTGAGGTCAGGAGTTCAAGACCAGCCTGGCCAACATGGTGAAACTCTGTCTCTACTAAAATTACAAAAATTAGCTGGTCGTGGTGGGAAGTGCCTGCAGTCCCAGCTACTCGGGAGGCTGAGGCAGGAGAATTGCTTGAACCCAGGAGGCGGAGGTTGCCAGTGAACCAGGATCACACAGTTGTACTCCAATAGAGCGAGACTCCATCTCAAAGAAAAAAAAAATAGACAGAAGTTATGTAACAATAGATCTAATATTACAAAAAGCAAAAAGACACTAAAAAGATGAACCAAAAATCAATAAAAATGGAGAGGAAGAAGAAACAGAGGAGGCAAGTAAAGATGAAAGCCTTTAAAAATATAACTTGTTATAAAGCTTTTCATTCTTAAGTGTTTTTAAAACACCTAAAATGAAATCTGATAAAAATAGAAAGCAACATGTAAAGTTAAAACCAAACCAGAAACAAAGAAAAAAATTTATCTGTATATCCAGTTAGCGATATAAACCACACAGAGATAAAAATTTTTAAAGTAACTTTTAGCTGCATTGACCTAGTAGAAAATAAGAACAACTAAAAATAAAAGAAATCTAACTTCAATCAGTAGTCTAGTTGAGAGTGGTAGTATTGATATCATGTTGAAACTACTTGATGTATGTCGTAGATTAATGAAAATAAGTAATTTTGTTAAGAAACAAAATTTAGCTTAAGATAAAAAAGACACAATTGTAAAAACCAAATCTTGAATAAGACTACATAAATTTGAATTGGAAATATATGTGTGAACTGCAAATTTTTTTTCTTTCTAAAAAAATACTTATTTCTTGGTAATTCCATGAAACAATGATGACTCAATAGCAATAAGCACACCTAATGCCTGGACTGCAGTATTTAAATACCATAAGAAAGCTGAGCAACTTGAGGTAATGAATCATTCCATATCTGGGTGGAAAATATACAAGATGAATTTAGAATATCTAGTTGTAATAGAAACCCAGAAAGTGATCAAATATAAATGAATTATATTAAAGGGACATAGGAAAAAAAACATAAAGGAAATCTGGCCAAGAGTTAGAAAACTGGCACATGAAAAATCATAATGAGTACAATTGACTGTAGTATATTGAAATATACAAATTCATGTGTTCATAAGGTTACTCAAAAACATAAAGGGTTGGGGAAAACAAGACAGGAAACAAAACCGGCCAAAACGCAATAGGAAGCAACGAGGGCATCAACTCCTTACTCAGAAAATTGACAAAAGAAGAGCTTAAACATTTATCATGTTTTTCCTTCACGAGTTCTATTTCTACGTAACTAAATGGTCCAAGGTAATGAGGGATTTTTGTTTATTTGTTTTTTGTATTTTGTGGAAAGAATTTAAAAAAAAAAACAGAGAATGCCGTTTTAAACCTCTGACAAAATAATTGATTCAGGCAATTATTATCAGTGGATATAAAACTGTTGAAAAATCGACAGATTGACAGTGAACTTCATAATGATTGCATCAATCAACTACCACCTGAATCCTCTGATCAATTTTAGTATCACTGAATGTGAGACAATAAAATACCACTTTTCTCTTTATGTGAGACAACATGAAGTGCAGAGTACCATTTTTGATGCATTCTTGACCAAAAACAACAACAACAACAAAAAAAAAACCGAGGGCAAACTCGAATCTAATTAAGTCTTTATCATTAACTTCTTTTGATATGAAATATAAGGAATAGAGCAACAAATTAAACCACACTAAGACGAAATTGACAAACAAATGTAAATGGAAGACGTTCTATTGGAGAGCTGATTTCGCTTCTGTGAAAAGTCAATGGCATAAAAATAAAGGAGGGCATCAGCTTCTGGTTAAAGTCTTAAGAGACATGTCACTCAAAAGTAAACTGTGAACAAAATGTTGCCTTAAAAATATTATTACAATGTGAGCATGAATTACATATTGATATCAAGAAACTGGTTTTTAAAATGTTTGATGATGACATTGTGGTTATGCAAGAAAATGCCCACATAGATGCTTACTGAAGAATGAATGGGTGAACTGTCATGAAGTCTGGCATTTACTTCACAATACTTTAGTAAAGAACAAAAGAAGGAAAAGGACGAATGAAACCAATATGACAAAATCTTAATAATTGTTAAATCTGGGTGATGAATATATAGAAGTTAGTTGTACTACTCTATTTGGTATATTTTTAAAAATTTGTAGTAATTTTTAAGTTGCAAAATCAATTACAAATTATTGTAATTATTTCTTAGATTTTTTTTTATTCATTGGATAGACAAAATTAATAAAAGTTCTGGAAAATAGTCAAGCTGATACTCTGGGCTCAGTTACTGCACCATTCTTGGTTCCAGGTAATGTTGAATCAAAAACGTAGGTCTCAAGTAGTGACGATATAAATGGGAGGCTGTACTCTGATTTTCGAAAGAGACAGAGGCTCTTAGAATTTCAACCAAAGTAGTTTATATTGTATATTAAATACTTGTATGGAAAAATAAATATATAACAAAAGATGGACTACCTAAAAATTGCATTACAGGGGAATTATTTTTTCAAAATCTTTGATTTTTGAAAAACTTCTGATTTGTCATTAATCCACTTTACTAATATAGAAAAGCTGAATGTTAGCCCAATATTACCTTCAAGAAAGGGATCATGAAATTGAAATCACAACTTAAAAACACACACACACTTAACCTGGAATATACTCTGTGTCAGGCACCGCTATATGCCTTAGAAATACACAAATATGATGTGGAGAAACTAGAAGTTTAATGAGGAACACAGAAATCTGAATATTTAAGATGCTCAAGCTAAATTCGAACTCATGAGAAGGAGATAAAACAGAAGACAGATGAAACAATTTTTGTGAGGTCATTCCCTAGAGGAAAAAAATGCTTTCAGTGAACAAAAGCATGAAGCAGAGAATCAATATGGAAGTCTATAGTGTATTATGAGTAGATTTGTGTTGCTTAAGCTCCAAAGTAAGGCACCAATTGTTGAATGGATCTTACTTTGAAACGGAATCCAAAACCAGATGAATAGGAGAGAATTCTTCATTTCTGAAACAAAGAATATGAAATCAAATTATCATAGATAATGACACCAAAGAACTTAAATTTACTGACTAAGAAGAGCAAAAGTCAAAATACACACGTGAAGTACACAACAATTACACTATGAAGAAACATAAAACTATTGTTAAAGTCAAATGACTTTTATGTTGTTCTATTAACTTTCAAACATTGCATATGTGTATGGGTTTGTGTATTTAAAATGTATAAAAAAGATATGAAAACAGAAAAGGAAGATAAACAGAAAAGGATGCCTCTGTCTAAACACATGACGGGGGAAAAGTGCTTCAACATAAATTTAATAGTTGCTGACCACTTTTGCACATCGAATCATCATTCAAGCACATTTAAGAAACCATCATATTTTGATGAAAATTTAGGGTGAATCATTATACAAAGTTAAAAATCCTATCATACTATAAATGCCTATCCTTTCTTACACATTTTAGGCAGTTTGTTTTTGCATATAGTAGGTTTTCTTAAAGTTGGTCCCAACTCTACTAATAATTAGTTGCATATTTGGTCAATTCTGTAACCATGGTCAAGAGAAGACCATACAATTTCACAGTCAGATCAAAAAGTTAAGATGTAAATGAAGACTTGACACAGCACTGAAAATAACTGTTACATCTTAGAAGGCAAAATTCCAGAAGTTAATTTTCTAGCAAGTTAAAGCTGATATCACAAAATACTAGTTGATATGACAGCACCATCAATTTCTTCAAGATATCTGTGTGTCTGGGATTTTAACAAGGTGACATATTGAGTAAAGAGGCAGAAAATCATGAAGTAAGAAATTAAGTATTTTCTATGTTATAAAAAACATTTTAAAGTAAAGATCTAAAAAGAAATGTTCATTTTTTCATTATATTTCCAATTCTGTTTTCCTTTCCTGTTGTTTATTCTAAATTGTAAAAGTAACAAATTTGCATTGAGTATACATTTCTCAAATTCTATGCCTATTCAGAGAAGGCATTCTAAGAAATGGATTTTTTTGGCTGAAGTTTCAATAAGCTAACTATAAAATCAGACTTATAACTAATGTTTTCTACTCTACTCAAGTATGCTCAGCATTCAACCCATGAAGAAAGTGTAGAAGTTGAGCATCCATTCCTTTGAATTAAAGAATTTAGCAGGTCCATTTAGCAACATCACTATAGAGAGAAGCATAACCATACATTTTAAAAAAGCATTGGGTTGGCATCAACAACTGAGGATATCAATAAAAAGTAAAAGATGAGGTTGATGGATTACAGAAATTCAGTTGGGAGAGAAAATGGAGAAGCAAACTAACATATAATAAAGTTAGTTGTTGAAGGTCAAATACATTTTGCAGTTTTTATTTTATCTTTGCTGTGCGTATGTAGGTTTGTCTTTAAAGTTTTATAAAAGGAATTTTTAGTAAAGGTTTTCATGCTTTAATATGGAAAGTCTGTGGCCTAAGATATGCCATATATTAATGATGAAATAGTGGGTTAATTTCCAAATGAACCTCATCTTGTGTATGAGATAATATGGCTTGCTGCCTGCAGAGGCAATTACAGGTTCAAAACATTTGGTGTTGGACATCAATCTTGCTAAATCAATCGTTATAAATTATCTTACAAAGGTACCTGCAATTCAATGGCAAAACCTCAAGTAGAAAATCAGCAAAGTTTACCCAACAAAAGTAACATAGAGATTTATTTTACTGTAGCTCAAGAACAATTCTCAAAGAATATTCAAGGATGTCTAGCTATGATAATCCATACTTATTGCACTAAGCCTTCTTGACCTTACACAGCCTCCTGTGTCTCACACAGCACCTAATGGGATTGTAGCAATTCACAGTTCTCTTCAATGTAAGTTTCTGCAGCATCACTGCATCCAGATAGGCAGATGAATAATTCTTATATTCACTTAAAAATTAGAAAATGTATTGCATTTCTAGTTTGCATCTAGAGGCTTCTCCAATTAATGCAACTTTTTAAATGGTGAATAAAGATTACAAGGGTGACCACAGCAGCTGGACTGACAATATGTACAATTCTTTGAATTGGGGGGAATTGAACCCATGAGCTTACTCAGAAAGGAGGAAAGCAGATTGATTTGTTTGAACATGGAAATATCTCCCTTCCCACCTCTTCTCCACCTCAGGCTTCAGTGCTTATTCCTTTTGTTTACTTCCCATGCATCTTGAAAGTATCATCATTATTCTGCAACAAGATTCCTTAAAGAGGTCATTGCTGGTGTACATAACCTAGTTATGTAAATAGAAATTTCTTATTTAAATTTTTCCACCTTCTTTTTCCCTCGTACATTAATAAATATCTATAAATACACATACTGTATATATAAATATACACACACATGCACATACATACATACATATCTACTATTAGTTTAGCAAATACTGGCTTTTCATTCAATGCCATTGGTAAGCTCTCTTAAACAGTTTCAAGACTGATTTCAACCAAAGATATATTGCACGTTTTGGAAGGAGTAAGATTTGAACCCTACTACTACTACTACTACTATGAGCTCATTCACCTACCTTAAGTTAGAAAAAACAGACCTGGCAAAAGCATGCGTGTTCATGTATAGGCGGCACCTAGATATGTATATCCATTGTTAGCCTTAAACTTTGTTTCCCTGATGTGTAAATCTAAAAAATAATTAAAGGAAATAATAATCATGCCCCTCTTTTGGTATGTTTAATAATATAAAGACTAAAAAGTCATACTGTAATGAAAGACATCTTTACTGATTAACAGGCTGAAATGCTCTGGCTACAGGTGCAGTGTTCATTTCCCCATGTGGTTTCCATTTGGAGTTAGTGTCTCTGTCAGTCAGTAACAGTCTCCTCTGTCTGAGAGCATGCTCCTCTGACTTTCTCAAACGGTCATCTAAAATGGCTGCCTAATGGGCTGGCCAGATGACTTCGGGTATGAAAACCTCTTTCAGCCTATTACAAGGTAATTTTACCTAATGGGCTTTCATATCACTCTGTTCCTCAGAGCTGCAGCCCCATCCTCTATTCCACTGCCCACCTCTGGCTCTGAGCCTAAGTCATCAAACCCAAATATTTAAAAGCATTATAACCCTACTTGAAACTACTTACATTTTAATTTTCTATAAAACTTATATAGACAACCTAACAGCCTAACTTGGCTCCAGACAGTATCACAATAATATACAACACAGCTAAAAAGGCATTCCAGTTTTTTTCTAATTGGTCCTCATATGAAAATGGGAAAAGGCTTTCAGTCTACTAAATTATTCAGTGGTACTATGCTTTCTCTAAATTTATTACTCTTGGCTGATACAGTTTTAGACATAAAATAAATGTCAGAATCTGAACTAAAAATGCAATAAATAGAACTGTCTTTACCGACAATGGCTGTTAAAAAAAATCTTCCATTTTCATACTTCACTTGTAGTGACTGTATATCATCAAATTTATTTTGATAAAAAGTTAAAGTGAGAGAAACAGATCTAACCAAAATCACATTCACTAACTTAAGGACTATGTGAGGGCAAGTAATCACATATTTTTGGTTAATTGCTTCACACATATTCCTGTTTTTAACACCTCTGCAGCAAATAAGACAAGATTACTAAATGTGTTATGGGAGTTATGTCAAAGATCACGTATTACCCTACTTGGTTTTTGCACTGTTATAGTTTACAAAAAAGATAAGCAAAAGTAATAAAAGTAAAATCAGATGCAAAATATCTCTTGATGCAGTAAAAAAAAAAAAAAAAAAAAAAAAAAAAGAACGTTTTTAGTTAGTCATTGCCCTCATCCATTTTTGAAATTATTTCAACACTTAGAAACTACTCCTATTTTATAATCCAATAGCTTCTTAATCTTCCCCTTACATTAAATTACTTCAGCCTGACAAAGTTGTCTCCTTTCTTCTTGAGGCTTTTAATAGACTCAATAAAAATGATGATGATGCAACAATACTAATAACAAAAACAATAAATAACATTTATTGAACACTGACTATGTTTCAGAGATTGTGTTAAGCGCTTTATCTGTAAGCGCTTTTGTAAAATCTTCACAATATCTCTGTAGACTTATTGTAATTAACCCCTTCCTATTCAGGAAGAAACTGAGAACCAGAGTAAACAAGTGACTTAAGTCTTCCAGGGCTACAAATTCATACACAGGCCTCTGGCTCCAGTGCTACACATCTAGCATTTTTAAACATAAGTGAGATGTTACACTTTGGCTCAGAGCCCACTGGGCTTCCCTTGCTTCCTAATCTCATTCAAGTGTGAGCTCAAATGACACACAGAAAGAAATTTCCTCAATATCCCCGATAAAATACCATTTTGTTTCTACTCTTTAGCACCATTTTTTATTTTTAGGGTTTACTATCTGCCAATATGTTAAATGTCTACACGTGAATGTTTTCCCCCTTTTGAAGCTTTGGAAGCTTCAAAAGGACAGAGATTTTGTTTTGTTCATTGTTGTATTCCTAATGCCTAGTATAGTGATGACACATGGTTGATTGTCAACTAACATTTGTGAAAGGGAGGGAAGGAGGGAGGCAGGGAGACAGGAAGAAAAAAAAAGGAAAGAGGGAAGGAAAAAAAGAATGGAGGAGGAAAGGAAGAAGAGGGAAGAAGGGTGGAAGAAACACAAAAAGAAAGAAACTGATTCTGCCAGGCAATCTTTCTACAGTGCTGTATAACTCCTACTGTCTTCTTTATTGTTGCTCTTCCTTTGCTGACTCCTTTTTATTTGCTTCCTAAATACAGGCATTATCTAAGATTTTCTTTTCATGGTTTCTCATTGCTTTCTTTCCAGAAACTTCTGTTTTTCTCCCTCCCTTTCCCCTATATTTAAGCAACCAGATTCACTTAGATGAATTCTTATAGTTATGAAGTCCTGATATCACACAAGTTGAAAACTTTGAAGTTGAAATTTCCCCCTGCTGTCTGTTAGGAGTAGTGAAAGCCACTGAGCCAAGAATTCATGGATTCTTTCTCTTCCTGTACAAGCGTAAGAATGTTTAATGAAGAAAAACTCAACCAAAGTTTATTCTCGTGGTTTTGTAGCAATAAGAATAACTGACACACAATGTGTGCTAAGTCACTCAGGAGCTATTCTAGAGGCTTTAATGCATGTCTCATTAGATCCTCATGTAAACTCCATGAGGAAGATTATCATTTCACTCAGAAGTATATAATGCATCCTATGACTGCTTAGATCCTAGAATATTGAATATCCCTTATCCTTGAAAGGAAGTGAACTGAGGTGACAGTATTTGGGATAAAAATGCAAGGATGGGAAAAGTTAGGGATTCAAGCAGGATACAAATTCTAAACCCTAAACTATTCCCAACCCAAAGCATTGAATCAAATTTCTAACAACATACAAAAAAGAAAACCCACACACATAACAACAACAACAACAAACATGAAAACTGACAGTTTTAAGAAAAAAAAAAAACCAACAACAATTCAGGGAAAAAATTTTCTGAGAGAACATGATGATTGGATATCATTACATAAACATATATTGCTACCACATCTGGATTAAAGTAAAAAATTACAAGATTTATAGTTATTTAATTCCATAACTCTAAACATTCCTAGTAATTGTCAGTTTAATTCTCCTTTGAAATTGATTGTAATTCTATTCCAAGGTTGTGTATACACTATTCTAGACATTTATATGGGAACCACAATATTTAATCACTACCCAGATGTTTCCAAAGAAATGCCCCAGATGGTAGACGCTAGGTCTGAAAGATCCAATTTGTGAAATTTTCAGAATTCTTAAGCTAAAACTTCTATCCAATACATAAAACTAAATTAGAATGCTCTCTTTTTGTTTGTTTTCCTATCTGATTTTGCTTCTTTTTTTTCTATTTCTATTATCAGTACTATAAAACAGCTTTCTCAAGTTTCATTCTTAATAATGTAATAAGTATTCTTTCAACTGCTCACATTTTTCACTCATAATCCTCATAATCACCTCTACATACAGACATGAAATGGAAGATACACTGTTTAGGACACCTGAGGTTTTCCATTACTCTAAGGATAAATTCCGAATTATTTAAACTATCTTTAAAGTCTCTCAGTAATCTGATACCACCAGGCACATTGAATATTATCTTTCAGTATTTACCAAAAAAAGGAGCAACAATATTCATGGTTCTAATTTACACTACAACTACCAAACCTATACTTGGTGAAGACTTGCTTCAAGTATCCACATAAAGAACTAAGGAGTATAATGTCCTAGCCTCAATGTCCTAAGTTGCCATATATTTATTTCTTCTTTTATAAATGTAAAGCTTCACTACTCTATTCTCCTGTTTAGTTTGAGTTCACCAACTTAATAAACTTTTCCTTTCAGATTTGTTCTGATATAGCCTAGTTTTCTGACCAGAAGAACTTCAATGAAGGAACTAAAACAATTTAGATTTAAACTGAAGTGAGGTCAAAAATGAATTCATCTATTCAAACTTATATGTCTGCATTTAATTTTTTAATGGAAATATGGTAATCATACATATTTATGGGGTACAGTGTGAGGTTTCCATGCATAAGTACATTGTGTAATGAACAAGTCAGGATAATTAGCAAATTCATCACCTCAAACACTTGTTATGTATTTGTGATGAGAACATTCAAAATCCTCTCTTCTAGATATTTTGAAGTACACATGATTGTTGACTGTAGGCACTCTGCTGTGCAATAGAACACCTGAAATTATTCCCCTATCTAACTCTAACTTTGTGCCCATTCACCAACCTCTCCTCGGCCCCATGTCCTCTACTCTCCCCTGTACATTCTCCTCGGTAACCACTATTCTACTTTCTAATTCTATGAGGTCAACTTTTTAAGATTCCACGTGAGTGAAATCATGGAGGTATTTGTCGTTCTCTGCTTGGTTTGTTCCAATTAATATAATGTCTTTTAGGTTCACCCACGTTGTGCAAATGACAGGATTTCATTATTTTTTAATGCTTTATTTCATGACATTGTGTGTGTGTGTATATATATATATATATATATATATATATATATATATACCATATTTTCTTTATCTATTCATCTGTTGTTGGATACTTAGGTTGATTCCATATCTTGACTATTGTGAACAGTGTTGGAATAAACCTGGGAGTGCAGATACATATTTGACACATTGATTCAACTTCCTTTAGACATATACTCAGCAGTGGGATTAATATTTTTGTATAGAGTTGTTTGAGCTCTTTATATATTCAGGTTATTATTATAATCCCTTGCTAGATGGATACTTTGCAAATATTTTCTCCCATTCTCTGGGTTGTCTTTTCACTTGGTTGATTGTTTTCTTTGCTGTGGAGAATCCTTTTAACATGATATCATCTCCCATTTGTTCACTTTCCCTTTAGTTGCCTGTGCTTGTGGTTATTACTCAGTAAATCTTTATCCAGTTCAATGTCCTGGAGAGTTTCCCTGATATTTTCTTTTAGTACCTTCATAGTTCGAGGTCTTAGATTTAAGTCTTTAATCCATTTTGATTTGATTTTTGTATATGATGAGAGATAGGGGTTCAGTTTCATTCTTCCGCATATGGAGATCCAATTTTCTCAGCACCATTAATTGAAGGGTTTGTCCTTCTTCTAATATATGTTCTTGGTACCCTGTTTGAAAATAAGTTCACTTTAGATGTATGAATTTGTTTCTGGGTTCTCTGTTCCACTCCATTGAATGATGTGTCTGTCTTTATGGCAACACCATGCCGTTTTGGTTACTTAGCTCTGTAGTATAACTTGAAATCAGGTAATATAATTTCTCCTGTTTTGTTCTTTTTGCTCAGGATAGATTTGGCTATTCTGGGTATTTTGGGGTTCCATATAAATTTTAGGATTGTTTTTTCTATTTTTTTGAAGAATGCCATTGGTATTTTGATAGGGATTGCACTGAATCTGTAGATTGCTTTGGGTAGTAGACATGTTTACAATATTGATTCTTCCAATAGATGAACATAGAATAGCTTTCCTTTCGTGTGTGTATCCTCTTCAATTCTTTCATCAAAGTTCTATAGATTTCATTGTAGCAAACTTTTACTTCTTTGGCTAATTCCTAGGTATTTATCTTTATTTGTATCTATTGTAAGATAAATTATTTTTTAATTTCTTTTTCAGGTTGTTCACTGTTCCCATATAGAAATGCTACTGATTTTTGCATGTCGATTTTGTATTCTGAAACTTTACTAAATTTTTTAATAATTCTAATAATTTTTTGGTGGAGCGTTTAGGATTTTGCAAGTATAAGATTATATTATCTGTAAACAAGAATAAGTTGACTTCTTCCTTTTCAATGTGGATGCCCTTTATTACTTTCTCTTCTCTGATTGCTCTCACTACTCTTCCATTACTATGTTATATAATAGTAGTGAGTGTGGGCATCCTTGTTGTGCTCCAGATCTTAGAGGAAAGACTTCAGTTTTTCCCCATTGAGTATGATACTAGCTGTGGGTCTGTCATATATGGATTTTATTACATTGAGGTATGTTCCTTCTATACCTAGTTTGTTGAGTTTTTTAATTGTAAAGAAATATTGAGTTTTATCAAATGCATTTTTCACATCAATTGAAATGATTGTATTGTTTTTGTCTTTCATACAGTTGATACAAGGTATCACATCGATTGATTTGTGTATGTTGAACCATCCTTGCATCCCTGGGATAAATACCACTTGGTCATGATGAATGATCTTTTTAAAATGTTGTTGAACTTGGTTTGCTAGCATTTTGTTGAAGATTTTTGCATTAATGTTCATCAGGGATATTGGCATGTAGTTTGTTTGTTTGTTTGTTTGTTTCTGATGCATCTATGGTTTTGATGTGAGCGTAATATTGGCTTCATAGAATGAGTTTGGAAGAATTATCCCCTTCTCTGTTTTTTGGAATAGTTTAAGCAAATTTGGTATTAGTTCTTTAAATGTTTGGTAGAATTCAGCAGTGAAATCATCAGGCTTTTCTTCACTGGGAGAGTTTTTATTAAGGCTTCAATCTCCTTACTTCTAGATTTCCCAGTTTACTAGTATATAGTTGCTCATAGTAGCCTCTAATGATCTTTTAAGTTTCTGTGGTATTGGTTGTCATATTTCCTCTTTAATTTCCATTTTTATTTATTTGAGCCTTCTCTCTTTTCTTCTTAGTCTTGCTAAAGATCTGTCAATTTTGTTTATCTTTTCAAAGAACCAACTTTATGTTTCATTGACCTTTTGTTTTCTTAATTTCAATTTCATTTATTTCTGCTCTGATATTTATTACTTATTTTATTCTACTAATTTTTGGTTTGCTTGCTCTTACTTTTCTAGTTCCTTAAACTTCAATATTAGGTTGTTTATTTGAAGTTTTTCTTCTTTTTTCATGTAGGCACTTATAGCTATATATTTCCCTCTTAGTAATGCTGTCACTGTATGCCATAGGTTTTGGTATGGTGTGCTTCCATTACCATTTGTTTCAAAAATTTTTTCAATTTTCTTCTTAATTTCTTCTTTTACCCACTGGTCATTCAGGAGTATGCTGTTTAATTTCCATGTGTTCCTATAGTTTCCAAAATTCCTCTTTGTTGTCGATTTCTAGTTGTATTCCATTGTGGTCAGATAAAATATTTGATTTTATTTCATTTTGAATGTTTTAAGACTTGCCTTGTGGCTAATATATAGTCTATTCTTGAGACTACCCCATGTGCTATGGAGAGGAATGTGTATTCTGCAGTCACTGGATGAAATGCATTGTAAATATCTATTAAGCCCATTTGGTCTACAGTGAAGATTAAGTCTGATGTTTCTTTGTTGATTTTCTATCTGGAAGATCCATCCATTGTGGAAAGTGGGGTACTGAAGCCTCCAGCTATTATTGTTTTGGGGTCTATCTCTGCCTTTAGCACTAATAATATTTGCTTTACCTATCTGGGTGCTCCAGTGTTGGGTGCACAAATATTTACCATTGTTACGTCTTCTTATTGAATTGACCCATTTATAATTATATTATGACCTTATTTGTCTCTTTTTATTGTTTTTGTCTTAAAATATATTTTGACCTCTATCTTGTTAGGTTGTATTTGTGTAGGAATACATATAGCTACTCCTGCTCTTTTTTGATTTCTACCGGCATGAAATACCTTTCTTCATCTCTTTATTTTTAGTCTATGTTTGACTTTATACATGGAATGTGTCTCTTGTAGGCAACAGACCATTGGGTCTTGTTTTGTAATCCATTCAGTCACTCTATGTCTTTTGATTGGAGAGTTCATTTACATTCAATGTTATTATTGATAGATAAGAATTTACCTCTGTTATTTTGTTATTTTGTTTCTGGTTGTTTTTCCTTCCTTCCTTCCTTCCTTTCTTTCTTCCTTCTTGCCTGTCTCTTCCTTTTCCTTTCCTTTCTCCTTTCCTTTTATTTCCTTTCTTATTCCTTTCCTTTTCCTTTCCTTTCCTGTTTCCTCCCCCCTTTCCCTTTCCCTTTCCCTCTCCCCTTCCCCTTTCCCTCTCCCCTTCCCCTTTCCCTCTCCCCTTCCTCTTTCCCTCTCCCCTTTCCCTTCCCCTTTCCCTTTCCCTTTCCCCTTTCCCCTTCCCTTTCCCCTTTCCCCTTTCCCCTTCCTCTTCCCCTTCCCCTTCCCTTCCCTTCCCTTTTTCTTATGTCTTCCTTTTAGAGTAGGTAAATTTCCCTGGTGGTATGTTTCAATTTCTTGCTTTTTTATTTTTTGTGTATACATTATATTTTTTTGATTTGAGGTCACTATGAGGGTGGCAGGTAATATCTTATAATCCACTATTTTAAACTGATGACAACTTAACACCGATTGCATAAACAGACTAACAAACAAGGGAAAAGAAAGCTAATAAAAACTCCATACTTTGTTCTCTCACATTTAAAAGTTTGTTCCTACTTATATTGTATTGTACTATGTCTTGAAAAGTTGTAGGTACTATTTTTGATCTGTTCATCTTTTTGTATTTCTACTTAAGATATGAGTAGCTTATACACCACAATTACAGTATTGTAATATTCTTTGTTTTTATGTGTGTTTACTATGGCCAGTGAGTTTTATACCTTCAGATTTCTTATTGCTCATTGATGTCCTTTTCTTTCATATTAAAAAAACTTCCCTTAGCATTTCTTGTCAGACAAGTCTGGTGTTGATGAAACCCCTCACCTTTTGTTTGTCTGGAAATTCTCTATTTCTCTATATTTAAAGGATATTTTCAGCAGATATACTATACTAGGGTGAAATTTTTTCCTTCAGCACTATAAATATGTCATGCCACTCTCTATGATTTCCACTGAAAAGTCCGCTGGTAGATATATTGGCCCTCCATTGTATGTTATTTGTTTATTTTATCTTGCTGCTGTTAGGATGCTTTCTTTATCCTTGACTTTTGGAAGTTTGATTATTAGATAACTTGAAGTCATCTTCTTTGGGTCAAATCTGCTTGGTGTTTCATAACCTTCTTGTACTTGGATATTGATATCTTTCTCTAGGTTTGGGAAGTTCTCTGATATTATCTCTTTGAATAAACTTTCCCCTCTCTCAACCTCATCTTTAAGGACAATAACTCTTAGATTTGCCCTGTTGAGGCCATTCTCTAAGTATTGTAGGTATGTTTTTTGTTTGTTTGTGTATTCCTTTCTGTTTTGTCTTCTCTGTGTATTTTCAGATAGCCTGACTTCAAGCTCACTAACTCTTTTCTGCTTGAGATTCCGCTACACAGCTATTTTGAATTCTATCTGAAAGGTCACATATCTCTGTTTCTCTGGGATTGGTCCCTGGTGCCTTATTTAGTTTGTTTGATGAGGTCATATTTCCCTGGATGGTGGATATTCGTTGGTGTCTGGGCATTGAACAGATAGGTTATTATTGTAATCTTGTTGTCTGGGCTTCTTTGTATTCATACATTTTGGGAAGGCTTTCCAGATATTTCAGGGGATTTGGGTGCTTTTTGTTTATGTGTTTGTTTGTTTCAGGCAGTGTCTGTCACCTAGGGTGGTGTGCAGTGGCATGATCATGGCTCACTGCTGCCTTGACTTCCCGGGCTCAATCAATTCTCTTACCTCAGCCTCCTGAGTAGCTAGAAGTACAGGTGCATGCCAGAATGCCTGACTAATTTTTATATTTTTTGTAGAGACGTAGTTTCACCATGTTGTCCAGGCTGGTCTCAAACTCCTGGGCTCAAGTAATCTGCTAGCCTTGGCCTTCCAAAGTCCTGGAATTACAGGTGTGAGACACTGCACCTGGCCAGGACTAGGGAGTTGTGATATAAATTTTAGGTCACTTCAGCCAGATCTGCATTAAGGGGCACCCCAAGCCCAGTAACACTGTGGTTCCTGCAGACTCACAGAGATACCACCTTAGTGGTCTTGGATAAGATCTTGAAGAATTCTCTGGCTTACCTGGTAGAGACTCTTGTTCTCTTCCCTTACTTTCTCCTAAACAAATGTAGTCTCTCTCTCTCTGTGCTGAACTGCCTGGATCTGGGTGAGGGTTGACACAAATACCCCTGGACCCACCACTACTGGAATTGCACTGGGTCAGACCTGATGTCAGCACAGCACTTGGTCTTAATCAAGGCCTGCTGTAACCACTACCTGGCTATGGCCTATGTTCACTCAAGGCCCTGGGGCTCTACAATCAACAGGTGGCAAAGCAGTCAGGCTTGTGTCCTTCGCTTCAGGGTGGCAAGTTTCCTCAGGCCCCAGGTAGGTCCAGAGCTTGGAGTTAGAAATATTAGAAGTCTACTTGGTGCTTTATTCTACTGTGGCTAAACTGAAACCCAAACCACAAGACAAAGTTCTTCCCACTCCTCCCTCCCCTTTCCACAGCCAGAAGTGTCTCTCCCCATGTCCACCACTACAAAAGTTCCATGGGGATTACTGCCAGTCTACAGCTGATGTTCACTTAAGGCCCAAAGGCTCTTTAGTCAGCTTGTGGTGAATATTGCTAGATTGAGACTCACCCCTCAGGGAAGTGGGCTCTGCTCTGGCCCAGGGTAGGTCCAGAAAGGCCATCCAAGACCCAAGACCTGGAATTGAGGACCCCAAGAGGCTCCTTTCTGCTTTGTCTTATTGTGACTGAGCTAGTACCTAAGCTGAAAGACAAAGTCTGCTTTACTCTTCCTCTGCTTTTCTCAAGCAGATGGAGTCTCTCACAGCTGTGAGTTTGCTGTGACACACCTAAAGCCAAAACGTCTCAGTATCTCACCCAAGGCCCATTAGGGTGTACCACCTGGCTACTGCTGTTGATTACTCAGGGCCCAATGACTCTTTAGTCAGCAGATGATGAATCCTGCCAGTACTGGGTCCTTTCCCTCAAGGCAGCAAGTTCCCTTCTGGCCCAGGGTGTGTCTAGAAGTGTTGTCCAGGAACTAGGGCCTGGAATGGGACCTCATGATTCTACCCAGTGCTCTATCTTACGGTGGCTGAGCTGATATCCAAGTTGCAGGACAAAGTCCTCTTTACTCCAGTGCTCTCCTCTCCTCTCCTCTCCTCAAGCGGAAGGAATAAGTCTCTTTCAGAGCTGTAAGCTGTTCTGCCTGAGATTGGCGGAGGCGTGATACAAGCACTCCCTCAATCACTCCAGCTGGTGTCTCACTATGTAATGTAACTACCACGTCCACTAGCTCTGAGACCAGTATAGCACTAGGAATTGCCTGGGAGTTGCAGTCCTTGTGGCCTAGACTGTATTTCAAGTTTATTTAAGACCCCCACAGCATCTCAGCCCACAGCGAAAAAGCTGTCAGACTCAAGTTCAGATTGCTGGACTGATCAATTATCCTCTGGCTAGGGCTTGTCTAAATGCTCCCACTGTGGGTGTCAGCTAAATGCTGCCTGGTGTTGGCAGTACTGAGTTCCAATGCAAAGTCCCACAATCACTGTGCTCTCCCTCCTACAAGTGCACAGATTCTCTGTCAGTCACATGGCCACTGCTAGGGAATGGAGAGGGGTGACCTCAGAATTTAAGACTGTCATTCCTAGCCTCATCAGTGCTTCTTTTAGTGATATGAAGTTAAATCAGGTACTTTCATCACTCACCTGATTTTTTGTTATTATCAAAGTGCTTTTTTGTGTAGATAGTTGTTCAATTTGGTGTGCTTGCAGGAAGGATAAATGGTGGAGGATTCTATTTGTCCATATTACTCTGTCTCCTCCTGAGTTTCTTATATTCTGGATATTAATTCCTTGTCAGACGCATAGTTTGTACATATTTTATCTCATTTTGTAGGTTGTCTCTTCATTCTATTCATTGTTTCCTTTGCTGTGCACAAGTTTTGCAGTTGATGTAATTCCATTTTGTCTACTTTTTCCTTTTGTTGCCTGTGCATTTGAGGGCTTATTAAAAAAATTCTTGCCCAGATGAGTATCATGAAGCATTTATGTTTTCTTCTAGTACTTTCATAGTTTTAGGTCATAAATTTAAGTCTAACAAGTATGTGGCAAAAAATTGGAAAACTTAAAAGAAATGGATAAATTTTGTATACATAAAACATACCAAGATTGAATCAAAAGAAACAAAAAACTTAAACAGATCAGTAACAAGTAATGAGACTCAGTAATGAAAAGTCTTCTGTTTAACGAAAGCTTAGGAGCTGATGGATTAAATGCTGAATTCTATCAAATATTTTAAAAAGAACTAATACCAATTCTTCTCATACAATTCCTAAAAGATGTAGTGGAGGGAATTCTAAACGCAGTCTATGAGGCCAGCATTAGTCTGATACCAAAACCAGACAAGAACACAACCAAAAAGAAAACTACAGTCTAAAATCCCCAAAGAACATAAATGCAAAAGTCCTCAATAAAATAGTAGGAAACTAACTCTAACACTGCATCAAAAAGATCATTCGCCATGATGAAGTAGAATTCATCCCAGGGATGCAAGGATGGTTCAGCATAGGCAAATCAATAAATGTGATACATCCCATTAACCAAATGAAAGACAAAAACCTAATGATCACCTCCATAGACGCAGAAAAAGCATTTGATAAATTCAACATCCCTTCATAATAGAAATCCTAAACAAATTAGGTATACAAGAAATATACCCAATATAATAAACACCCTATATGACAAACCCACATTTAACATGCCAAATGGGGGAAAATTAGAAGTTTTTCCTCTAAGAACTGGAATAAGACAAGGATGCTCACTTTCACTACTTCTGTCCAGCACAGTACTGGAAGTCCTAGCTAGAGCAGTTAAGAAGGGGGAAAAAAATAAAAGGCACTGAAATTGGAAAGGAAGAGGTTTAAATTGTCCTTATTTTTAATTGACATAATCTTATATATAGAAACACTACAGACTCCCCAAAAACTGTTAGAACTAATGAACAAATTCAGTAAAGTTTCAGTATTTAAAATTAACATACAAAAATCTGTAGTGTTTCTATATACCAATAGCAAACTATCTGAAAAAGAAACAAAGAAAGCAACCCCATTTACAATAGCTACAAAAAAATACTTAAAAATACAATTTAACCAAGGAAGTGAAAGATCTCTACAATGAAAACAATAAAACATTGATAAAATAAATTGAAGAGGACACTAATAAAAGGGTATATAGCCCATGTTTATAGATTGGAAGAATTGATATTGTTAAAATGTTCACAGTATCCAAAGTGATCTATAGATTCAGTGCAATCCCTATCAAAATATCCACAACATTTTGCACAGAAATAGAAAAAAATAATTGAAAAGTTCTTATGGAACCACACAATACCTCAAATAGCCAAAGCAATACTGAGAGAAAGCTAGATGCATAATAGTAACGAAAAAAGCATGGTAGTGACATAAAAACAGACACATGGACCAACAGAACAAAATAGAGGCCCAGAAATCAATTCACACATTTACAGCCAACTAATTTTCAACCAACACCACACCAAGACCACACATTAGGGAAAGGATAGTCTCTAATAAATGTTGCTGGGAAAACAAAATATCTACATGCAGAAGAATGAAACTGAACGCCTGTCACCACTTACAGAAATCAACTCAAATAAACTATTTAATGGTACCTATTCCTTAAGTTTACTGTATCTACTTGCATGTAAACTGAAGTCCTGCAATGTAAGCACCCACCTTTCACAAACATTAATAATTTGATTAGGAAAAAATAAGTGCTTAACATCGAGTAAAACAAACTTTACATTCTCGAAGGGCAAGCGGGTATCTTTTTAAAAGTTATTATTATTGTACAACTAGAAAACAATAACTAGATTCTTAGCTTCTTGAATGCAGATACATTTGACCCTTGCACAACATGTATTTGAACTGTGTGGGCCCACATATGTAGATTTTTTTAAATAAATACAATCACCCTTCTATAACTGCAGGTTCCACATCCACAATTGAATGTGTATCAAAAATACAGTCAGTCAGCTACTTCAGAAGCTGAGGCAGGAGTATCACCTGAGCTCCGGAGTTCAATATTACAATAAGCTATGACCACCACTGCTTTCAAGCTTGGGTGACAGAGTGAGACCCCATCTCAAACAAACAACAGTATTTTGGGGATGCAAAAACCCATGGATACAAAGGGCTGACTTTTCATATATGCAGGCTCTGAAGGGCCCACTGTGGGACCTGAGTATGCACTCATTTTGGTGTCTGTGGGGGTCCTGGGACCAATCCCCTTTGGATACCAAGGGGCAACTTTACACTGTTTTTTTTTTGCCTATCTCCCATAACCCTAGAAGAAAAGGATGTATATATATGTGCTGAATCAATACTTGCATGTTTCTTTAGTAAGAAACTTCATGTGTTTTTAAATGATCAAGAGGTGGAATAAGTTACATGGCAATGCTTACCAAAAATTTAAAAACAATGTTCACAAACCAAAGAATAAAGTATTTTTTGTCCTACTTTTCAGAGGAATCAACTGACAACAGCTGAAATATCAAAAATCAAAGGATAAAACTTCTCTAGTATCAATAAAACAAAGAAAATGCCACACTCCTAAATATATATATGTCTATCTATCTATCTATCTATCTATCTAATCTATCTATCTATATTTAAAGCACAAAATATAAAGCATATCAAGTAAAATAGTACTGTGAAATTGTAAGGGAATGTATTGAAAGCTAACACTTTCCTCTTCAAAGTTAACTGGGATATTGCTTTCCTACACCTTGTAGTCAAAGACCATTTCTTGAAGTAAAGTAGGGAAAAGGAGGGAGAAAAATCGTGGATTTCAGATTGCAACACAAAGAGCCTGTGCCCAGGATACTGCTGTGGGCCATGTCAATCTTGAAGGTAGAAAAAATATATTTCTCCAGGAGAATGTTAGACCCCCAAATCATGCCCCCAGCACACTTTCTTCAACTCCCCATGTAACCAAGCAGCTCGACTTCAAAATGCATTTTAAAACTTTTTTCTTTTCTCCTTTGTCTTGAGATGTAACCTGAAAGCAAACTGCAGAAGTCTTTCCCATAACCTTAAAATAGACTCTACCTCCCTCCCTTTCCCACTGTATACTCCCTTCACATTTATCTAACTGTACGCTAGTACTTAATTATGTGCTTACTTATAAGTTCCAAGGGCTAATCTTGAGACAGACAAACCAAGCCTGGAGACCCAGCTGCACAATTTCAGAGATTACCTCAAGGAGGCTAGTCAACAACCTAGCCATTGTTGAGATGACTCCAGCCCATGTTCCAGGTGGAATGAGACTCAAGATAGCCACTGAAACAAGACCTGCAGACCTTGTACTCAGCACAATTCCTGCATGCCTCCCCATATCAAGTTTCCCTTTTGAAATCCCCACCTCCTCCCCAGAAATTCAAAGTGGCTACTTTGGACGAGAATCTGGGCATTTCCCCATCACTAGTTTTGGTTAATAAAGTAACTTTCTTTTTACCATACCTTGCACTTGTCACTGGACTCCGCAAGCAGCACGTGGTAGACCTGTGTTGGGTTACACCCACACCATTATTCAGCAAGCACTGAATCCATTCAAAAATGAATAATAATCAGACAAAAAGTCACAAAAGACTTCCCCATGGAAACCAGAAACAACAACAGTAGCAATAGTGAGACAAAACCAAAAATGGGGAAAATGGGGTGCCTGGGTAAAGAGGCATGAGGAAAACGCAATATTTATGCAAATTAACATTAAGATTTTAGACAAATAATTTTCCAGAATCATTAAGACAATATGGTTACAGAGATTCAGGGTGCAGATGCAATAAACTGAAAGCGATGAATGAAGGCTAACAGAGCAACATGAAAACATAGAAGAGAAAAATGAAAATATACCACAGCTAAAACACACATGCAGTACAGACTAACTGTGATTAAAGCTAAATAAGATACATGGTGGATAGCTTGAGGAAAATGTACAGTGTAAAGTGGAAAGAAAATTGTAAATACTGTTAATTGAGATAATGGATATAGAAAACAAAACAAAACAGAAAAACATCAACATAATAAGTGCTCCTCCCAAAAGAAAAAAAGAGGAAAGCATTTTTGAAATAAAGGCTTGGGTATGCAAATTGAAATAAAATGTGTTTCTGAGAAATCATATTGAATAATTACAACACTAAGGTATAATCAAACAAAGCTACTGAACCTCAAATACAAAGAGAATCAAATGGATATTCAGGTAGAAAAAGCATGTCACAGACAAGGAAAAAAATCATTTTGGCCTTAGGCTCTAACCAAAGCAACATATTTATACCAAAAGATGGTGAAACAATGTCAACACATTTATCAATGAGATAAATTAATCTTAGGATATTTACTCTGAGGCAGGTTGTTCTTTAAGTATGAAAGACAAGCATGCATACTGGAATCATCCCCATAAGACCTTTCTAAAACAAAACTACTATAACTATTAAGCCACCAGCCTTTCTACTATTGAGCAGCAAAATCCAGTCTTTTAAGAAAAAATCACCTTAATAACTTAGCAATGGAGAAATTATAGTGAGCACTGATTCTATTTAAATATAAAACTAAGGTGGAGAACTATTAAGAGTAGATTTATAGTATCAGAGCAGAATTTTAATGTTATAATCACCATCAGCATAATAGTAACAAAATAAGAGGGAGAGGAGTGTGAGAAAGGAGTCAGAGACAAAGTGTAATTATACTAATTTATTCATCTTTCATAGCTCAGGATCAAGACACTAACTAAAATTAATACACATGCTTTAGAAGAATAATAAATATGTTTTTAAAAATTTTAAATAATCTTTTAGTTTCAGAATATTTTAAAAATATATACTTCTTGTAATGAATAAACTCATATCTGAATTTGAGATGTTCCTTAAATTTGTGTTTTGTGGCTTTTTTAAGTCAAACAAGTCAAATGTAATATTTTATAAGCTAAAATATTATGTAAAGAATAATTACTTTATTCTGAATTATTTATATTTATTCATCGGTCAATACATCATCCCAGAAATATCACTTAAAATTAAGAGTAGCTATTTCTGGATAGCGGAAATTTTTATGATTTCTTGCTTTCTTGTAGTATTTTTTCCCTCCATGGGTTGGGGTGTGCATAATAAGCCTGTATTTTTACAATATTACCATTGCGTCTATTAGCATAGCTTAAAATACACTGTTTGCTGTGGGTTGAATGTCTCTGCCAAAACTAATGTTGAAATTTAATTGCCAGTGTAAGGGTGTTGGGAAATGGGGCCTTTAAGAAGTGATTATGTTACGAGGGCTTCACCCTTATGAGTAGATTAATGCTGTTATTGAGGGAAGGGGTTAGTTATCACAGGAGTAGCCTCCTGATAAAAGGACAACTTTGTGGAAGTTATCATACTAAGTTAAATAACTCAGGAACAGAAAGTCAAATACCAGATGATATGGTTTGGATTCGTGTTCAGCCCAAACCTCATATTGAATTGTAATCCCCAGTGATGGAGAAGGGGCATGGTGGGAGGTGATTGGATCACGGGGGTGGATTTCCCCTTGCTGTTCTTGTGATAGTGAATTCTCACAAGACCTGGTTGTTGAAAAGTGTGTAGCACCACCCCCTTCACTCTCTTCCTCCTTCTGCAGCCATGTAAGACATGCTTGCTTCCTCTTTGCCTTCTGCCATGAATGGAAGCTTCCTGAGTCCTCCCCAGTGATGCTTCCTATACAGCCTATGGAACTGTGAGTCGATTAAACCTGTTTTCTTTATAAATTAACCAGTTTTAGGTAGTTATTTATAGCAATGTGAGAATGGACTAGTATACCATGTGTTCTCACATAGAAGTGGGTGCTGAACAATGTGGACAAACGGATATGTAGAGTGGAATAGTCAACATAGGAGACTACAAATGTGGGCAAGTCAGTGGAGTGAAGGTTAAAAATTACCTGTTGGGTACAATGTTCACTATTTGGGTGTGGGTACACTAAAAGCCCAGACTTCACCACTACACAATATATGCAGGTAAGAAATCTGCACATGTACCCACAAATCTATAAAAATAAAAAGTAAAATAAAATGGTAGATTTAAGTCTAACCACACCAACAATTACATTCAATGGAAATTGTCTATCATACCACTTAAGGGATCAAAGTAGTTACATTAACTTTTTAAAAAGATCTAGGTGCTGGGCTCAAGAAAGCCAGTTTAGTCATAAAGACTTACAAAGATTAAAAGCAACCGGATGAAAAAAGATACCATGCAAACAATAATCAAAAGGAGCTTGGAGAAGACATAACAATCCTAAACAGGTACGCACCTACCTAACAACAAGGTTTTAACATGCATGAAGCGCACACACACACACACACACACACACAAAACCTAAACAAATTTAAATAAGTGGAATTCATGCAAAGTATTTTAAGTGACTCTAATGAAATTCTATTAATAATGAAAGATGAAAGAATTTAATCTCTGAGAGGGTGGTAACTTCACCTGCATTCTTCACAGATATATTCTTGGTGATTGGAATAGTGCCTAGAAGATAATAAGTCATTAATAAACATATGTTGAATGAAAATTTTTTTAAGTTTGGCCTGATTCCTCTATCTGTCTAATGTGCTTGCTTCTGCCTTCTGCCCTTCTACCGTGGGATCACCCCGAACAGATGCTGGCACTGTGCTCTTGGATTTCCTTATAAATTACCCAGTCAGTGGTATTCTGTTACAGCAGCAGTAAACAGACTAAGAAACTGATGTAACAAATGCTCTCTAAATATCAGTGCCTTAGCCCACCAAAGTTTTAATTTGGATCCATGTCACTTATCCATCAGGAGTCAGCAGTGGCTGTACTATACCATGAAGTCTCACAGGAACTCAGGTTGCCATAACTGTCTTAAACATTTCAGAATGCGGCTGCGCAAGTCACAGGGTCAAGCCTGCCATCAATGGGAAGGAGAAGTATTAATTATCCCCAGGGAGAGGTAAAAAATAATTTGAACAATAAAACAGTCTGAAACAAATGGAAAGTCATTCTTTGTTAAAGAAAATATACTATTCTCAGGCAGAGTAGATCTTAAAATTTAGATCTTTTAAGGCAAAGAAAAAATTCTTACATTTCTTGATAAGAGATCTCTAGCTCTGTGACTTTCCTCCTGCTTCTACATACCCTGTAGTGCTTTGCACAGTTTTTTCCACATAGCACGTATTCATTCCAAACATGTGTCTTAAATTGGACTAATTTGATACATCAGCTTATGGTAAGATATTGTGTTTAAAAATACATTCTGGGTGGAATACTTTTTTCCTTTCTCTCTCTGTCTTTATCTCCTTCCTTTCTTTCTTCTTTTCTTCCTTTTTAATTTTCTCCAAAATGAAAATACCTTCTAGAAGTCAGTAAGAAAAAGAGACAATTTACTTATACATGAAAATAAATAAGGCCACAGAGTTTACCTAAAATAAATTCAGAAGGTCAATAAAATTATAAAAGTATGCTTAACTAAAATTGCCATTAAAGAAATCCAAAATCCAAAACAAAACAAATTAAGATAGTTTTCTCTATTTAAAGTTGTTGAAAAATTGAAAAATCTTGTAAGCCCAGTTCTAGTAAGAATCCATGTTCTATTTGCTTAGAATTGTCTTGGCTACATGGGTTCTTCTTTGGTTCCACGTGAAACTTAAAGTAGTTTTTTCTAATTCTGTGAAGAAAGTCAATGGCAGCTTGATGGGAATAACATTGAATCTATAAATTACTTTGGACAGGATGGCCATTTTCATGATATTCATTCTTCCTATCCATGAGCATGGAATGTTTTTCCATTTGTTTGTGTCCTCTCTTATTTGCTTGAGCAGTGGTTTGTAGTTCTCCTTGAAGAAGTCCTCCACATCCTTTGTAAGTTGTATTCCTATGTATTTTATTCTCTTGGTAGCAATTGTGAATGGGAGTGCACTCATGATTTGGCTCTCTGTCTAAAATGCTTGTGATTTTTGGACATTAATTTTGTAAACTGAGACTTTGCTGAAGTTGCTTATCAGCTTAAGGAGATTTTGGGCTGAGATGATGGGGTATTCATAATAGACAATCATGTCATTTGCAAACAGAGACAATTTGACTTCCTCTCTTCCTATTTGAATACCCTTTATTTCTTCCTCTTGCCTGATTGCCCTGGCCAGAACTTCCAATACTATGTTGAATAGGAGTGGTGAGAGAGGGCATTCTTGTCTTGTGCCAGTTTTCAAAGGGAATGCTTCCAGCTTTTGCCCATTCAGTATACTGGCTGTGGGTTTGTCATAAATAGCTCTTATTATTTTGAGGTATGTTCCATCAATACTTATTTTATTAAGAGTTTTTAGTATGAAGGGTGTTGAATTTTATCAAAGGCCTTTTCTGCATCTATTGAGATAATCACGTGGTTTTTGTAATTAGTTCTGTTTATGTGATGGATTATGTTTATTGATTTGCATATATTGAACCAGCCTTGCAATCCCGGGGATGAAGCCAACTTGATTGTGGTAGATAAGCTTTTTGATGTGCTGCTGGATTTGGTTTGCCAGTATTTTATTGAGGCTTTTCACATCAATGTTCATCAGTGACACTGGCCTGAAATTTTCTTTTTTGTTGTTGTTGTGTCTCTACCAGGTGCTGGTATCAGGATGATACTGGCCTCAAAAATGAGTTAGGGAGGATTCCCTCTTTTTCTATCACTTGGAATAGTTTCAGAAGGAATGGTACCAGCAACTCTTTATACCTCTGCTAGAACTCGGCTGTGAATCTGTCTGGTCCTGGGCTTTTGTTGGTTGGTAGGCTATTAATTACTGCCAAGGTATAACACTACCTGCCTTCAAACTATACTATGAGGCTACAGTAACCAAAACAGTGTGGAACTGGTACCAAATCAGATATATCAACCAATGGAACAGGACAGAGGCCTCAGAAATAATGCCACACATCTACAACCATCTGATCTGTGACAAACCTCACAAAAACAAGCAATGGGATAAAGATTCCCTATTTAATAAATTGGGAAAACTGGCTAGCCATATGCAGAAAACTGAAATTGGACCCCTTCCTTACAAAATTTACAAAAATTTTACAAAATTTAACTCAAGATGGAGTAAAGACTGAAATCTAAGACCTAAAATCATAAATACCCTAGAAGAAAACCTAGGCAATACAATTCGGCACAGAGGCATGGGCAAAGACTTCATGACTAAAACACCAAAAGCAATGGCAACAAAAGCCAAAATTAACAAATGGATCTAATTTAACCAAAGAGCTCCTGCACAGCAAAAGAAACTATTATCAGAGTGAACAGGCAACCTACAGAATGGGAGAAAATTTTTGCAATCTATCCATCTGACAAAGGGCTACTATCCAGAATCTACAAAGAACTTAAAGAAATTTACAAGAAAAAAACTAAGCAACCCCATCAAAAAGTAGGCGAAGGATACGAACAGACACTTCTCAAAAGAAGACATTTATGCAGCCAACACACATGTGAAAAAAAGCTTATCATCACTGGTCATTAAAGAAATGTAAATCAAAACCACAATGAGATACCATCGCATGCCAGTTAGAATGGGATCATTAAAAAGTCATGAAACAACAGATGCTGGAGATGATGTGGAGAAATAGGAACGCTTTTACACTGTTGGTGGGAATGTAAATTAGTTTAACCATTGTGGAAGACAGTCTGGCAATTCCTCAAGGATCTAGAATCAGAAATACCATTTGACCCAGCAATCCCATTACTGGGCATATACTCAAAGGATTATAAATCATTTTACTATAAAGACACATGCACATGTATATTTACTGCAGCACTGTTCACAATAGCAAAGACTTGGAACCAACCCAAATCCCCATCAATGATAGACTGGATAAAGAAAATGTGGCACATATACACCATGGAATACTATGCAGCCATGAAAAGGATGAGTTCATGTCCTTTGCAGGCACATGAATGAAGCTGGAAACCACCATTCTCAGCAAACTAACACAGGAATGGAAAACCAAACACCGTATGTTCTCACTTAAAAGTGGAAGCTGAACAATGAGAAAACATGGACACAGGGAGGGGAACATAACACATGGGGGCCTGTTGGGGGATGGGGGCTAGGGGAAGTATAGCATTAGGAGAAATACCTAATGTGGATGACAGGTTGATGGGTGCAGCAAACCACCACGGCACATGTGTACCTATGTAACAAACCTGCATGTTCTGCACATGTATCCCAGAACTTAAAGTATAATAAAAAAGGAAAAAAATAGGGATAGTATTGATGCTAAACTGTCTCGTTTTATAAATCAGTAATATTCATAAACAGCTTTATGAAGTAATTGCTAAAAAAGATATATCATCTCATCAAAAGATATAGTTACAATAAAATGCTATTTTTTGTGTTTAATAAAAAAAGAATACATAGAAGTATGTACTGTTAATGGGAATATAAGTTGCTGTAGCCATGTTAGAAACTATTTTGGCAATATCTATAAAATATTTTTATACATCTATATTTTGATTCCGAGTTCCATAGCTAGTAACGTAAGTGTACAATGTGGTTGACAAATTATCTCAGAATAAATGAACAAGTCTATTCACTCTAGCACAGTCTGTAGAAACAAAAAACCAGGACAACCTAAATGTCCATAAAGAATATAACCTAGAAACAACCCAAATGACCGTCACTAGGGATACAACGGTAAAGTATACATTTATTTAGAAATACCTATTACATTTCTATGTGCATATATGTAATGACTTATAAGATATATTAAACTATATCTTATATTGAAAAAACAGTGAATATACAAACACACATATATATGGTGGCATATGTGTAGAATTATTTTCTGGATATACCTACAAGAAGTATTGGCAACAATGGTTATCTTTGGAGATGGGAAATGAGAGAAGATTTTTAGTTCTTATTTGTATATTTCTTTTGTTTGAATTTTCAAAGTGTTACTTTGATTTTAAAAATATCAGTGAGATTATTTGTATTTGGGATATGTGGACCACTTTTGCGTCTTCTTTTCTCCGTCTTTAAAAAATTAATAATTGTTATACATATGGAAAAGGTTTATTGTTTTGTCTGTTTAAAAACATGTTCTCATTTGTAAAAATAAACCAGGTAACAGAGAAAATAAAAACTATGAAAAAGAAAATAAAATTAGCATAGAATTCCACTTCTGAGACCATATCTTTTAAAAATACATGACATACAGAAGAATAATCAGCATCAATCACAACTCAATCCTGTAGGTAAGAAATGATGACCATTATGTCCTTGAATATTACATACACTTGCTACCCCTAGGACACATATGCAAAGATGGAATATGGGGTGGAGAGAGACAGTGTGTTCAATATTATTAGATGACTTGGCACAAAATCCCTAAATCTAAGGCACAGGGTTGCCTTTACCAATGTTGTATGAGAAAGTTGCAAAAAGGAGCACTGCACTTATGGGTGATACTTAGGTGTGATAGAACCTGTGGTGACCAACCCTTTGAACTTATAAAAAATATGCTAGGAGGGTGGAGCCAAGATGGCTGAATAGGAACAGCTCCAGTCTACAGCCCCCAGCGTGAGCGACACAGAAGACGGGTGATGTCTGCATTTTCAACTGAGCTTTGAAGAGAGTAGTGATTCTCCCAGCACACAGCTTGAGATCTGAGAACGGACAGACTGCCTCCTCAAGTGGGTCCCTGACCCCCGAGTAGCCTCACTGGGAGGCACCCCCCAGTAGAGGCGGACTGACACCTCACACGGCCGGGTACTCCTCTGAGACAAAACTTCCAGAGGAACGATCAGGCGGCAGCATTTGCGGTTCACCAATATCCACTATTCTGTAGCCACTGCTGCTGATACCCAGGCAAACAGCGTCTGGAGTGGACCTCCAGCAAACTCCAACAGACCTGCAGCTGAGGGTCCTGACTATTAGAAGGAAAACTAACAGAAAGGACATCCACACCAAAAACCCATCTGTACGTCACCATCATCAGAGACCAAAGGTAGATAAAACCACAAAGATGGGGAAAAAACAGAGCAGAAAAACTGGAAACTCTAAAAATCAGAGCACCTCTACTCCTCTAAAGGAACACAGCTCCTCACCAGCAACGGAACAAAGCTGGATGGAGAAGGACTTCGACGAGTTGAGAGAGGAAGGCTTCAGAAGATCAAACGACTCCGAGCTAAAGGAGGAAGTTCGAACCAATGGCAAAGAAGTTAAAAACTCTGAAAAAAACTGAGACGAATGGATAACTAGAATAATCAATGCAGAGAAGTCCTTAAAGGACCTGATGGAGCTGAAAACCACAGCATGAGAACTACGTGACGAATGCACAAGCCTCAGTAACTGATGCGATCAACTTGAAGAAAGGGTATCAGCGATGGAAGATGAAATGAATGAAATGAAGTGTGAAGAGAAGTTTTAGAGAAAAAGGAATAAAAAGAAACAAACAAAGCCTCCAATAAATATGGGACTATGTGAAAAGACCAAATTTACATCTGACTGGTGTACCTGAAAGTGACGGGGAGAATGGAACCAAGTTGGAAAACACCCTGCAGGATATTATCCAGGAGAACTTCCCCAATCTAGCAAGGCAGGCCAACGTTCAAATTCAGGAAATACAGAGAATGCCACAGAGATACTCCTCAAGAAGAGCAACTCCAAGACATAAAATTGTCGGATTCACCAAAGTTGAAATGAAGGAAAAAATGTTAAGGGCAGCCAGAGAGAAAGGTCGGGTTACCCACAAAGGGAAGCCCATCAGACTAACAGCGGATTCTCAGTAGAAACTCTACAAGCCAGAAGACAGTGGGGGCCGATATTCAACATTCTTAAAGAAAAGAATTTTCAACCCAGAATTTCATATCCAGCCAAACTAAGCTTCATAAATGAAGGAGAAATAAAATACTGTACAGACAAGCAAATGCTGAGAGATTTTGTCACCACCAGGCCTGCCCTAAAATAGCTCCTGAAGGAAGCACTAAACATGGAAAGGAACAACTGGTACCAGCCACTGCAAAATCATGCCAAATTGCAAAGACCATCGAGGCCAGGAAAAAACTGCATCAACTAACAAGCAAAATAACCAGTTAACATCATAATGACAGGATCGAATTCACACATAACAATACCAATCTTAAATGTAAATGGGCTAAATGCTCCAATTAAAAGGCACAGACTGGCAAATTGGATAAAGAGTGAAGACCCATCAGTGTGCTGTATTCAGGAAACCCATCTCACATGCAGGGACACAAATAGGCTCAAAATAAAGGGATGGAGGAAGATCTACCAAACAAATGGAAAACAAAAAAAGGCAAGGGTTGCAATCCTAGTCTCAGATAAAACAGACTTTAAACCAACAAAGATCAAAAGAGACAAAGAAGGCCATTACATAATGGTAAAGGGATCAATTCAACAAGAAGAACTAACTATCCTAAATATATATGCACCCAATACAGGAGCACCCAGATTCATAAAGCAAGTCCTTAGTGACCTACAAAGAGACTTAGACTCCCAAACAATAATAATGGGAGACTTTAACACCCCACTGTCAATATTAGACAGATCAATGAGACAGAAAGTTAACAAGCATATCCAGAAATTGAACTCAGCTCTGCACCAAGCAGACCTAATAGACATCTACAGAACTCTCCACCCCAAATCAACAGAATATACATTTTTTTCAGCGCCACACCACACCTATTCCAAAATTGACCACATAGTTGGAAGTAAAGCACTCCTCAGCAAATGGAAAACAACAGAAATTATAACAAACTGTATCTCAGACCACAGTGCAATCAAACTAGAACTCAGGATTAAGAAACTCACTCAAAACCACTCAACTACATGGAAACTGAACAACCTGCTCCTGATTGACTTCTGGGTACATAATGAAATGAAGGCAGAAATAAAGATGTTCTTTGAAACCAATGAGAACAAAGACACAACATACCAGAATCTCTGGGACACATTCAAAGCAGTGTGTAGAGGGAAATTTATAGCACTAAATGCCCACAAGAGAAAGCAGGAAAGATCCAAAATTGACATCCTAACATCACAATTAAAGGAACTAGAGAAGCAAGAGCAAACACATTCAAAAGCTAGTAGAAGGCAAGAAATAACTAACATCAGAGCAGAACTGAAGGAAATAGAGACACAAAAAACCCTTCAAAAAATCAATGAAACCAGGAGCTGGTTTTCTGAAAAGATCAACAAAATTGATAGACCGCTAGCAAGGCTAATAAAGAAGAAAAGAGAGAAGAATCAAATAGATGCAATAAAAATGATACAGGGGATATCAGCACTGATCCCACAGAAATACAAACTACCATCAGAGAATACTATAAACACCTCTAAGCAAATAAACTAGAAAATCTAGAAGAAATGGATAAATTCCTCGACACATATACCCTCCCAAGACTAAACCAGGAAGAAGTTGAATCTCTGAATAGACCAATAACAGGCTCTGAAATTGAGGCAATAATAGCTTACCAACCAAAAAAAGTCCAGGACCAGATGGATTCACAGCCGAATTCTACCAGAGGTACAAGGAGGAGCTGGTACCATTCCTTCTGAAAATATTCCAATCAATAGAAAAAGAGGGAATCCTCCCTGACTCATTTTATGAGGCCAGCATCATCCCACCAAAGCCTGGCAGAGACACAACAAAAGAAGAGAATTTTAGACCAATATCCTTGATGAACATTGATGCAAAAATCCTCAATAAAATACTGGTAAACTGAATCCAGCAACACATCAAAAAGCTTATCCACCATGATCAAGTGGGCTTCATCCCTAGGATACAAGGCTCGTTCAACATATGCAAATCAATAAATGTTATCCAGCATATAAACAGAACCAAAGACAAAAACCACATGATTATCTCAATAGATGCAGAAAAGGCCTTTGACAAAATTCAACAATGCTTCATGCTAAAAACTCTCAATAAATTAGGTATTGATGGGACATATCTCAAAATAATAAGAGCTATCTATGACAAATCCACAGCCAATATCATACTGAATGGACAAAAACTGGAAGCATTCCCTTGGAAAACTGGCACAAGACAGGGATGCCCTCTCTCACCACTCCTATTCAACATAGTGTTGGAAGTTCTGGCCAGGGCAATCAGGCAGGAGAAGGAAATAAAGGGTATTCAATTAGGAAAAGAGGAAGTCAAATTGTCCCTGTTTGCAGATGACATGATTGTATATCTAGAGAACCCCATCATCTCAGCCCAAAATCTCCTTAAGCTGATAAGCAACTTCAGCAAAGTCTCAGGATACAAAATCAATGTGCAAAAATCACAAGCATTCTTATACACCAATAACAGACGAACAGACAGCCAAATCATGAGTGAACTCCCATTCACAATTGCTTCAAAGAGAATAAAATACCTAGGAATCCAACTTACAAGGGATGTGAAGGACCTCTTCAAGGAGAACTACAAACCACTGTTCAATGAAATAAAGGAGGATACAAACAAATGGAAGAACATTCCATGCTCATGGGTAGGAAGAATCAATATCGTGAAAATGGCCATACTGCCCAAGGTAATTTATTGATTCAGTGCCATCCCCATCAAGCTACCAATGAATTACTTCACAGAATTGGAAAAAACTACTTTAAAGTTCATATGGAACCAAAAAAGAGCCCACATTGCCAAGTCAATCCTAAGCCAAAAGAAGAAAGCTGGAGGCATCATGCTACCTGACTTCAAACTATACTACAAGGCTACAGTACCAAAACAGCATGGTACTGGTACCAAAACAGAGATATAGATCAATGGAACAGAACAGAGCCCTCAGAAATAATGCCACATATCTACAACTATCTGATCTTTGACAAACCTGACAAAAACAAGAAATGGGGAAAGGATTCCCTATTTAATAAATGGTCTGGGAAAACTGACTAGCCATATGTAGAAAGCTGAAACTGGATCCCTTCCTTACACCTTATACAAAAATTAATTCAAGATGGATTAAAGACTTACATGTTAGACCTAGAACCATAAAAAAACCCTAGAAGAAAACCTAGGCAATACCATTCAGGACATAGGCATGGGCAAGGACTTCATGTCTAAAACACCAAAAGCATTGACAACAAAAGCCAAAATTGACAAATGGGATCTAATTAAACTAAAGAGCTTCTGCACAGCAAAAGAAACCACCATCAGAGTGAACAGGCAAACTACAGAATGGGAGAAAATTTTTGCAACCTACTCATCTGACAAAGGGCTAATATCCAGAATCTACGATGAACTCAAACAAATTTACAAGAAAAAAGAACAACCCCATCAAAAACTGGGCAAAGGATATGAACAGACACTTCTCAAAAGAAGACATTTATGCAGCCAAAAATGTTTTTTTGAAACATGAAAAAATGCTCATCATCAGTGGCCCTCAGAGAAATGCAAATCAAAACTACAATGAGATACCATCTCACACCAGTTAGAATAGCGATCATTAAAAAGTCAGGAAACAACAGGTGCTGGAGAGGATGTGGAGAAACAGGAACACTTTTACACTGTTGGTGGGACTGTAAACTAGTTCAACCTTTGTGGAAGTCGGTGAGGCAATTCCTCAGAGATCTAGAACTAGAAATACCAGTTGACCCAGCCATCCCATTACTGGGTATATACCCAGTGGATAATAAATCATGCTGCTATAAAGACACATGCACATGTATGTTTATTGCGGCACTATTCACAATAGCAAAGACTTGGAACCAACCCAAATGTCCAACAGTGATAGACTGGATTAAGAAAATGTGGCAAATATACACCATGGAATACTATGCAGCCATAAAAAATGATGAGTTCATGTCCTTTGTAGGGACATGGATGAAGCTGGAAAGCATCATTCTCAGCAAACTATCGCAAGGACAAAAAACCAAACACTGCATGTTCTCACTCATAGGTGGGAATTGAACAATGAGAACACATGGACACAGGAAGGGGAACATCACACACCGGGGCCTGTTGTGGGGTGGGGGGAGGGGGAGGGATAGCATTAGGAGATATACCTAATGTTAAATGACGAGTTAATGGGTGCAGCACACCAACATGGCACATGTATACATATGTAACAAACCTGCACGTTGTGTACATGTACCCTAAAACTTAAAGTATAATAATAAAAAAAAAAGAAAATATGCTACGAAAGTCTGTTCTGTCCCAACGTTTCACCTAAAAACATCCAACCCAGCAATTCTGCACAGTTAGCTGGAGCACAACCAATTTAACATCTTTCCCTACAATATAAAACAGTAATTTGTGTTAAAGCTCAAATAGCCGTGAGTAGAACAATGTATTAAGTTGTTATCAGCCATCGAAATCGTAGTGTAGATTTGTTTATAAATTCCTTTTCAAAAAGCACAGAACATTAGATGAAAAGAAATGGTAAAGCTAAAGGGAGGTGGTATTAATATCAATAGAAAAGATTCTTGGTATGTTTTTGGTCATAGTATCCCTACTTTTTGCATTATTACACAATGTATTTGATTTCTTTCTGGCAAATGAGTGTGCTTTATCGTAATTATGACTAATCCTTCTGGTGTTTACTTTTATCATGCTCTCACTTTCATTAATGTTTCTTTGTCTAAGCAAATAGAAAAGTAATTAGCACAAGGCAAATTTTATTTTATTTTAAGCTCTACATTGTGCTGACCATGAATCATCTAAGTCCATTGCTTTGGCAAATAAAAACGATGGTTAAGAGAAACATACTGAATTAGTATTGGTGGGAGTAAAGCCAGGCCCACCTACTGGGTAAATGTGACCACCACCTGAAATCTAGAGATTTCTGATGAATAAAGATAATTATGAATAATACTGCATACCTTGCCTGTTTCAGAGCATATGGCAGGAGCTCTGCATTGCCAAGAAAAGAATGTTTCTGTCTGCATATATTCTTCTGTTTCACTCAGAAGCTTTACCTACATGTGACTCACAGAAACGTAAGTAGCGTTTTGCTGCACCATGCTGACAGAATTCACTGCACAGGCTGATATTCTAAACAAAATCATCAGGAGTTGCATGAAATTAAATTTCAATCTGATGCCAGAACTGCAAAAGCAATTTAAATATGTACACTATTTCTAAAGATAATGCTTATGTAGTCAGAAATATGAAATGCTAACAACCAGCGTGATTTAATTGGTTGAATTTTTTTCTAGGAAATTGAGATTTTTTTTCAAAGGTCTTTGTTTTTCTGGCTATTATCTGTAATGAATAATTTTTATTTCTACGTACAGATTTTTCCATGCTGGCAGAAAATAATTGTTTTGGGGAGACAAATTAACTCTTTCACTTATCCCGTTGAAAACAATGAAGTGAAATATATGCTCCTTTTCTCCCTTTACATGCCTCCCCCCAATCACTTTTCAATATGACTCCCTTTTCTATGTACCTAATGTACTCCTTTGCTCAATCCTCCCCTATTCCCAACTAGCAATATATCACTCCGGCAGCACCTCATGAACCCCAACTTTCCCAATCACTTCTGCCTTCCCAAAAGATTGCTAGTCTTTGACTCAGCTTCTCAAGACTCCCCTCATATTAAAGGACAAACAACTCATTTTATCAAATAATGACAAAAGTGTAGGTGAAATATTTAACTGATTATTCTTCTCCATTAGCCTATTATTGTTGCTATCATGTTGCATAACAAACTACTCCCTGACTCCATTGGTTTATAATAATAAGCATTTATATTTCTTACGCACAGATTTAAAAATTAGCTGAGGTGTTCTGCTTCAGGGTTGGTTGAGCTTGGTTCTGGGCTCTGGTCACATAACTTTTTGAGGGGCTTAGACTAAAGGGACAATGGCGTTCTGGGACATGCACTTCTCATGATGATCAGAGAAACATAGGAGACTGAGCCAAATTGTGCAAATACCCTTAAGGCCTCTGCTTATATCCTGTGTGCAAGTTTTTCTTTAGTGAAAGCAACTTGAATGATCCAGCTCAATATGAAAGGGATAGGAATATATACTTCACCCACCACAAAGCACTGCAAGTTAGAAGGCAGAAAAGGAGTAAAGAATTGAGACTCTGCATATCCTTGAAAGGAATATATTTCTTCTTCTGAGGGAATGTACTACTAAGAGCATTGTGGTTTAAGTGAAAGTATAATTTATATTGGTAAAAAATGTTGGCTCATTGTAATTTGATGTATTTCTCCAACTAATTCTCACAGTGAATCTGGTGAATCCCATGAATTACATCCTGTGGATGTTGTATGTCATCAATCATATAGCAAGTATAAAATCTAATACTCTGTGCCAGACACTAAGTGCTTTATGTACATAACTCATTTAATTATCACAATAATTACATCAGTTAATTACCATTTTGATCTCTTTTGACAGTTTAATAAAATGAGGCACAGAGAGATTTACCAATTTTTCCAAAGCCCCACGTCATAAGTTATATGACGTATATATATACGCACACACACACACACACACAAACACATATATACATACTCTAGCCCCAGATTCTGAACTCCTAATAGACTGAATATGCAAATGGACCATGACCAGACCATATATGAATGTAGAACTGTGACCTACGACCTGCAGTAATGTACCTAGAAAGCTAATCCCTTATCTATAATAACCAGCCCAGGAGGCCAACCTGCTATAAATCAGAACTGCAGGAAGTCAGGCTGTTATCTCAAGTAACAATCCAAGAAGCCAGAAAATAACCACTGTAACAATCACCTCAAAATAGCCATGACTTGATTAATAACTGACAGCTTCCCTAATTTTTGTCTCTGCTTCTAATTCAGGACCACTCAGAGAAAGCCAAATATGCAGCCCTAACAAATCACATAGAATGCCCTGTTTCTAATCAGCCTGCCTACAGCTTCCCTAGGCCAACAGCCTCCTATTAGGTCATACCTGAAACCTTCTCTTTTTTCCACTATAATGCTTTCCCACTCCATTCTTGTCCTTGAGACTCTCTGCCAAAACACAAGTGATGGTGGCTAACTCAATTGCTATAGCAAGTTTTGAATAAATAGCTTTTGCTTTTCTCATTTTGGTTGGTCTTTATTTTTAGATAATCATAACTATGTTCATCATATTTAATTTAATAGAATTTGTGCATATCTAACAGAGACTAAGACTACAGTTATCACTGCAAATGGGTCATCACTGGCTCTTTAAACATTTCATTTTGATAATATCATCCTACTGATACTTAATATTTACAGTAGTATATGTGTATACCTACAGGAAGTCCAAGTCAATAATGATCAAAACAATATTAACAAAACTAATATAAGACAACAACAGTTATTTTATTAAGCAGTTATAAGTACCACACGCATTATTAAAACCATTGCTTAGTTTGTTGCACACTTATTACTGGGAGTATCCTCATTTCACAGGTGGAAAATTAAGGTTTAAAAGGGGTAAGCAACTTGTTGATGCACATACTGCTAGGATATTATCCAAATAAGCTTTAATTCTGGTAGTTTAACTCCAAAGTTCAAGTGAAGTGTATCAATGCCTGGTGCACAGTAGAAATTCAACTTAGTAAATACTTTACTTACAAAATAAAAAGGATTATTAGTTGATCAACTCCCAACACTCAGTAAAACCTACACTGACCATGAAAATCTATCAAACCCTTTGAAACTTACTTAAGATCCACTGCTTCCTCGGATCCTCTTTTTTTACATGCATATTATTTGTGTTAATCTACATTTTTGCTATGTGTATAACCAGTTTTCCCATTTAGATAAGAATATCTTAAGAGCATACAATTTTTTTTTTTTTTTGCTTTTCCTCCAGGGTTTAGTTTAACTGTGTGCATGTTGTGAACACTCAGTAAATGCTGAGAACGAGATCTCCAAGGATGTCAGGATAACAGACTAAAGGTTCCCAGCACTCATCTCCTCCACAAACAAGGACCAAAACAGCAAGTATATCATCACACATCAAATAGGGCATCTAAGAGAAAACAGGAATTTGGCAGGGAAGTGACAGGGGATCTCTGAGGCATAGGAGAGAAAAGCAAACCAGCCAAACTGGCTGGGATCAGTTCAGAGCCAGGAGAAACTATCCATTATAGGAAAAAAAGATAAGTGAGAGATTTCCAGCAGTCCACATTCCCACCTCAGCCTCCTGCAATCCTAGCCAAAGGAGAGCGTTTCAGTCCTTGTGGATGCTTAGATTAGTATAGAAAGCCTCCTGGAGTCCAAGCAACAGCATCGCTCCACATAGGGAGCTCACACTGAGTCCAATATACTCTGTGAGACCCAAGCAGCTGTAGCACAGTACCATTTTGAGAGCCCAGGCCCCAAAAGACTACATCCTGCTATGAGATTCAACAGTCTCTGCATCTCCACATTTTTGAACCTCTGCCAACATTACTTCCACCCCTGCCACATCCACCCAGAGGGCTGCAACATAGTGATGCTAGATGGAGCCAGTGGTGTGGCCAGGTCCCCAGCCCTCTAGCCCATACAGTGTCCTATACCCCAGGGAACGAGTGGTGCAGCACACCAGGGATGCTCCCTTCTGAGACAATGGGAGTTAAAGGGATATCTCCCCAGAGCCTGACAGCTGTTTCCCCAAGGCCACTATTCTGATAGTAACCATGCTCCCTCTAGTGGCGGGGCTACTGTGCAACTGCATGCACCTTCAGTGGGTCTAGGGAATAGGGCTCTCTGTCACTGTCCTGGGGGCCGAAGGACAGGCCAGCCCAGCCCTGCTCAGCCTTCTGCCACCCCTGTTAGCACCCCCTCTCACCATCTAGGGGCCCAAGGACAGGCCTGCTCCACCCACTGCCACTGTCACTGGTGCCTAAGTGCACCATTTAAGTGCCTAGGGATTTACCCACCCCACACATCACCTCCAGCACTCATGTAAAGCATATGAGGGCAGGCTTCCCAAGCCTGCTGCCACCAACCCACTCGCTAGGGCCTTGCCCACCAAGCCTGTTGCTACCAATGCTGGTGCCTGAACATACCACATGGGGGCTTGAGAGTTGGCCAGCAGCTGCAACTAAACTGCCAATGCCACACATATATCTAGGAGCCAGAGAACCCAACTTCCCATCCAGCCTACTGCTGCAACTGCTAGCATCTCAGTAAGCTACTTAAAGGCCCAAGGACTGGCCCACTAGAAACTGCTACCATTAGTGCCCTTACCACCACTATTACCCTCACAAATGTGCCATTTAGAAGCCCAAGGGCCTGTCCACTCCACTCCTACTACCACTGGTCCTTGATGACCAGCTTGTCTGGCATACCTAGTCTCAAGCAAAGCCTCACACAGTCTCCACTACCAACTACAGCCCAGGCCACTGAGGGTCTCACAGACACCATTGATTCTGATTACAACCAAAAAGTTTACACAAAGACTACATTCTTATGCCCCACCAGCATAAAAGACAAAGCACCCTACGCAACCAACACTGTAGATACTTATCCAGGAAAGTTTTTCCCCGCAAGATCCAACCCATAAAATTGGAACAAGTGACTGTTACACCAAAAGCACAAATATCAATCAGTAACAAATCCTAACAAAAAGAAAATCTTTGAAATGCCTGAAAAAGAATTTAAAATAATGATATTTAAAAACTCAGTGAGAAATAAGAGAATACAGATAAATAATACCAAAAAAATCAAGAAAAAAATCCATGGTTTGAATCAGAAATTCAACAAAGAGATAAATATAATAAAAAAGAACCAAACAGAAATCCTGGAATTGAGGAATCCAATGAATAAAATAAAAATATAATTGAGAGCTTCAGCAATAGACTACATCATGAAGAAGAAATCATTTGTGAACATTAAGACAGGTCTTTTGAAATAACCCAGTTAGACAGAAAATTAAAAAAAAAATAAAAAAGAGGCCAGGCACAGTGGCTCATGCCTGTAATCCCAGCACTTTAGGAGGCCAAGGCGGGTGGCTCATGAAGTTAGGAGTTCAAGACCAGCCTGGCCAACATAGTGAAACCCTGTGTCTACTAAAAATACAAAAATGAGCCGGGCATGGTGGCACGTCCTGTAGTCCCAGCTACGGGAGGCTGAGGCAGGAGAAGCACTTGAACATGGGAGGTGGAGGTTGCAGTGAGCTGAGATCACACCACTGTACTCCAGCTTGGGCAACAGTGAGACTTCATCTCAAAAAAAAAAAAAAAAAAAAAAGAAAGAAAGAAAGAATAAAAAAAGAATGAGGAAATACTAAGTGACATATAGAACACCATAAAGCAACAAAATTTTCTAATTTGGGGAGGTCCAGAAGGAGAAGAGATGGGCAAAGGCATAGGAAATCTGTTTAACAAAATAATATATGAAAACTATCCAAGTCTTACAAAAGATAGAGACATCCAAACAGAGAGCTCAAAGATCCCCAATTAGATTCAACCCCAAAGGTTTTCTCCAAGGCACATTATACTCAAACTGTAAAAAGTCAAGGACAAAAGAATTCTAAAAGCAGCAACAGAAAAGTGTCAAGTCACACATAAGGGCATCTTCATCAGACTAATAGTGAATTTCTCAGCAGAAATCTTACTAGCGAAGAGAAAATAAGATGATATATTCAAATTTCTGAAAGAAGAAACTTACAGCAAAACTATCCTTCAAAAATGAAGAAAAAATAAAGTCTTTCCCAGACAAGCAAAAATGGAAGGAATTTATTACCACTAGACTGGTTCTATAAGAAATACTTAAAGAAATCCTACATCAGGCACTGAAAGAATGACACCTGCCATCATGAAAACATGCAAAAATATAAAACTTGATGGTACAACAGAGACACAACTGAGAAAGAGAAAGGAGTCAAATGCTACAACTACAGAAAACCATCTAACCACAATTATAAACAATAAGAGAAGAGGAAAGGACAAATAATAAAGAAAAAGGACAAAGAAGAGCAAAGAATTTGCAAAACCATTAGAAAACAACTAACAAAATGACAGGAATAAGTCACCTATCAATAATAACTTTGAATGTACAAAGATTTAATTTCCTACTTAACGGACATAAACTGGCTAAATGGTTTTAAAAATGTGGCCCATCTATGTGCTGCCTACAATAATCTCACTTCACCTGTAAAGGAATATATAAATTGAAAGTGAAAGGATGAAAAGATATATTCCACGTTTTTAAAAAAATAAGAGCAAGCAATAATGGCTATACTTATCAGATAAAACAGATTTTAAGTAAAAAACTATAAAAAGATAAAGAAGGTTATTATATAATGATAAAGGGATCAATTCATCAAGAGGATATAACAATTCCAAATATATAGGCACTCTAAACTGGAGTACCCAGATATATAAAGTAAATATTATTAGATCTAAAGGGAGAAATAGACTCAAATACAGTAACAGTTGAGAACCTCAACATTCCGCTCTCAACATGGAACAGATCATCTAGACAGAAAAATCAACATAAGAGCATTTAATTTAAACTAAACCTTAGAACAAATAGGCTTTACAGGCATTTACAGAACATTTTCATCCAGTAACAGTGTAGTATACATTCTTGTCATCAGCAAATGGAACATTCTCCAGAATAGGCTAAATTTAGATCACACACAAAAATTCAAATTTTTAGAAATCAAAATCATATCAAGTATCTTTTTAAACCACAATGGAATAAAACTAAAAATCAATAACAAGAGGAACACTGGAAAGTATACAAATACATAGAAATTTTAAAACATGCTTCTAAATGACCACTGCAACAATGAAAAAATTAAGAAGAAAATAATTTCTGAAAACAAATAAAAATGGAAGCATGCCAAAAGTTATGAGATAAAGCAAATGCAGTCTAAGAAGAAACTTTATAGCAATAAACATCTACATCAAAAAAGTAGAAAAATTTCAAATAAACGACAATGCACCTCATGGAACTAGAAAACAAGAATAATGCAAACCCAGAATTAGAAGATGGAAAGAAATAATAAAGATCAGAGCAGAACTAAACAAAAATAGACTAAAAGAAGTACAAAGGATTAACAAAATGAAAAGTCTTTTTTTGGAAAAGATAAACAAAATAAATAAATTGCTAGCTAAGCCAATAAAGGAAAAAACAGAGAATACCCAAATCAGTCAAATCAGAAAGAAAAATAGGGACATTAAGCTGATAACGAAGAAATAAAAAGGACCATAACAGACTATTATGAACAACTACATGCTAAAAAATTAGAAAACCTAGAGGAAACAGATAAATTCCTAAAAACATATAACCTAACAAGATTGAACCAGGAAGAAATAGAAAACCTGAACACACAGTAACAAGTAATAAAACTAAATTAGTAATATAAATTGTCCCAACAAAAAGAAACACAGGACTGGATGGCTTTACTACTAAATTCTACCAAACTTATAAAGAACTAACACCAATTTTTCACAAACTATTCCAAGAGTTTGAAAAGTAGGAAATTCTTAACTCATTCTTTAAGACCAGCATTACCCGACACTAAAACCAGATGAGGGCACAAGAAAAAAAGTACAGGCCAGTATTTCTGATGAATATAAATGCAAAAAAATCCTCCAAAAAACACTCACATACCCAATCCAATAGCACATCAAAAAGATAATATACCATAATCAAGTGAGGTTTATCCCAGGGATTCAAGGATGGTTAAAAAGTTGCAAATCAATAAATGTAATGCATCACATCAACAGAATGAAGGACAAAAACCATATAGTTACCTAAATAGGTGAAGAAAAATCATTTGATAAAATTCAACATCCTTTCAAAATAAAAACTCTCAACATATTAGGCACAGAAGGAACATATCTCAGCATAATAAATACCATATATGGCAAAAACACAGCCAACACCATACTGAATGAAGGAAAAGCTGAAAGTCTTTTCTCTAAGAATTAGAAGAAGAGGACAAGAGGGTCCACTTTCGTCACTCCTGCTCAACATAGTACTGGGAGTTCTAGTTAGAGCAATCAAGCAAGAGAAAAAAAATAGAGACATCCAAATTAGAAAAAAGGAAGTGAAATTTTACCTTGTTAAAAATGCCCTGCTCATATATACTTTTTCTACATACATATATACATATATATATATATATAGAGAGAGAGAGAGAGAGAGAGAGAGAGAAATCGTGAATAATCCACCAATAAAACGCTTAGAGCTGATAAACAAACTTGGTAAAGTTTCAGCATAAAAATATCAGTAGTGTTTCTACACACCAACAATGAACTAGCAGAAAAAGAAATCAAGAAAGCAATTCCATATACAATAGCTTAAAAAGTCCTAAGAAATTTAACCAAGGAGTTAAAAGACCTTTATAAGAAAAATTACAAAATACTAATAAAAGAAATTGAACAGGACACAAACAAATGGAAACATATCCCATGCTCATGAATCAGAAGAATTAGTATTGTTAAAATGGCCATACTAATCAAACTAATCTACAGAAGCAATGCAATCCCTGTTAAATATCTATCACGTTTTTTTCACAGAAATAGAGAAAACAATTCCTAAAACTTGTATGGAACCCAAAATGATCTCAAATAGCCAAAGCAATACTGAGCAAAAGAATAAAGCTGGAGGCATTTCACCACTTGACTTCAAAATATACTATAAAGCTGTAGTAACCAAAACAACATGGTACTGGCGTAAAAGCAGACACATAGACCAAAAAAACAACCGAATAGAAAATCCACAAATAAATTCATATATTTACAGCCAACTGATTTTTGGCAAAGGAACCAAGAACATACACTGGGAAAATGACACCCTCTTCAATAAATGGTACTGGGAAAACTGAATATGCATTTGCAGAAGAATGAAACTAAGCCTCTATCATTTACCATATACAAAAGTCAATTCACAATGGATTAAAGACTTGAACATAAGATCCAAATCTATAAAATTACTAGAAGAAAACAGAGTGGGAATACTCCAGGATATTGGTCTAGGGAAGGATTTTATGGCTAAGACTTTAAAAGAACAGGCAACAAAACCAAAAATGGACACATGGGTGCATTTATTAAACTAAAAAGCTTCTGCACAGTGAAGGAAACAATCAACAACGTGAAGAGACAACCACTAGAATGAAAGAAAATATTTGCAAACTATTAATTCAACAAAGAACTAATATATAGAATATTCGAGGAACTTAAATCAACCACAAAAATACAAATTATTACATTAAAAAGTGGGCAACAGATTTGGATAGGCATTTCTCAAAAGAAGATATACAAATGGCCAACAGGTATATGAAGAAATGTTCAACATCGGTAATCATCAGGCAAATGCAGTTCAAAAGTACAATGTTTTCTCACCTCAGTTACAATGGCTTTTACCAAAAACACAAAAAAATAACAAATGCTGGCAAGGATAATGAGAAAAGGGAACTCTTACACGCTGTTGGTGGGAATGTAAATGGGTATATCCATTATGGAAAACAGTATGGAGTTTTCTCAAAAAACTAAAAATAGAACTATCATGTGATTTAGCAATCCCACTACTGGGTGTTTATTTAAAGGAAAGGAAATTAGTACATTAAAAGGATACCTGCACTTGCATGTTTATTGCAACATTATTCACAATAGCCAAGATATGGAATCAGCCTAAGTGTCTATCAACGTATGAATGGATAAAGAAAATGTGATATATATATACAACAGAATACTAGTCATCCACAAAAAAAGAAGGAAATTCGGTCATTTGTTGCAACATAGATGGAGCTGGAGGTCAGTAAGTTAAGAAAAATAAACCAGATACAGAAGGACAAATATTGCATGTTCTTACATGTAGGAGCGAAAAAACTGATTTCACTGAGGTAGAGAGTAGTACCAGAGGTGGAGAAGGGTGTGAGGCATGAAGAGCATTTGATTAATAGCAGAAAACTTACAGGTAGATAGAATGAATATGTTTTAGTGTTAAATAGCACAGTATAGTGACTGTAGTTAACAATAATCTATTTTATATTTCAAAATACCTAGAAGAGAAGATTTGAAATGTTCCCAACACAAAAAATGTTAAGTGTTTGAGGTGATGGATATCCTAAATAACCTGATTTGATCACATTGCATACATGTGTCAAAATATCACATGTATAGGATAAGTGCACATAAATATACAATTATTATGCATCAAAAAAGGTCACCAAGAGAAGGTATAATTTTTAGTTATGAAAAATGGCTACAGGTTTAATTAAAGGCAGGGGAGAAGAGAACATTCCAGTCATGGAAAATACCATGCCCTAAGGAAAAGCAGTGGGAAAGGTCAGACATGTAGGACTGCACATGAATAGATGTAAGAAAAAAAGTTTTATGCAATGAAATCTTGACCCTCATTTCTGTTATGCCTTCAGTGTACATGAAGAATGTCTGACCGTTAGTGGATGATCAGAGAAGAATGGGAAATAACACATGTGCTTATTTTGGAACCAAAACTTCAAAATGGCAGTTCTACAATTTACATTTTTAGGGGTTGAATTATCATGACTAAATGCCGTTTTTCTTCATATGTGATGGTGTCTGTTCGTGTGACAACACGACATTTTATAAATAACACATTATACCATTCTGTACTTCTGTACTTTTCAGAAGAAAATATGCCTGCTGTCCACCCCATTTCTTTTTTTTTTTTTTTTTTTTTTTTTGAGACGGAGTCTTGCTCTGTCGCCTAGGCTGGAGTGCAGTGGCGCAATCTCGGCTCACTGCAAGCTCCACCTCCCGGGTTCAAGCCATTCTCCTGCCTCAGCCTCCCGAGTAGCTGGGACTACAGGTGCCCACCACCATGCCCGGCTAATTTTTTGTATTTTTAGTAGAGACGGGGTTTCACTGTGTTAGCCAGGATGGTCTCGATCTCCTGACCTCGTGATCCGCCCGCCTCTGCCTCCCAAAGTGCTGGGATTACAGGCGTGAGCCACCGTGCCCGGCCTGTCCACCCCATTTCTTTGTTGATGCCTCATTGCTTTACCCCCTCAATAAATTATTCACTATTCCAAAAAATTATGCTTGCATTTTTTTTTCTTTTCCCAAACAAGGCCATGGAAACACTGAACTCTCTCTTGTAAACCACTGAACTACCAGTCCTCTTTTCTGAAGACTCATGGGTGAGCTTGTAGTCCATAGTATTATAAAAGTAAGAAGATTTTTCACCTCTCTGCCATTTTCTAACACTGGGATCATCCTTAATTAGTCTTTTCCCCGCTTTCTTTCTACTTGGGTTAAGACAATTTTCACATCAAACATCTCCCTATTATTACCTCCCATTTTGTTATCTGGATTTGTTTCCAGTCCAGAACACATACATATACATCCCAAGAATATGAAAATCTATGAGGTAATTTTCACAGATTTGGCAGTTGACTCCTAAGGTGCTTCCCTCAAGGAACAGAGACAATGCAGACACAAGAAAACAACTAGAGTGGGCTTTTCTTTTCAAACAGCTGTGCCAGAACAAAGCCTAAGAGATAATTGGGGGCCAGTGTATCACGGTTTATAAAGCGTTTCACTCAGCAGTTGTTACTGTCTTTCTTCACAAGGTTCATTGCTAGGTACTGTGAAGGTACATGGATGGCAAGACTACTGTTATTACCATGAAAAACTTGTAGTATAACATATAAGATCAGAGCATAATTACATCATAAAGAGTGATGAGAATTGTCAGAAAAGTAGAAATAAAGGGCTATGGAACTTGAAAGAAGCAGGGGATTATTTTTTCCTCGTCAAGGGTCAATCATACTTTCTGAAAAATACAATATTTGACTTCTGCCATAACATTTGGACAGAAAGCATGCAGCAATAAAACTGCACACCCAGATGTGTTGACCCATAGAGAATTAGTAAATATCATTGGCAATGTCAAATCCTTCTTTTCTCCTCACTAGGAATCATTTCATTTAACTTCACTATTCCTGATCGCAAGGATTTCAAGCACATAAAAATCAACAATATAAAATAACCTAGTTGATTAAGCTGATTTCAAGTTTTTACTGTTGTTGCATTGCTTGTGACCATTCCACTCATTTTGATAACTATAGAAAAATAACCTAAGAAACAGTTAAATAATTAATGGTGCCCAAAGTCGCTTTCTACCACAACATTCTAGTTCTCTCTTTCACCATAAATCTTAAGTGTGCTTTAAGACTCTAACAGCACTTTAGTGAGCATGAAATGGGATTATGATTGTGAAAGTAACCAGAAATAAAAACATAAGTTTACTAGCTATGTTATTCTAAAATAGAAATACTTAGGGATGGGAGGATTCTCAAATCAGAGATGCAAAGATTCTGTGAGGATTTAAAACTCATCATCTAGCTGCTGAGACGTCTATTTCTTTTCCTTTATTTATTCTGTGCCGAATTAAATTATATGTCTATATTATGAAGTAGCCTGCATTTTTCCATTTCAAATTTTCTAATACATAAGAAATGATTAACCTTATAATAGCTGTGATTCTAGATGACCAAACTGCCCTTTTCCTTATTAGTGATTTCAATTTGTCTGACATATATTGGGTCACTGACAATAAGCAGTCCAACCTTTAATTTAAATTGACTATACTCTGCTTAGAAGAGAAAATCATCTCAATCTGTAATTAAAATGTCATAATTTCTTGACGCATGTGTACTTCTGAGTGATAGATTACCTGTAGTTCACTCATCATGACCAATTTAAACAGAAATATACTCCCATTATTCCATATGTTATCAAAAATACCATCCAATACACCAAATTTAATTGATTGTTATCTAACCATAATGTGCTGTTACAAAGAGTATTGTTCATATGTCAATGTTTCTAAATCACTCTGCACATGTTGTGAAAGTGGGAGTAACATTTCAGATATTTTATTCACATCAAATTACTGATAGTGAGGCAGAAATATGAGAAACAATTTATTTCAATGGAGATAAATTGATCAATGTTTAGTATATATTACATAGAAAAACTATTTCCTATGAAAAAATGATCCAGAGGAATCTGAAAGGTATATTGAAAATTAATTTTTCAAATGTTAACATAAAATACTCTCACATATTAACATGATTTCAAGGAGAGAAACTGTTTTTGATACTTTAAATAAAATTCAGAAGTAACAAGGATCTTAAACTATATGTGTTATTTGGCTAAGCAATGCTTACCAAGCTTCAAAATCATGGTAATTTTCAATCCTGAGGTTTTGTTTCTTAAGTTTATATTTTAAATAACAGCTAAGCACATTTTATGAACTGCAACACTAAGAAACCATCTGTACATTTTTATATAGGCCTCTTAAATTTTGTTAAATTTGTCAGTTGCTAAGCTGTGGTTTTTCAAATCTTTGAATGGTAGCTCTCAAGAACAAAAGCCACTGTGGTTGTAGGTGAAAACATTCCAAATGTCTATTGTTACTTTAATAGGCAACGGGAAAAAATAAAAGCATGAAATAAGAGGTGTGTCTACATACTGCCAAGATATCCCATAAATGTAGAGAATTTTGTTAGTCAGTTGTTGAAATGATTCTGTGGGCTAGAAGCCACCAAATTTTGGAGGGCTAATGTTATTTTTCATATCGATTTACAGATGGTATTTGGTAAAGATCATGGCCCCCTTCCCACCTAGCTCAACACACATACCTGAGTGTTCTTGGCTGGTTTGTTACTGGGAGTACCTGGTAGGGGTAACAATTTTGATTTTGCATAAAGTTAGCCTAGGCCATAGAGATTATTCTTAGCCTGGCTTGTACTTACGTGTCACTGAACAGGCAGTGGGAATCAGCAGAATTCTGTCCTCAGCTTGCCTTTGAAGTGTGCTTCTCTTCTGCTAGGAATAAATGCCCAAGGAAGTGTTTCTTCAAGCCTAAGCACACTGTACCAGGATTTTTGACCTGGAACTCAGCCCCTGTTGAAATTGTGTGTGCATGTTTGTGTGGCAAGGAATTTAGTCCAGAACTTCTAGCAAATTGTTTTTAAACTTTTAGTTCCATCAAAGTACTTGGGGTAGTACTTGGTAAAAACTTAATCTAAGATTTTCCCTTTATCTTTTTCCTTGTATCGTATTTCCTCATTTCTTATCATTGTTAATATAGTTCATTTCAACTAAATCATTTCATTTAATTATGACTGGTAAAACAGCAACATTACTAACAAGATAACAAGAAGTAACCTATGTTGAACATACATGCGTACATAAATAAACATGTATATTACATATTTTTTCTTAACTATTTGTGACCCCTAAATAATTTAGTGTATAATTCCTGAGAACAAGGACAGTCTCTTTTACAACTACAGAACTTTCAACATCAATTGACATTAATACAAGGCTATTACATAATCAGCAGGCCTTAAATTTTGACACTTTTTCCCCAATAATGTATTGTATAGTCATCCCCTTCTCCCAAGTTTCAGTCTAAGATCCAATCCAGGATCACTCATTCCATTTAGTTGTTTGATCTCAGCTGTCCCTCGAATCTGGTACATTTCTTCAGATATTTGTTTCTTCTTTTATCACCTTTACATTTTTGAAGAGTACAAACTAATTATTTTGCAGTATATTTGGGTTCATCTGAGGTTTCTACAAGATTAATTTCATGTTATGAATTTTAGGGATAGAGATAACACAGAAGTGATTTGATGTCTTTCTCTTTTGAGAAGCTGCAGGATGTGAGTTTGTCCCGTGACTGATATTAACCTAAATCACTTGGTTAAGGTTGTATCTGCCAGGTGTCTCGCTGAAAAATTACTACTTATTTTCTTTGTAATTAATAAATGTTTTGTGGGAAGATATTTTGAATCTATGCAAATATGCTATTTCCTCATCAAAATTTTACTTACTAGATTTAGCATCCATTGATGTTTCTTGCCTGACTCAAGTTTACTATGATGCTGGCCAAGTGGTGATTTTTTTTCTCTGCACTTCTTAATTGGCATTTTACTACCAAAAATTAGCTTTTTCTTCTCTATTTGTCTGTTTATATAATTATATAAGAGTTTGACAAACTCTTGTCTCAATTTGTTGGTTTACAGTCTGTGTGGACATGGAGACACACTCCTCAAATCTCCTTTCAAGATAAGTTGGTCTGCAGATGTGTTTTTGTGACAGACTCCAGTTGCTGTCCCTTCAGATACACTGCAATATTCACATGAAGATTGTGGTCTCCCAGAGTTGCTCCTGGCCAATGCCTGGGTGTGGCAGAGGTATTGGAGTTGGGCCATTTGCACCCACTACAACACTGCTGTAAAGGGACAATCTTCGCTAGGGTTACTATCAATTTGCGCAAAACTTTCTTTCTCCGAGCTCCATTGCAGACTGCAGCTCTTCTCGTGCAATCCTTTTTTTTCCTCCTCTCTCTTAACAGAAGTCAATCTCCAAGCGCATTGGTGGCTCTCCCTGTGTACTTCTACTCCCTGTCTTCTTTATCCTTCATAGACATTTGCCCCAGTAAATCTATTGTACTTCTAACTCCGCCTTGGGCTGTGTTTTTTTGGAGGACAGAAACTGACACATTCTGCTACTATCATTATTTATTCTAATGGTAAAATTATCCCAGATTAACCAATACGAGTTGCTTCAAGTTGGCTTCTGTGTCCTTTTTTTATCTATCTTTTAATTTTGAAATAATTGTAGATTCAATCAGAAGTTGAAAAATAATATAGAGAGTTACTGCTGTGTAGCCTTCACCCTGCTTCTCTCAATGATAACATTTACATAACCATCACAAAGTTATCAAAACCAGAACACGGACATTAGAAACATATTAAATAAACTGCAAACATTTTTCAGATTTCACCTGTTTGTCCATGCACTCATTTGTATGTGTATGTGCGTATGGTTCTATGAAATACATCTTTGTGTGATCACTACCACAATAAGGACACAGAACTGTTCAGTCAACCAACCCAAGGAAATTTACTGGCGATACCTTTTTGAAGTTGCAGTTCCAAATCTAATCCCTGGAACCACTAATATTTTCTCCGTCATCATGATGTTACCATCTTGAGAATGTTTTATGAATGGAATCACATAGTATATAACTTGTTGAAATTTTCTTTCACTCACATAATTCCCAAGAGATCCACCAAGTGGTTGCACGTACCTCATCATGCTGTTTCAATGGATGCTGCTTCCTCATCAAAATATTAGTTACTCGTTTTAAGTGCCCACTGATGATTCTTTCCTGACTCAAGTTTTTCTGTGACTGCAGCCAAGTGGTAAATTTATTTCTACACTTATTAACTGGCATTTTACTGCAAAAGACTTTTTTTCTTCATTTGTCTATATGTATTAATTATATCATAGATCCGTGGACCCTTCTTTTAATTTGATGGGTTATATTCTGTGTAATCATGGAAATACAACCCTCTGATCTCCTTTTATACTTTTCCTTGTTGAGTAATATTTCACTGCATGGATATATCACGTTTTGTTTTTCCATTCATCCATTTGAGGGCATTCGTGGTGTGTTTCTAGTTTGGGGCTTGCACAAATGTTCCGCTATGAACATTCATGTCCAAGTGTTGTGTGTGTGAACATCCATTTTAATTTTTCTTAAACACTAAGGAGTCCTATGATAATAACCCAGTCATAGTTGGGTCATATGACAATTGTATATTTAAGTTATAAAAAACTATCAATCTGTTTTTCAGAGTGGCTGTACCACTTTATATTAGTGCTTCTTTGTCATTTTGACATAGCCTTTCATTCTTTGAGTGCTTTGTAACTTTCTGGAACAATATGATACTCCAGGGTTATCTTTTGCTTTCTCTGCTCTGGAATCAACCAATTCCCAAGCAGCTCTAGTTCCTTTTAGTAAAGAACGGCATTTAGAAATCAAGATCTGTGCTCCAGGTAAGCTCATTATCAGTGCGGCATGTGCACATGCACATACACACATCTACATTTATCTCTAAATCAATTAATTTAGAATTATTTATCTAATCTTTAATTTATAGTACTTCCTTCAATTCTAGTCCAGCATCACCAAGTCCATTCTAGTCTCCTCCATCTGTATATTTTTAATTCCTCTAATAGTGAAAAACCTGGCTCCTAGTATTTTTGTTATATGTATTTACTAAGTCATACAGACACAGAGAATAGTTTCAACAATTTTCACCCATATCACATAAGAAATACCTACCAATTTAGTTCAATATCTGTATATGGCAAGTAGGTAAAATACAGTGTTAAAATTACTTGGGTTATTTCTTTTTTTTTCTTATTTGATTGTAACAAAGTCATTAATAATACAGTTAGTTTCATTTGTTCATGTTTCCGTCCCACTTCATAGTTGCTGTCCATTCTTGATAATATCTCTATACCTATCTATTCATCCATCTATTTCTGGTGCAATATTCTGCTTTTGAATTTGAGCCTAGTGTTATGTATAAACAAAAAAATTCAGGTTTACTAAAAAAAGATTTCAACTAAAATAGTTATAAGAAAATGATATCACATCTCCATTATGATTAAAGTCTGTGTGGGCCCTTCCAGTAGTGCAGACTGTGGCTCACTCTTATGGGTATCTACTATCCTTGATGTTTACCCCTCATGTGCTTTTCTTTTGAGGGGTAGGGGGTGTAAATAGGTATCCCTAAACATGTTTTACATGTTTTTGACCTTTTTTTCTGTCAATGGGATTAATGGTATTCAATTTGTTTCTCATTTACGTTTGTTTGTTTTTAACTTTTTTTCTGTAATTTCAAACAGTGCTGCAATAAACCATCTTGTGCTGTCTCACTGCACTCATGAGCAATAGATTCCTTAGGTCCTTGCAGGTAGATTTGCTAGGTTATAGAGTACAGCAGATACTTGAATATTGACGTTCATTATAACGTCAATGAAAAACATGATTCCTGGCTAGGGCTACTTTCTGTGTGAAGTCTGCATGTTCTCCCCATGTCTGTGTGGGTTTTCTCTGAGTACTCTGGTTTCCTCCCACATCCCAAAGATGTGCACATCAGATTAGTTGGCAGGTCTAAATTGTCCCAGTCTGAATGGGTGTGGAAGTGTGTATAAGTGTTCCCTGTCCAAATTTGGCTCCCATCTTGTGCCCTGAGCTGCTGGGATAGGCTCTGGGCACCTGCAACCCTGAACTAGAGCAACTGTGTAAATAATTATCTTACCTGTTCTTAATAATCTTTTAAAAATGTATGCATAGCTCACATTTTTTCAATGTTTATTATAAGTGCTTTGGGTCTTTATATAAAAATTTGGTGATGTTTTGTGTCCAGAAAGTTGCTGCAGGAACTTACCTCTAGTTTGTATCGATTAGCCTATGGTAAAATTGATTTTGTTATATGTTGTTTCACTAAAAATTGCAGTTTCCAAGAAACTATCAATGCCATCAAGTGAGGACTTACTGTGCAGACAACTTAAACTTCATGCAGATATTGATTAGGAGCTTTTCAAAATGGTTCTACCAATTTACACTCCTACTGCAAGTAAGTGTCCTAGTTACTCTATATTCACCAGTAATTGCTATTGTGGGACATTAAACATTTTTAATTGAAGTTTGTAAAATAATAATCTCATTTTGGTTTTCATTTTCATAAAAATAATGAGTAAATTTTGTCATCTTTTCATAAAATTACTGGCCAGTAGGGTTTACTTTTCTGTGAGCTGCTGATACAGCATCTTTTTTTGTACCATTAAATTGGTTTTGTAACCTTTTTCTTATGAATTTAGGAAGAACTTCTATACTCAGAATTCTAGTCAGTTTGTAATTAGGTTTTGTAAATACCTCCTTACTACTTTGGCTCCTCCACGCCCACTTATTAAATGATGTATTTGTATGGAAAAAAATTTTTAATATTCTTTTATTCTTACCACTTTTTACTTATGTTTTGTATTTCATGTCTAATTTTAAAAGTTCTTCCCAAGCCTTAAAGATATTTCTTTATATTGTAAGACTCATATTTAGGTTAAGCAGTTACTTTAAATTGATTCTGGCTATTATGTGAAATGGAGATCAGGTTTTATTTCCCACTATGCATTATATTGGTCAATAATTATTTCCAAAATCCTTTTCCTATTTACCTGCCATGCCACTTATTTCATAGATCCAGTTTCCACATATGTGTGTGTATCTTTGTTGGCTTTCTATTCTATTTCTTTGTTAATCTGCTCCTATACAGATACTCACTTTCTTCATTAAAACAGGTTTATAAGATTTACTATAAAGCAAATTCTTCTGTTCTTCAGAAATACTTTTTTTTAAGTTTTGTTTTCCCATATTAACTTTAGAATCAGCTTGTCAAATTTCATTAAAATCTCTGTCAGGATCTTTTTGTGTTTTCACTGAAAATATAGATTATTTTATTGAGAATTGCTATCTCCATGATATTGAAACTATTAATGAGTATATTTATTTTTATGTAGGTCATCTTTAATATTTTTCAATAAAGTTTTAAATTTTCTTTATAAAAATTATGAACATCTTTGTTTATACTTAACCTTAGGATTCTTTTATATTTAATGCTGAGACCAATGATAGATATATATTTTTAAATACATTTACTGTTGTTGTTAGTATATAGAAGTGCAATTTATTTTTTTATGTGGATCATACATGCTGATATGGTTTGGCTCTGTCCCCACCTAAATCTCATCTTGAATTCCCACGTTTTGTGGGAGGAACCTGGTGGGAGGTGACTGAATAATGGGGATGGGTCTTTCCCATGCAGCTCTCATGATAGTGAATAAGTCTCATGAGATCTGATTATTTTTAAAACGGGAGTTTCTCTGCAAAAGCTCTCTCTCTTGCCTGCTGCCATCCATGTAAGATGTGACTTGCTCCTCCTTGCCTTCCACCATGATTGTGAGGCCTCCCCAGCCATGTGGAACTGTAAGTCCATTAAACCTCTTTTTCTTCCCAGTCTCGAGGATGTCTGTATCAGCAGTATGAAAGCAGACTATGGCTTGTTGACTTCTTATTAATGCGAATCATTTGCCTGTAGATTCTCTTAGGCTTTCTATGTAGGCAATAATAATAACATATCCAAATCATGACATCTTTGTTTCTTTTATCTCAGGTCATATACCTCTTAATTATATCTATATCTATATACATATACATATACATATACATATACATATACATATACATATACATATACATATAGTTTTTACTATGCTAGAAAGAAGATCTGGTACATTACAAAATACAAGTAGTAATGGCAAGTGTCTTCGTCCCATTCTCAATACTAAAAGAAGTGTGTCTAATGTTTGACATTATTATGACTTTACTGTGGATTTATGGATACTCTTTATGAGAAAAAAAAAATTCCTCTATTTCCGTAATTTCCTAAGTTTTTTTCTTTTTGTTTATTTATATGTATTGGTGTTGAATTCTATTTAATGCTTTTAAAGCAACTATTGAGATGATAATGTGGATTTTCTCCTTTAATCTGTTTATATGATGAATTGCATTAACAGAGTTTTATAACTAAAGCCAACTCTGTATTCCCAAGATAAATCCAACATAGAGATGACACATGTTGATTTTCAAATTAATTTCTAGATTCAGTAGCTTATATTTTATTGAGTAATTTTGCATTAATATTCATTAGTGATATTGGCCTATAATATTCCGTTTTAGTGCTGTTCTTGTATGTTTTAGTATCAATGTCATATTGGCCTTGAAATAATTAGGAAGTTCTACCTCTTTCTATTTTCAGTGTCCAATATAGCCCTACTGATACCCACAGTTTGACTAGAGTTTAAATAGGTTTATTTATGACAATAGGTCCCCTGACCTCCCTTTTCTTAGAGCAGTTGCTTTAGAAAATTTGCAATTAGAAATTCTTTCCTTATCCCTTTGAGATGTAACTCCTCTATAAACTTGGAAGGCGTTTCTCAAAGATCGAGGAGCCATCACTTTGAAATAAAATAAATATTGTACTTATACTGATACTTCTTCAGTCATCAGTTTTCAACATTTCTATTTAACTTGAACAAACTCCCCAGTACCACATGTGCACATCACCTGTCCTATATTCTGCAAACAGTTGTATCAATTTGGGGGAGGTAAAATGCATTAAAACTCTTGCTAATCTGACCAAACAAGTAACATATGAGTTATTCTACTTCTTTCTTTTGAATCATTCCAGAGCCTTCCCCCCTCCTGCTCCCATCTGGTATGACTGTTCTCTCAGTGTCTGCTCTACAGCTGACCTCCTTGCTCTTCCTTCATCTTCACCCTGGAAATTCCGTTCCCTTCTCTTTTGCATTAAAGCAAATGCTTTTGTTTCTGGGTTGTATCATTGTATCCTCTTGGTTTATTCTTTGTATTTTTTTCTTTAAGTTTTGGGGCATCATTTCTAGGATGCAGGGCAGATAAAATATCTCTATCACAAGTCAGAAAATATCCTTCTTGTATCTTACAATAGGTTGACAAATTAGTTAAGCACAGAATTCTGAGTTGGATGTAACTTTACTCAAATTTTTGAAGGTATTGCTTTCTTACCTTCTATATTTAGCTATGGCCACTGATAATTCTGAAGGCAATGTGAACTTTAATTCTTTTCCTCTGTAACCTAATTTTATCAACTCCCCTAAAATAGTCATTTTTATTAGAATTCTGAAATTTCAAGATGATGTATCTTAATAAAAATTTTATATCTTTGTTTTCTTTTATTAATGATCTGTATACTTAGAGGGCCCTTTCAGTCTGGAACCTCAATTCTAAGAAATATTTTAAATTTTTTTTTGCTGTTGTTTTTTTGAGATGTAGTCTTGCGCTGTCACCCAGGAGTGCCACAGCGCGATCTTGGCTCACTGCAACCTCCATCTCCCGGGTTCAAACGATTCTCCTGCCTCAGCCTCCCATGTAGCTGGGATTACAGGTGCCCACCACTATGCCCAGCTAATTTAATTTTTGTATTTTTAGTAGAGATGGGGTTTCACCATGTTGGCCAGGCTGGTCTCGAACTGACTCGTGATCTCACTGCCTTGGCCTCCCAAAGTGCTGACGTTATCAGTTACAGGCATCAGCCACTACACCTGGCCCTGATTTATTCATTTTATAATTTACTCCAGTTTTTTCTTCTTTTTCTCTTTCAGAAAGTATTATTCTTCATTTCAAAGTTGAATCTTCAGGAAAAGTCATCGAATTTTGATCTCTTTATTTTCTTTTGCTATTGCTCATTCATTGTATATTTGTTCTATTTTTTAATTTACTCAACTCCATTGTCTAAACAGCTATTAAATTATTTCTTTAATAAATTTTAATTCTCAAGAACTATTTCTTTTTCTGTAATCATCCATTTATTTTAGCATCCTGTTTTTTTTCATGTATATATATCTTCTCTCATCTCTGGTGATATTAATTGCAGTTCTTTTAAAAAGCTTTGTATCACATTGATTGTATTTATTTTTTAACTTTTCTTGTTTTGCCTTTTCTTTTATGCTAATGGTTTCCCAATATATCTTAAATTCTTACCTGCCTTTCATATCTAAGAATGAGACCAAGGCATTGAAAGTTTGATTGGAAACTGTGTGCCTGATTAGGAATTTTGACCAGAGAAATTCAGTGGAGAGTTATCAGGCAGAAGCTCTGGCATTTCATCAAGGTACCCAAAGTGTCAGAATCTCAATATATCTGAAGCAATGTCTCTGAAGTAATTACATATTTTTAGGTTATCCTGCAATATTCTGACTGAGTAGGGGACAGATAATAGGCCTGTTTATAGGTTTTTAAAAAGGTAGAATTGTCTCATCACTCATTATAAATGAGACAGTTATTTTGAAATAGCAGAATTCAATACAGTATAATTCCACAAAGAAATTTTGGGGACACATTTTGGGCTTCTAAGCAAATCCCCTCACTGGGAACCTGCGTTTACATTTACCATATTCTGCAATGCATTTTTTCTAGTGGTCATTTTTTCTTGCTCCCACTAACCCTAAGTTTCTGGCAATGCAAATCCTCCCTGTGGGTCTCATCATCAGCCTCTCTCAAATAGAATTTTAAAAGGCCCCCAAGCCTCTTCCTACTCTTGGGTCCTCATCTGGTCCTCATAACAGGCTCCTTTGACTCATCATCTAAGAATGTATATCTACTTTACAGTGCCAGTCTCTTTTTCGCTACTCAGGACCAGGCCATGGTTCTGGCACCAGTCTCTGCTTCCTGAAAAGTCCAGTGAATACAGACCAGAGTCTCTCAGGAGTTTTCCTGGAGCTCCTTTCATGCATTTTAGGCTGATTGTTAAGCAGTCCCTTTCCTTTTCCCACGGGGGAAAGGTTGCAAAGAGATTTTCTCTGAGAATAAAACTCCTTCTTGGCATTTCAAATATTTTATGCGCTCTCAAGGTAAAAGTTGAGCTACAGAAAACAAACTGGCCTTCAACGCACTGCCTTTCAAAGTTTTTCTTAGGTGGTTCAGCATCTAGCTATTAGATACAGTGTTTGGTCTAGGCATCCGAAGCTTCAGACAGAACTGAAATGGAATCTTAATTTGAGATCATGTTACCATCTCCTTTATCTCTCAAATAAATTGTTTATAAAAAAAATAAAAAGGCCGGGCACAGTGGCTCATGCCTGTAATCCCAGCATTTTGGGAGGCTGAGGTGGGCGGATCACCTGAGGTCGGGAGTTTGAGAGACCAGCCTGACCAATATGGAGAAACCCCGTTTCTACAAAAAATACAAAATTAGCCGGGCATGGTGGCACGTGCCTATAATCCCAGCTACTCGGGAGGCTGAGGCAGGGGAATCGCTTGAACCCAGGAGGCAGAGGTTGCAGTGAGGCGAGATAGAGCCATTGCACTCCAGCCTGGGCAACAAGAGTGAAACCCCGTCTCTAAATAAATAAATAAGAAGAAAACATTGTTTACAGTTACGTTCTGGCCAGAGTTCTGCATATTTTCATAATATCCAGAAGTTTATCTTGTTTTTGTTGTGTGATATTTCAATTTGTTTTTGACTCTTGATACTTATGGATTTCACCATTTTGGTTCTTCCCTCTGTGGTCAAGTTTAGAGCAAAGAAAATCCCACTTTAATATCATGTTTTGTCGGGACTTTTACGTGATCTTCATGAAATCATGTCAGTATGTCAGTATTATTTGGTTTATTATCCCCCAATGTTCGATGATTTGAGGTCTCTCCAAACTCGGGTTTTGAGAGAAAACTCTTTCTTCTGCCACAGTAGGAGAAGAATTGCCATTTTGCTGTGACTGTTAAGGAAGAACTGTAAAGCATTAATTGCTACTTAAACTGACCCTTAACCAATTTTTTGCCCTTCACGCCACCTTTAAAGGTATCTGGTACCATCAAACTGGTGTCTCCACACCAGACATGTTTAATGGATTACCACTTTATCAACGTCTGCAGTAATTGAACCTTCTCAGACACCAACTTAACTCATTTACAAAAGAACTGGGTTATGCAATCTCATGTCAAAGGTTTTATGGCTTTTCATTCATCAAAATAAGTTTGTCCGAGGTAGAATTCAGTAGCCACCTAAACTTTCAATAAAATTAGTATACTAGCTTTCTATTTCTGACAAAAGAAATGTTTTCCTAATGATCATGATTTCACTTCCTAAAAAGGCTGATCAGTTATGCCTTAATGCACAGATCTTCATACTGACACATTCTCAGTTGTCTGGAAACATTTCACTGCATTTTGAATGTAATGTGTTTTAACTGTCTACTGGCACAGTAGATTTATGTGACCCAAATAACAGAACTTGCAGTGGTTCTGTCAAAGCTTCATCTTAGCAACTTCAACTGGGAAAATTTTATTTTCCAAAAAATTTAAGGAAAGATTTCTTGAAACAACCAAAAAAGATACTAATTCTTATACTCAGTGTTGATCTACGAAATAAGCTTAGAGGGGATTTCATTTGCACATCTCACCAAGGGGCTGCCACATACATTAGCTCATTAGCCCTCCACTGTTTCCCTTTTCCCTGGAGATGAGTATTTCAAACTGGCTTTAAATTGATCATTTCCTCCTTTAACTCACCCCAAGTCTAATACTAATCATAACTAGAATCACTGGACTGAAAAATTAGCATGAACATAGATGAAGGGACTCAGTATTTACTGAACATCTTCCATGTTTCAGACACTTTATATGCGTTGTAAATGAAGTAATTTTCAAACATTCCTAAGAAGTAGGTACTATTCTTCTAATTTTCTAACATTAATAATGAGGAACCGGAGGGAAAAGCGGGGTCTTATAGTTAGTAGTTGTGGTGCAAATACTAAAATATGTTCCTCTCACTTTAAATCCCATGCTCCATGCTTTACATAGCTTTGCATGAAGGTCAACATGGAGTAAAAGACCCTTCAATTTCACAGGTAATCTCTTGAGGTCTGACTAATTTCTGCAACCTGCCCATGACTTCTTTGGGGAGAGCTTTGTCCTCTATGAATAAATGAAACTTAATTCTCTTGCCTGAGCAGATAGAAAAGTTGTAATTCAATTTGTAAAGATTGTTAGAGAACCAAAAAGCATCTCTCTGTCTCCCATATGCAAGCATGTGCATATACACACCCACACCCCCACATCACATCACATCACATCACATGATCCCACAAAGCAATTACATTATAATGGATCTGAATGGATATACTATCAGTCCTAAGAGCCATAAAGGCAGAAAGCAGATTTTCACTATGACCCAAGGAATTTATCTTATTATCATTATTTTATTTTTAAAAATAGGTGTGTAGATTAGACTCATGTTCTCTGCTTGGATTTAAATCATGAAAAGTTTTAATAAAGTCAACCTTCAAGATGCTACATCAATTTCAGTTAGCTGAAGAAGACAAAAAAAAAAGGAATGAGTGCTGTTTATAAATATTGGCAAATTAATATATATTAATGCTGTTTTTTCAAGACTTTGATTTGATATTGTGATAACCCATTTGTTGTTAAATGAATATGTGAACATGTTCATATTCTTTATTAATATAAATAATTATTTTTATAGCCTGGATGGTTTTATTAGTAAACCTACTCCCAGTCCCTGGAAAGGCAAAGGAAGACATTATTATTAAATAAACACTTTTAAAATTCAAATATCTGCCCTCATGCCCTCTACTTCTTTAGCATGAAAACTGTTCTATTTGTGGAAGTGTATACAGGACCAATAAAATACAATTTTCTGGGCCTACTTCTCCTATTAAACAATAATTCCTCAGACGTGAGAGATTTCAGAATGAGAAACTAAGGTGATTATCTATGTTTTGTTTTAATTTTTGATAGAAGCATAAGAAATACATAAATGACTTTTGACTCTTCTCTCCTTTAATAAAGTGATGAATTCAAGCTGTTCATCTAATAGGTCATCTAAGGAAATGCACATTGAGTTCAACTTGTATGTGGATGAAGAAAAACATATGGACATCCCTAGCCCACACACACAAAATGCACAGACACAAACACAAGATTTAAGTCAATTGAAAACACTGTAAAGTCAAAAATGAAGAAGAATATGTTTTAACAAATGTTTTTTATCAGATACAGGTTACAGCTGCAAGAACTATAAATGTTTAACTGGTCAATTTAATAAGAATAATCGTTCTACAATAGACTTCTTTTTACTATTAAAATTTTATCTTTTTTTTAAACATTGTACCATTAACATCTCTGCATGTGATAATCTACCCGCAGGTTTTTAAAAATAAAAATTTCTATTTATTCAAAAGCGAAATTTACTTTGGAAATAAATAACAATATAAACACCTCACAGTCAATTTAATCTATACAAAAGATAGAAATTTGTAAGATATTAGTATGACTTTAGCCACTAATATATGTTACATTTATGTCCTGCTTTAAATCTTCAATCAGTCTTTTCCATCTGTCAAAATTTTATAGCTACTGCAAGATAAAGGCTCTGTTGCTATGGTAATTATTCCATTACCTAGGTGACAGTGTTCGAATTATGTCCTTACTAAAGTGATCTAACTCATGAAACATTTTTAGTTTTTGTTATGGGTAGGCAGAGAGAAAACTGATTAGTGAAACAAATTCAAGAAGGCTAGAAGAATGCCACTTTTCTCAATACATTGGGTACTCACAAATGAGAATTAGAAGGTAAATGCTGAAATGATTTTCCCCAATTATCTCTGCTTACAGTTGGGTCAATATCTTTATCAGCATTTCACAAAACTGAAAGAAGAGGAAGAAAGATTGCATGTGCAAGGAAAAATAAAAAGATAGCAAGGTATTCTGCTGGAAGAATGGTAGAAAAGATGTCCTATTTAAAATTTTTTCCCCTATCTCTTCAGTTGAATCTCATGTGTGCAGTTATAAAAAAAAATGCACTTTTATTTTTGTACCATGATCTAATTCTTAAACAGAGAGCTGTATACAAAGAGATATAGAGAAGGACATAGAGGAGGAGGGGGGAAATAGGAAATTAGGTAGAGAAAATAGCAGAAAAGATCAGAACAGGGTTATAGGTCACTGTTCAGAATATGATAAAAGAGGAATCAGAAAGCAAAAAGGAGGCAGCAAGAAGGGTGGATGACAGTTTCAAAAGTTTGTCAAACTTCAATGACTTGTTAGGAGGTGACTGCCCTGTGACCAGAACTGATTCTGTCTAATCCAAAGGACTTTTAGATGTTGTCAAACATATAGCATGACACTCTCCAAGCTTACCAAACAGGTAAGGTTGTACAAATTGTTCCCAAGAGACAGAACAACTGATCAGATGCTTTTGGAAATGTCCTTTGAGCTCAGAGGATTCTATAGCCAACCATGCTCTAATGGCTGCAGATGAATTACTGCCCACCAAAGGAAAGACATACCATTTCCTTTATGAAGAGAGTAAAGCATCTGTACAGAGATCCTCTTTCTCTTTTCTTGTGTTTTGGTGTTTTTTTCTACATATTGGCTTACACTGTTCTCTCATACAATAAGTATTGAATTATGAAGCTTGAAGAGAATGGAGAAATCCTAGCTGTATATTCTATAGGTAAGGAAAAAGGTCCAGAGAGGTTCCTTGCCTGGTGGAATGATGACTATAGTTAATAAAACTGTATTGTGTACTTGAAATTTGCTAAGAAAGTAGACCTTAAGTGTTTTTAGCACAAAAAAGGGAAATATGTGAAGGAATGTTAATTCACTTGACTGTGATAATTATTTCACAAGGTAGATGCATATCAAATCATTATGTGTACATCTTAAATATATACAATTTTGTCAATTATACCTGAGTAAAAGTGGAAAAAAACTCAGAGTTGTAAGACAAGTGTACACCATTTAGTCGTCTAATACCTATTAAAGGCTTGAATCCCTGCTAACACCTGCTAGCCTCTCTGTCTGACACTGCAGGGCACAGGAATTCATTACAGCGGGAAGCAGCACATTCCATTTTGGCCAAGTTGACACAATCCATCGAGGACAATGCAATTATATAAACCTATGAGGACTTAATGTGTTGGTCTCTCATGATATTTAAATTTTATAACACAAACATGGAAAGAGTATAGTTTTTCCAAAAAGCTCAAATGGCAGAACTCCAGGCACCAGGATACTTAGGCTGGTCGTGGGAGGACAGGGGAAGAGGCATCTCTCCTAGAAACCACACAAATCACACTGCTGGGGGTCACTGCTCTCTTTATTTATGTCTATAGCTTGTTTGGCTTAATTGGGGAGGGTGTGCTTACACACTGTGCACACATTTATTTTCTGGAAACAGTATGAATCAGGCAGAATAGGAATGGATGATAGCCACAAGCTCAACCAGAGAAACAACAGCTGCTAGGGCATCACCTCACTTTGTGAAAACTGGTAATGGACCCATTAATTGTAGTGTTTTAGGCAACTCCCAGAGCTAATATGAAAGCCATTCCCTGATTAATAATTAGCCTTTATTCAATTAAGAGCTTCATGCATCTTGTTCTTGGTATGTATTACACGACTTGACATTGCACTTAGGACACAGTTTTTACAAGAAAATGTGGCATGGCAACAATATTACTTTACAAATGCACACTCGTTTCAAATTCTAACAGGTTTTGTTCTTTCTCCAAGGGATTGGGGAAGAAATAGCAAAAGCTGGAATCTAAATGTCTAAAGCTCAAAGTAATATGTCAGATTGAACCACCAACATCATAAATCAAGTTCATTAACAGCGTCTGATAAAGCTTATCTGCCTCACATCACCAGGGAGGCACTTGCTAGCAGGGCCTTTGTAGATAGAATTTTTTCAATAGATACCACATTAGAACTCAGTAAAATAGCCATCCATGGAACAGCTTGCAGCAGTTGCTTCTGTATCATAATTACAGAAATGATTACAGTAGCAAATATTAAAAATGGTGCAGTTATGCATAATTTCTACAACATCTAATTTACCAGCAGTAAAAACAGTAATATAAGCATTGCCCAGTGACGGGACAAAGCAATTTTCCGTCAAGATATCTAAAAATAACATCAGTTTTCTTATAGCTGGATTCATTGTTAACATGGTTTGCTTAGTCTCTTGCTTGAGAGAGCTTAATCAAGACCTAGGTGACAACCATATTAGCTAACATGTGATTCTAATGGACTTTTAAGACAAAAATAATATGACTTCTGGATTCCCTGAAAAACTACAGCTTTGTTAAAGGCCACCCACAGAAGATAAATAGAGACTCATAAGGAAGGCACCACTTCTTTCAGCCAGGGAACAAAATTATATATTTAAACTCGACATGATCTACTTCCTTGAAGCCCCCATTTCCCATCCTGGCACTTAATCTTTCTATCCGCTCACCTATCTCCACTTGATATTCTACTACTTTGGATCCATACCAATGCTATTCTATTATAGTTTAAGCTCTTGGATGGAAGGGACTATAACTGATTCATGCCCCTAATCTCTCTCTCCCCAGAGAATCCAGCACCATATTAAGCACAAAGTAAATGTTACACATGTTTGTCAAATTAAATTGACAACCCTGAGCTGTCAAGTTATACAACATAAGTTAAATGTTACTCAGAGATGTTAGAAAAAAACATAATATACAATATCTGTACCCAGATGAGCTTGAATTTGTTTGCTGAAAGCAATAGTTCTCAATCCTGGTTGTTCATTATATCATCTGTAAGGCTTTAAGAAAACCTAGTTGCAAGGTGCCACCTTACACCATTTAAGTCAGAATTTCTGAAACTGAGGCCTGGACATAGGGATTTTTAAAGCTTCCTTGAGAGAACCAGGGTTGAGAATCACTGACTTAAAGGGTATGAGTAAACATAGACTGGGAGTGTAAGCATGGAAAATAACTGATTCACTAGAAGTAAATAAATAGCTTCCTTTGCTCTGTGTCTTTGGCCATGTGCTAATTCTCTGGGCTTCATTTGGTCCCACTATGAATTTAAGGGAGTTCATTACATATGCTGTAATTCATAATTATTTTTCAGAACAAAATTACATGAGTATATTGCAACACCAACACCAGAAACACCAGTTCAGTGCCTAGCTACTGGCTTAATAAGTCACAGTTCCCAGCAGTGGGAACCAGGAATTCGTATTTCTGAAAAACTCCCCAAGCCACAAAATTGCTCTTTGGACAAAAATGACAAGAAATGATTACTTTTGTGGTGTAATCTAAGAATACAACATAAAAAATGGGAAAACAAAGTATTTCTAAAAAGCAGTATAGTCCAGATCTTGATTGTTAAATAACCATTCTCCAACAAGATTTTTCTTTGAGGAACCAAGACTCTCTGGGGAAATGCTAATTCTATGATTGAGAAGGGTATTATATAGGATAAACTTGGAGTACCTTGTATGGCCAGAAAATGTTCAAAAATATAACTTAAGTGGGCATGCCAAAGGGAACAGGAGCCAGTCTGGAAGAATTTCCAGTGTCCAAATGTGGATCAGTCTGAGCAACATAATGAACAGCATAGTATTGGATGATAACTGCAAGTATAAAATAAATATTTTCTATAGATTGAATGTTTGCGTCCTTGTTCAAATTCCTATATTAAAACCTGCTACGCAGTGTCACGGTATTATTAGAGGTGGGGCCTTTGGAAGGTGATTAGGTGATGAGAGTGCAGCCCTCATAAATGAGATTAGTACCCTTCTTAAAAAGACTCCAGAGAATGCTCTCATCCCTTTCAGCATGTGAGGACACAATAAAAAGGCAGCTGCCTTCTATGAACCAGGACATGGGCCTTCACCAGGCAGCAAATCTGCAAGTGCCCTGACCTTGGACTTCCCAGGCTCCAAAACTGTGAGACACAAATGTTTGTTGTTTATAAGCCATCTAGTTTATGGTGTTTTATCAGACCAAACACAGAAGACAATATTCATGGGCCCATAATAATATAAATGTTTGAGTAACTAAAGATGTGGGCAAAGGGACAAATCTCCCTTAGAGAAGAATTCCAAATAAATTATGTAGATATCTCTTCCTCTAAGAGGTGCAGCATCACTTCCATCACATTGGTTGTGGGCTGCATTTGGTAACTCCTCCCAAAGAAAGAGCATGGAAAGAAAGAGCATGGAAAGAGTATGGATGGGAAGAATCAATATCATGAAAATGGCCATACTGCCCAAAGTAATTTATACATTCAATGCTATCCCCATCAAGCTACCATTGACTTTCTTCATAGAATTAGAAAAAAAAACTACTTTTAAGTTAATATGGAACCAAAAAAAGAGCCACATAGCCAAGACAACCCTGAGCAAAAAGAACAAAGCTGGAGGCATCATAGTACCTGATTTCAAACTATACTATGAGGCTACAGTAACCAAAACAGCATGGTACTGGTACCAAAACAGAGATATAGACCAATGGAACAGAATAGAGGCCTCAGATATAATGCCACACATCTACAACCAACTGGTCTTTGACAAACCTCACAAAAACAAGCAATGGGGAAAGGATTCCCTATTTAATAAATGGTGCTGGGAAAACTGGCTAGCCGTATGTAGAAAACTGAAACTGGACCCCTTCCTTATGCTGTATACAAAAATTAACTCAAAATGGATTAAAGGCTTAAATGTAAGACCTAAAACCATAAAAACCCTAGAAGAAAACCTAGGCAATACCATTTGGCACGTAGGCATGGGCAAAGACTTCATGACTAAAACACCAAAAGCAATGGCACCAAAGCCAAAATTGACAAATAGGATCTAATTAAACTAAAGAGCTTCAGCACAGCAAAAGAAACTATCATAAGAGTGAACAGGCAACCAAGAGAATGGGAGAAAATTTTTGCAATCTATCCATCGGACAAAGGGCTAATATCCAGAATCTACAAGAAACTTCAGCAAATTTACAAGAAAAAAACAAACAACCCATCCAAAAGTGGGCAAAGGATATCAACAGACACTTCTCAAAAGAAGACATTTATGCAGCCAACAAACATATGAATAAAAGCCCATCATCACTGGTCATCAGATAAATGCAAATCAAAACCACAATGAGATACCATCTCATGCCAGTTAGAATGGCGATCATTAAAAAATTAGGAAACAACAGATGCTGGAGAGGATGTGGAGAAAGAGGAACACTTTGACATTGTGGTGGGAGTCTAAATTAGTTCACCAATTGTGGAAGACAATGTGGCAATTCCTCAAGGATCTAGAATCAGAAATACCATTTGACCCAGCAGTCCCATTACTGGGTATATACCCAATGAATTATAGATCATTCTGCTATAAAGACACATGCACACATATGTTTATTGGAGCACCGTTCACAATAGCAAAGACTTGGAACCAACCCAAATGTCCATCGATGACAGACTGGATAAAAAAAAATGTGGCACATATACACCATGGAATACTATGCAGCCATAAAAAAGGATGAGTTCATGTCCTTTGCAAGAACATGGATGAAGCTGGAAACTATCATTCTCAGCATACTAACACAGGAACAGGAAATCAAACACTGCATGTTCTCACTCATGTGGGAGTTGAACAATGAGAATATATGGACATAGGGAGAATACATGGACACATAGCACACACCAGGGCCTGTTGGGGAAATACCCAATGTAGATGACGGGTTGATGGGTGCAGAACCATCATGGCACTTGTATACCGATGTAACAAACCTGCATGTTCTGCATATGTATCCCGGAATTTACAGTATAATTAATAAAAAAAGAAATAAAAAAAGTTTCTGAATATGCTGAGAGGAGGATGAAAAAGAGGGGAGTAAGGTGGAGAGAAGAAAGACAACTTAACTGGCAGTTACTATTATACAGGCAAGAAGATATTAGGTTGTAAATAAAAGAATGGCAACGGGTACAGAAAGTAAGGGAACCAAGCAAAGGTAAAACTTGGAGCACTTGGTGACTAGGAGGTGAGAACATAGGAGGTATCTAAGAAGATCCTAGGTTTCTGACTTGGACGGATGGTGCTATTTCAAAAGACAGGTGATAAAAGAAGAGGAGCAGGTTTGAGGAAGATGAGTTAGGTTTTAAATTCGTTTGGATCAAGCTCCTACTGGCATTCAAACAGAAAATGTATTTGGATACTTTCTAGCATTGGCCAAGGGGTACAATTAAAAATAACTCATTGAGATGGTATACATTTAGATAGTATCACCGAAAGTGAAAAAAAAGAAATATCTAAAGGTGGAATCTCAATGAACATCAACATTTAAACAAAGAGAAGAGAAAGAGGAACCCTAAATGATAAATGAGAAGACATAAACAGAAAGTAAGAGCAGACCAGGAGAGTGTAACAGAATATTATCAGAAAAATAAATAGAAGAGCAATTCTGAAGATGAAAGATGTGTCTAATCAACAGTGTCAGAGTCCAGAGAGAGGTGAAGCAAGTTAAGATTAAAACTATTCCTCGCTGACATGATATTTTTAACTGTTTGCTTAGTTCATATAAAAATCTTATGTATTTCATATTCAAGTGTTGAGGTTGGATTTAATTTGGCATGTATAATGGTTTTTAGGGCAAAAGAGGAAATTGGTTTTATTACTTTTCTGAACTCACCATAATCTGGAAGATGCAGTCATCACAAATGCTTAGTACTCCAGTGTTGGTATGTGAGAAATCACATGATAATCCCAATTCCTGTTTCCTATGTATTATGTATTAAAAAGGTCTCTGAAGATGCTGAGGAGAGGCCTTACATTATTCAAAATATTCTAACACTAGGATTTCCTCCCCTCCTTTTTAATAACCACACTTCAGTTAGACGTGCAGTTAGGAAATCTGTAACCTAGACAAAGACGTAACTAACTAGCTGTGTATACTAGAGAAATTATTTACTTTCTTAGGACATTTTTGTTCATGTATATATATTCATTGAATTGAGTTATTGAAAATAAATGGATTGAGATAAATCATGGTCTGGAAGAACAAAGCCATGCTTCTAATTGAACTGCTATACTAAACTTTCACCAAGTACACATATCCTTTCTTAGAGTTACTCTCGATGGAAATGGGCCCTTTCGCTGATCCCTTTCACACTGACCATCCTGTAAGTGCTTGTTTCATCTTTGCTTCACTTTTCTTCTCGCTCTATGTGTTAGGTGTAACTCCTTCTTCCTCTTTAATTCCAAAATATACTTTACAAACCTCTATTACAGCATATATGATATTTACCCTAATTACAAGATGATGTGGTCATTGAGGCACTAACTTTAATTATATGTAAATGTGTATCCCAAACATATAGCACATGTCTGATACAAACTGAAAACACACTTACTGGTGTTTAGTGAATGCATAGGAATTATTCAGGCAAAGGAGTCAGATACATCATGGTGTCTTTTGATAAGCTGGGAGAGAGATGCGTAGCTCAATTTGCCCCAAACACTGAATGAAACTGAAAGTCTAGGGATCTGTCATTGTATAGAGAGTGGTGAGAGCTCATGTGGCTCAGGACTTTATAAATGGTTCCCAAGGAAGCTTCTTTTGGAAGTCCTGTTTTATTAAGTGGTATGGTGGCATCACTGACAATGAGATACTGGAGGGCAGCCAATCTACTCACTTTGAAGCAACACATATTGCAGCATAACTCTTCTGGGTAGGATATACTGGGATATGGATGATTATGGAATACCTAAACAACTGCAGGCTAATAGGCTCAAACACAGCAGGAGGGATGCTTTATTAAGTGCCTGCTACAGCCCAATTACAAATAGGGCAGAACCACTGTGCACACAGAAAGGAATTGTAGAAAGTTGACTTACCAAAGGAGACTTGGAAAGGCACTGGACAAAACCCAGTTCTCAAAATGAGATCTGTCAGGCTAAGCAAAGTCAGCCTTGCCATGCATGTGATATTTTGAGATCACTCATATCCTGGTCAAGCCTATGGGACTTTAGCTTACATTTTCACGTACTGTTGTTTTCTTTTGTTTTCAGCCAACTTCGCTATAAGCTTTTTCAGGGACTACCATTTGTTAGACCTTTCAAAGAGTAAGTTAGGATATATGTTGTTTATCTGTGCAAGATGCCATTTGAAAAATAGTTTGGACATGGAAAAGATGAGATCATCACGCATATTTTGACAGTGTTTGAAGATACTACTGTTCTAAAAATCTGGTGGAGAGGCACCTCTTTGTAACATGGCATTATGTACTATTGTGCTTGTATCAAGCTGCTTAATAAATGTTTAAAGATGACAGTTTATTGATCTTTTTTATAACCGATCATATAAAGATAATAAACTTTATCTACAGTGTTATTTTCAAATAAATGATGGCATACTGAATAGATATGCGATACAGCATATAAAATACAAAATAGATGAAAAATAATTTATTAACTTCTATTATTGATTCTTTCATCAAATAGAATTTTATTTGCTGATAAAATGAAATAATCTAACCTCATCTCTTCTCATAGCTAATTCTCATATATCTCAGGCATAGTTCAGCTTTAATTGAAAATCCATTTATAGGTAGCTAGTTCTTTGGATACTTGTAACTACACATCATAATCTTAGTTCCCACTTATTGGAGGATTTCTGGTTAATCAAAATATTAGTTAATCTTCCTTTTAGAAGGAATTTGTAATCATGATAAAGGAAAGTTTCCATACAAATCTTTAAAACCTGAATCACCAATCAAATCATTTAACACAGCTTAAGCATCTAACATAGGCAAAATATAAGACTATCAGAATACATAGCCTCAACAATTAGAGAAGAGAATGTTGGTGAGATCAATAACTATGATATAAGATATGATAAAATATATGTGATATGGGGTACAATGTTGTATTAATTAAGAAAATGCAGTCAAGTTGCAGTGATTATTGGAAATAGTGCAATTAGAACTTAGGTAATATTATTGGTTTTGCAACCTTCTCCGAACCATTGCCAAGGTTCTGTGATAAAACACAAACAAAATATGAGGCTTATTTTCATCATACAGACAAAATATGAGGCTTACTTTCATCTATCTGAGATGAATTTATCTTATAAGGTCCATTCTAATAAATAGAATTTCTGTTAAATAGTCTTGATGCTCTAGAATCTGAAAACACTGTAGACAGGTGTCCTGCTTAGAAATAAAAATTTATTGAGTATTACTTAGCCTGAGCATTACTCTAATTTCCAGCGTATTAACTCTGAACCTTGTCCCATATACAAGTAGTTTGTAGGAAAAAATATATGAAGAAAATACCATTTAACACTGGAAGTAGCAAATATGTGAAACTTAGTAACTTATGACTGGATATTAATGAAGAATATTAAAAGGGACTTAATCCAATATACTACAACAGCACACTTAGACACATGGCAATAGACTGAGATTTAGTTCAGGAATCATTGTTTATCCTTATCTCCTATTTCTATGTATCTTAAACCAATACACTTGCCCTTTGATTCTAAGTTTCCGTGGAAGTTTGGCACTAAAAGTTAAACAGAGAACATTTGTTTTTTGTTATTTTCAAAGAATGGTGACAATTCTACCTCTTCCTAAGAGCCACTCAGCTGGAAAAAAAATACTATTTCAGACCAAGGGAATAATAATTACCATTTCTAATCTCTTGACAGCTCTGCCTGTGACTAAAATGACTGGGAATACTCACTTTCTAGACTTTCTAACTGCAAGGTAGGAGGTTTTTGTTTTTTGTTTTTTGTTTTTGTTTTTTTGTTTTTTGTTTTTTTTTTTTTGAGATGGAGTCTCGCTCTGTTGCCCAGGCTGGAGTGCAGTGGCGCGATCTCGGCTCACTGCAAGCTCCACCTCCCGGGTTCACGCCATTCTCCTGCCTCAGCCTCCCGAGTATCTGGGGCCACAGGCGCCCAGCACCACGCCCGGCTAATTTTTTGTATTTTTAGTAGAGATGGGGTTTCACCGTGTTATCCAGGATGGTCTCGATCTCCTGACCTTGTAATCCGCCTGCCTCGGCCTCCCAAAGTGCTGGGATTACAGGCGTGAGCCACTGCGCCTGGCCGGTAGGAGGTTCTTATACCTGTCTGCACTCAGGCAGTGCTACATGACAACCCAAGATCTTGAAGTAATCTGTAAAATATATTTAATAACCCAGGTATTTTTCATTGTAACATAAAATACCCAGAAACTTCAAAAGGTCTTCGAATTAAGACAGTTTTTCTAAGTGTGATTCCTTGACTGCCCATCTCAGAATCATTTGGAGGACTTGCTAAAAATACCGATTTCTAGGTTCCACCTCATTTCTACTAACTCAGGTACTCTAAAGCTAGAGACTAGGAAACTGACATTTATTTTCTTCATATGCGTAAGTTTAAGAATTGCTTATCTAAGTTGGGGATGTCCCAAGGAAAAATGAAAAACACACATAAAGTAATTGAAAAATTCAAATAGTATGATAACTAAAGATCTCATTAGTTATATGCCAATAACAGGCAGGTCACTCTTTTGAGTATCTGCTATATTTACAACATCTTTCATGTAGAAATTACAGCCCACCTACATTACAGATAAACCAAATTGAAAAGGGAACCACAGAATAACTTATGTTTATGAAATAGAGGTTCTACCAGACTGAAGAAACATAGTAGAGACATAGTAGAGAATTTCTACACACATAGTTAATTACTACATCAGAGCCTTGGAGCTCGTGCAGATGAAAAGAAAGTATAGCCATAATTTAACACTGCACACAAACTGCCTTCTGAGACAGCCAGAACTCACCCGCCAGGCCCCATATCTCTCTCTCTCAGTATCTTACTTTTACATTCATTCTGAGGCCATTATCTCATAGAAGTGGCATATGACTGTTACTTCCTAAGATTTTCTGGTTTATTCATAAAAAGTATGTGGAGCAATGTGTTGGAAAACTTACAGTGTTTACAAGCTACTTTTTAAAATTAAGAATTTCAAAGCATTTCAAACTATGTAGGAATAAATTTTCCTCACTATATTTTGAGAAGCAGGAAATGGGAACAGGTGAAAATCTCATCCTCTCATTACATTTCAGCAAAGTCACACTAGGTAAAGGATTTCCCAGACAATGGAAGCTTAATGAGAGCCTGTGCACATCAACGTGTCCTCAAATAAGATCTAAAAACAAGGTTATTTGATGCACTCAGTTGACTAAAGGATCAAAGATAATACATTCACCCTGAAGTTTCAAATAGAACTTGCATACATAAACAGATACTTTATTCTTTGTAAAAGAGTCAAGAGAAAAAGAAAAACAGCAACAACATAGAGCATGTGAAAAGTTTTATAAAATAAAAATAAGAAAAGTTTTACAGGATAAGCATGCTATAGAAAAGGTTCTACTATAAATAAACAAAAGACACTTTTAGACTGTATATGCTTTGTGCTCTCAACAAAATATAGAAAAGAATAACAGACTGGGCACAGTGGCTCATGCCTGTAATCCCAGCACTTTGGGAGGCCAAGGCGGATGGATTACAAGGTCAGGAGTTCGAGACCATCCTGGCTAACATAGAGAAACCTCAACTCTACTAAAAATACAAAAAAATTAGCTGGGCGTGGTGGCGGGCACCTGTAGTCCCAGCTACTCGGGAGACTGGGGCAGGAGAATGGCGTGAACCCAGGAGACGGAGCTTGCAGTGAGCCGAGATCGTGCCACTGCATTCCAGCCCGGGCAACAGAGTGAGACTCCATCTCAAAAGATAAAAAAAAAAAAAAAAAAAAAAGAATATAGCCTAAAATAAGACACAACACTTAGATTAAAATGGAGCTCTCAGATATAAAATATGCAGGAAACAATAATAATGCAGGAAAGCCAAAAGCAGAAAGAATTAAAACTCTGTATTGGCTATATTAAGAGAAAATATCTTTATCAGAGTAAACTAAATCAATAAAGAAAAATCTAGTGATATCTAAGGAAATAAGGAAAAAATCTTCAGAAATGCATTTGTGGGATATAAACACACTCCCCTTAGTCTTTGAGATATCAATTACATCAAACATACATAAAGAAAAAGATTAATGGAAGGTATAATGTGAGGTATTTTACTTTGCAGAGTTATTTTTGACATGTCCTAAGTCAGCAGCTTCACTCTAAATCTGTCTTGCCACCTGTTTTTGTACATAAAGTTTTATTAGAACACAGCATCACCTGTTCATTTATCTATTTATCTAATGTCTATGACTATGTGCATATTATGTGTAGAGTTGAGTAGTTGTGGCACAGACCATATGAATTACAAAGCCAGATATGAATTCATAGGCCATATGAATTACAAGGCTACATATTTACTATCTAGTCTGTATTAGTCCATTTTCATGCTGCGGACAAAGACATACCTAAGACTGGGAAGAAAAAGAGGTTTGAGTAGACTTACAGTTCCACATGGCTGGGGAGGCCTCAGAATCGTGGCGGGAAGCAAAAGGCACTTCTCACATGGCAGCAGCAAGAGAAAATGAGGAAGATGTAAAAGCAGAAACCCTTGATAAAACCATCAGATCTCATGAGACTTATTCACTACCACAAGAACAGTATGGGGGAAACCACTCACACGATTCAAATTATCTCCCACCAGGTCCCTCCCACAACATGTAGGAATTATAGGAGTACAATTCAAAATGAGATTTGAGTGGGGACACAGAGCCAAATCATATCCTAGTCTATACAGAAAATGTTTGCTGAATGCTACCCTAGACCACTGGACATATAAACACATTATTAAATCAGCAGATCCCTGAGTGTTCATGGCTTGTATATGGCATTTAATATCATATACATGTGTTATAGAGGCCTCTAAAGAATTTGTTACTTCTTTCTCACCAGACCTAATTATTATGATATCATCAATGTACTGGATAAACATAACATGTCTCCAGATGAAGATACATTTTAAATTGATTGCCACATGGAGTGGGAGAGTTAATATTGCTCTGAGATAAAACAATAAAGGTCAATAGCTATTTCTGCCAGTTAAAAGCAAATGGCTTTATCTAAGTATTTTTCTAATTGATATAGATAAAAAATAGATTGGAAGATGAAGAGAACAGCTTCAATCAGAGGTACTTTTTAAATAAAGTTTATGATATGCTATTGCCATTCCTTAAGATCCATTTGTTTTCTGCACAGGACAAAATGGGCATATTTCATGAAGATGTTTGAGTAAGCACCTCCATCTGTTAAGTTTTTTATGAAAATACTTCCATGGTTCCAGGGATGTAAATAGTTTTGAGAGACTGTCGTGATAAGATGGGTTACCTCAGGGGACAACAGCAGCAAAATGGTAGAACAGGAATCCCCAGGCCCTCCCCTTACCGTGAAGACATGGACTCAACAACAATCTATAGACCAATTCCATTTGTGAGAAATCAGAAACCATTTCAGAGGTTCCTGTACTCCAGGCAAACATGAGCCAGTAGGAAAATTAATGGCACTTACTCACCAGAGTCTCACCTTTTGACAGCATGAGGCAATCAGGAAACTTCTGGCTCCCAGTTTTGTTGTTGGGGGAAGATAGAGAAGACTGAACCATATGTCCAACATTTTGACTTTGTGTGAGGTTGGGGGGATTGCTGGCTGACAGACTAGCTAGTCTTGCCAGAATCTAAGCACTGACAGGAAAAGGTGCCAGGTAGAATCCCACTGAAAACAAAGGCAATACTTAAAACTCACACACACACACACACACACACACGCACACACTCACCATATTCCCTTCTTCTGCCTCAGCACAGAATGAGAGGGAGAAAATGCTCAACTTCTATCTTTAACCTGGGGAGAAAAATATTTGGAGAAAATGTTCGATGTTTTGGCTTTTTGAGAGACTGTCCAAGAAATTAGTTTCTGTCTCACCTGTTTCAAAGAATTAATGGAAACCAGCAATATTCTAGATGCCTAGGGGCTACTAAGAACAAAAGAGAGCTGGCCAGTTTGCTCTTGCTCTAGAAGACCCACAGTATTGCAAACAGAGGCCAATGCTGTTTGGTAGCCTCTCAGCTGGAAAAGAGAAGAGTAGAATCGACATCCAACATTCTGCCTTTTGGAGGGACTGCCAGAGGAACTGATTTCTGTCTTTTCCCATTCAGAGTACTGATAGAACCCAACGTACTCTAAAAGCCTGAGGACCACTGAGCACAAAAGTGAACTAAGTGGCTTGCAGCAACTAAAGAGAATCTGCAATACTATAGACACCAGACGATGCAAAATATTATAAGCTACATTAAATAAAGAAACCAGCAAATTCTGGTAATTAGGAAATTACCCACACAAGTCCAGAGAAGATATATCTACAGAAAAGGTACTGTATTAGTGTGTTCTCATGCTGCTATGAAGAACTGCATGAGACTGGGTAATTTATAAAGAAAAGAGGTTTAATATACTCAGTTTCACATGGCTGGAGAGGCCTGAAGAAACTTACAATCATGGCAGAAGGGGAAGTAAACACATCCTTCTTCATAAGGCGGCAGGAGAGAGAAGTGCAGAGCAAAGCGGGGAAACGCCCTTATAAAACCATGAGATCTCATGAGCACTCACTCACTATCACAAAACAGCATGGGGGAACCATCCCTATGATCTAATTACCACCCATGAGGTCCCTGCCCAAAGACGTGGGGATTACACTTTGGAATACAGTTCATGATGAGATTCGGGTGGGGACACAGAGCCAGACCATATCATTCTTCCCTGGCCCCTCCCAAATCTTGTTTTTCTCACAGTTCTAAACAAAATTATGCCTTCCCAACAGTTCCTCAACATCTTAACTCATTTCAGCATTAACCCCAAAGTCCAAGTCAATAGCCTCATCTGAAACAAGGCAAGTCCCTTCTGCCTATGAGCCTGTAAAGTCAAAACCATGTTAGTTACTTTATCAACACAATGGAGATACAGGCATTGGGTAAACATACATTTTACAAATGGAAGAAATTAGCCAAAACAAAGAGGATATAGGACCCATGCAATTCTGGAAACAAATGAGACAGCAATTAAATCTTAAATCTTCAAAAGAATCTCCGTTGACTCAATGTCTCACATCCAAGTCATGTTGATACAAGAGATGGGCTCCTATGGCCTTAGGCAGGTCTACCCCTGTGGCCTTGCAGGGTACAGCCCCCGACTCCTGGCTACATTCATGAGCCGGTGTCGAGTGTCTGCTATTTTTCCAGGTATGCAATGCAAGCTCCTGGTGGGTTTACCATTCTGGGGTCTGGAGGATGGTGGCCCTCTTCTCACAGCTCCACTAGGCAGTGCCCAAGTGGGGACTCTGTGTGGGGCCTCCAACCCCACATTTTCCTTCCACACAGCCCTAGCAGAGCTTCTCAATCTGGGCCCCACCCCTGGAGCAAACTTCTGCCTGGACATCCAGGAGTTTCCATACACCCTTTGAAATCTAGGCGGAGGTTCCCAAACCTTAATTCTTGACTTCTGTGCACCTGCAGGCTCAATGACACATGGAAGCTGCCAAGGCTTGCGGCTTTCATCCTATGAAGCCATGGCCCTAGCTCTACCTTGGCCATTTTTAGCCAAGGCTAGAGTGACTGGGACACAGGAAACCAAGTCCCTAGGCTGCACACTGCAGGAGGACCTTAGGCCTGACCTATGAAACCATTTTTTCCTTCTAAGCCTCTTGGCTTGTGATGGGAGGGGCTGCCATGAAGGTCTCTTACATGTCCTGGGGACATTTTCCCCTTGTCTTGGTGATTAACATTAGGCTCCTTGTTACTTAAGCAAATTTCCACGGCAGTATTTTCTTCCTAGAAAATTGATTTTTCTTTTCTATTGCATCATCAGGCTGCAAGTTTTCCAAATATTTATGTTCTGCTTCCTCTTGAATGCTTTGCCACTTAGAAATGTCATCTGCCATATACCCTAAATCATCTCTCTGAGGTTCAAAGTTTCACAGATCTCTAGGGCAGGGGCAAAATGCTGCCAGTGTCTTTGCTAAAGCATAGCAAGAATTACCTTTATTCCAGTTTCCAACAAGTTTCTCATCTCCACCTGAGACCACCTCAGCCTGGACTTCTTTGTCCATATCTCTGTCAACATTTTGGTCAAAGCCATTCAACAAGTCTCTAGGAAGTTCCAAACTTTCCCACATTTTCCTATCTTCTTCTGAGCCCTCATTCTTCTGAGCCTTCTGGGTAACTGCCTGTTACCCAGTTCCAAAGTCACTTCCACATTATCAGGTATCCTTATAGGAGCACCCCACTATCTGCCAATTTACTGTATTAGTTCATTTTCACACTGCTATAAAGACCTGCCTGAGACTCAGTAATTTATAAAGAAAAGAAGTTTAATTGATTCAGAGTTCCACATTGCTAGGGAGGCCACAGGAAACTTACAACTGAGGCAGAAGGGGAAGCAAATATGTTCTTTACAAGGCAGCAAGAGAGAGAAGTGCAGAGTGATGGTGAGAAAAGCCCACTATAAAACCATCAGATCTCATGAGAACTCACGTACTATCACAAGAACAGCAGAGGGGGGCACAATTTAATCACTTCTGTAAGATCCCTCCCCGAACGCATGGGTATTATACTTCGTATTACCATTCAAGATGAGATGTGGGTGGAGACACAGAGCCAGGCCATATCAGGTAGAAAAAGCACCAAGAATCTGTAGCTAGATTGATTGGTGATCTTTGTCTGTATGAAGCCAGTTCATATAGAAAAACAGGTGGCTGTTTTTAAAATGTGTAGATTCCAATACATATTTAAAAGTCTGAGAAAGAAACAAGGAAATATAATCCAATCAAGGGAACAAAATAAATCTCCAGAAATCAACCTTAAAGAAAAGGAGACTTTTGCATCCCCTGACAAAGAATTCCACGTAACTGAAATAAAGTGCTCAGTAAACTATGAAGGCTGGCATGAACAAAATGAGAATATCAACAAAGATATATGACATATAAAAAAGAACCAAATAAGAATTTTGGAGCTAAAGAATACAATAACTGAATTGAAAAACTCTCTAAAGGGGTTCACCTGCATATTTAATTAAGCAGAAGAAAGAACCATTGAACCTGAGGAAAGGTCATTTGGAATTATCCAGTGAGAGTAACAAAAAGCAGGGAAAAGAATGAAGAAAGCATACGAGACTTATGGAATACCATAAAGCAGATCAATATACTCATTACAGAAGACCTAGAATGAGAAAAGAGAATGAATGTGACAGAAAGCTTATTTGAAAAAATAATGCTATGAAACTTTCCAAGTCTGAAGAAGGAAGAAAACACCCAGACTTAGGAAGCACACAGACTACAACTAGAACTACAACTAAAATAAATTCAAATAAGTTCACACTGAGAAAGACTGTAATTATATTGTCAAAAGTCAAAGACAAAGAAAATGTTGAAAGCAGCAAAAGAAAGGAAATTCATACAGTATAGGAAGTCCAATAAGACTTTCAACAGATTTCTCAGCAGAAACCTTGCATTCTAGAAAGAAATGCAATTATGTATTCAAAGTGCTGGAAAAAAGAAAACCCTGAAAACCAAGAATACCACATCTGACAAAACTGCCCTTCAAAAATGAAGGATAAAAAAAGACTTTCTTAGATAAATAAGCCCTGAGAGGATTCATCACCACTAGACTCAGGTAATAAAAAAATTTAAACAGAGTCCTTTAAGGTGAAGTGACAGGATGCTAGAGAGTAACACAAAAGCATATAAAAATATAAAGTTTATGATTAAAGTAAATATAGAGACAAATAATGGATACTGTAATATTTTTTAAATGGTGCTTAAATAACTTTGAATTCTGCTATATAAATTAAAAGTAAATAATATAAAAATAACTATAATAATGTGCTCCAATAGATACACAATAAAACAGTGTAATTTGTCACATAAAATGATGTGTGCATGGGAGAAGCAATAGAGTTTAGTTTTGTATGAAGTTAAATTATGTTGTTATAAATTAAGAGATAATTATAAGATGTTTTACAGAAATACCATGGTAACAACAAAAAAAAGCCTATAGAAGATATACAAAAGAAAATGAGAAAGAAATCAAACCATGTCACCACAAAAAAATTAATGAAACACAGAGGAAGAGAAGAAGAAAGAAAAAAAGGGGCAAAAAGTTGCAAGGTAGACAAAATAATTAACAAAATGGCAAGAGTAAGTTCAACTCTATAAGTAATTACTTTAAATGTAAATGGATTAAATTTCCCAATCAAAAGACAGAGCAACTGAATACTTTTCTAAAAAGCAAGACCCAACTATATGCTGTCTACATGAGACTTACTTTAGATTTAAGGATACACATAGGCTGAAGTAAGGGATTTTAAAAAAATATTATATGAAAATGGTAGCCAAAAGAGAGCAGAATTGGCCATAGTTGTATCAGACGAAATAGACTTTAAGTCAAAATTTGAATTAAAAACAATTAAGAACATTATATAATAATAAAAGGACCAATTCACCAGGAATATATAATAATTATAAATATATTTGCACCCAACATCATAGTACCCAAATATATAAAGCAATAACTGACAGAACAAAAGGAAGAAATAGCAATAGAATAATGGGGATTTCAATATCCAACTTTTAATAAACAATGAAACATTTAGGCAGAAGATTAATTCAAAAACAGAACAATGTTTCAATATTGTTCAAAATTGAACAATATTATCGATCAAATAGACATTACAGATACATGCAAAACACACTACCCAACATTATCAGAATACATATTCTTCTCAAGTTTACATGGAACACTCTCCAGGAAAGATCACATTAGTTCACAAAGCAAGTCTTAACAATTTTAAAAGATTAAATTATACCAAATATCTTTTTGGAATAAAAATGGAATAAAGGTAGAAAGAAAAGAAAAAAATTTAGAAGTACACGGAAATTAATAAAACACTCCTGAAAAAAATTAATGAGTCAAAGAAGAAATCAAAAAGGAAATTAGAAAACATCCTGACACAAACAAAAATGATAACATAACATACTAAAATTTTTGGGATACAGCAAAAGCAATACCAAAAGGGAGGTTTAAAGCAGCAAATGCCTACATTAAAAAATAAGACAGATAAAAAAATGACCTAACTTTAAACCTCAAAGAACTAGAAAAAAATTAAGTCCAATCTCATAGAACAAAGGAAATAATAAAGATTGGAGCAGAAATAAGAAAAATTAAGAATATTAAAACAGAAAAATATTGAAACTAAGAATTTGATTTTTGAAAACAAAGTTGACAAATTCTTAGCTAGATTAAGAATAAAAGAAGGAAGAATTCAAATAAATAAAATTAGAAATAAAACAGGAGATATTAAAACTGATGTTGTGGAAATAAAAAAAGGTTATAAATGATTATTGTGAACAATAGTACACCAAAAATTGGATAACCTAAAAGAGATGGGTATATTCTAGATACATATAACTCATCAAAACAGAATCATGAAAAAGTATAAAATCTTAACAGACCAATAATTAGCAGGGAGATTGCATTAATAATCAAAAAAATCTCTCAACAAAGAAAAGCCCAGGACCTAACGACTTCACTAGACAATTCTGCTAAACATTTAGATATGAATTAACATTGATTCTTCTGAAACTCTACCAAAAATGAAAAAAAAAAAAAGAAACAAGGGTGAGAACACTTCCTAAATTATTCTGTAAGGCCAGCATCACTATGTTACCAAAGTCAGAAAATAACTCTACAAGAAAACTACTGGCCAATATCTCTGATGAATACAAATGCAAAAATCCTCCACCAAATGTAGTCATCCTTCTGTGGGCGATTGGTTTCAGGACCCACTGTGGATACCAAAATCCACAGATGCTCACGTCCTTTATATAGAATGGTGTAGTATTTGCATATGACCTACACACATTCTCCCATATACTTTAAATTATCTCCAGATTACTTAAACTATCTAATACAATGTAAATGCAATGTACATAGTTGTTATATTCTATTGTTTAGGAAATAACAACCAGAAAATTTGTACATGTTTAGTACAGATGCAATTATCCATATTTTAAAAATTATTTTTGATCCATGATTGCTTGAGTCCACAGATGCTGAACTCACAGAAGCAGAGAGCTGACTATACTAGCAAACCGAATTCAACAGCACATAAAAAGTGCTACACCATAACCAAGTGGAATTTGCCTCTGGGATGCAAAGATGGTTCAACATACCTGAAGCAATCAATGTGATATACCACTTTAACGTAACAGAGTATAAAATTTATGATCACCTAAATAGATGCAGAAAAAGCATTTGAAAAAATTCAACCCCATTTCAAAAAAACTCAACAAATTAGAAATAGAAGGAAATTACTTCAACATAATAAAGGCCATATATGAAAATACCACAGGTAACATCAGTATCAAAGGGAAATGCCTGAAAGCTTTTCATCTAAGATAAGGGACAAGTCAAGGATGCCCACTCGTGCAACTTCTCTCTATCTATCCAACATGGTACTGGAATTCCTAGCTAGGACAATGGAAAAGAAAGAAAGGAAACAGTCAATAATCAACTCAAAAAGGACAAAATAACTAAACATATTGAAACTGTATCTCTGGTATACTTGAAACTATAAAACTTCTAGAAGAAAACATAAGAGAAAACCTTTATAACACTGTTCTTGGCAATGATTTCTTGTACGTGACACCAAAGCACAGACAACAAAAGCAAAAATAAATAAGTGGGACTACATCAAACTAAAATGTTTCTACATAGCAAAGAAAACATCAACAGAGTAATAAGGCAACATACAGAATGGTAGAAAATATTGCAAACCTTATATTTGATAAAGGGTTAATATCCAAAATATATGAAGAATTCAAATCAATAGCAAGAAAATAAACAATTTACTTAAAAAATGGGCAACAGACTTTAATGGACATTTCTCCTAAAACATATACAAATGACTGACAGATATATAAAAATATTCTCAACATCACCAATCATCAGAGAAATGTAAATTAAAACTATAATGAAATGTTACCTCACACCTGTTAGAATGGTTATTATATTAAAGAAAGGAAAATAACAAACGTTGGCAAGGATGTGAATAATTGGAACTCTTGTACACTCTTGGTGGAAAAGTAAAATAGTGCAGCCACTTTAAAAAACAAGATAGAAGTTCCTCAGAAAATTAAAAATAGAATTACTATATAATCCAGTCATTTAACTTCTAAGTATTTATCAAAAAGAATTGAAATCAGGATCTGGGGTGGGGAAAGATATCAAAATAGAAGGCTCCACTGAACAGTTCCCCAAAAGACACCAATTTAAACTATCTACACACAAAATAAGCACCTTCTTAAGAACCAAAAATCAGGTGAGTACTCACAGTACTGCTTTTAACTTCACATCACTAAAAGAGACACTGAAGGCCGGGCATGGTGGCTCATGCCTGTAATCCCAGCACTTTGGGAGGCCGAGGCAGGTGGATCATGAGGTCAGGGGATTGAGACCATCCTGGTTAACCCAGTGAAACCCCGTCTCTACTAAAAATACAAAAACAAAATTAGCTGGGCGTGGTGGTGGGTGCCTGTAATCCCAGCTACTCAGGAGGCTGAGGCAGGAGAATGGCGAGAACCCGGGAGGCGGAGCTTGCAGTGAGCGGAGGTAGCACCACTACACTCCAGCCTGGGCAACAGAGCGAGACGCCATCTCAAAAAAAAAAAAAAAAAAAGAGACACTGAAGTGGTAGGAAAAACAGTCTTTAATAATTGACACCATCCCTCCCCTATGCCCTGGCAGTGGTAGTCCCAGCACACTTTTAGTAGGGGTGGCCACAGGATTGCTTGTGTCACTCTACCCCCAGCTCCAGGTGGCTCAGAACACACACACACAGAGATTTTGTTTGTTTGGGAGAAAGCAAAGAAAGAGAAAAAGACTCTCTGCCTGGCAATCTACAGAATTCTTGTGGATATTGTTCAAGACCATCAAGGGGATACCTCTATAAGTCTGCAAGAACCACAGCATTACTGACTTAAGAGTGCCTCCTAAAGTAGATATAGCTTAGATAAACAACACTCAAATACTTTCAAATATCTGAAAAGCCTTCCCAAGGTGGACGAATACAAATAGGCCCAGGCTGAGAAGACTGCAATAAATATCTAACTCTTTAATGTCCAGACACAGATGGACATCTACAAGTATCAAGACCACCCAGGAGAACATGACCTCAACTAATGAACTAAATCAGGCAACAGGGATCAATCCTGGAAAAACAGAGATATGTGACCTTTCCGAAAGAGAATTAAAAATAGCGGTGTTAAGGAAACTCAAAGAAATTCAAGATAAAACAGAGAAGGAATTCAGAATTCTACTAATAAATTTAACAAAAATTGAAATAATTTAAAAGAATCAAGCAGAAGTTCTGCAGATGAAAAATTTAATTGCCTTACTGACAGATGCAGAGGAGTCTTTAATAGAAGAACTGATAAAGGAGAACAAATAATTGGTGAGTTAGAAAGCAGGCTATTTAAAAATACAGTCAGAATTGGCAAAAGAAAACAGAATAAAAAACAATGAAGCATGCCTATAACATGTAGAAAATATCCTCAAAACGGCAAATCTAAGAGTTACTGGCCTTCATGAGGAAGTACAGAAAGAGATAGGGGTAGAAAGTTTATTGAAAAGGACAACATTAGAAAACTCCCCAAAGCTAGAGAACGATATCAACATTCAAGTGCGAGAAGGTTATAGAACACCAGGCAGATATAACTCAAAGAATAAATCAAGGCATCTAATAATCAAACTCCCAAAGGTAAAGGATAAAGAAAGGATACTAGAGAGAAAAGAAACAAATAACATACAATGGAGCTCCAATATGTTTGGCAGCAGACTTTTCAATGGAAACTTTACAGTCCAGAAGAGAGTGGCATAGCGTGTTTACAGTGTTGAAAGAAAAAAAGTTTTACCCTGGAATAGCATATCTTGTGAAAATATCCTCCAAAGATGAAGGAGAAATACTTTCCCAGATACACAAAAGCTGAGGGACTTTTATCAACACCATACCTGCCCTGTAAGACATGCTAAAGAGAGTACTTCAATCAGAAAGAAAAGAATGTTAACGAGAAATAAGAAATCATCTGAAGGTAAAAAAAAAAATCTCACTGGTAATACTGAATAAACAGAAAACTAGAAATTCATAACACTATAATTGTGGTGTGTAAACTACTCTTGAAATCACCTTTGCAAAAATTATAACTGAGAAAATTATAACAGTGAAGGAGATCTGAGCTAAGTAACTCCATCTGGCTTCTAATCTCCAAGCTGTCCTTGCTCATTCCTAGGCATCGGCCAAACTAACTTTGGGAAGAACTTAGTTTATAGTTCAACTATGAAACAAAGACAATAAGAGCCCTGGCCCAAAACAAACCACCTTCCTGCTTGAGGACTAGCCTGTCTTTGCAGAACTAACAAATTAGCCACAAGATTAGAAATTATGGTTTAGGAGTCACACAGCTGGAGGCTGCAAGATTCTGAACCTCCCCAAATTGCTCCTGGGGATAACATCACTATTATAAAACCTAAGATCAGTGCTTGAGATATGTTGCAGACCCTGTACTTGATAGATAAGCTGGCATCACCCAAATGGATAAAATGGTTCATCTTGTATTGGGGCCCCTACCCAGGAAGTGACTTAGCAGAAGATGACAGCTTTGACTCCCTATGACTTTATCTCTAACTCAACCAATCAGCACTCTTGACTCACTGGCCTCCTATGTACTAAATTGTCCTTAAATATCCCAATTCCCAAGTTTTTGGAGTTACTGATATGAGTAATAATAAAACTCTAGTCTCCCATACAGCTGGCTCTGCATGAATTAAACCATTTCTCTATTGCAATTCCCCTGTCTTGATAAGTCAGCTCTGCCTAGGTAGTGGGCAAGAAGGACCCATTGGTCGGTTACACTCTTATCTTAGACTAAATGATGAACCAATCAAAAATAACACCTGTAACAACATTTCAAGACACGGACATTTTAAATAGAAACAACAAAAATTTACAAAGTTTAGGGACAAAGTTAAGGTATAGAGACCTTATGAGTCCTTATTAGTTTTCTTTCACTTGTTTGTGTGTGTGTGTTTGCAAACAACATTAAGTTGTTATCAGCTTAAAATCATGTGCTACAAGATAGTATTTGCAAGCCTCATGTTGACCTCAAACCAAAGAACATACAACAAATAAACAAAAAAATACAAAGCAAGAAACTAAATTGTATCATCAGGGAAAATCACCTCAAGTAAAAGGAAGAAAGAAAGAAAAAAAAGAAGAAGATTACAAAACAACCAGAAAACATGTAACGAAATGGCGGGAGAAAGTACTTACTTATCAATAATAACATTAAATGTAAATGGACTAAACTCTCCAAACAAAAGGGACAGAGCACCTGAATGAGTTAAAAAATAAGACTGAATGATCTGTTGCTGAGAAGAAACACACTGCCTCAATGAAGACACATACAGACTAAAAATAAAGGAACAGAAAAAATATTCCATGCAAATGGAAACCAAAAAAGCAGGAATAGCTGTACTTACCTTGGAAAAAAACAGACTTCAAGACAAAAACTACAAGAGGACACAAAGAAGGTCACTATGTAATGATAAAGGGGTAAATTCAGCAAGATGATATGGCACTTATAAAAATATATGTACCCAATACTGGAAAACCCTGATATATAAATAAATACTGCTAGAGCTAAAGAGTAGGGCTACTACTACAATGCAGTAATAGATGGAGGCTGCAACAACCAATTTTCATTATTGGACAGATATTCCAGATAGGAAATCAACAAAGAAACTTCAGGCATAATCTCCACTATAGACCAAATGGACCTAATAAATATTTACAGAACATTTCATCTAACAGCTGCAGAATACACATTATTTTCCTCAGCACATGGATTATTCTCAAGGATAGTCCATATGTTAGGTCACAAAACAAGTCTTAAAACATTTAAAAAATTGAAGTAGTATAAAACAAACATCTTCTCTGACCACAATGGAATAAAAGTAGAAATCCATATAAAGAATTGTTGAAACTATACAAAAAATGGAAATTAAACAATATGCTGAATGGCCAATGGGTCAATGAATAAATTAAGAAGAAATTGAAAAAGGTCTTGAAACAAATAATAATGGCAACACAACATACCAAAACCTATGGAATACAGCAAAAGTACTACTAAGAGGAAAATTTATAGCTATAAGTGCCTACATTAAGAAAGAAGAAAAACTTCAAATAAACAACCAAATGATGAATCTTAAAGAAATAGAAAAGCAAGAGCTAACTGAACTCAAAATTAGTTCAATAACGACAATGAAAAATAAAAACAGAGAAAAAATGAAATTGAAATGAAGAAAACAATACAAAATATCAATAAAACACAAAAAGTTCTTTTTCTGAAAACAAACAAAATTGACATAACCATTAGCCATTCTAATAAAAAATGGAAGATCCAAACAAATAAAATTATAGTTAAAAAAAGAGACATTAGAACTGATACTGCAGAAATTCAAAGGATTAGCTAGGCACAATGACTCATGCCTATAATCTCAGTACTTTGGGAGGCCAAGGTGGGTGGATCACTTGAGTTCTGGCATTCAAGACCAGCCTGGGCAGCAAGGCAAAATCCACCTCCATAAAAATTAGAAAAATTAGCCAGGCATAGTGGTGTTCACCTGTTTCCCAGCAACTTGGGAGGCTGAAGTGGGCGGATCACTTGAGGCTGGAAGGTAAAGGTGGCAGTGAGTCAGGATCACACCACTGCACTCCAGCCTGGGCAACAAACTGAGACCTTGTCTCAAAAGAAAAAAAAAAACACTAATTCAAAGGATCATTAGTGGCCTGATGAGCAACTATAAGCTCATACAGGAGAGTCTAGAAGAAATGAACAAATTCCTAGGCACATGCCACCTACCACGATTGAACCAGGAAGAAACCCAAAACCTGGACAGACCAATAACAAGTAATGAGGTTGAAGCTGTAATAAAAAGTCTAGTAAAGAAAAGCCTAGGACACGATGGTTTCTCTGCTGAATTCTACCAAACATTTAAAGAAGAACTAATAGCAATTTTACTAAAATTATTCTGAAAAATAGAGGAGGTTGGAATACTATCCAGCTCATTTTATGAGCCCAGTATTACCCTGATACCAAAACCAGACAAAGACACATCAACAAAAAAGAAAACTACAGGTCGATATCCCTGGTAAACATTGATGCAAAAATCTTCTACAAAATACTGGCTGACTGAATTCAACAATACGTTTAAAAGATTATTCATCATAACCAAGTAGGATTTATCCCAGGGATGCAAGGATGGTTCGACATATACAAATCAATGAATGGGATACATCATATCAACAAAATGAAGGACAAAAACCATATGATCACTTCAACTGATGCTGTAAAAGCGTTTGATAAAATATAACATCCTTTCATGATAAAAACTCTCAAACAACTGGTATAGAAGAAACATGCCTCAACATAATAAAAGCTATACATTACAGACCCACAGCTAGAAACATACCAAATGGGGAAAAATTGAAAGCCTTTCCTCTAAGATCTGGAATATGACAAGGATGCCCATTTTCACCACTGCTATTCAACATAGTACTGGAAGTCCTAGCTAGAGCAATCAGACAAGAAAAAGAAATAAAGGGCATCTAAACTGGAAAGGAAGAAATCAAATTATACTTGTTTGCAGATGATATGGCCTTATATTTGGAAAAACCTAATTACTCCACTAAAAAACTATTCAAACTGATAAACAAATTTAGTAGAGTTGTAGGATACAGCAGCAACATACGAAAATCAGTGCCATTTCTATATGGCAATGGTGAACCTTCTGAAAATGAAATAAGAAAAGAAATCCCATTTATGATACACACAAATACAATCAAATACCTAGGAATTAACTCAACCAAAGAAGTAAAAAAAAAAATCTCTACAATGAATACTATAAAACTGATTTAAAAAAATTGAAGAGGACACTGAAAAAGGAAAGATATTCCACGTTCATGGATTAGAAGAATCAATATTGTTAATAAAATGTCCATATTACCCAACACAATCTACAGATTTAAAGCAATCACTGTCAAAATAGCAGTGACATTCTTCACAGAAATGGGAAAAACAATCCTAAAATTTCTATGGAACCCCGAAGATCCAGAAAGTCAATGCTATCCTGAGCAAAAAGAACAAAACTGGAGGAAAAACATTACCTAACTTCAAATTATACTACAGAGGTATAGTAACCAAAAGAGCATGGTACTGGCATAAAAACAGACACATAAACCAATAAAACAGAACAGAGAACGCAGAAACAAACCCACACATGTACAGTGAGCCAATTTTTGACAAAGGTGCCAAGAACATACACTGGGGAAGGCTATCTCTTCAATTAATTGTGCTGGGATAAATGGATGTTTATATGCAGAAAAATGACACTAGACTTCTGTCTCTCACTGTACACAAAAATCAAATCAAAATGAATTAAAGACTTAAATCTGATACCTCAAACTATGAAAACACTACAAGAAAACATCAGGGAAACTCGCCAGGGCATTGGCCTGGGCAAAAATTTTTTGAATAATACCCCACAAGCAGAGGCAACCAAAATACAAATAGACAATTGGATCACATCAAGTTAAAAAAAACTCTGAACAAGCAAATGATACAATCAATAAAGTGAAGGGACAACACATCGAATGGAAGAAAATATTTGCAAACTACTTGTCTGACCAGGGGTTAATAACCAGAAAATTAAAAGCTCAAACAACTCTATAGAAAAAATCTAAGAATCTGATCGAAAACGGGGCAAAAGGTTTTGTGTTAGTCAGGGTTGTCTAGAGGGACAATACTAACAGGATATAGATACATACACATATATGATATAAAGGGGAGTTTATTAAGTATTAACTCACATGAACACAAGGTCCCACAATAGTCCATCTGCAAGCTGAGGAGTAAGAAGAGCCAGTCTGAGTCCCACAACTGAAAAACCTGGAGTCCGATGTTTGAGGGCACTAAGCATGCAGCATGGGAAAAAGATGTAGGCTGGGAGGCTAGGCCAGAGTCACATTTTCACATTTTTCTGCCTGCTTTATATTCACTGGAAGCTGATTAGATGGTGCCCACCCAGATTAAGGGTGGATCTGCCTTCCACAGCCCTCTGACACAAATGTTAATCTCCTTTGGTAACACCCTCACAGAAAAAACCAGGATCAATACTTTACATTCTTCATTCCAATGAAGTTGACACTCAGTATTAACCATCATCAAGTGTACCCCTTGTCAACTTGAACCCACACACATCTCCTGAGATCATACATACTCTTCAAATAAAGATAATAATAAGGTCAAAATTATATATATACAACTATCCTTCGTGCAACCAGAAATGCACCAATCCCTAAACCAAATATTATTACATAAAGTTAACAATACTTAAATGCTGATATGAAGTCAATAAATCTTACGTCACATGATAAAGGAAAAGGAAATAAAATGAAGATATTTTCTTAGTACAAGTGTATGCACGCACAAACATGTTTTTAACGAAAGGAGGATACACTTATGAGAGTTACAGTCTTCGTTTCTGCAGGTAGTCATGTGGTCGTAGCTGCTATTGATGACTACCTTCTTCTACCACCCATTCTGTGTTCCCTTTGCCTTCAGCAAATAGCTCAGCAGGTCATGTTTTTTTCCTGGTGGAGTGACTCAAACCTTCACTCCTGAAGGGTCTGGGCCACTTGTAGTCCTGCCTGGATTGGGCTCTTGTGGTTTCCCATTGACGTTAATCACAGGGCATGGTAATACTAAGATATGCCCTAATGGATCTCCTGTATTCCATCTATACTCTTCTTTACCTTCGTTGTGGAATAATACATCATCTTGATAGTCTGGGTCAATCACTCCAGCCAACTCCCTTCTTAGCCTGTTGACTTAAAGGTAGGAGGAGCCCAAAGCGCCCAGGCGGCAATCTTAACTTCCAGTTTAATGGAACCATTGTTGTGCCTCCTAGTGGCAGTCTTCCTCCCTCTGGAACTAAGACCTCTAGGCCAGGAGAACATAATTTCGTGGGAATAGGAAGCAAAAATTTTGCTAGTGGATCACTAGGGGTGATGGTGAGTGGTGCCACTTCCACTTTTACCCTTTGATTCCTGGACCCATGAGTCCTGGCTATGTGAGAAACAGTACTATATATCAGATGCTGATTCAGAGCAAACACAGCCTTCCGGAGAACTTTGCCCCAGCCCTGCAAACTATTGTCACCTAGTTGGTGTTGTAATTGTGACTTCAAAACGCCATTCCACAGTTCTATAAATCCAGCTGCTTCAGGACGATGAGGAACTTGGTAAGACCAGTGAATTCCATGACCATGAGCCCACTGCTGCACTACTCTAGCTGTAAAGCAAGTGCCTTGGTCCGAGGAAATGCTGTCTGGAATACCATGATGGTGGATAAGACATTCCATGAGACCATGGATGGTAGTCTTGGCAGAAGTATTGCATAAAGGATAGGCAAACCCATATCTGGAGTGTCTATTCCAGTGAGGACAAACCTCTGCCCTGTCCATGATGGAAGAAGTCCAATATAATCACCCTGCCTCCAGGTACCTGGCTGAGCACCCCGAGGAATGGTGCCATATCGAGGGCTCAGTGTTGGTCTCTGCTGCCACCACAGTAGATACTCAGCAGTGGCTGTAGCCAGGTCAGCCTTGATGAGGGGAAGTCTATGTTGCTGAGCCCATGCATAACCTCCATCCCTGCCACCATGGCCACTTTGTTCGTTGGCCCACTGGCCCACTGGGCAATGACAGGGGTGGCTGGGGAAAGAGGCTGAGTGGTGTCCACAGAATGGGTTATCCTATCCACTTGATTATTAAAATCTTCCTCTGCTGAGGTCACCCATTGGTAAGCACTCACATGGTATACAAATATCTTCACAGTTTTTGACCACTCAGGGAGGTCCGCCCACATACCTATTGCCCAAATTTCTTTGTCATCAATTTTCCAGTCATGCTTCTTCCAAGTCCCTGACCATCCAGCCAAGTCATTGGCTAAAGCCCATGAATCAGTACATAACTGTACATCTGGCCATTTCTCCTTCGATGGAAAGTGCATGCCAGGTGAATTGTTCAAAGTTATGCCCACTGGGAAGATTTCCCTTCACTATTGTCCTTCAGGGATGTCCTAGAAAGGGGCTGTAATACCAGCTCCTCTTTTTACCTCTGGTAGAATTCGGCTGTGAATCCATCTGGTCCTGGACTTTTTTTGGTTGGTGGGCTATTTATTATTGCCTAAATTTCAGAACCTGTTATTGGTCTATTTGGTGATTCAACTTCTTCCTGATTTAGTCTTGGGAGGGTGTATGTGTCCAGGAATTTATCCATTTCTTCTAGATTTTCTAGTTTATTTGCATAGAGGTGTTTATAGTATTCTCTGATGGTAGTTGGTATTTCTGTAGGATCTGTGAGGATATCTCCTTTTTCATTTTTTATTGCGTCTATTTGATTCTTCTCTCTTTTCTTCTTTATTAGTCTTGCTAGTGTTCTATCAATTTTGTTGACCTTTCAAAAAACCAGCTCCCGGATTCATTGATTTTTTGAAGGGTTTTTTTGTGTCTCTATCTCCTTCAGTTCTGCTCTGATCTTAGCTATTTCTTGCCTTCTGCTAGCTTTTGAATGTGTTTGCTCTTGCTTCTCTAGTTCTTTTAATTGTGATGTTAGGGTGTCAATTTTAGATCTCTCCTGCTTTCTCTTGTGGGCATTTAGTGCTATAAATTTCCCTCCACACACTGCTTTAAATGTGTCCCAGAGATTCTGGTATGTTGTGTCTTTGTTCTCATTGTTTTCAAAGGACATCTTTATTTCTGCCTTCATTTCGTTATGTACCCAGTAGTCATTCAGGAGCAGGTTGTACAGTTTCCATGTAGTTGAGCGATTTTGAGTGAGTGAGTTTCTTAATCCTGAGTTCTAGTTTGATTGTACTGTGATCTGAGATACAGTTTGTCATAATTTCTGTTCTTTTACATTTGCTGAGGAGTGCTTTACTTCCAACTATGTGGTCAATTTTATTTAACAAATGGTGCTGGGAAAACTGGCGAGCCATATGTAGAAAGCTCAAAACTGAATCTCTTCCTTATACCTTATACAAAAATTAATTCAAGATGGATTAAAGACTTAAATGTTAGATCTAAAACCATAAAAACCCTAGAAGAAAACCTAGGCAATACCATTCAGGACATAGGCATGGGCAAGGACTTCATGACTGAAACACCAAAAGCAGTGGTAACAAAAGCCAAAATTGACAAATGGGATCTAATTAAACTAAAGAGCTTCTGCACAGCAAAAGAAACTACCATCAGAGTGAACAGGCAACCTACAGAATGGGAGAAAACTTTTAACATCTACCCATCTGACAAAGGGCTAATATCTAGACTCTACAACGAACTTAAACATATTTACAAGAAAAAAATCAAGTAATGCCATCAAAAAGTGGGCAAAGGATATGAACAGACACTTCTCAAAAGAAGACATTTATGCAGCCAACAGACACATGAAAAAATGCTCATCATCACTGGCCATCAGATAAATGCAAATCAAAACCACAATGAGATACCATCTCACACCAGTTAGAAGGGTGATCATTAAAAAGTCAGGAATCAACAGGTGCTGGAGAGGATGTGGAGAAATAGGAACACTCTTACACTGTTGGTGGGACTGTAAACTACTTCAACCGTTGTGGAAGACAGTGTGACGATTCCTCAGGGACCTAGAACTAGAAATACCATTTGACCCAGCAATCCCATTAATGTTCATATACCCAAAGGATTATAAATCATGCTGCTATAAAGACACATGCACATGTATGTTTATTGTGGCACTATTCACAATAGCAAAGACTTGGAACCAACCCAAATGTCCATCAATGATAGACTGGATTAAGAAAATGTGGCACATATACACCACGGAATACTATGCAGCCATAAAAACGGATGAGTTCATGTCCTTTGTAGGGACATGGATGAAGCTGGAAACCATCATTCTGGGCAAACTATGGCAAGGACAGAAAATCAAACACTGCATGTTCTCACTCATAGGTGAGAATTGAACAATGAGAACACTTGGACACAGGATGGGGAACATCACACACCAGGGCCTGTCATGGGGTGGGGGGAGGGTTAACATTAGGAGATATATCTAATGTTAAATGACGAGTTAACGGGTACAGGACACCAACATGGCACATGTATACATATATAAGAAACCTGCACATTGTGCACATGCACCCTACAACTTAAAGTATAATAATAAAAAAAAAAAGAAGAAAGGGGCTGTAGTGCTATAGCTGTCCACTCTTGGGTGGTGCCTGCATATCGTGCAGAACCACCTGTGGACCAGGCCCTAGTCTTCTATTCCTCTGTCAGCTGATCATAGAGAACTCCCCATGAGGCCATCAGCACAGGTCGGGGGAGAGAAGGCAGGGTGGCAGGAATGGAGACCACAGGCATTTGAGCCACTTCCTTGTGTAACGTACTTGTGCCTTCAGGACCTGCTCCAGCCCAATCATGTATATACCACTTCCATTTGATGATGGAATGCTGCTCTGCATCACCCACTTTATGGCTAGATGGGTCAGAAAGCACTCAGTTCATGATAGGCAGTTCAGGTCATATGGCGACTTGCTGACTCATAGTCAAATGTTCAGTTTCCATCAAAGCCCAGTAACCGGCCAAGAGCTCTTTCTCAAAAGGAGAGTAGTTACCTGCAGAAGATGGCAGGGTCTTGCTCCAAAATCCTAGAGGCCTCGGCTGTGAGGCCTCTTATGGGGGCCTGCCAAAGGCTCCAAACAGCATCCCTATCAGGCATTTCCAGGTCTCTCACAGTGGGCCATCTTTTAATCCATATTTCAGCTAACCAAGCAAATAAACTATTAGAACCTTTTTTAACTCCCCAAGCTGCAACATTAAATGCTGAGTCCCTACTTAGTGGGCCCAAATCAATACAGTCAGCATGATCAAACTCTATGTTCCTTCCACCATTATCCCACGCTCTTACTATCCATTCCCATGCCTGTTATTCAGATTTCTGTTTATATAAATTGGAAAACTCAAGCAGTTCTTTTCGAGTGTTATGTACCTCCTCATGGGTCACACTCTCAATCTCACCTCTAGGGGCCCACTGAGACTTTAATCTAGTTATAGGTTTAGAAGCAAACAGGGATATCAGGGGTGGCTCTTGAGGTGAATCAACATTATCTTGCCTGGCAACTGCCTCAGGGTAGGCCATCACTGCTGCCTCAGGCAGTGCAGGGTTTATCTCCTCAGACAAAGATGGAAGGGCTAATGGCAGCATGGGTTGGGGTGGGGATGTTGCCATCACTAGGAATGGGGAAGTTGTTTCTTCTGGCAAAAAAAGTTCAGAGTTTACAAACTCACTGTCCCCAGCTTCATCAGAGTCCTCAAACACATCGCCATTCCAAGTTGCAGGGTCCCATTCTTTTCCAAGCAATACTTTCACTTTAATCGTAGACACCTCGCAAGGCTGTGCATGCATCTTTCATTGCAGGCTAGCCACTCGCATGATAAGAGCTTGTGTCTGCTTTTCCACAATTTCAGTTCTTTCTGTATGGAAGATAAGACTCTCACTCAGAACAATATTAGCAGATTTGAGGCTCAGTATTCGCTTCTGAAGCCAGGAAATAGAATCCCTGAGTTCAACTTTTTCTTTCATCACTTTGTCCACTGAACTTTATTAGCAACCACATATGGTTAAAGGTATTACGTATAGGTTCACTAAACTCCTTCCCTCTCATGAGTGGTGAATCAGGAGTGTCAAATTCATGTATTTTGCATAACTCTCTAAATAGTTCATGGCAAGGACTATCTTCTCTATACTGTTAGAAGTAGAGCCCTTAATATTTTTGAGTCTAATCATATTAAGCAGTCAACTCCAGAAACCCCAAAACCAACAAAAGAACTCCATTCTTAATATTCTGTTCCTCTGGAACCACTCCTGGTACCAAAATCTGTATTAGTGAGGGTTCTCTAGAGGGATAGAATAGAGGTTTACTAAGTATTAACTCACACTATCATAAAGGACCACAATAGGCTGTCTGCAAGCTGAGGAACAAGGAGAGCCAGTCTGAGTTCCAAAACTGAAGAATCTGGAGTCCGATGTTCGAGAGCAGGAGGGATCCAGCATGGGAGAAAGATGTAGGCTGGAAGACCAGGCCAATCTCACCTTTTCATGTTGTTCTAACTGCTTTATATTTGCTGGCAGCTGATTAGATGGTGCCCACCCAGATTAAGAGTGGATTTGCCTTCCCCAGCCCAGACGTAAATATTAATCTCCTTTGGCAACACCCTCACAGAGAGACCCAGGATTAATACTTTGCATCCTTCAATCCAATCAAGTTGACACTCAGTATTAACCATCATAAGTTTCAATAGACATTTCTCAAAAGAAGAAATACAAATGGCAAACAGGCATATGAAAACGTGCTCAACATCTTTGATCATCGAAGAAATGCAAATCAAAACTATAAGGAGATATTATCTTACCTCAGTTAAAATGGCTTTTATCCAAAGACAGGCACTATTAAATACTGGAGAGGATGTGGAGAAAAGGGAATCCTTGGACATTGTTGGTGGAAATGTAAATTAGTATAACTACTATGGAAAACAATTTCGAGGTTCATCAATAAACTAAAAATAGAACTACCCTATCATCCAGCAATCCCACCACTGGCCATACACTAAAAAGAAAGGAAATCAATGTATCAAATAGGTATCTGCATTTTCATGTTTGTTGCAGCCCTGTTCACAGTAGCCACAATTTGGAAGCAACCTAAAAGACCATCAACAGATGAATGGATAAAGAAAATGTAGTACTTATAAACAACAGGGTAGTATTCATCCATAAAAAGAATGATATCCTGTCATTTGCAACAACATAGATGGAACTGGAGGTCATTACGTTAATTGAAACAAGCCAGGCACAGAAAGACAAACGTATGTTCCCACTTATTCATGGAATCTAAAAATAAAAAAATTAACTGGCTGAGACAAAGAGTAGAATAATAGTTACCAGAGGCTAGGAAGGGTAGTGGAGCAAGGGGGAAGTGCTCTATATACAATAATGTTTTCTTTACTTTTTGAAAATAAGTATGCGTTCAGGTATTACTTTTATAATATGGAAATAAAAGAGCATGGCCTCAGTTACAAAAAAAAAAGAGAGAGACGGGTTTCTTTCAGAGTATTTTACTTGCCCTTTCTAGCATGGTAGTCTTTACTATTTGAGTCAGTAAAACGATGTGGGGATTATCCCATCGATGAGTACATCTTGGATGCTTCCAGGAATTGAGGAAATGATTAGTAGGTTATTTTACAGACTGACTGGTTCCATTGTCCAATGGATTTTGGCCAAAATGCTTATCTCTTGACTTCCATAAGTGTCCTCTCTGATGGCTAGGCCACAGAGAATTTCCAGTTTTTCTGGATTATTTCAGCTTTAAATTAACATCCCATTAAAGAATAGTGAGTGCTTCACTCTTCCTTAGGTTCAATCAATTTGGTGATTCCTTGCAGGTCTTTTAGCAGAAGGATAAACAGAAAATTACAGGATATACCTATGGCAATAGGATCTGGCTTCCCCTTTGTGCCAAACATTGCAGGTCTCTAAATTGGCTCAGATCTTAGAATTGGATGAGAGGCTCTAATTCTCTATTGTGGAGTAAAACTGTAGCCTCTCCACCAGACTGAATTTTTTGCTTATCACGGAGGATTACACTGAGTAACTTTCTAATGTTAAACTAACGATCATTCTTGGGTTATGCTCAAGTAGGTTGTGAAATGTTATACTTCTCATATATTGCTAATATATGTTATTTTCATCTATGTCCACAAGTGAAATTGGTATGCTATGTTTATTCACAAAATTTCATTGTCCTGTTTGGTACCAAGGTAATGGTAGCTTTATTATGTGAGTGGAGTAATGTTCTCTCTTTAGCTATCCTCTAGAAGACATTGTGTAGATTTGAACTTTTTTCTCTTAAATATTTGACAGAATTCTCTTGAAATCTACCTATGGCTTAACTTCTCTGTGGAAATATTTTTGACTAATTCAATTTCTTTCATGGTTATAGGTGCATGAATTTTTCTTTTTCTTGAATTTGAATGTGATGTTAATTTTTCTAAAAATGTAGTCATAACATTTGTTTGAAATTTATTGTTATGACACTTTTCATTACATGTTCTTATTACTTCTTATTATGTGCAACACCTGTTACGTCTAACTAATAAATACTGATATTTGGTCATCCCTCTCTTCTCTGTCTTATATAATCCATTTTACCAGAGGGATGTCAATAGTATTAGCAATTTATAGGAAACAACTTTTGACTTTGTTGATCTTCCCTATTATTTTTAGTTATTTTCTATTCAATACATATTTTTTATTTTCATTATTTCATCCTTTTTCTGTATTCATTTTGGAATGCTTTATACCTGACCAATTACTTAGAAAAAACAAATATCTCTATTCTTTAATGTCCCTTATTAATAGCATTTACAAATTTGAATAATACAGCTATTACCTATAAGAGCAATGCTAACGTTAAAAATCTAAAATATGTGGCCCTTTCTTCATGATTATTGAAAGTCAGCAAGGAAATGGCTATTGCAAGCTACATAGTTGAAGACCTTTACTATGCAGACAAATATTTCATTATGCTGGCGTCTGAAATACCTTGGAAAGCAGATTTAAAATTACAGCTTACGTAACTTTAATAGAATTGGATGGAAACCCTTAGAATATTGCTATGTGTTACCTTCTTTCGTGAGCTTTGCAACATAGGCTAGTTAGAACAGGTTGCTCTGAACAAGCAGCCTTAACAGTTGATAAGATTGTGTCCTCAAGTCCTTCTCAAGCAGGTCCTATAGGAATTTTCAGTTAGACAATGAAAGTGAGTTTAGGAGCAAAAATCAAATTAAGATGTTCGCCTTTCAATCCATTAAAGGTAGAGTAAAAGAATCCAGTAAATTAAAGAACAGTGTGTTCAAGTATAAAAAGTGTCTTTTTATGAGATTTTTGCTTATGATTAGTTGCAGAGGATATTGATTAGAAGCCTACTAAATATTTTACGGAGTTGTATTTCCAAGAAACACAAACCACCTAAAAAACCCTGTGATTTTTCTAAACCCTGAAGCAAAACCCTGACTTCGTACCTGTACCGCTGGCACGCAGACTGCACAAACTATCCAGCCTCTAAAAACACACTTTTCAATGTTTTGATTATGAAGGATAAGGAGAAGAAAAGTTTCCCAAAGGACAAAACCAAGAACAACAATAGCAATTTCCAGAGGGTATTATAACACAATGAGCTACCATAAGTAAACCAAGGAACTTAATTCAGTGACAAAACAAAGACTTTTCATGACTCTTGCCTAGTGGGATTTGATGGTTGCTACAGATTGGTAACTGCTTAATTTCCTATGCTTCTTTTGAAAAGATATTTTAATACACTTGTGCCATTATTATTTCATCACTACATATTGACATAGGAGAAAAAATATCATTTTCTCTTATGTTTTAATATTCCAAATCTGTTGAGCCACATCAAGTGAACTGCACATCAATTTTGGAATTGTCTTCCTTGGAATATTCATTCTATCTACAAGGAAGACAATTACAAAATTGCATCCAACTCGAAGTCCATCTCTCTGGGTGATGTGTAGTCCTCTCTATCAGGTCTTGTTGTGGCTCCTCATGTTGCAGTTTGATGCATGGGAAGAAGGGATTTGAACTTTTAGAGGAGAGATAAGCAGTGGACCATGGCAAAGACTGATCTTTTCTCCTTAGATATATATTCTACCCCTCTTCTACAGCTAACAAAACTTTAGTGAGGCATATGGCTGCACAGTTATAAAGACAATTTCTAGCCTCCCTTGAATCTAAATGTGCCTGTGTCCTGGCCAATGGGTTATAAGTTAAAAGTAATCATAACTTCTAGGTTACGCATTTTTAAAAAGTAGCACACTTTTCCCTTTCCCTTTCCCATTATCTTTTCCCTGTAGTTGGCTGAATATGGATGGCTTAGCAGGAGCTAAAGAGAAGTTATCTAAGATTGGCAGATATGTAATGCCTTAGCAAGAAGAAATAAAGGCCCTTGGTCTCTAATACAGTAAAACACTCATATCATTTCTAGACCATTTATTTTTGGACTCTATATGAGAGAGACATGAACTTCTATTTTGGCCTTCATTACAAGAAATGAATCTATACTTTAGTAAAATGCTAATGCCAGCAATTATAATGTTTGTATGCAGATAGCTGAAAATTTTCCCATTCTTCTTTTCACATATTCAGAATCATATTATTTGAACTTTGAAGAACACTTGAAGTTTGTATTAATCCATTTTCATGCTAAGAATAAAGACATACCCAAGATGGCAATTTAGAAATGAAAGAGGTTTAATTGACTAACAGTTCAGCATGGCTGGGGAGGCCTCAGGAAACTTATAATCGTGGTGGAAGTGGAAGCAAACACTTCCTTCTTCACATGTCAGCAGGAAGCAGAAGTGCTGAGCAAAAGGGGAAAAGCCCCTTGTAAAACTATCAGATCTCATGAAAGAACTCACTCACTACCATGAGAACAGCATGAGGGTAACTGCCCCCACGATTCAATTACCTCCCACCAGGTCCCTCCCACAATACTTGGGGATTATGGGAACTACAATTCAAGATGAGATTTGGGTGAGGACACAACCAAAATATATCGAAGTTATTAATGAAGCTCAGCCCTGCCCCCTTTTGATTTGAAACAGATACAGTGTCAAAAAAATACCAAAATTATTCTTATAGTAACTGATCTGTCCACTGCATTTCTCTCTTTCGCACTGGTAATTCTCCATTACTGTTTGAGTTTCAGTGGTTATTTTAGTTATTGTTTTCTGCCTTATCTCCCTGCATTTAGTGAAATCTCTACACTCCTCCTGGTACTGAACATAATAAATCACATCATACTCAAGCTATCTGGAAACTAAACCACTGGCATTTAAGATAATAAATTTCACGGCAAAAGCCCTTCTCTCTTCTACCACTAATCTCTTTTCCATCCTCAGTCTATGACTAGTTGGAAATAACATTGCTTTGGTGTTGAGATTGCAGAGGATATAGAAATTCATACTTTGTGATAGTTGATAAAAATGAATTTTATCAGGAAAATGAGAAAGTGTCTTCATATAATGAACTTTAGATAACTGTAGAAAAATAATCTGGGTATTTACTGTGAGATGAATACTTAGATTACTCAACTAGACTAGCAGAAAAAAAATTATTTTTTGGATTTTGTATTACATTGAGAATTTAAAAACCCTTGACCCCTAAAGGCCTCCCAAATGCACTTAATATACTCAATGACTGTTATGTGGTTTATTCCATGCTTCCAAGAACATTTATTCTTTTTAGTTAGGTGAACAAACGTTGCAAGGAATATTCATAAGTCATGTTTTGAGTCACTAGTGGAACCTGGACTGAATACTTGAACCTTTTCTAAAACCAGTTTAGTTCAATTTTTACTACATTGTATACACCTGAAAATTTTCAGTGCTGTATATGAAGCATTGTTTTGCATGACTCTCTGATTTTCACATTTTATTATCATATTTTTAGTTGGCTATGTTTTACCTTTTTTTAAAGTCAGTCTAACCATCTAATCTTACAACATCACATTTCTTACCCTTAGGTTGTAGGTGTGCATTATACAGCTTATCACATCTGAGCTATGCACAGATGGTGGGTCCAAACCATTAAAATTTACTAAGCATGTCAATGCAAAATACAACAAAAGAGGGAGTACTTAAAGAGATTAGCCCTGACATTGGTGAGCCTAAATATGTCTTTATAGATGTGTCCTTTGTAGATGTCAGAGGCTACTTGTGTGTAATAAATGTGTGATAAATTAAATGTCATAAAGTGAGGTGTTTAGAGTCCATGGAAATGAAGTAAAAACTCATTTTATAGCCAACTATCTGACTATAGGTTGGATGATATTAAGTCACCAATTATCTTTTTCCTAAGCATGCAGCAAGGTATCTTGTATTTCCTTTAGCATCATACTTTTCCAGGATTTGGCTATTCTGAAAAAGTTGAATGATAATGGGATTCTCTTTACTCTTTTTCAAAATTAAGATTTCCTTCTTTATACTTTCAAAGAAAACAGAATTCAATTTTCTCAGCTCTTTTTCATCAAACCGTAAGGAAAGATACATGTTCTCAGAAGCACCAGTCACACCCGAAAGTGTTTGTCAATGGCTCAATAGACCAATCAATGATGTATACTTTTACAACTGTATGGGTACATTGAAGTACTTATAAAAATAATAATATCGTACACTGATAGAAGTAACAAATATTATTATAGAAATATCCAAACTAATCAGTATGATGAAGCCTCATATGCATTACTTCTCTCCATCCCTCCTGCCACTTACTCTTTATTCTGGCAGTATGCTGATTCCCCCACATTCCTTTTTGCCTTTGTTTTGTGATCATTTACTATGTGTAAGGTAATAAGAATGTTAAAGAAAACAACATTGCCAGCCAGCTATCAAGATCCATGTTGTATAGAGAAGAATAAACTTATACAAGTGAAAAGAATAAATAGCAAGTGCCCACGTGAATGACACAAACAATATAATAACAACAGCAATAAAATGTTAATTAATATTCATTGAGCATTTACTACTATCTGTGCTAAACTCTTCCAGGTACTATATCACTGAATCCTCACAGCATCTGTGTGAGACATGAACTAGTAGTATCCTCATTTTACAGACTGGGAAGGATTCAAGAGGTTATATAACCCACGTAGGTTTACCCAACTGGTAAGGGATAGAGATGGAACTGGTTTCCTGATATCATAACTTCATAATACTCTAAAATGAAGAAGCTATTTTTTTTTCTAGGCATCACTAGAATGGTGTAATTAAATGATGTATAGAATACAACTTATTCATTACAAAATAATTTTTTTATATTGGGGCACAATGAAGGCACAACTTTCATATGATTTCAGCTTATGGGAACAGAGAGATTTCCCCAGGGTTTTAGTTCACCTTTGGTTAGAATTGGTGCTCAGCCAACCTTATTTCCATAATGTTTTGAAGCCTTGCTGTATTAAACTATATTCAGGATAAACATTGACAAATCAGTGTGGCACATATTTAAGATTTCAAGCTTTCAAAATCCATCCAAGATAACTTAACAGGATAAAAACATTGTTCCTAATATTGCAGAAGTTACCATGGTATATTTCAAATCACAATTCTGAAACCGAATCAGCATACGTGATCATATTACTAATTGAATCTATAGCAAATATAGAAACAGGTGCATACATAAAAATCCACTTTGATAATTGAAATCCATTTTGAATAAACAACAAACAATATATCTTAAGTTGTCATTACTGTAGTATTCAAATGAAAAGAGATTCATGAATGATTATGCAAATTTTCAAGAAACACATTCAAAATGCGGTTTAAAAGCAGTGTGCAAAACATGAAAAGATGTCTATGCCTTGTTTTCTTTGGGCGATTAAGGTACTTGTATTTCATAAATCTAATATTTAAGGAGGACGAAGCTGGTAATTTAGTTGTCATGGCACAGATATAACTATGGGAAATTCCTATAAATATTGTTAGTCAATTAGTGTTGGCCAGGAAGTTTGAAAATACATGATTCATGGGGAAAAAGACAAAAAAAAAATCTTCAAACCATGAGACAGTATATAAAGAAACAAAGAAACAGGCGATTCATTCATTCATTATTAATTAATTCAATAGATTCTTATTAAGCACTTTCTGTTTGCTGTGCAAGATAAACAAGTGGGCATGGCCTCTGCCTTCACAGCACATTTTAGCGAGAGGTGCAGAGATTCTAAGACTAATAGCCCAATTCATTATTTAAGTAAAATTATGATAAATGCTCCTAGACATCAGAGTGGACTATGAGTGTCTTAGGAGGGCTCAAATTAGTGGGAGGCAAAAAAAATAGGGGGCATGGCAGGCACATCAAAGATAGATTCATTAGTGAAGCAACATTTGGGCTGAGATCTGAACAAACAAGGTCAACTGATTATGTGAAAGAGGAAGACAGGCAGATTCTTTTGTGATGTGAAGTCCAATGCCAAACAGAACTGTCATGGACATAACATGGAATGGAACCTCAATGGTAACAATAACCTCTACCATTTGTGTAGTATTATCTACGTGCCAGTCACCATGCTAAGAACTGCACACATATTTATTCACTTATTTATTTATTATACCAACACTCTGAAGTAGGATTCATTATTATCCCCCTTTAAGGATGAGAGAACAGAAGTGAAATAACTTCAGGACCATGCTGCTGGTTTGTGGCAGAACCAGTTTGAGCCCAGGCCATCTGCTTCCAGACACTACACTCTTGATCACTACCCATCCAGTCAAGGCACTCAACTGTAATTGTCCAACCTTAATGTGAGTTCTAAACAATGATTTTTTAAAATAGCATGGTAAGGTATTTGCTATAGAGTTGAGCGTAATAATGGTAGAGAGAGAGATGTTTGAGAAAAATGCTGTATTTGGAAGAGGTACCACACGGTAGTTAAGTCTACTCTGGAACCAAACAGCCAGAATTTGACTCCCTGCTCCACCATTCCTTATTCTCTGTGTGAAGTTGGGCAAATTTCTTCAGTTTTCCAAGTACTGATAACTATAAAATTGGGATAACAATGATGTTTCATCACAGGATTGATGTAGGGTTTACATGAGATAATAAATGTTCGGTATATCCCTGGCACAGAGTATTTGCTCAACACATGTCAGCTATTATCATTAGCAGATAAAAAGATTGAAAATGAATGTCAAAGAGGACTTTGAATGCCTTTCATAGGAGTGTAAATGTTATTCCATAAGCAACAGGAAACCATTGAAGTTTTGCGAAACAGAACAACTTAAGCATACAGAATAAATTATTAGTGATAATCTATAGTTTAAAAGTGTTCCCAAACAGATTATTTAATTCAACATTCACCAGTCTCAGGGGCTGGGGGTGGTGGTGATATTCTGATTACCATTCTGCAGCTAAATAAACAAAACTTTGTTTAAATGTCTTGACCAAGAGCTCATGGGCCTTAGTAGCATAGTTGTGATTTAGATTCAGGACTTCTAGTCAAAGAACAGTATAATTTTCACTGTAACACAGCTGGCAGATGATTTTAAAACACATTGTAAAGAGGCTACATGGCAAAAGTGGGGGCAAAGCTGTTTTGGTTATTCTAAATTTGAAGTAAATTTATTTTTTAAGTTTTAAATGACAGTGGGAGAAACATAGGTATCCAGTGAAGGTTTGGGACGCTGCAAGATTTGGTGTTGTTCCCATCTTTACCATTCTTTAGCTTTGTGAGAAGTCACAGACAAGTCATGTAACCTTTATGTTTCCTTGTTCGAGGAAAGAAAAATATCTCATTCTTGGGAGTACCCAAGCAATCAAATAGCTCCCATGCCACCTGCCACCCTCCAAAAAAGCCACAACAGAAAATTCAAAAGGCAAACACACATATCATTGTTGTTTTAAAAACACGAACTTCCATTTCCAACCTTGATTTTTAAAACCTATAGGAAAAAATAAAGCTAGGGCCACTGGAATTGAGAATCCAGCAAATATTTTTGTTTGTTTATTAGAATAAAGTCAAATATATAGAAAACTGGGAAGATTTTTAATGCCGTTAACACACGTTAACGCATTAATAGTAGCAATGTCGTGTTGTTTTCCATTTATTGACACTTTCACTAGAAATATTTTGGGCACCCTTTTTCCTTCAGTTTGAACTGTCTTGGCTTGTTATAGATATCATATGTACTGAATGATATTTTTCCAAGTCTAGTACTCTATCCAGAATTAATGCTTTGTTTTGCTTTTTCCAGTTTTAGGGCTTTGCTTTCTGTGCTCCACCATGATTCCAGACATATAACTTTCTTACTTAGAGGAATAAGAGCGAAATCCTAAGGTTTTTATATTCTTCTCACCTTACTTTATTGTTCTTAATCCTTCTAGAGGTAGTTGGGGTTGGGATGGAACTGCCTACTCATTCCTTTCTTTTTCTATAATCATCTGAATTTATATCTGATAATGCCTGGTGGAGAATTTTGAGATTTCTAAAACTTTTCTCAGATACAATGCCATACATAGTAGAAATTTCTATAGGATTATTTATTTTGGGGGAGTTTGATAACCAACAACATATTGTAAGTCTTTATAAAATTACGGCTTGAAAACTAATGGAAGTTCGACCTGTATGCAGAATTTATGTAAAACCTGGAGCATAAGATCTTATTTAACTGCTCGAAAAAAACCTGTATTAAGAATTTATTTTTCCCCATCTCCTTTGCCTAAATTAGATAATCTGATATCTTTCTCCTGAAAGTCATAAGAAACCAATGTGAAGAATCTTTACGTGAAAGAGAGTATACGAAGAATGATGAGATAACAGACATAAATATGTTAGAGCTTGGTTTTGTTGGAATGTTAGAGACAGCACAGTGTTTTATATACTTGTGAGACAACTTGGCTCACATGATAATAAAATCTATATTACAGAAAAGCAGTCAGCATATGAAGGAATTTTATTATTCTGCAAAGGTAATCTTGATTTATAATAAATTAATGTTCTTTGCCACACTAGCCACAAAGATGCTTAGAAACTAAGAGAACTAGAATCAGAATAACCATTTGAAACCATGTCATCCAACATTCTTATTTTATACAGGAGAATTCTGGGGCTCAGGAGACAGGTGAAATGGTTAACCAAGGTCATCATATTTCTAGTTTGAGGCTCCATCTAGGACCCTGACATACTGATTCTAGTGCACATCTTCTGCATTAAACCTTATTTTTTTTCAGTGTGCTCCATGTTTTGCTCACCTCAAAACAGAAAGACCTTATCTGGGATTGAGTTTTCACTCACAGGTGAGAACAAGCAAGATTCTAGACTAGTTCCCAATCTGAGTCAATTTGAAGCAAAGTAATGGATAATAATATATGCCAACAAATAAAACAAAACTAATAAGAAAGGGATGTTTTGTGGGCCAAAGAAGTGACTTTCACACAAGTAGAAGTAGAATCAGTGTTGAATGCACTGTAAGATGGAGGAGCAAATGAATTATATATAAAGATACTTCAAATTGATTAAGGCAGCAAAAGACTAGCCAAGCACATTCACAGCAACCTTATTAAAACATTTCTCCATTCTTCTTCACAAATATCTTCCAAATCCTTGACCGGGAAGGCAAAGGCATCCAGGTAAATCGACAGCTCATACACCATTGCACATTGTCAGAGAGCAATGCCTTTGCTTTCCAAAACCCACCAAAATTAAAAATGTAAAAGCCAGGTAAGTATGCTAAATATGGTTCATGTGACATTATTGTGCAATAGAAGCAATGACAGATGATAAAAGGAAGGCTAGGTTGCCGTTTGAAAATCTGCATAATGAATGCTTCTTCCTAGTCACTGCCCAAGCAAAAGGGACAGAAAGCAGTACCAACCTGAGGAAGGCTTCCCAGCAGAATGAAGGAGGGAAATATGCTTGGCGTAACTGTTAAGTTTTATCTTAGGGGCTGAAGGGCACTAGGCATTCATTGTGAGTAAAGAGTGGCATGCTATTTTAGAAGCTGCTTTCAGGAGAGAATACATCTGTGAAGTGGAGGGCTGTCTTCACAAGTAAAAAAATAAAATAAAATTGAATGGGTTATGTTGGTGTGGAAAACCTTGAAATCAACTCCAAAAGCAACCTAGAATACTTGTCCCCAGTACTTGTATTTTCTTTCAATATAGACAGCTGCTTTCTCTTCACTACACAAATTATAATCAACCACCAGGCTTAGGAAGCAGTGTGATGTGATCAAAAGTCACTCGACTGCCCTTCTGTTCTCCTGCAAATATACTCACTGAAGTGAAATTTCTCACTGAAAAGTTTTCCATCACCCTTGTCCTACAGTCATGTGTGACCTCTGAAGCCTCTTGTCTTGTGTTTCTATCATCACCAGTCAAGTCACTCCAAAGCAATGGAGAGAAAGAAAACAGGTGAAAAGTAAGGGCCACCTGTGATGACAGATGAGCAAGGAAATCACTAAGGCAACTGAAGGGAGGCACATTTGGAAGTCCTAAAAGAAGCCAAAAATGAAAGGGCTTTACTTTTCCCCAAGGAAGTGCACAGTTTCTCTCTACCACCAAATGTTCAGTGGAGTTTTCAGTGTTTGGGAAATGATAGTAACTCCACTCTGAAAAACCACCAACCTGATCATTGGTGTCTCCATGAGCAACCATGACAGGAGGAGCTGCATTAATGAAATCACTCATAGCTAGAGGGAGATGAGGGTTATGAGACTGAGAGCTATATATTAGCAGGTTTGGTGAAGACTAAAACCTTCCATAAAAGAAAAGAAGGCAATGCTTTAGGGACTATTTAATGTACTCCATGGCCATAGGTGGGAGGCTAAAATTATTTAGGTTAGGCTGTCCATTCTATGAAAATTTATGCAAAAGTGTGGCTCTAAACTAAGGAAATGGCTTTGCACCACTGGTTATCAGACTTACCAGTGACTGGTTTATTTGGTCAAAAAGGTCCAAATATGGAAGGGAAGATAAACACTGATTGCCCTCTCTATTACTAAGGTACTCAGCATATGTACATCTTATAAACTGATCTTATAATCATTCACTACTGATAATGAACTAAGCCTTTTTCACAAAAGAAAATGAATCTGTCACTTCCTTCAGCCAAACTTATCAAATATTTGGAAGGATTTTGACAGATTCTATAGATTTATTTATTTAGGTGAAAACACCAGTAGAATACTAGGCAGCTAACCAGAGGATTCATATAGATTTAGGCAAGTGTAGCAAATTTGCAAATAAAACTTTCAGTGTTTTGTTTATGGATGATCAAGTATCTCTTGGGGGAAAGGAAATCTGGGTGACGGTTTGGCTCAGTGTCAGTGGGTCAGATTAAACTGAGAGGCAGACTACAGAGTTGTCATTCTCTGGTGCTCGAGTTTAGAGAGAGTAGGCTACAATCAAAATAGTGAGCAGAAACCAAAGAAAACTGCTTCACTATGAGCACTATGGAATAAGTGTTAGGGTTTTGGAGGGAAGGGTCAGTGAATTACAGTCATTTTTCCTCTCCAGAATTCAAAACTAATCAAAAGACAGACACAAGAAGTATGCAGTGATTTAACAAAAATGCCTATATTATGAACTGTTAAAAGATAAACATAAGCACATTAAAATTTTAAAAAGTTGGAGGGGACAGCAGTTCATAAATCAGGCAGCTCCAGACCACAAGCAGTTTCTGGGCTGTAACAAAAGGGTGTGGGGGCGAGGGTGTTAGGGAAAGGATTTTACAAGGTGAACACAGGTGCAAGACAAAGAACATTTTTGCAGTAGCCTCATTTGGACCATTCCAGTGGAAAGTCTTCAGTGAAAAGTTAGTTGATGTTTTTCGATGAAGCTCAAGTTTTGTTTTACCATTTACACTGGTTTTAGTTTGCTTATATAAGAACACTGGGCACTAGAGCAGCTTTAGCCTAATGGCCTCCCACTGATGTGTTTTTATTGTTGTTGTTGTTTTTAACAGAACCAAACCTAGAATGAAAGACAAAGTTTCTAGCTACACCCAAAAGGATTTTACTAATGCTTTATCCCTGAATTAGGCAGACTTACCTAACCAGCTCCTGGCTCTGCTGGACAGCTGCATGATGCTTTCTGCATTTCGGAGAGCAGACTAGAGATAATTCATCAGGGACTGAGCCACACAATCCCAGTGACCACTGCCAAACTTACTCATCAGATATGTGCTTTACGTCTCTTCTCCAAGGAAGAGGAAATGTGGAGGGGATACTGGGAGTATGGTTGGGTGTGCTGTTTTTCTTCCCAAGGAAACATGATGAATGGGGAATACATAGTTTTCTCAACAATACAAAGAATACAAGGAGTCAGCAGATGAGGGGCTAGAAATAAAAAGGGACAATGGAGATAGTGCTCTTAATGGACTTAGTCCTCCCCACATATGGTATAAATAACTGAGGGTATAGACCTCAGACAATAGTAGTGGGAATTGTTTTCAACCCCATTTATGGCATGGAAGATAATGCGTTCGCCCGAAGCCCACAATATGCTGGAGTGCATGCCTCATGTTAATAACATGTAAAATTATGTTTCAAGTAGTTTAAACCTTATATGTAGATAATTACATACAATTAGAGTATCAATTATCCTTAAGGTCTCCCCATTTCAACCATTTGGAATCAATGAGTAGTATTTGATTGAATAAACATTTCTTTTTAAAGATTCATTACATTTCAGGCACTGTTTTGAAAAAAGACATAGTGAGATAAATTAGATACATTCCCTGCCTTAAAAAGTTCCTATCAAATAGAATTTGTAGACATGTAGTTAAAGAGTTGCAATAAAACAAAAGTGCATTGACAGAGGCCATGGAAAAGTAGAAAATAAAGAAATGTGTTCAGATCTGCTTGGACTTCAGCAAAAGCTAAAAGTATCCTTCAACAGGCTCCTGAAAAATAAGTGAGATGTCATCCGTTGGAATTGCTGTGAGTAAAGGCATTCCAGGTAGCAGTAGCAGCAATTCTGATAAATAATGGAATTAATCTGAGAAATTATAGATAATGCAATTACTAAAAGTAGAATTAAACTGGAGGATTGACAAGAGGTAAAGGTCATGATGTAGGTTGAGGCAAGCTCTTAAAATATATTGCGTACCATGTTTGTGTTATTATTACCACAATTTTATTACTTTGGTTTGCTTTTGCTCTCTTCTTTAGCAATAGATATTGGCATCTCTTGCTAAAAAATAGATGGGGCCTAGATATCACCTTAGAACCACTGCAGTTTGTTGCACTCAGAAGGGTAAATAAACAGCTAAAAGTCCCAATCTTTCTGGGAGGAAGGGGAGGTTCCATTCTGAGAGGAGTTTAATACTGAGCTTGGTAGTTCTACTTATATGATGTAGTAGACATTGGTCTCAGTCCTACCAGCATTTGTGGGGCTGATTTGCATTGCAGGAGGTAATTTCATGACAAAAAAATAGATTTATAGATCTATAGTTCTTTCTGACAGCCTATAACTGACCTTGTTGTTGGCAAGTAATGGCTCCCCCAATTACTGTTACAAATGAGCTTGGCTTCAACACTGATGATAGCTGCAGAAGAGAAATGACCTCCTCCACTAGTGAATGTTGGACCAAAACTTTAAGGTCAGTTTTATCATTTTGAGAAGCCTCTCATTTTCATATAGTGCAAATCTTCTGAAGAAAAAACTAATCTTTCTCTTTGTTCCGCCACAAAGACTCACCATTCCTGAACCACACAGATGCAAGCACCACTTGTCCAGAATAGCTGATTATCTCTGCCACCTCCTCCCCATGAGGTGAATGAAGTGAAAAGAATTTTAAATCAAAGGACTTTAGCTAGCTTGGCTGGAGCCCATCCACTAAGCAAACCACTGGGGAATGGGCATCCTTCTCTTTAATATTTGTCATTATAGATAATGACACTGCCTTAGTACAAGTGACTGCTATGGAAAATGGGATTCAGTCATTTTCTTTACTTGGGACTCAAATTATTAAGTTAGTTTGCACAGAGCCTCTAGCATTTATTAACCACACTCAGTGTAATGAGATTGGACTGATCCAGTGGAGCTTTTCTTTATCACTCAACATGCTTACGAGTACTAAAGAACCCCGGGAACATATAAGGAAGGAAAGAAAGATCCTTGAAAGAAGGAAAACTGGACTTTTGAATATCTTGCTTTACTTGTATAAGAACCACTCAAGGATTTTGCACTTTTAGAACTGACTGGGACAGTTTTTGAGCTCCTAAAATCTGTAGAGTGTCACTCTGGTTTAATGAAGTTGCTAGAGATTTCTCCAATAACCAGGAAGGTGACACTCCATGGTTAGAATCAAGGGAGATAAACATGATCAAATGTGCTTTGTAGCAGTCCCTACTGGCAATGATACAGTGAATGATTAGCAAGGAAGCTATTGCAAATATTCAGGTCCAGATTGAGCAAAGCAGTAGTGATGGGGAGAAGGAACTATATCAATACTTCCTCACTGAGTATATCCACATACCATTAATGTATATTTTATTTTAGGGCATTATTCCTTGGGAAATATTTATTGCAATCCAAGTATGACAAGTCGGCTCATGTCTCAATGGATCATTTATTTGAAGGAAATGAATCAGGCCACGTCCCACTTTTAATGACTTGGTTTGGAGCCATGTTCTCTGGGGAATGTCAGTTTCCATCTTCCTCCTGACTTTATTCCTCTGTGAAGAGTCTGAATTTTCATCTTAAAAGAAATATCAGGTGCTGGTTCTGTATAGAGTAAGTTGCTGCCAAGATGAAAAAGCTGCCTAGAAGCAATAATTGAAGGGTCAGACAAAAATAACTGTCCAAATGGTGTTCTTATAAAATGTTCCAGAGTAACTTGTAGTTAGAAAAAGTTAGACTTGAAGGCAAAAAAAAGGTGTAATCTTGAATTTTGTCTATTGATCACATGCAGAAGAGCTGGTTGTATATATTTTCAAAATACTTTGGTAGCCAATACAATTTATGGCAAAATATTTTTCTGAGCCAAAAGATAAACTTATAAGACAAAGAATTGTAGCCATGTATTTAAAAAGATAATGCTTTGTTTTAGAAATGAAGTACTTTGCGTCATGCATTGGAATGAAAATAGAATGAACAAACGACTAAGGAAATATAGTTTGAAGTTATTCAGCAAACACATGATGGTTATTTTCATTGTTTCTGAAATTATGTTATATATTTTAGGAAGGTGCACACTATAAGCTTCTGTTGTGATAGATATAAAACAACAAAGACAATAACAACACACATACAAAAACAAACCCAACCAAAACTATAAAATGTGTCACATTCCTGGAGGGAAGAATAAAAGCCCACCAACTTCACAAAAATAAATAAAATTTTTGTGTAGATTAATATCTACCTATTAATGGCTCATATTTCCTCAGAAAAAAAACTCTAATTAGAAATATTCTGTAGATGAAGGATGGGAAGAGATAACCATATGAAATTCAACTTAGTTCTCTAGTACATGCTATAAAAGCTACATTTTCACCACCACAAACTAGTGAATCAAAGGTATTGAGGATTCAAGCATTTTTTTTCCCCAGCAGTGGATGGGCCACGTGCTCCAATCCAGCTGTCTTTTTATATTAGTGAAAAGGCTGAAGAAGCAAAGTGAAAAGGCTGAAATTTGGAGAAGCAAATTTAATTTAAAGTTAGAGAGCAATATATAATAGTGTAAAAGAGGAAGATAATCCTCAAAACTTTCAACTTTACCCTCTTTTCTCCTCCATCTTGGTATTTATAATTTATTCCTTCATAGGCTACCAATACACTATATTAATTTGCAATCAGAAGAAGACTAGTTAAGCAAAAAGGGAAATGGATTCTAAAAACAAAATAGTATATAATGGAATATAAAGGCCAGCTAGTTTAAGTCTTAGGCAAAGACTAGAACACCTATAAATCTCTCTCTCTCTCTCTCTCTCCCCCCCCCCTCCGCTGTCCCTCCTTCCCTCCCTTTCTCTCTCTCTCTCTTTATTTATTTAGGAACTTTATTTTATTTAGGGAATTTATTTTATTTTATTTAGGAAATTCCTAACCACCCCACACATTGCAGGTTTCCATATCAGTGCCAGTGATGCTCAGAAATGAATGACCCTCTCTTGCTCAGTCACAATTCTAAGAGAGAGAATTAGACTGTCTCAGCTTGGGTAATCAGGTGGTCAGGGGATGGGATCACAGTTTAAATTTAATCATGGTTGGTGGAGAATCAAACTATGGCTCATAGTTGAGTTATTGAAGAAAAGCAGATGACTCTTGAATTGTAGAGATACCCCAAAGAGTGTTTACTATGCCAACTTGAATAACGTACTAGAAGTACGATGTCTAAAATGCCTTAGTTTATCAAGAGCTATACGTATTTCTTATTTCTTTCTGATATTTCTGAATAAGGAATAAGAAAGTAGGATGTCACCCTGCAATGGAATAGATACACTGATTTATTTTCTGTCAGTTAGTGTGTATGTGTGTTTAAGACCAAATTATTTCTTGACTTTCTTCTACAATAGAAAATGGAAAGGCAGTCAGCACCAAAGTCAGCTTCTTGCCCTTGACTCTACCACCTTGTCTACAAAATTCTTTTACCATATGCTCATTGCATTGTTCAAGCAGATCTATATTATGCAGGAACCATATGTTGATTTTGCAATAGCATATTTTCTATCTTTCGAAACTGAGCCCACCATATTGTGGACGCAGGCAGTGGGAACCTCAATATCCCTCATTTGAATGTCAAGATGGCATTAAACATGTGTGCAAATGGTGCAGCTAGATATATGATTGCTTGGCTTGAATAAGTGAATGTAAATGACTGACAGATAATTCTACCTTGTTGAGAATCCCATGAAGATTCTCAAGATTAGAAATCAACCCAAGGCAAAAGTCTTGCTCTGTTTTGGGAACTTCAACTGTCTTTCGATCTCTGCTGAAAGGCTCTTGCTTTTTTCCTATAGTTTCCAACTTAAAGATGTTTTGGAATTGACTTTCAAAATGACAGTTGTTGGAAGAAAAGTGAAGGACAGCTTAAAAATTAAATTTGAAAAATTAAAGCTGTCATATTGAAATTATGATGGATTTTCCTTCACAACTTTTTACAGAGATGAAGCTTTATTTTGAAAAGTTGATAACTGTTATCCTTATGTTCATGTGTCTACATATATGTTCTATGTATTCTCATACTTTTAACTTTAGTGAAAGTTTCTTTTTAAAGGAATAAATTATTCTGTTTTGGTTGGGTGCCTAAAATGAAATCACTCTTCTCTACCCTAAAGGGTGTATCTGATAAACTAGTGAGAAACATTGAATATTGTATATTTTTGAAGCAAAAGAAGGTAATTCACAGAGATTTTTTTAAAAGGTCTTTTTTAAGGTTTTTAGAGAACTTGTTAAAAAACACCCACAACCATATTTCAAGTCACATTTCTTCTCCTGTCTCTTCTCTCCACAAAATGCTCAGACTGCCAATTTAAAGGAAAAACATAGTCAAGCCAGATAAAAAGCATTCAGATGAAGAGACAGTTAATTGTGGATGGTGGGGTGGTGGGGGATGGTGACCAAAGCAATCTGTTGTTTTCTTCAGAATGACTACATTTAGCCATTTCTTCCCCTGACCCATGAGACATACAGTCTAGCATTCACTAGTCTTAAGTCCCAGGTTGTAACAGTGTCGATCCACAGTGGCGAATCTTCCCCATCGTCAACCTTCTTTTGGTCTCAGTCTTGGGAGGGGAGCTTGGGAAGGAGGAGTTAGGAACTCACAGATAAGAAAATAAGGAGAGAAATGAGTAAGAATGTGAGCAACTGGAATCTGTGGTTTAACAATTTTAAGCAGTAAGCAAGAGCTTCTGTCTCTTCATCTAACCCAAATAAAACCATGAAGAGAGGCAATGTTTTAAAATGTGATTGCTAAAGGCACTTTTCAGCTTCATTTTTAGCTCATGGTATGACAGCCCACTGAGTTGTCATGAGAAACAAAAATTAGAATAAAATATAAATTCAAACTTGTATAAATGGTGCATTTTAATTCTTCCTTGCTCCTTTATGATAGCAAAAACTAGGCTTTCATTCTGAGTTTTGACCATCTCCTACTCACGCTTTGACCTTGGTTCCACTCATCATTATTACAGCACACAAACAGCTAGCTTTCTTATCTGTATAATGGGAATGCTAACAGTACTTACTTCGTAACTACTATTGTAAAGATTGAATAAAACAATGGATATAGAATACTTAGTAGAGGGCCTGGCTACTAGTAAGAGGTAAAAGAGTATTAACTGTCTTACACTCAGGATTTTTTTGTTAAAATTATATACTTATATGTATAATATAAACTTATAAATATAATTATAATCTGTTATGAGTCAGAAGAATTGGATTCTAGTACTGGCTTTGCCACTAAGAAACTGGAAGTGCTTCCGATAGTCACTTAACACTTCTGGCCTCATGTGATAAAATGAAAGGTTTGGGTTAGATAATTGATATGGTAACTTCTGGGACTAACATTCTGTGTTTTATTTCTCCATTGCAAATGTTTTCTACATTGAGAATGGCTGAGCTAGGGATCCCCCTCCACAACATAGTTCTCTTTTTAGAAATGCATAGATAAGAAGCTTTTCTTCCAAGAATCAGTTTGATGGTCAGCACCAAGTGTCACTTTCTTAGAAATTTCTGAGTCCATGCCCAGTAAAAAAAAAAAAAAAAAAAAAAAAAAAAAAAAAAAAAATGTATTTCCTTACAATTGAATATTTTTAGAAAAAAAAAACCTAGTACAGTAACAGTACTGGATGAGCAGTGGGGTCTGATGGGAGTATGAATCATATCACAGGAATTATGGAGCAGCACAACAGTGGCTGAGGGAGACAGCATACTGTGTAGAAGCAGATCTGGGTGGAAAGCCAGCAGTAAAACTTCTTCTGGGATCTCTAGGCACCAAATCTGATTTCATATGTGGTTCTGGCAGCAGAAGCTTCTAGGATCCCAAAAGGATATGGATAAAAGACAGTGACTAGGAATGGGTTGGAGGAAAGTATTGGCTGAAAAACAGACAGTCAGTGGCTTTCATTCAGGGAGTTTGTCCATAGAAAGCTAAAAATCAAACGGGAGTGTGTTTCAGGATAGGGGTAACCAAGAGCAAATCCAGTCCTGGAAACTGTGGTAACATTTGGATGCAGGAGAGGAAAATTACAGGGACAAATTCCTGGACTCCACTGTTCACCATCATGGCAACTGAATATTGAAGAAAGAGAAAACAATCTGGAGCTACCCTTTATTTCAAGGGACCACTCTAATATAATAATTGATAAGGTAACTTCTGGGTCTCATATTCTTCTGTGTTTCCCTTCTCCATTGCAAATGTTTTCTACAATGAGAATGGCTGAGGTAGACATCCCGTCTCCAAAATGCGCAGATCAGAAGTAAGCTCTCCTTCCAGAAATCAGTCTGATGGTCAGCACTGAGTCCAATATGAGTCCTGAGGGAGAGGTCTACATACCAGATACTTGTTCTGAGCCACTTAAAGATGAGGTTTTGGTAAAACACATGGGCAAAAGGATAATATGCAATCTTGCTCTGATTTGGTCAAGGAAAGAACACTTTAAAACATCAAAAACATTGATCTATATTTGACCCGAATTACAATCCTGTCCTTTTTGCTGTGATTACAGTACAAAGTAAACTGGGTAACCACTACAACAGGTTCTTTATTTTCTGAGTCAAGGTAGCACTAGAACCAAATGCCATGGTGGCCCTCTCCCCATTGTTGCATGCAGATATCTTAGCAGGATGTTTGATGTCTAGGTTAAAAGTAGATAAATTCTGGGGAAGATTAAAACCCTAATGCGATTCATGACCATGACAGAAAAAGCAAAGCAGAGTTTGAGTCAGCTTCAGAAAGAAATGTGGAAGAATGAAGGCGAAAAAGGAAAGGTAAAGGAACCAATTGGGAAATATGCAAATTCCTCCATTTCCAAAATAAACTTTTCACTATATCAATATGTCTCCCTTTGCACCTCCACTGACAAACCCCAAAGAAAAACCTGCCCGTTAGTAGACCCAGCCTCTTACATGGAGCCCATAGTCCTGTTGAGGGGACTGGAATGTGAGAGGAACAGCCTCACCAACTGGAAAGAAAACTAGGGCTATCAGCACATATCAATCAACATAGTTATTCATCTATAAATATTAATAGACACTCTATGAACACTTGACATTTGAAAACAAAAAAAAGAGACTCAACAATACAAGCAGGATAAAGGACCAAGATTAACAAGTGAAACAACTAATCATAAGCGTAAAAATTGTAATTCATGGAAGAGAAAAGAATGTTATAAAAATTCTCCTTAATCCACAGATAAATTATAAGCAGATTGCACCCAAATAAACAAGAACAGGATACTATATTGTATAGTATTGTCAAGATTGTCAGATAACCAAAAAAGTTATTTTTTAAAATTAATTTTTAGTTTTTAAGGGGTACATAGGGAGGTGTATGTATTCATGTGGTACATGATACATTTTGATACAAGCATACCATGTGTAATAATCACATCAGGATAAATGGGGTATCCATAATCTCAAGCATTTATCATTGATTTGTATTATAAACATTTCATTCATACTCTTTTAGTTATTATTAAAGGTACAACAAATTATTGTTGACTGTAGTCACACTGTTGTGCTAGCAAATACTAGCTCTTATTCTAACTATATTTTTATACCCATTAACCATTCCTGCTTCTTCCCACCCCTATCCTTCTCATCCTCTGGTAACCATCATTCTACTCTCTATCCCCATGAATTCAGTTAATATATAGATACCAAAAATGAGTGAGAACATGTGATGTTTGTCTTTCTGAACTGGCTTATTTCACTTAATGTAATGACCTCCAGTTCCATCCATGGTGTTGCATATGCCATCTTATTGCTTTTTATGGCTGAATAGTATTCCATTGTGTATATATACCACATTTTCTTTATCCATTAATTTACTGAAAGTCACTTAAGTTGCTTCCAAATCTTGGCTGTTGTGACTAGTGCTGCAATAAATACAGGACAGAAGACATCTCTTTGATATACTGATTTCTTTTCTTTGGGGTATATACCTAGCAGTGGGATTGCTGGATCATACGGTAGTTCTATTTTTAGTTTTTTGCGGACCTCTATACTGTTCTCCATAGTGGTTGTACTAATTACATTCCCACCAACAGTGTACGAGGGTTCCCTTCTCTCCACATCCTCTCCAGCATTCATTATTGTCTGTCTTTTGGACAAAAGTCATTTTAACTGAGGTGAGATGATATATCATTGTAGTTTTGATTTACATTTCTCTGATGAGCAATGCTGTTGAGCACCTTTTCTTTTGAAAGTTGTCTATTCAGATTTTTTGCCCATTTCAATTGGATTATTAGATTTTTTCCTATAGATTTGTTTGAACCCCTTATATGTCCTGGTTGTTAATCCCTTGTCAGATGGATAGTTTGAAAATATTTTCTCCCATTGTGTGGGCTGTCTCTTCACTTCGTTGATTGTTTACTTTGCTGTATAGATGTTTTTAAATTTTATGTGATGTCATTTGCTCATTTTTGCTTTGGTTGCCTGTGCTTTTGGGGTATTACTCAAGAAATTTTTGCCAGACCACTGTCCTGGAGAGCTTCCCTAGTGTTTTGTTACAGTAGTCTCATAGTTTGAGGTCTTAGATTTAAATCTTTAATCCATTTTGATTTGATTTTTGTATGTGACAAGAGATAGGAGTGTAGTTTCATTATTTTGCATATGGATGTCCAGTTTTCCCCAAGAAAAGCTTCTAAACAATGAAAATAGTTTGAAGAAAATACAAAACATATGTTTTAGTAATCATGATTTCTAAAAATCTCATGGTAAAGGCCAAAAACTTTTATTTTCTGGAAAAATAATAAAAGATATGGCAAATCAATTTTGAAAAAACAATGTCTATTTAGTATAAGGTCCAGGAAGGGAAAGCTGTGGAAATGGATGGGAAGAAGCTGTCAAAGAAATAATAGATGAAAAATTTCTGAGCTAAGAAAAGGACCAGAAAGTATTCAGATGAAGAGGATCTGCTGAATGCTGAACAAAATAAAATAACAATAGTTAATGTTATTGCATTCTTTATATGTGTTGCAATCTTTATAACAATTGCACAACATATTGAATTATTTAATCTTCAATCAACCCTGAGAGCTGAACATTCTCATTATTTTATGATAAATAAAGCAAAGAGAGGTTTGCTTCGTAACTCACACAAGGTCCCACAATTAGTAAGTGGCACATTCAGCATTAGAACAGAGAATGTAGCATGAAATACCATCCTTTTAGTCATAAACGGACTAAAAATATAGTCACAAATTAACTGGAGAGATAAAATACCCAAGTTTAGATAGATCATTGTGAGTGTCAAGGATAAAGAAATGACAATTACTGGTTTGCAGGGAGAATACAGTTGCGTATGAAAGGCTAAAATCTGAGTTACTATATTAGTTTTCTTAACTACATACTTGATGTTGATAAGAAATTTTGAGTAAAAATAATTTTGATCCCAAAAAATTACCATATGGTCAACCAAACCATCAATAAATTCGAACAAAAGGATATTTTCAAACCCATAAAGTTTTAAAAAGTTTATTCCCTATGTACTCCTTTCTTAAAAGCAACAAAAACAAACCTTAAGAAACTACTATAGCAATATGAAAAATGCATCCAAGAATGACGTGGGATTAATAAATAGTAGAAATGATCTTGGATTTCAATAAACATCCGGGATTATAGTTGTTCAGTAAAACCAGAAAGCATCGGTTTAAATTAGAATGAGGAGTATCTTCAGGAATGAAATGAATTCTAATTACTGGAAAGGAAGAAAGACTTAATGTCTCTTCTAACAAAAATAGGAAAGAATGACAGTAAAAAAAATGTTATAAAAAGTGGCAGTGTGGTGAAATCATGGTCTTTGCATAAAGCAAACCAAAATTTTCAACTATTTTGAGCAATATTTTTGGAGCACTAAGATAATCCATTTGCTTTTGATGCTTGGAGCATTCTTCAAGTGGTGCAGATTTCTAAGACGAGATTACATTTCTTTTCCTACAGATCCAATCATACTACTTGGTTTTACAATTAATAATGTTTACACAATCATATTATACATCCTAATAAATGTGATTCAATGTTTAGAATAAAACTAAAGATACACAGAAGACTTTGACATATTTACAGGGGAGAATATAAATGTTACAGAACTTGGCAGTATAAAATAATGACGCAGCTAACACAGTGAGGAGGTAAGGAGGGGAAGGTATAGAGGTGTGGGTGTGTGATTTTTCTCATCTTACAATGTGGAAATTCAACCGATACAAAGTCAAGATAGTGGGTTCAGAAATAGAGGGTTAAGAAAAGTATTAAACATTAAAGTATAAATATGAAAAACATTAAAAGTTGGAGAAAGAAAAAAAGGGTGAAGGGAGAGGGTGGTAGGATAAGTATACACAATTTATCACAT